>NW_028291137.1:0-612865 GCF_041222555.1 Hakea prostrata
ACTCTTGTTTTGATTGTTCATGATCATGTTATTGTTTATGTGGGAGGTTGATCACTCGATACCTGATCTTCGGGCTGTGGATCACACTCTCGGGTATGCCAGATAGGGTACCGGCTGGGAGGGCGTGACATGTATGCTTAAGTATGGTTTGGAAAGGAGAGGTGTCCTTTTGACACTTCTGTCCTTGGACTACTACGAGAATATTATGGGATGTTTCCGGAGATGCCCTCTGGACACCTTCCTAAACTGTTCGATGACATATCTAGGACTGTCTAGTAGTGTTTGGCTAGGATGTTCCATTATGTCAGACCCTAATCGGAGGGGTATTGAGACCGAACGACCCGTGGTAGCAATGGGGATTCATGGGCGCTCAAGACCGGTAACCAACCCGTGAGAGGACAGGAATCACATTGTGGGGGCCATGTATTGGTAGGGTTGCATATGGTTAGACTTGGGCTCACGGGCACTCAAGACCGGTAACCAACCCGTGAGAGGACGTGAGAGCTTCCCGTTTACCATATGTGGATGACCAGTAGGGTTGATGAGTCCGTAGTCGGGGACTATGAGGACTCTAGTGTGAAGGATACCGGAAAGGATCGTCGGGGACGAGGAATGGACGTATCTGGATCGACTTGATGTAACTAAGTAGAAGACTTGCATTTGGCTAGGCTTAACCACGACATGCGCCGGTACTTAGACCAATGGTGATGTGAGAGAGTGGTGACCTATACCCCCAGCCATGGAATGTCCCGAGGGATGCCGGACCCATTACCAACTGATGATGAGTGATTGAGACCTTCCTAAAGAAGTACGATGCTACGACTTAAAGCATGTACGCAATAGAGACCAGCATATGTAGAGTTAGATTCATTCATTCATTGCTTGTCTCATACCATATTGCATTTATGTTTGTTCCGAAATCCTGCCATTTATGTTATTATGGATTTAAGCGCCTTCTTGGAGTTTCTTTGAAACTCATTCCTTTATTGTACAATGTTTGTTAGACTATTCTGCAGTCTTGAATATTATGACGGCCCCTATGAAGAAGCGCAAGGAGAAGAGGCATATCTCCAGGAAGGTGATTGCGGTTACAACAATTACACTGAAGATCCCGCGAGTGGTTATGCTACGTACGATGCTTAGTCCGACCATTGAGTGGAAGCGCCCTTGTGCTGTTTATGAGATTTATACTTATAGGGATGTTGTCTATAAAGTGGAGAACAATTTAGTTACCCATTGTACTTGCTACTGGGATTAGATTTTGTCTTGTTTATTCTCTTTTAGAACTACTTTTCCGCTGGTTGTAGAGTGGGATTTTACCTCACTTTACTTATCTGTTTTAGACACTCTGATTATATCTAGTACCCTGATTTATATATGATTCATTCTTTCCTTATTTGGATCTATGGTTTATCTTCCACACTTTTATTATTATTGTTCATGATTATGTTATTGTTTATGTGGGAGGTTGATTACTCGATACCTGATCTTCGGGCTTTGGATCACACTCTCGGGTATGCCAGATAGGGTACCGGCTGGGAGGATGTGACAATTCCCTCCGATGTCCAAGGACAGAAGCATCAAAAGGATATTCCCCAATCCCAAACCAAACATAAGCAAACACATTCTCGAAACAGTCATGACATACACAACCAGCAGTTCATCATATACAAGAGAATGTAAAAGCAAAAATCAGATTAGGCAATAATAAGTGATTCATATATCATGAATAATAAAAGGACAATATAAACAAGTGCTACTGTTCCCACAGTAGGAGATCAGAATTAAAGTACAACAACAGTAGGTAATCTCATAGTTTCATAAAGTAGAAACCAGAGAACAAGCAATCAATGCGGTTAAGGAATCAACTGTCCTTACCTTCTAACTTGGATAGGAACTTAAAGAATCTAGTATGATCTTGACTAAACCTGAGAAGACAGTCCTAAACAAGTGCATACAACATGTTAGGAAAGATGCATAAAGGAAAAGATCATAAATCAATCGAAACAGACCAAGAATGAGGTTCTTTGTACTCATTGGTCGATTGATTGGTCTGCTGAACCAGTCGACCAATGGAGACAGTGGTCTACAAGAATCCAAATTTTGAGAATCAAGAACCGAATTTGATGGTTCAAAAGGGTACAAATCAGAGGGAAAATTATCATGGTAGTATTCTAGGGTATAGAGGATATCAATTCATAAATCAAATCAAGTTCCCAAGTTGTAACCTAGGAACAAAAAGGTTAACCTACTAGGTTAAACATAGATTATGAGGGGAAAATATTATAATCAAAGATAAAAGAACTAGGATATGAAGATTACAGATATAGTAAGGGAAAAACATTGATTGGGTTACCATGATCAAACTAGGGGTTCTTGGTTTGATCCCAGAAAATTAGGGTTTCACCCTTTTTGGTCCCCCCCGGAAAGAAAGTTGAGAGCTCTTGATGAAAGAAGATAAATCGTTAACTATCAAAACAGGAAAATATAGATGATTAAGTTTAGGTTAACACAATGTCACCCAAGAGGTTTCCCTTCACAAGGGAGGTTACCAAAAGTTCTCCAGATGATCACACAGGTTAGGGTTTCAAAGGATTAGGGTTAGGCTTTCGAAGATTCCACTGGCTGAGGTTAAGATCATGATGATGATCATGGATCTTAAAGAACATGATGAGATCATGGAATAGTTGGTTGCAAGAGTGCATCATCTTCTTCCTAATCTCAACGAAGAACATAATTAAAGAAAGAAAATCAGAGATAGAAGAAAGAGTGAGTGAAATCATACCTTTGCTGTAGGATGATGAAGAATTCTTCAAGTCTTTGTGAGAGATCACCAAAGAATGCAAGGGAATGGATTAGATTAGGGTTCTAACTCATTCCAGAGGCTTAGGAGGCAGATGAGGTGGAGTATTCCCGAGATTAGACTTAAATAGAAGAGACAGGACCAAATTGGTAAATTCATAACCAATTGGTCGATTGATTGGTCGATTGGTCCAATCGACCAATGAGTCTACCAATCAAGACAGCAACTTCAAAATGTGGATTTGAAGGCTCAGATCAAGTCCAAACATCAAGGGGTTTTGCACACACCTAGAGTGACATACCTAGGAGTTAGAAATGCCTTTGAATCAATATAGAGACCACTCCAAGACCATCAACTAATCCAATCTTCATCAGGGTGCAATTTCCACCATTGGAACACTGGCATCAACACTCATGTATTCCAATCCAGCCATCAAGTCTTCAACAGAAATGGCCCAAAGATGACTTCTTGCCTTACTTCGGGTCACTGGACCTACAAATAACAAAGTTTCCAGATTAGGGTCAGGGCTGGGTTTCACAACCCATGCCATTAAAATCCAAACAATGCATCAAAATCAATATTTTCCAAGACTGCCAAAACAGCAAAAACTGCCCTACTTGAAAAAGAACCTTAAAGGGACCACTTTCTCTATTTCAATCCTATTTCAAACACTTCCAACTTCAAGTTTGGCTCAAGGGAAAAGGTTATCTAGGGTTCCTAAGGTTCCAAGATTCTTAAGAGGCTTTAACGGAAACTTACAACCTTCATTGATCAACAACACAAGACCTTCTCTTTCTTCTCTTTTCTTTCAAACTTCATTTACCATTGGTATGTTTTTCTTCAAAACAGAGGAATACATGAGGCTAAAGGTTAGGATAGTGCCTAGGGATGTTTAGAAACATGTTCCCATTTTTTTCCAAACAAAACAAAGCTTCTAACACAAGGATTTCCGACACTTTGATTCAAAAACACCATTCACTTTACCAAATCCAACTCTACAAACGCTTGTCCCATTTTCAAACCAAATTGAATTTTTACACCAAACCAATTCCCACAAGACTGATTTACTATGGGGAAGATGCTCCCACTCTCTGTTCGGTCAAAATTCAACTTTCCAAAAATCACAACACCTTGTCCATAAGAGGATTCCTTCTTCCAAGTCGCTGAATTTTCATGTCCATAAAGCAAAATTGATGGGTTTTCTTCAAACAAACCATCCCAGCATGTTTATCCAAGTCTTGTGAACACACTAGAATGTTCGAATCAAAATTTTGACAAAATCAAATTTTTTTCAAAAAATTACGAAAATGCCCTTCTTGCAGAATTTTTCCAAACTCCAGGGGTTTTGATGGATCTTCCCCAAACAAACCTTCTTAGCATGTTAAACCAACTCTTATACACATTCTAACATGTCCAAATCGCAGTTTCCATCGAAAACAAACTTTTCAAATTTTTTTTACCAAAATGCCCCTCTTCACCAAATATTTCATTGCTTAACTTCCTTTAATCATGCAATGCGAAACTCAACTTGACTCTTCAAAGTCCCATCAAACCACCATGAAGAAAACACTTAAGGATTAGGAAGGCAGAGATGAGGATTAGAGTACTATTCCTCTGCTATAAGCAGAAATAATACAAGGATAAGGAGGCAACAATCCAAACTTCAGGTGAAGTTCAAGATCAGGATGAAGATGATGATGAGGAGAATCAGGAAGTTCAAGAAGATAAGGAGAAACTATTTCAGTTCGAAAGTTTTTAGGATAAAGGTACACGTATACATTATAGAAGATCAGTTGACATGACTAAGATGAAAGTCTCGGGCTATGAGAGATCAGCTCGATTCTCAGGAACAATTTCCTAAACAAATAGCACTAGAGTTGTCATCGAGTCTACGGTTGGAGGCAGAGCGATCAGTTTCACTATCAGGGACATCATAGGGGCTTCGCAACATAGCTAGATCAGAGGATGAGGGTGACATTGTCAAGGCTGATGACACAGAGGATGAGGAAGCTGACGACAGTGATGATGATGATGAAGATAAAGATGATGATGATGATGATGATGATGATGATGATGATGATGATGATGATGATGATGATGATGATGATGATGATGATGGGGATGAGCATAGAGACAATGATGATCATGATGGGGTTCCAGTTTAGGATGATGATGTTATTGATGATGAGGAAGATGAGGATCAAGATCAGGGTGAGATTCCGAGACACGAGGAGATTCCTATACCACGCTTCCGTGAGATTGAAGGTCCATAACATACGACTTTTGGGGTTCCAAGTGTGGCTTCTCATCAATCATCGATTTCTTCCACACTTAGAAGGATAAAGGCTCAACAGGAGAGGATAGAGTCCTATATGTATACCTTGGGAGAGAAGTTTGCACGATTGGAGAAGGAGTTCAGATCTAAGAGGGACCAAACAAATCACCGGAGTCGATCACCTAGATAGATAGTACTAGGAGTTTCCTTTTATGCTTTCCTAGATGTATTTCCTTTCAGACTTGTTAAAATCTCCTATGTGATTAATGAAATTCAGTTTGTTTCACTTGTGTTATTGTACATTATGCGTCTCTTTTGTTGTATTAGTAGTTGTTAATGTTTAGTTATGACGTATAACTCATAACGACTACTCATACGACAACACATGACTACAACATGACATAGACTCATATGACAACTCATGACGACAACACCTTACAATGACAACTTACTCACAAAAACAACTCACCACGACAACTTTCAAAGCAAGACTCAACTCACAACTCAACACACATACCCAATAACTTAAATTTGACAACTTAACTCTAACCATGACAACAACCCAAGTACAAGTCATAAACTTTAATTATTGTGCATTATTAAAACTTGGTATATTATGCTTTGTTTATTTAAGTTTCTAATCCAAGTTTTCTATTATTCACTTCTAAGAAAGTTTGAGTCACTACTGGATCTATGACTCAAGGATGCTTTCATTACTGTGTTCTATGGTTATGATTGTCCAAAAACTTAGGCTCTGATACCATCTGTCACATCCCGCCCAAATACACCCAGCCTATACCCTAGCTGGGTTACCCAGGGGAGTGATCCACAGCCCAAAAGATCAAGTTTAGGAACGATCATATCCATTTCGCACAATAACATAATCAAAAGCAATAACAAATCATAATGTTCAAGTAATTTATAATAAAAGTCAAGAAAGGATCTCAGAAGGATCACTATAGAGTATCAGAGTGCGGAATAACAAGATACCAAATCAAAAGACAACTGTAGAGTGTAGAGGAAATATACCCTACAAACACATGCGGAAGGTAGATCGAAATCTAAGTAAAGCTCTAAGCTAATACAAGTAAAGTAAAAGATAAGTCTAGAAGGAACAAAAGAAATCTAATCCACATCCTCAAACAGCTCTTCTTCTCCATCATTCTTCATCTTCTTCACCTTGCGCTTTCTTATATGGACTGTCAAAGAAATATGATCCTGTAGAGAAGTCTAACAACAGATTGTACAAAAAGGAATGAGTTTCGAAAGAAACTCAGTAAGGCAAGTTAACTCATAACAACATAAATACATACGGCAAATCATAACAAGATGCAATGCAGTATGAAACAAATAATGAATGTATGCATCTAAACTCTATGTATGCTGGTCTCTATTGGCAGACATGCTTTAAGTAATAGCACCATACTTCTTTGGGTAGGTCACGCATACGGCTCCTGTTGGTAGTGGGTGCGGCATCCCTCTCGGACATTCCATGGCTGGGGGTTAAGTCAACTCTCTCTCACATCACCATTTGGTCTAAGTACTGGCGCATGTCAAGGTAAAAGCCTGGCCCAATGCAAGTCATCTACTCAGTTACATCAACTCAGGTCCAGATACTTCCATTCCTCCTCTCTTGGAATCCTTTCCGGTATCCTTTCCACTAGAGTCAACATATTCGACTCTCTCAAATACGGACTCATCAACCCTATTGGTTTTCCACATATGGTAAACGGGAAGCTCTCATGTCCTCTCACGGATATAACTCACTGGTCTTAAGCGCCCATGAGCCCAAGTCTAACCATATGCAACCCTCCAATACATGGCCCCCACAATGTGATTTCCGTCCTTTCACGGGTTGATCACCGGTCTTGAGCGCCCGTGAATCCCCATTGCTGCCACGGGTCGTTCGGTCTCAATACCCTTCCGATTTGGGTCTGATATAATGGGGACATCCTAGCCAAACACTGCTAGACAGCCCTAGGTATGACAAACAATAATTCGGGAAAGCGTCGATGGACAACCCCGGAAACATCCCATACTGTTTCCGATAATGTCCAAGGACAGAAGTGTCAAAAGGACACCTCTCAATCCCAAATCATACCTAATCAGACACAATCTCAGATCAGTCATGACATACAAACATACACAACCAACAATTCATCATATAAAAGAGAATGTAAAAGCATAAGCTAATCGTTAAGCAATATAGTAATAAACAATGCATTTAAGCTTGAATAATGAAAAAGAAAACATAAGTGAAGTGCTACTGTACCTATAGTAGTACATCAGAAGTATAAAATATAAGAACATTAAACAAACTCATAGTTTCATAAAGTAGAAACCAGAGAGTATGCGATCTATGTTATTATGAAATAACTGTCCTTACCTTGATTATCGTCGAAGATAATCCAAAGATCAAAGAGAGAGGCTCCAAACTTAGCAAATAAACCCCTAACAATCTTAGATATAACATTAGGAAAGATGCCTAAAAGATCAGAGAGAAATCGAATCAAACTGAGCGAAAATTGATGCTACTGTCTTCATTGGTCGAGTGCCTTGGTCTACTGACCCAGTCGACCAAGCAGTCGACCAATCGAGTCAATACGGAATAGTGAAAACTGTTTTGGCCATAACTTCTTCGTTTGAAGTCGGATTGATCCGAAATTCGAAGGGGAACTTCCTAGGATGTATTAGAATCATACAGGAAGATAAAAAAAAATCAAGTCATGGTTCTTGATTTGACCCAAGAAACTAGGGTTTCAACCTTTATGGCTCTCATGAAAAGGTTATGATCACGGAAAGAGAGGGAATGATTGTTATCAAGAAATCATAGGAAATCTAGTTTAGGTTAAAAGAAACATTGCCCATGAGGTTTCCCTCACATGGGAGGTTACAAAAGGTTTCCAGAAAGATCATACAAGGGTTAGGGTTTCAAGGAATTTATTTGGCTAGGGTTCAGATCATGATGATGATCATAGATCCCAAAGAATAGAATGAGATCATGGAATAGATGGTTGCAAGAATGCATCATCTTCTTCCTGATCTCAATCAAGAACAAGAACGAAGAAAGAATAATTAGAAATTCTGAATAGATACTTGTTGGTGCTATTTCTGCCGATCGCCTTGAACCGTTATTTTCCACATCGAACTCCTCAGATCTGATTCGATCTGGTTTGCTCTTCAATCAATTAGCCTCTCACTCCTGAAAGAAACAGAATACCAGTAAGAAACGGAGCCGATCGTCTTGATCGGCTTCTCGTCTCCGACAATCTAGTCAGTATGGTGAAGACGATGCTTCAGAGCTCTCTGGAGCTTCTAAAGTGCTTTAATGGAGTTCAATCAGAGTGAGTTTAGAGTTTGGTTGATTCAGAGGCTTACCTTCTTACGAATCTTCCTTCCTTTTATACTAGCTTTCCCGCTTATAACACTTTTTCAATCATAGCCGTCAGATCATCTCTCCTCTTTGGACATCGTTGATCATCCTTCCTTTATTCTCTCAATCGAACCCGGCTAAGATTGGTTTGACCAGTGTAAACCGGAAAGTGATACTTTAGTCACAACATAAGCCCCCAAGCCTACTGATCAGGTTGAACTTACATGAGACTCTGATCAGTAGGTTTAATCCTTCCTATCAAAATCATCCAAGTATTCCCCTGCTCGTCACCATTACGCCTTTTCCCTAGATAGTCCTTGATTTCTTCAAAACTTTGATGCCAAGTCACCATATCATCATTAACTTGAAAGTTGATTTATGACTATGTCTCTTATAAAATTATGTCCTCTGCAGTAGTTGAATATAATATTTGAATTGCCTTGCGTGATTATTATATTATTGTACTCAGCCCCCAAATTATCTTGAAACCGGCTGAAATCACTTTCTTGTCAGGCTTTTCACAAATTTTCAAATATAACTTTTCATCTTCCTTAACGTTACCGCCGCTTAATCATAAATTTCGTCGTTTTCCCATGTATAACCATCATATTGTTCCCTTACCTTCTCACACATCATCCTCATTCTTTTCAATTACAATTTTCATACATTTACCGATTGATCCCACGCATCGATTACGAAAAGTAATGACCATTGATTTTGGACCATCGTGTATTTCCCCCTCTTTTCAAGAAATATTCCTTCATTCTTTATATATATATATATATATCTGTCAACTGTCACCTATTCCCTTCCGTACTCTGCTCTCCTCCTTCGAGAATATCAAACATACTTATCCACCATTTTACTTATGACTCCTTTTCAGATTTTATCTTTCAGGTTTTCTTCTTCTTCCCTTCCTGTCTCCACCATGGATCCTGCTTCCAACCCTTCAATACCCAGTACCTCTGCTCAATCTGCTATACCTTCAAACAACGAGTGAATGAAAGACGTATCTGGTGCTTCCTCCTCTCATCAGAATCCTTTAGACTGGAAACCTATTCCATATGCTCATGATGAAGCCATCATCATTTACACTCCTGTAAATACGTCCAGAGAGAAGATGGACCCAAAATATGCTAGTTCCGAGTGGTATCCCACCAAAATAAAGAAATCTCACCTGGACTCCTAGTTGGAAAGTTACCATTTCCCTTCTGATGCCAGAATATGGGTTCCCGAATCTTCTGACCGTCCCTACTCAGTTGATCCAGGAGTTATCACCATTTACCTTGATCATCTTGACTCAGGCTTTAGAATCCCCTTGATCCCCATAGTTCAATCTTTATTGGACTACTATCATGTCTGCCTTTCTCAACTTACTCCAAACAGTTGGAGACTAGTTTACTGTTTTTTCGCTTTTATCCTCAAGTTGAATCGTATCCCCTTTGTTGATCTTTTCAGAAATTATTACACCCTAAGAGTATCCCGCGAACACGGATACCTTCATTTTGCCAGAAGAACCTGCATTTTGAATGAACTGGGAAGAGACTCCCGATTTTCATTGATTCCTCCATTCCCCATGACAACAAGCAATGGCGGGAAAAGTATTTCTTCTGCGCCATTCCGAATCCAAACTTTCGGTTTCGATGGTGTTGACATTCCTTGGAGTCCTTATCCCCTCTGAAAGTGCGTCCCGAACTCACTGAGTACGACCGAGAAACTTGGAGTTTGATTCCTACTGGAACTCCAATAGATGCAGCCAAGTTGAAAATGGATGCAAGTCTTATCAGTCATGGCCTCTTTCCAGGTAAAGATAGTAACAATAGTATATCTTTCTTTCATTTACCATTACCTCTTCTTTGAAATCCTTGTTCATCATCAATATATATATATATATATATATATATATATATATATATATATATATATATATATATATACTTTTTTTTTTTTAATCATCAGAAATAGTTGCTCGTCCAGTCCCTAGCATTGCTGATCTCCGAAGAATTGTTTTAGAAGAAAAGAAATCTGACCCCAAAGTTATCAAATCCTCCAAGAAAAGGAAACACAATGCCCTTCACCCTTCAAAAAGAAAACTTGCTGAGAAGGAAACTTCCCCTGGTCGAGAAAAAATCAACCAGGTGCCAAAAGATTCTACCAGAGAAAATATTGATGTTCAAATTGTGAAAACTGTTGCAAGCAAGACACCTGGTCCCAAGGCGAGGACCTCTAGAACTTCCAATACACTGAGATGTAGACGTAGGTCTACAGGTCCAGTTTCTGACCAGGGTTCGTCTGGCTCGAAGAAGAAAAAGAAAAGAAAAGAATCCCATACTGCTCCTACAGAAGTCCCCACTGAAGAAAATAATCCACATGAAGAAATTCATACTGCCACCAATGAAGAAATTCCCGTTGCCTCCGAGGCTAATGCTGAAGAAAATAGAGAAAGCTTACTATCACACACATCAGCTAATTTACCCCACGATGCTTCTATCTTCCCAGAAAAGATGGTTGAGGATGAAGATCGAGGTAAGGACTTTATTGACTATTCTCCTGATCATCTAAAGAGAATTGCTGAAGACAGATTAATTCATGCTGCAGGTGATATTATTGAGGAAATTGCTGACCAATTGTGTGATGTAAATGTTGATATGCCTGCCTCTCCCTTGGATGTTGCTGCCAAGGACCATGTGAATGAACCCTCTGTTTTTGTTTTACCCTTATCCATCCCTATGTTGGATGTTGTTGTTCCAGATACTAATGTTCCCTCTTTTGTTGAAGAAAATGATCAAGATGTTCCTCCTTTAGGAGAAAATAATCAGAATATACCTCTCCCTGAAGAAATTCATGAAGCTGCCCTACCAGAACATAATGCTGTCAATTCGGAAGCTCTTATGGTAGTTGATCCCCGGATTGGTCATGGAGATGAAGAAAATATTATCGTGCATACTAGTTCAAATGATGCTGCTGTGAATGCAAGTCTTGAGAATGTAATTAAGATAGCTGATCTTCAACCAGTCCCTAACCAACCTGATGATACCATGAGTGTTGCTGACTCTGGAAATCCTTTCAATCCTGAATGGCTTTTAAAAGAAAACCATACAGCCAGCCGCAATTGGGAGGTTGCCAGAGAGTGGGGCACAAAAGGCCGAATCCCTCGTGACAAGAGAAAAACTGCTCGAATGTCTGGACTCGAGCTTTACTCTCACGGATGGGGGTAATAAATAGATATTTCTTTTCATTCCTTTATTAAAATTGATTTACTATTGATCTAGTTATTTATTCTGTTTAGTTTATATTGACTAATCTACAGATGTTTTGGAGCTGCCTTTAATGCATTTTTTGTAGTGTTGGAGAGGGAAACAACTTTATCCCAAGAAAATGATGATCTGATCAAAAGGAATTTTGAGCTGGTCAATGAGGTACAAGATCTTCGGAGAAAATTGGACTCTTCAGAGAGAAAATTAATAGATGCTGAGTTCAGAGAGATTGATTTGATGAATGATCTTGATAGTTTGCACACTGATTATGAACTTTGCTCTGACCATTGTGCTGAATTGCAGGAAGAGATTTCTATGTTGAGAGATGCTATTTTGAATTACAAAGATGAGCTCCTTCAGCTTGAAATGTTAAAGAATGATGCCCTTGACAGGGCTAGGATTGCCACAGATGAAAGAGGGGATTTTAAGGAAAAGCTAACCAGAGCTTTGGTCTGGTCACAAAGTATTGAGAAAGAAAAGAATGAACTTTACGAAAAGTTCAATGAGATTGAAAAGTTGAATACAACTTTAGAGTTGGCCCAAGAATATCATGTGAAAGCTTTCAACTCAATTTTACAGGAAAAGTCTGCTTTAGAGGATAAAAATGATGGTTTGGGATTGAGACTCAGTGAGGTGACAGCAGAAAGAGATAATCTTGAGGTTTCCCTAGGTTTGGTTTCTAAAGAAAAGGAAAGTCTTCATGTTCTTTTGGATGAAACTTTAAAATTCAAAACTTTACTGCATGAAGATTTGGAAGCAGAGAGAAGACAATTTGAAGTAGAGAAGAAAAGAATACAAAGTGAAAATCAGATTGTCTTAAATTCGGTCACCTCCTCAATGAAGGAAGTTGGAGATAATCCAACTTTCCTTGGATTTTGCAAGAATATGGTGAAGGATTGCTCTAATCAAATCTTCTCAGAAATCCTCAAGATTCACCCTGATATAGAGTTCAAATTGTTACCTCCAGAATTTCTCCCATCCAGAACCTTTTTTGACCTTAGGAATTTAAGATACCCCAATTCTGATAGTTCATTAGAAAATGATTCTGACAATGATAACAGTGAGTCTTCCAGTCCTGGCGAAGACCACTCTGCCAATGATTCAGATAACAATGGTGATGGTAACTCACCTCTTCAAGATGATAAAGAGACTGCTGCCAATGATTCTGCTGATGTCGATCCATCTGATAATGTTGCAGATGTTGATCCATCTGCAAAATCTCAAGTGTGAAGAAAACATTTCCTGTGTTTATGAATTTACCTTTTTCCTCTTTTTCGTTTACCTCTTTAGCATATGAGGTTTTTGAACTTGTCTATCTTTTATATTAATGAAATTCCCTCCCTTTCTTTCGTTCTTTTGGCTTTGACAGAATAATATCTTTTATAATATTGACTATCATCTTCTGACCATTGCATATTTGATTAGACACATTTCTAATCATATTTGTATTCTTCATTTACTTCTGATGAGATACTCCTGAAGAGAAAATATTTGATACAAACCTCAATAGCTGATCAGATATTCTCAGATAATGAGCTGCAGACAATCTTTGAACTTTTGATAAATGATCCTCCATAAAACCTGATCCTTGAATTGTTTTATTGATTAATTCCATTGTTCTCAATCAAAAGGCTGCCTTGGAGAGATGTTGCCTTGTAAAGATGCTGCCTTAGAGAAATGGCTACTGGAGCCTGACTTCGGAAAGTCGGGATCATCCTCGGAAGGAATGATCCGTGATTAGCTTAGCATGACTTGGCTACCAGAGCCTGACTTACATAAAGTCGGGACCACCCTCGGAAGGAATGATCCGTGATCAGCTTCGGAAAGTATGACCAGGCCTCGGAAGGCTGGCTACTTAAGCCTGACTTACGAAAAGTTGGGACCACCTCGGAAGGAATGATCCGGATCAGCTAGCATAATCAGGCCTCGGATGGTCGGCTACTTGAGCCTGACTTCGAAAAGTCGGGATCACCCTCGGAAGGAATGACCCTGGATCAGCATTGAAAAGGCATGATCAGACCTCGTAAGGCTGGCCACTTGGCCTGACTTCGGAAAGTCGGGATCACCCTCGGAAGGAATGATCCTAGATCAGCGTTGAAATGGCATGATTAGACCTCATAAGGCTGGCCACTTGGCCTGACTTCGGAAAGTCGGGATCAACCCTCGGAAGGAATGATCCTGGATCAGCGTTGAAATGGCATGATCAAACCTCATAAGGCTGGCCACTTGGCCTGACTTCGGAAAGTCGGGATCACCCTCGGAAGGAATGATCCTGGATCAGCGTTGAAATGGCATGATCAGACAACTGGTTCGTAAAAATATCATAGTGACTAAATGAAGAAGAAACTTTTGATGACCACAATTAATAAGATGATTTCTCCAAGAATACCAGAAAATCCTGCCTCCTTTCTACTAATAATATTTCTTAAGGTGAATTACATTCCAAGGTCGTTTCAAACAACTCCCATGAGCATCTTTCAGCCAATATGTGTTTCTGCTCACAGTTTTTGTCACCACATATGGTCCCTCCTAGTTTGCAGAAAGTTTTCCACAGTTTCTTGGATCTGATGCTGATTTTTTCCTCAGAACCAAATCTCCCACTCTAAAAGATTTAGGTCTGACTTGAGCATTGTAATACACCGCTGTTCTCCTCTGATATTCTATATTTCGGTATAATGCTCTTTCTCTGACTTCATCTAAGAACTCAAGATTTGCTCGCAATCTTTCTTCATTAACCATTGGATCAAATCCTTCATATCTGTTTGATCCCACCATAACCTCCACTGGAGCCAACGCCTCTGACCCATATGCTAGTCTGAAAGGTATTTCTCCCATTGGAGTCCTAACTGTAGTCCTATACGCCCATAATACATGAGGTAGTTCATCGATCCACAAGCTATGTGCCTCATCCAGTCTCTTTTTTATTCCTTGCAAAAGTGCTCTGTTGGTTACCTCAATTTGACCATTGCATTGAGGATATGCCATAGATGAGTGCTTGCATTCAATATGATAATCTGCACAAAATTCCTTGAATCTTTCATTGTCAAATTGTGGTCCATGATCAGTCAGTAGAATCTTTGGCAGGCCATATCTGAATATGACATGATTTCTAAAGAACTTCTCGATTTGATTCGTGGTAGTCGTGGCCAAGGCTTCTGCTTCTACCCACTTCGTGAAATAATCAATTGCTGCCACTACGAACTTTTTCCCTCCAGTTGTAACAAGAAATGGGCCTAACAAATCCATACCCCACATAGCAAATGGAAGAGGATTAAGAATTGATGTTAGTTGTTCTGCTGGCTGACTCTGAATTGGTGCATGAATTTGACATTGATGACACCTTCTTACATACTCAATCGCTTTAGATTGCATGCGTGGCCAATAAAATCCTTGTCTTAGAACTTTATAAGCCAAAGCCTTGCCACCTAAGTGGCTTCCACAGATTCCTTCATGGACCTCTGGTAAAGCATATTGCGCATCAGATGGTCCTAAACATTTCAAGAGTGGCCCATAAACTGTTCTTTTATATAACAGCTCATTCTTTAGGATAAACCTAGCAGCTCTTCTTTTCACAGTTCTGGCCTTTTCTTTATCCTCAAGAAGAACGCCATCTTTAAGATATTTTATAATAGGTTCCATCCAAGATATTTCTGCATCGATTTCCATTATCTCTGGCTCTGAATATGCTGGAATATTCAGCTCCACAAAATACACAGCCTGTGGCATAGAAGTAGATCTTGCAGATGCTAATTTTGCCAGAGAATCTGCCTCACTGTTTTGATTTCGGGATATTCTCATCATTGAGAATTGTGAAAACCATTCCTTGCACTCCCATACCTTCTTAAGATAATTGACCATCCGGTCATCCTTCGCATCATACGCTCCTGTAACTTGGCTGACCACCAGCTCAGAATCACTTTTTACTTCAATGTTTTGTACATAGAGAGATTTGGCCAATCGCAAACCTGCGATAAGAGCTTCATATTCCGCTTCATTGTTTGAAGCATGAAAATTAAATCAAAGTGCATTCTGAATTACAAATCCAAACGGACTTTGTAAAATCACCCTTGCTCTTGATCCCTGAGAATGACTTGACCCATCAACATGCAAAGTCCAACCAGAAAACATCTCACTGGAATCTTTTTCCTCCTCCGGTAGCGAAATACTTTTAGCAATAAAATCAGCCAACACCTGTGCTTTTATCGCAGTTTCGGGTTTATAATCTATATCATGTTCTGTTAATTCTACTGCCCATGATACCATTCTCCCCGCCAGATCAGGCTTATGCAATATTTTCTTTAAAGGCCAGTTAGTAAGAACAATAATAGGATGAGCTTGAAAATAAGGTCTGAGCTTCCTAGCTGCCATTATCAAAGCTAAAGCCAGTTTTTCAAATTTCGGATATCTAGATTCTGCATCTAACAATGTATGGCTTACAAAGTAGATAGGATTTTGGACAATACCTTCTTCCCGAATTAATACTGCGCTTCCGCCGGCCTTCGAAGAAGATAAATATATCTGCAAGATCTCTCATGGCTTTGGTCGAGATAGAACTGGTGGACTGGTCAGTCTCCTCTTTAATTCTTCAAATGACTTTTGACAATCCTCTGTCCAGTTGAATTCTTTGAGTGCATTTAGATTTTTCAACGCCTTGAAGAATGGTGCACATTTATCTCTTGATCTCGATATGAACATGCTTAATGCCGCTACTCTCCATGTTAGACTTTGGATCTCTTTCATACTGTTGGGCGCCATCATGTTCAAGATAGCCCCGATTTTTTCTGGATTCGCCTCAATACCCCTCTGCGTAACCATGTAACCAAGAAATTTACTAGATGAAACCCCAAACGCGCACTTCTCAGGATTGAGTCTCATTCCATTTCTCCTTTGTACATCAATGCACTCCCCTAGATTAGCAATATGATCAGATCTGAATTGACTTTTTACAAGAAGATCATCTACATAAACCTCCATATTTCTTCCGATCTGATCAGCAAACAGCTTATTCATCGCCCTTTGGTATGTTGCACCAGCATTTTTTAACCCGAAAGGCATAACCTTATAACAATAGCTTTCTCGGTTAGTCATGAATTCCATGTGGGGTTGATCCTCTTTTTTCATAAGAATTTGATTATAACCAGAATAAGCATCCATAAAACTCAACATCTGCTGACCTGATGTGGCATCAATTAACTGATTAATCCGCGGCAAAGGATAGCAATCCTTAGGACATGCCTTGTTTAAATCAATATAATCTACACAAATTCGCCACTTGCCATTATGCTTCTTCACCATTACCACATTCGCCAGCCATTTAGGACATTCAATTTGCTCGATAAACTAAGATTCCCGAAGCTTCTGCACTTCAATTTTAATCGCGTCATGCTTTTCTGATGAGAAATTCCTCCACCTTTGTTTTACTGATTTGATAGAAGAACCTATCCAGAGACAATGTTCTGCCACCTCTCTGCTTAAACCTGGCATATCCTGTGCTGACCAAGCAAAAACATCTGCATTTTGCTGAAAAATTATTTTAAACGATCCTTGTCCTGATTGTTCTGATCAGCTCCAATCATGGTTCCTTTATCTGGATTTTCAAGGCCAAAACAAATTTTCTCCAGCTTTTCCACTGGTTCACCTCTTTGAATTTTTTCTTCATCCCTGTTGTCCATGACTTCCACAGTGAGAGCAAGAGCTTTACCTTGTGCCTTCGAATCTTTTAAAAAAGTTGTATAACTTTGCCTTGAAGTTCTCTGATCAGACTTACACTCTCCAACACCTCCTTCAGTTGGGAATTTCACCTTTAAATGTCTTGTCGAAACTACAGCTCCAATAGCATTCAACATTGGTCTCCCCAAAATTATATTGTATGCCGACAAACTCTTTATCAACAAAAATTTGGTGACCATAGTTACCGTTTGTGGATGTGTTCCCAGTGTTATTGTTAACTCCACGGTTCCTTCTACCGAGGTAGATTCTCCAGAAAATCCGAATAGTCTCATGCCGCAAGGCTTTATCTTGACTGTATCTAGTTTCAATCGTTAAAAAGCTTCATAAGACATTATGTCTACAGAAGATCTTGTATCGATCAGAACCCTGTGAATATCTCTGTTTGCCACCTCAATAACTACCACAATGGCGTCATCATGTGGTTCCTGAATTCCTTCCATCTCTTCTTCCGTGAAGACTATCTCCTTCATCATTTTGATCCTTCTAGGAATAACATGAGATTCGACAGCACTTACATACCTGGCATGTGCCTTAGACGTTGAAATTGAATTCAAATCTAAACTTCCCAAGATGGTCATAACAGGAGACTGCTTCTGTTGAACTTGTTGGTTTTCCTGGTGTTTGGTATTTTTATCTGGAGAATTATATTGAAAATCTCCCTTCGGTTGATCTTCCCTCGCTGGGGGTTGGTTATTCCATCTCCTTGGCTGATTAGTAACATTTCTCCAGTTACCTCCAATTCTTCTTTGGACAACGTTATCCAAGCTTCCCTGACTGATTAATCGTTCAATCTCATTTTTTAGAATTCTACAATCATCAGTATCATAACCATGATCCCTGTGATATCTGCAAAATCTATTTGGATTCCTTTCATCTGCTTTTTCTATCATGGGTAATGGCCATTTCAGAATTCCTTGATGTTGAATTCGCATCAAAATTTCTAATCTTCTAGTATTGAGAGGAGTATAATTTTCCTGGAATGGTCTCGGAATATCTCTTCTGAATTGACGATCATGGCCATTTCTCGGAAAATTTCTGTTACTTCTACGATCCCTCTGATCAGATCTCATGACTCCGTCTTCCTTCCTTTTGCTTCCGCCACCATCAGTTTCTTTTCTTGCCTGAAGGATGTCTTTCATATTAGCATACTGATTACAATGAGTCGTCAGCTCTGCAATATTTGCCGGCTTGTTCATGATCAGGAATTTCAGTAAATGATCATCCGTCAAACCTCTGAACATAGCATCATATGCCACTGCCTCATTCAAATTTTTAATCTGAATCGATTCTTGATTGAATCTCTTCATGTAACTTCAAACTGATTCTCCTGATTTTTGACGAATTGCAGCCAAATTATCAACAGTTTTTCTACTCTCCATACTACTTTGGAACCTCGACAAGAATATCTTCGTCAAATCTTTGAAATCCTTAATAGAATCTGGTAATAAACTGAAGAACCAAGTTGTTGCAGAACCTTTCAATGAAGATGGAAAGGATCGACACTTTAAAATGTCAGAATTACCTGCCAACATCATCACAGAATTGAACTGAGAGATGCTCCATCGGATCTGTGCTTCAATCATACATCGTGAATACCGGGAGTTTAAAATTGAGCGGCAATGGTGCTGACATAATCTCCTTAGCGAATGGATTTTGATTCATCACTTCCTCCACTTTTTCTCCAGTGTCTTTGTTCGCCAATCGCTGAATTTGATCATCTAGGATACAAAATCTTTTACTGATTTCCGATCCATGAACTTCAGATCTGCTATCTCCTGAATCTTGTTTCCTTTTTATCTCTCCAATCTCCAATGCTTCTACTCTTTTTGCTCCAAATGTGACTCAATTGATCATCCTTGGACGATCCTCGATCTTCGGTCTCCAGTGGAATATAGTTTGGATCCGCACTCTCTCCTGATCCTTCCTTTAGAATTGATCTCCTTTGGTCCTCTGCCATTTCCGTTGGTAATTCTTCCTCTCGCTCAGGTGATTGAGCCATAGCTTCTGTTCTGAACTTGTTCCAGTTACTATTCCCACAGACGGCTTAAAAATGTTGGTGCTATTTCTGCCGATTGCCTTGAACTGTTATTTTTCGCACCGAACTCCTCAGATCTGATTCCATCAGGTTTGCTCTTCAATCAATCAGCCTCTCACTCCTTAAAGAAACAGAATACCAATAAGAAACGGAGCTGATCGTCTTGATCGGCGTCTCGTCTCCGACGATCTAGTCAGTATGGTGAAGACGATGCTTCAGAGCTCTCTGGAGCTTCTAAAGTGCTTTAATGGAGTTCAATCACAGTGAGTTTAGAGTATGGTTGATTCAGAGACTTACCTTCTTACGAATCTTCCTTCCTTTTATACTAGCTTTCCCGCTTATAACACTTTTTCAATCATAGCCGTTGGATCATCGCTCCTCTTTGGACGTGGCTGATCATCCTCCCTTTATTCTCTCAATCGAACCCGGCTAAGATTGGTTTGACTGGTGTAAACCGGGAATGGATACTTTAGTCACAACAATACTAACCTTGAATTGTCAAATCAGAGATGAGAGGCTTCAAATCTGCAGAGGAATCGATCGAATCACCAGAGAGAGTTTCGGAGAGGTCTTCTCATGTTCAAAAAGTGTTTAGGAGGCTGCTGTGTCTAAGAAACTCGAAGTAGGGTTTAAATATAAGTGAAAAACCCTAAAAATTAGTTTTTCTCGGATTTCACACTCGTTTGGTCGATTGGATTGGTCGACTGTCAGGACAGCAAGGTTCAAACAGGGATTCCGAGGGCTATACAGGGTCAAATTGAGTGAGGGTTTCTTCTACAAGTCAATAAAGAAGTCTAGTTTTCATAAATACCTTTAGATCAAGCATGGGAGTTCATTAGATCCACCAAATAGGCTCATCTTCTTCGATGCTCAACCAGGATTTGCCAGACATAGTTCAGCAACTTCGGACGGGGATTTGGAGGGTTATATGGGGTCAAATTGAGTGAGTTTTCTCCTATAAGTCCATCAAGAAGTCTAGTTTTTGGAAATACATTTTTATTGAGCATAGGAGTTCATTAGGTATTTCAAATAATTCACCCCTCTTCGGTGCGCAGATTCAAAACTAACACTGACAATGCTCTCAAGTGAGGGGCATCATCGTCAATGTCCATGGGCTTGGGCTCCAACACCAAATCATCAACCAAAAGGGTCTACAAGTCTCTTTTTCCCCCACTTCGGGTCTTCGGACCTACAAACATAATAGATTCCGAGCCAGGTCAAGGTTAGGATAAGGCCGGACATTACAGATATACCCTAAGGGAAAGGTCTGGCATGACTTCCTAAGGCTTTCAAAGATAATAATACTGAAATCAAGGTCCAACTTTAAGGTGTAACATTTAAACTAACCCTTCTTTACCCAAAACAGATAGGGTGTCCTGGCTAGGTTTGGGCTGGATTTCACAATAGATACTCTAGAAAGCGGAGTTCGCTTTCCCTTCTTCAATACTTTGTTTTCTGCCATATTAAATCACTGGAAGATTTGTCCTACATTGCTCCTTCCCAATAGCTGGTGTCTCATCCTCGGCTTTCTGGGTTTATGTTTCGAACTTGGCATCACACCTTCTCTTCCTCTTTTTGTACATTTTCATGTTCTGTCTCTTTCTCACCCTCCGGGTTGGGTTGTTCTTTCCAAGCGCAACAAGGTTGAGCTTGACTGGTCGAGCAGCATTCTTGCTAGGGGAACCTATCCTTCCAATCACAAGGGGTGGCACAAGCAGTATTTCTTCTACCGAGCGCCTCAATCAGACCTTAACTTCCCGACCACCTGGAAACTGTTCACTTCATATTCTGAGGGCAACCGGGTCCCTCCACTATCCAAGGCAAATAGAGCAGCTGTCGGGAAGATCAAGTCAATTCCCTGGTATCAAGAGATACATGGTTATGAGATGGAATACACCCCCATTCTTCAATATTGGGGGCTAGCTCAATGTGAGCTTTCTAACTGTCACGTTTCATCTTTCTTGAGTATACTGCAGCCTTATTCAACCTTCTGACTTTTGTCCTTTTTTGCAGTGCCTCCAAGAATTAACCCAGACAACCTTCGGGTTAAGACTACCAAGGCCGTTGTGACTGCAGAGCAACGGTCTCCTTGGGCATTGACTACAGACCAGGTGGCCTCTATGCCTCCTCCAAACCCTTCCTATAAGGGTATAAGAAACTTGAGGCCAATAGTTGAGGCCTCAGGGAGATGGAAAAGACCGATGGTGGGAGAGGTCGAAGTTCCTTCTCCCGCTCGAACCAAAAGGAAGCATCACTCAGTCGATGCTTCTGCCCCGAAGAAATCCAAAATGAACAAAGATTCTAAGGAAGTCTTCGTTCCTCAATGGTCATTGGTGGTGTCGGACCGGGTCACGCAGGACCATGAGAAGGCTGCTGAGTGGAGCTCTCTCGGCCTGACGCCGGCTGATCCCCAAGCCTTTGAAACCCTGCAAGACAACTCTCTCATTCATCTCTCCACAAGGTATTATTTTTCTTGGTCTTTTGCTACTTGTTTTGTAATCCCTCCTGGGATTTTTGATAATTCGCCTGCTTTCTTAGGAATGACGTGCTGAGCTTCTACCAACACATGGAGGCTTTGAGCCTAGTTGGTCGTAATGGGTCCTAGCTACAGACTTATGAAGAGAATTTGGCGAAGGCCAATTCTGAGGTGGACCTGCTGAAGAAAGCAGCTAAAGTGTTGAAGGAGGAGAATGACAAGGTGAACTTTTTGAAAAAAGATCTTGACTTGTCAATCAGTCGTGCTGCTGCTGCCGAGCACAAGGCTAAGAAGAAAAAAATGCTTGCTACCGAGAGTACTGACAGAATCGAGTTTCAAGCAAAAGAGAATGAGCGTCTGAAGGAGATGGCAGTTCCCAGCAAACTTGAACATCTTTCTCAAGATCTTCGAAGGGATTGCATTCGGAAGTATCCGAACAACATCCCCTTCAGTGATCTGATGACTTCGTTCAACCTTCAAGCTTACCGAGCGGGGCAGAATGACGTCTGGAAGGCTATTCTTGAGGCGAACCCTTCTTTTGACACAACTCCCTTCCAAAGTGTTTTCCATAAGGAAGTCTTTGAGAAGCTTGAGCTGCCTTTTCCCGACTAGGTCTGGGAGGAAGAGGACCCTATTCCGGCAGATCCAAATATCGAGGAGTATCTTAATGATTCGCCGCCTCTTCCCGAAGAACCTCCAAAGCCTGCCTCAGACAAGGATCCTTCGGCCAAACCTGTTAGAGAACAATAGGAAGCTATCTCTTGTTTTTTTTTTTTTTTTTTGTAAGGGTTGGCCCCCCATGGCCTGTTCATAATGAAATAGATATTTGCCTCCTTCTTCTCGAACTCTTTCAATGATTGCTATAAAGTTCTGATAATACTTCCTCATAGCGCACCTATAGAAATTTCTATGTATCCTTACGTAGAATGACGTTCAAGAATGAGATAAGCTCTTATGGAGATAAACTTGTACTTTAGCTAAAGATGACGCTCAGGACATCAGAGGGATACGCTCGGGAGCATTGATTTGAGTTGATTTGGTTCTAATCGAACCCTTTATGACGCTTGGCGCATTTCTCCCTCGACTACTCCCTCTTTATGACGAAGCCCAAATGTTTTCTCGTATTCGCGTATAAATTGTCCTTCCCAAGGAATTGGGATTACTCTCTTTATTTAATACTGGTGCGACGGTTGGTGTTTGGCAGTATCCTTGTATTAGGTGCATGTTGCTCCATGTGGAAACTTGGGACAGCCTTTAAGTTTCAAATTTGAAGCGCCATTATCCCCTGACCGTTGATCCGGCATTTTTCGGAATTCGAAACGTCCCTTCTATTTTTTAACCCTTGATCTACTTGGATTTTCAACCGTCATGTCACTCCCTGAGGCTATTTAAGTTCCTCAGGCGTGCTTCATCTTTGTCTTTGCTATCTGCAACTCGTTCTTGTCTTCATCATTTGCAAAGTGGTGTTTTGCCTTTGCTACCTCTATACTCTTATTCTCTGACAATACCTCAATCAAAATCTAAACAAGTGAGTTTCTTCTCTGTTATTTAGTTTTATCATGAACTTCTTATCCGTACTTCCCTCGATATCCTTCGCTTCGTCTGTTCTTCAGAAATTTAGGGTTTTCCCTTTTCTTCTTTATTTTTGGCTGATCTCTCGTACTAACAATGCTTTCTTTTCCTTTGTAGTGCCTACAAGAGTTAACTTGGATAACGTTAGGGCAAAATCTTTCAAGAAGACTGCTCCAATGCTGACGAAGGTTGTTCCATGCAAGGAGATTACTGTTGGTGAATCTTCTAAAGTTCAGATTCCTACAGCTTCCGTTGGTGCCTCTCCCGCTTCTCCCTCCATGATGGAGACCGTTCGGTCTCCCAAGAAGGTTGTGGCCCCTTCTTTAGTTGTTCGTACTGCCAAAACCCCTGCTAACGCTTTGTTGGCATCCTCTTCCATGATGAAGACCGTTCGGTCTTCTAAGGAAGATGTGGTTCCTTCGGTCGTCATTCGGTTTCCCGAACCTGCCTCTAGTGCTTGTTTGGCATCTTCCTCCAACCCTCCAACTGTTGTGGAGGTTCTCGAGGAGGCCGAGGGTGCTGCTTCTAGAAAGCGTCCTCGGTTAGATGATGATGTGTTCCAACCTTACTGGTTGCTGAAGAGGTCTGACTTGGTGACAGGCGATTTTGACAAGGCACTAAAATGGTGCACTTTTGTTCAGATGCCCGCCGAGAGCAGAGCCTTCTCCACGGTCCCGGATAGGGATTTTGTAAAGTCCTTGGTGATGTAAGTTTCTCTCCATTGCCTTTCTTTATAAAGATTTTTTTGCTCTTGACTAACTCTTGAGTTGTTGCAGGAGCCTTGCTGGTAATTTCCACAATCAGATGGAAGCAGCTTTCAGACTCAGGAGACTGAGTAATGAGCTTTCCAAGCTTCGGGAAGAATCCACAGCCAAGGATGCTGAGATTGCTCATCTTGGAGACAAGGCTTGGGAGGTTGCCTAAGTGAAGAATTTTGAAAACGAGCAACTTCGTTCGGATTTGGATGATGCGAGGGAGAGAATCTCAAAGCTGGAGCAGGAAGTTGAGAAGCTTTCGGTAGGGGCGAAAGGGTCTGAAGTTGCATCTACGCCTCGAAAGCAAGCTGTTACCCTTTTGCCTGAGTCCCTTCCGACTGATGTTCGCAGGGCTTGCATCTTCAAATATTTGCAGAGTAAGCCTTTTGTTGACATGCTTAATACTTATAACTTGCAGGCATATCGGGACGGTGAGAACGACGTTTGGGAATCGATACTAAGGAGAAATCCTTATTTCAACATGGCTCCCCACCACGCAAATTGTCATCCCGAAGTGTTTGAAAAGCTGGGACTTCCTCTTCCTGCTTGGGCCAAGGACGTGGTGGACCTCCCTACTCCAGATCCGGATATAATGCATTATCTTGATGACTCTCCTCCTTTGTCCCCTCTCAGAGGATTCATCTATGAAGAGCTTGCCTTGAATGCAGGTCTGACCAAAGGCCAGGCTTCTTCAAGAAAAGCTGGATAAAGAGTATGGAATTGCGGAGGATTTTGTAGGTGGGAGCTTACAGAATTCTTCACAATCACCGAGGAGGGGAACCAAATGATGAGAAGATCTATGTCTCCATGGCCAGTAGTCATCTTATGTCTTCCCGACTCTGTTCTCTTGACTCTGTGTTGCTTCTGACAAAGCTGCTTCGATCCTGTTTTTGGAGTTCTTCACAATCACCGATGATGATTTTCCTTCTTGACCGAACGAGGATTGTATCTCAACACTTGTTATCTCATATGTATATTTGATGTAAAGGTTGACCCCTTCTGGTCGTTTAAAGGAATAAAGAATTAACTTTATCTTTGAACTTTGTTAGTCACTGGAGTCTTTGCTGTAGTAGGTCTTAGTTGTTTTAGAACATTGCCTTTACTTATGGATTTCCGTAGAAATTCAATAAGTTTGAGAAGGTCTCACTCGGGTTTTAAACCGATGCCTTGTAGAAGGTCCCACATGGGTTTTAAATTGATTCCTTGACTTAAGGAATTCCATAGAAATTCAATAAGTTTGAGAAGGTCTCACTCGGGTTTTAAACCAATGCCTTGTAGAAGGTCCCACACGGGTTTTAAACCGATGCCTTGACTTAAGGATTTCCGTAGAAATTCAATAAGTTTGAGAAGGTCTCACTCGGTTTTTAAACCGATGCCTTGTAGAAGGTACCACACGGGTTTTAAACCGATGCCTTGACTTAAGGATTTCTGTAGAAATTCAATAAGTTTGAGAAGGTCTCACTCGGGTTTTAAACCGATGCCTTGTAGAAGGTCCCACACGGGTTTTAAACCGATGCCTTTTTATTTTGTCGCTGGATCTGATCTAAGAATTGTGTGTTGCCCCGGATCAAAAGATGGTGTGTTGAAAACTGAGAATTGTATAGATTGAGTTGAATGTTGTTACATCATGAATGAAAATGATAAACTTCTCAAGGATAATATTTCTTCAAGTGTCTAGCATTCCACGAACGATCCAGCTCTTTGTTTGTTGTCGTGTTCTTCAGCTTATACGCTCCTGAACCGACCGGTTTAGTTACCATATATGGGCCTTCCCATGAAGGGTCCAATTTCCTCTAGTGGCGTGGGTCTGAAGCTAAGGTATTCCTTAATACCAAGTCTCCCACTCGGGAATTGTAATGTGACGCTATCCTTCTTTGATAATGCTGAGTTCGTGCTATTGCTTTGGCACAAACTTCATCTAATAATTCAAGGCTATCTAGCAATCCTTGTTCGTTTGCTTTTTCCTCGAACTCTGTTTCCCACAGTGTTCCAGCCATTAATTCGATAGGTGCCAATGCTTCAGACCCGTAGGCCAATTTAAAAGGAGTTTCTCCTGTGGGAGTTCGAACCATAGTTCGATAGGCCCCAAGAACGTTGTGCAATTCTTTGACCCATAAAGCTTTATCGGCTTCGAGTCTCTTCTTTATCCCGTCAAGTAGTGTTCAGTTTGTAGCGTCCACTTGGCCATTGCTTTGGGGATATGCTACTGATGACATACGATGCTCGATCAGAAATGTATTGCAAAATTGTTCAAATTGTGGATTGTCGAATTGTGTGCCATGATCAGTTACGAGAATTTTTGGCATCCCAAACCGATATATGATGGACTCTAACACGAACTTCTCCACCCTTTTTCAGTGATGGTCGCCAGAGCACTAGCTTCTAGCCACTTGGTGAAGTAATCAATTGCTACTATTAGATATTCTCTTCTGTCGGCTGCCTTGGTGAATTTTCCCATGATATCGATTCCCCACATCACGAAAGGGATGGGGTCTAGAATTGAAGTCAAGGTTTCAGCTGGCCTTTTTTATACCGTAGCATGGATCTAGCAATTGCTACATCGACGAACATATTCCATTGCATCTTGTTGGAGCTTCGGCCAATACAAGCCGATCCTCAAAATTTTGTGGGCCAGAGCTCAACCACCCATATGAGCCCCACAAATTCCTTCATGAACCTCTGCTAGAGCTATTTCCGATCCTTTGGGACCCAAGCATCTCAAGAGGGGTCCAGCGTAGGACCTTCGGTGTCACATCCACCCAGCCGGTAACCTACCTGGCATACTCGAGTGTGTGATCCACAGCCTCGAAGATCAAGTATCGAGGTAATCAACCTCCCACATAAACAATAACATAATCATGAACATAAATAATCAATGTACAAAGTATAATCCAAAAGATCCAAATAAGGAACGAATAAATCATATATCATCAGAGTACGAAAGACAATCAAAATGTCTAAATCAATAAGTAAAGTGAGGCGGAATCCCACTCTACAACTAGCGGAAAAGTAGTTCTAAAAAGAAAAGGAAAAGGAATGAAAACTAATCTCAGTAGCAGGTACAATAAGTAACTAAATTGTTCTCAATCTTATAGACAACATCTCTATAAGTATAAATCTCAAAAATGACACAAGGGTGCTTCCACTCTATGGTGTGGACTAAGCATCGTACGCAGCATAACTACCCGCGGAATCTTCAGTGTAATTGTCGTAACCGCAATCACCTTCCTGGAGATATGCCTCTTCTCCTTGCGCTTCTTCATACGAGCAATCATGGTACTCAGAACCTGTAGAGAAATCTAACAATACATTGCATAAAAGGAATGAGTTTCAAAGAAACCCAGTAAGGCAATTAATCCATAACAACATAAATAGCAAGATTTCAAAGCAAAGTAAAATGCTATATGATATGAAACACATGATGCAATATGATTCTAACTCTATGTATGCTGGTATCTATTGGCAGACATGCTTTAAGTCATAGCACCATACTTCTTTAGGAAGGTCTCATCACACAACTCCTTTTGGTAGTGGGTCCGGCATCCCTCGGGACATTCCATGGCTGGGGGTTAAGTCACCACTCTCTCACATCACCATTGGTCTAAGTACTAGCGCATGTCAGGGTCAAAGCCTAGCCAAATGCAAGTCTCCTACTTAGTTACATCAAGTCAGATCCAGATACGTCCATTCCTCGCCCCTGGCGATCCTTTCCAGTATCCTTCACACTAGAGTCCTCATAGTCCCTGACTACGGACTCATCAACCCTATAGGTCATCCACATATGGTAAACGGGAAGCTCTCACGTCCCCTCACGGGTTGGTTACCGGTCTTGAGCGCCCATGAGCCCAAGTATATCCATATGCAACCCTACCAATAAATGGCCCCCACAATGTGATTCCTGTCCTCTCACGGGTTGGTTATCGGTCTTGAGCGCCCATGAATCCCCATTGCTACCACGGGTCTTTCGGTCTCAATACCCCTTCGATTAGGATCTGACATAACGGGACATCCTAGCCAAACACTACTAGACAACCCTAAATATGCCATCCAACAGTTTAGGAAGGTGTCCAAAGGGCATCTCCAGAAACATCCCATAATATTCCCGTGGTTGTCCAAGGACACCTCTCCTTTCCAAACCATACTTAATCATTCACAAACATAAATCTATCATGTCACATATATGGTAACTTCTTATATGGAAAGAAATCAATAATAACATCCAACTTGCATATAATTGGTAAGTAAATCATACATGAATCAATTGACATGATCAAGTAATGCTACTCTAATTCAAAGTAATTGCATCAGTAGTATATCAGTGTAAGAATCTAATTAAGGAAATAAATCAAAGATTCAAATATAGAAACTAGAACATGCAATCTATGTAGTTAAGGAAATAACCATCCTTACCTTATATAACTCGCAAAGGATCTTAGGGAATCAAGTAAGACCTTGACTAATCTTGGGAAGAAAGTCCTAAACAAGTGTATATAACATATTAGGAAAGATACCTAAAAGGAAAGATATCAAAACATCCAAAACAGACCAAATATGAAGTTGTTGTCTTCATTGGTCGATTGATTGGTCTACTGCCTCAGTCGACCAATGAGTTGACCAACAGAGACAGTGGCCTTCAAAATCAGAAATTTTAGAATATAAAACCGAATTTGGTGGTTCGAAAGGGTACTAAACAAGGGGGAAACTACTATGACAGTATACTAGTATATAGAGGACTTCAAAACTCTAATCATATCAAGTCTTCAAGTCACAAATTAGGAAACAATAAGTTACCATAATTGGATCAATCATGGTTCTTGAAGAATTCATAGTAAAAATCATGGACAATAACAATAGGGTGATGGATCACTAATTGTGATAAAGAAATCATGAAAAGCATGCATAGATCTTCAAGAAATATAGATCTAAGACTGAAGAACATCAATCTAAATAAGGAAAGTGAATGAATACATGTTTTCCTTCAAAAGCGAGTGATGATCTTGATGAAGATCATCCATCAAGCTTTAGATCCTTAGGAAAGAAAGGGAAAGAGTATAGTGATAGTTGCAACAGAGATACAACATCACTTCTACTGTCCTCAATCAGAAAAGGAAAGAAATGTAATGAAGAATCAAAGATGAAACATAGAAGAGGATGATCACATACCTTTTTGTGTAAAAGCACGAGATTTGACAGAGATCCGTCAAGAGAACCACCAAGGATGCAAGGGAGATGACTTGCAGAGGGCTCTGGTACGTTCCAAAGAGTTTGGAGGCAGAAAATACGAAGTAGACTCGAGATTGGACTTACATAGAGCAAGCAAAGACCTAATCAGCAAAATCAGATCTCATTGGTCGATTGATTGGTCGACTGGCCCAGTCGACCAATCAGGACAGCAACTCCAAAACAGGGAAATGAAGGCTCAGATCAAATCAAAACATAAAGGGGCTTTGCACACACACCAAGTGACTTACCAAGTAGGTAGAAATGCCTTCGAACCAAGCCAGAGAGTACTCCAAGTCTATCAACTAATTCCATCTTCATTAGGGTGCAGTTTCCATAAATGGAACACTGACATCAACTCTCATGGATTCTAAGCCAGCCACCAAATCTTCCACTGGGATGGCCCATAATTGACTTCTTGCTTTACTTCGGGTTGTCGGACCTACAAACAACAGGGTTTCCGGGTCAAGGTTAGGGTTGGGTTTCACATTCGGTATAGCCTTCCACTCTGCATTATAAATCGTGCTTCCCGTACCTTGATTAACCTTGCTTCCTTCGGATCTTCCGGTAGCTTATCATCTCTGAGATACTGCACGATCGGGTCCATCCAGCATTGTTCGGCTTCAATATAGGATATCTCCTTTTCCTGATTGCTTGGGAATGTTACTTCCTCAATATAGACCGAAGGGTCTAAATTCTTTTGCTTGGCATTAGCTAGTCTTAATAGCTCATCTGCCATTATATTTTCTTTTCTTGGGATCTAACATACTTTCAGATTCCTGAATTCTTTCTACAATGCTTGCACCATCTCTTGATATTTTTGTAGTCGGGGTTCTTTGACGCCATACTCCCCTTGTACTTGATTGACAATAAGCTGCGAGTCACTAAAGATAGTTACCTCTGCTATTGCCAATGCTTTTGACAAGTGAAGTCCTACTATTAGAGTCTCGTACTCTGCTTCATTGTTACTTGCTTTGAATGCGAACCTTAACGCATAACGAATAATAAAACCTACTGGGCTTTTCAAAAGAATTCCAGCCCCTGCTCCTTGTTTATTGCTCGAGCCTTCCACGTATATCTCCCACATGTCGGAATACTAGGCTCGACAATCTCCTCTATCGGTGTAGTAGTTTCTACTACGAAGTCGGCCAATGCTTGAGCCTTAATTGCCGTTCAAGGCTTAAAGCTTACTTGGAATTCGCTTAGCTCGACCGACCATGCCACCATTCTTCCAGACAAATCAGGTTTACGAAGAACTTTACTAAGAGGAATTGTAGTAAATACCTCGATTGGATGTGCTTGAAAGTATGGCTGTAGCTTTTTGGCTGCTATCATAAGAGCCAAAGCCTGCTTTTCGGTTTGGGAATATCGCGTTTCCATGTCGAGTAATACGTGGCTGACATAATAGATTGGCCACTGTTTTTTGTCTTTCTCCCGAACGAGTACCGCACTTACTGCCGAGGGGGATGTTGCCAAATATAGTTGCAAAATTTCTCCCTTCTCTGGTCGGGACAGTAGCGGTGGTCTTCCCAGTGTTTCCTTTAGATCTTCGAACGCCTTTTGACACTCTTCTGACCATTTTGCCTCCTTAATGCCTCTCAAATCTTTAAGTGCCTTGAAAAAAGGTAGGCACTTTTCTCCTGACTGTGAGATGAACCAGTTCAACGCAGCTACTCTCCCTGTTAGGCATTGCACATCCTGAACAGTCTTGGGTGCTTCCATGTCTATCAAAGCTTGTATTTTGGCCAGATTAGCCTCGATACCTCTTTGAGACACCATAAAACCCAGGAACTTGCCAGACGATATGCCAAAGGCGCATTTTTCCGGGTTCAACTTCATCTAGTATCTCCGGAGTACTAAAAATACCTCTACTAAATCTTCAATATGTTTTGATCTTGCAGTGCTCTTTACCAGCATATCATCAACATACGCTTCCATGTTTCTCCCGATCAGGTCTTTGAATATTTTGTTGACAGCCCTCTGATAAATAGCCCCTGAGTTTTTTAGGCCGAACGGCATGACTTTGTAATAGAAGCTTTCACGATCATTCATGAAAGCAGTAAACTTTTAATCCTCTTAATTCATGAGGATCTGGTTGTATCCCGAGTATGCATCCATGAAACTTAATGTTTCATATCCTGCGGTGGCATCTATTAAAAGATCTATCCTGGGCAACGAATAACAATCTTTTGGGCAAGCCTTGTTGAGATCTGTGTAATCTGTACACATTCACCACTTTTCATTTGCCTTCTTGACCATTACCATGTTGGCCAATTAGACTGGGCATTCGATGGGTTCAATGAACCCAGAGTTCTTCAATTTTTCAACCTCGCCTCTAATGGCCTCATGCTTTTCTATGGAGAAATTTCTCCTCTTTTGAATAACTGGTTTCACCTTTGGATTTATCCAAAGTTTATGCTCTACAACCTGCTGATCAATTCCTAGCATATCCTCTGCAGACCATGCGAACACATCACTATTTTGCCGAAAAACTTCAGTTTCTTTTTGAATTCCTCTAGCTGCTCAGATCCGATGTAAGGTAATTCTTTTTTCATTATCAGGATACAACTGGATTCGTTCCAACTTCTCGACCGGCTCGGGTCTTTGTATCTTTGCCTCGTCCCGATCGTCTCGTACTTCTATTGGTAACGCAATTACCTTCCTCGGGCCCTCCTTATCTTTCAAATATGCTACATAGCACTGTTGGGAAATTCTTTGGTCGAGAAAACCCTGACAAATTCCCATTTCGGTTGGGAATTCTATCTTCAGGTGCTTTGTCGAAACTATAGCACCTAACTTAGATAGGCCTTCCGAGAATGACGTTGTAAGCCAGAAGTTCTCGAACCACCAAGAAGTTTACTTGAATAGTAGCCTCTTTAGGGAAGCTTCCAATTGATAAATCCAGCTGTACAGATCCTTCAGCTATTGCGGACGATCCAACAAAGCCATATAGGTGTGTGGATGATGGCTCCATTAAATCTTCATCCACTTTAAGCTTTTGATAAGCTGTATAAGATAAAAGGTCTGCAGCAGACCGTGTGTCAACTAACACTCTGTGTACCTCTCGGTGTGCGATTTCTACTTTGATGACTATGGCATCATCATGAGCTAAACAGACGCCTCTTTCATCTTCTTCACCGAAGGTGATCGAACCCTCACCATTTGGCCTTTTCCGCTTCTGCATTTCTCCGGTTCCAACGAATTTGGATTTGGCCTTTAGCTTCCTGAGCGACTCAGGTTCAGGACCTCCAAATATTGTAAGTATGGATGACCGAGTGGCATTGATCACTTCCTTACCTTTCTTAGATTTAGGAGCTTCGGTTGGTCATTTTGGACTTACCGAACATTCCCTCTTGTTACTTGTGTCTCGCGGTTCCATTCGTCTCCCCCTATCGAAACTGGACAAGTGGTCTTGCAATATCAATCCTTCGATATCGGCTTTTAAGTGCCTGCAATCATTGGTATAATGACCGTAATCCTTGTGGAAACGGCAATACCTCTTGGAAACGGCAATACCTCTTCCTATCTTGCTCCCTAGGCTTCGTGGGAAGCTTTGGTGGCCATTTCAGGATATTCTGCCTCTTGATAATGTTCAAGATGTCAGCCCGAGGAGTATTCAATGGAGTATTCTCACTCTTGTCGGGAGACCTTTGCCGCCATGCCTAGCGAGGCTTTCCAACTCGATCACAAACATTTTGCTTCGGCCTCTACTTGTTCTCAGGGGCCTTCTGTTCTTTTGTAGAGGCTTTGATGTCTCCCTAGCGTGCATCTAGGATCTCCATCACCTCTGCATGCTTCTGACACCTTTGCACCAGTTCAGCATAGGTGGTAGGCATGTCTTGAAGTAGTAACTCCAAGAGTCGCCGGTTAGTGAGTCCAGTGAACAAAGTAGTTTTAGCTACCTGTTCATCTAGATTTTCTATCTCCATTGTGACCCTGTTAAATCTTTTCAAATATTCCCGAATCGATTCACTTTTCCCTTGTTTGATAGTAAACAAGGTCTCCTCGGTCTTTTTGATCTGGATTCCACTTTGGAATCGTCTGATGAATTTTTGCGCCAACTCTTCAAAGTCCACGATCTTTCCCGACGGGAGATTTGAAATCCACTTCTGTGTAGCTCCGGTCAAAGATGAACGGAAAACCCTGCAAAGGATTTCATCTGAATTACCCGCAACAGCCATAGTCTGCTGGTAGTAACTGATGTGAGAGATGGGATCTCCCAAACCGTCGAACATGGAAAAGGTTGGCAACCGAAAATTATGAGGAAATTGATATCCAGCTATAGCCTCGGCAAACGGAGTCTTTCGAATAACCGAATAAATATCATCAGTTATTCTCCCTCTCGCCAATTGTCTGAGTCTTTGATTGATATTGGCCAATTCATGACCAATATGGATCGATCGATCACCAATGATACGATCATTATCCCGAACCGCGTGCCTAATAGTTGTTGAGTGAGTTCACACTCATGCACCCAACCTTGTTGTTGAATGAGTTGTGCTTCCTTACGGTCCTTCAAACCGCTCATCTCTTCTAGGGAGTTCTCCCGTTCTCCTAGGTTCTCTTTCTTGTCTCCGGGCGCCTTCATCGATCAGTCTTCACTCCCTTTGTGGAGAACGTCCTGGGGGGAGTGAAGTCAATACTTCCTCCCTCTGTATTACGTGCCTTCCCACTTCGAGTTGATCAGGTGCTTGCGGCACCACCACTTGCTTGGTCAACGTACGAAGTGTCTGAATCACCTCCAATAGCTGGAGCTTCAGTTGATCTAGCCGGTACTGGAGTGGATCAGGAGGATTATTACCTCCCTGATCACCATCTTCCCGTACTTCATGAGGTTGACTTCTCTCAGGGATATCTTCTGGATTATTTCCTCCTGGGAGTTGAAAGCCAGCTTCTCGCTTGGCCGCTGCAGCTGCTACTGATCTAGTAACCATGGCTTTCTAAAGCGTTTCCCACAGACGGCGCCAAATGATGCGTCCAAAATCTGCTAACCCTTAGATCTCTTGTGGATGACTTGCAAAAATGAATGTTAGATGTGGCCCGACCGTTGGGGTCAGGAGTCCACCTCTGAAGGCTAAGTCAGTTGATGAACTGATCATAAATGGCTCTACTTGAGCACAAAGCAAAAGAATGAATATTGAGAATACGATTCAGATTATATCTGTCCTCTCTACCTTGTGGGCAGGTGATGTCTTATATAGTGTGTACCTTCGAATCTCCATCATTGGATGTATTTGAGCCTTCTTCGGATAGCCGTCAGATCTTAACGAATAGATCCGTTTGTGGTTGGGCTAATAGATAACTCCTTTGATAATATGAATGTTATATGGTAGTTATCCATATAATAATGATCAGTATCTTCTGCAAGTGTTGTTAACCTTCTCCTTGACGATTCGTCCACTCCGATTATCGCGGATTTGGGCGTGCTTGTTGACTTAGTCAGTTTACTTCCTCAGCAAGCTATCTTTTGAACCCGGCCAGCTAGGAATTAAGCAGGTTGATTCCTTTCTTCCCAACCGGGGTCGAGGGTCAAACCAAGGGCGAACCCGGTTCGATTAAATTTTCTCCATATTAGATGTAAAATCAAGATTCGCCCCTACTTTTTTTTTCTTGGTGTCTGAGGTTCATTTGAGCCAGCTTGCGCGCACCTCAATTACATCCTCAAAGGGAGCTTTATCGTCCTCAAGGGTCAAACCCATGACCTCTCCACTGAGAAGTATGGATCTTACCACTCTACCAACCTTGCATTGACTCCATACATGTTTTTTCAGGATGAATCTATAGAATTCATTCAAAAGTTTTAGGCTAACCAAACAGTTAATTTTATGAACTCCATAAATTTGAAATCTAGAGATTTGAAATCTCTAGATTTTTTAAATCTTCAGACTCAAGTAACCAAACAGACCCTAAGGAAACAACCTTAGAGGTAGCAAAGTTATGGTCTAACAAGAATAAGGGTGGACAGTTCCACCATACCCTCAATAAGATGAAAGTTTTAGCCATACGGACAATATAATCTGCATAAATATTACAATCTCTAATAACAAAACTAAAAAAGACTGAATTAAAAGATTTCTTAAGTCTTAGAATTTAATCTATTAAGCAACAACATGCACAGACCAAAGAGTGGCCGCTACCTTTGATGGCATCAATCATACTCGTGCAGTCCGAATGTAGAACTAGATTAGTGATTTGCGAATCTCAAGCAAGCAACAATCTATCCCAAACCGCTTCCAACTCCACCACTGCAACTAAGAGGCCTGAACCATGACATAATTTTGCTGCCAAAAAACTCGCATGGAAATCCCAAATAATGCAGCTTCATCCTCCCTTTCTACTATGCTTAACCCAAGCTTCATCTACATAGACTTGAAAATGAAAGCCATTATTAGGAGAGTTAAGTGAAGGGGGGAATGTATTAAGTATCTCTCCAGGAGGGTTGGAAGTATATAATGTCACATCATTATAGGGAGCCCAAAGGCCGCTTCCCTTCAAACAGAAAATCATTTTGAGCTCTCCAAACAATCTTGCAAAGAGTACTCCATGTCACGCCAATAGATGAAAAATCATCTGTGTTTTTATATTTGGCATGTAACAAAACTATTCAGTCATGAAAAGATGATCTCGTAAATTCTGAACAGTTAAGTCTAAGTGGGGAAGCTTGGCAACAATATTGTGCAAAATTATAGAAAACAAGAGCATGCAATGTAAATTCAAAAGCTTGACCACACAAAAGACATAAAGGAGAGAGACAACTTTGTCTATGAAATAAATTTTCACTAGTGGGAATGACCTCACTAACAGCTCTCCATATAAAGTGTTTGATTTGTAGGAGATCGGGAATGTTCTAGATCTCCTTCCAATATGATGATGGTGAAGAAGAGACGGCCTTAGAACTAGTACTATGGGCATGTGAAAGGCATAGAAACTGAGCTGACCTCATTGTGAATTTGACTTGTATCGGTAACATCATAATCTCTTCCACTTCCAATGGGGAAAAGAGGGAATCCAATAAGAGTTTATTCCATGAATTGTCATTCCAATTTATAAGCTCACTAACATAAATGGGTCAATTAGGGAGGGGATGACTCACTATAGTTTTGTAAGGAAGAGAGGGAATCCATGTATCAAGGTAAATGAGTGTGTTAGTGTCATTGCCCACTTTCCTTCCCAATCCCGAGAAAAGCAAGTCCCTCCTTACGAGGACACTTTTCCAGCCCCAACAACAACTCCTAGGTAGTCCCACTCTTAGAAAATCTTGGTTTCTAAGGTATTTGGCAAACATGATCCTAGCCCAAAGGGAGTCAGGGGTAGTAATAAACCTCCAGGCCTATTTGGCCAACAAAGCCTTATTAAAGCAACTAAGGTCCTTAAATCCCAAACCCCCATCCATTTTCCTTTTACATAATGTCTCCCACTTGACAAAGTGTAGTCCCTTCCCTTGATTGTTTTTCCACCAAAATATTTTCATTTTCTGATGGAGTCTATTACAAAGATCCTGAGGCATCAAAATACATGACATAACATACATTGGTAGAATACAAGCCACAACTTTAATGAGGATTTCTTTCCCCATTTGGGTAAGATGTCTCTCCCTCCAACCAGACAACTTAGAGCTAAGTCTATCTAGAATGAATGAAAATGTACGAGATTTTGACTTTTCAAAGGTGGTAGGAAGTCCTAGATAGACGACATGTGATTCTACCTCCTAGATTACCTTGGATTTGGTGGTGGTGGGAGTAGCAGGACTAAAGAGTACTTTGAACTATTCAGAGTTGATGTGAAGCCCTGACACTAATTCATATTCCTGCAATAGAACATTTATTTGCAAGGCATTTTAGATAGATGCAGGGGTGGAGATGAGAGAGTCATCAGCAAAAAATAAATGATTGACTTCAGGGCCATATCTAGCTATGCTAAAGCCCGGTAGTCTGGGGATTCGAACATTTGAGGAGAGCCTTTGGCTAAGTGTCTCTTGACAAAGAATAAAAATATGAGCTCCATTTGCAAAATAAAAATAACCACAAGCACATGGTATTGTGTAGCTAACGGGTCGATCTTAAAGGGATATGTCACTTCAGAATTTAACCTCTTAATGGTAACGTTTGAGAGTGCAATGATTAAAAATTTTTACTAATTAATTAAACTAAATGAGTGGCTCTAACACATACATCTAATGCGATCGAATTAAGACTAAAAATAACACAAACATAATCTAACTATTAATCATCTAATAAATAAATAAATAAAAATGCATAAATAAAAGGCAGGAATAATAGAAAAATGCAGGAAGTAAATAACAAAACAATAAAAGAAAAACAAAAACCTTAACCAGAGAGAGGCACGACTTTAGGCTAGTTTCTAGATTCTCTAGCAATATTTTCGCCATCTAAGCAAACAACAACAACAACAACAACAACAACAACAATAAGCATTGTCCCAACTAAATGGGGTCGGCTACATGTGTCACATCCACCCAGCCTATACCCTATCTGGCATACCCAATTGTGTGATCCACAGCCCTAAAGATCAAATATCAAGGAAATCATCCTCCCACATATACAATAACATAATCATGAACAGAATATAATCAAAGTTTAAATATTATAAATAAAAGACCCAAACAATAAAATGAATAATAGTATAATCAAAGTGCGAAATGATACCAAGATGTAAACATCAAAAAGGAGTAGAGTGAGGCGGAATCTCACTCCATAATTACAGCGGAATGTAGCACATAAATCTAAAAAGAAATACAATTGTTTCTAAAGGAAAGAAAGGAAAGTTAAACTAAACTAAGAGTTTTCTATTCTATAAATAACGTCTTCAAAATAATGGACTTCATCAATCCAACACAAACGTTCCCATTCTACGTTAGGTCTAATCGTAGTACGCAACGTGATCGCTTGTGGAATCATCAATGTGATCTTCATTGTTGCCAGCACCTTGTGTGTAGTATGCTTCTTCAGCTTGCGCTTCATCATATTGTCCTTCATAGTAATCAGTACCTGTAGAGTAATCTAACAAAAAGGTTGCACAAAAAGGAGTTAGTTCGAATGAACTCAGCAAGGCAAGTTAAATCATAACAACATAAATAACATGCTGCAGAACATAACAACATGCAATGCAATATGAAACAAACAATGTATGTATGCATCTAAACTCTATGTATGCTGGTCTCTATAGGCAGACATGCTTTAAGTCAGAGCACCGTACTTCTTTAGGAAGGTCTCATCTCACAACGTCGGTTGGTAGTGGGTCCTCCATCCCTCGGGACAATCCATGGCTAGGGGTTAGGTCACCGGTCTATCACATCGCCATTGGTCTAAGTACTGGCGCATGTCAAGGTTAAGCCTAGCCCAATGCATGTCATTGACTTAGTCATATCAACTCAATTCCAGATACGTCCATTCCTCGCCCCTGGCGATCCTTTCCGGTATCCTTCGCACTAGAGTCAGCATAATCCCTGACTACGGACTCATTAACCCTATTGGTCATCCACATATAGTAAACGGGAAGCTCTCATGTCCCCTCACGGGTTGGTTACCGGTCTTGAGCGCCCATGAGCCCAAGTCTATCCATATGCAACCCTACCAATAAATGGTCCCCACAATGTAATTCCTGTCCTCTCACGGGTTGGTTACAGGTCTTGAGCGCCCATGAATCCCCATTGTTGCCACGGGTCGTTCGGTCTTAATGCCCTTCCGAATCAGGTCAGATATAACGGGGACATCCTAGCCAAACACTGCTAGACAGCCCTAGGTATGACATCCAATAATTCGGGAAAGCATCGATGGTCATCTTCGGAGAACATCCCATACTATTCCCTCCAATGTCCAAGGATAGAAGTGTCAAAAGGACACCTCCCAATCCCAAATCATACCTAATCAATCACATTCTCAGATCATTCACATCATATGTAACCGACATCTCATAATATAAGAGAATATGTAGAAACATGATCAATTCATTAACAACATACATGAGTAAACATGTATATATATATATATATAAAAGAAAGTACAAGTAAAGTACTACTATACTTACAGCAATGCATCATAGTAGAAAGTACAATATCAGTAGCGTATCTAAGAGTTTCCGAAATTAGAAACTAACATACACACAATCTATGTCATTATGGAGATAATTGTCCTTACCTTAATTATCGTCGATGATTATCCAAAGATCAAAGAGAGGTTCCAAACCTAGCAAATAAACCCCTAACAATCATAGATACAACATTAGGAATGAAGCCTAAAAGATCGGAGAGCAAACGAATCAAATCGAGCGAAAAACAGAGCTACTGACTTGATTGGTCGATTGGTTGGTCCACTGACCCAATCGACCAACTGAGTCAGTACAAAGCAAATACGCGAATTTTGATCCGAAACTCAATCTACAAGGTTTGGAACTTCACGAAACTTGGAGGAAACCTTTAGAACAATATTCTAACAGTAAAGGAGTATAGATTAGGCCTTAATAATGACTAAAAACATACTTTCCAATTTGAAATCATGGTTTCCCCAATTGGGTGAAAATCCTAGAATTTGATGAAAAATATACTATGAAATCACGGAAAAGACTAGGGATGATTAGATCTCATCCTAGTAGACGGTAATCAAAATCATACACAAGTACGTCATGAGAATTGGATTCAATCATGTTAAGAAAGCGAATCAAAAGGGTAAAATTAGGGTTTCAAAAGGGTCTTACAAGGTTTAGGGTTGAGATCGTGATGTTGATCATAAACCCTTAAGAAAAGAATGAGATTATGGAAGAGATGGTTGCAAGGATGCAGCATCTTCTTCCCAATCTCAATCAAGAAAAGATCATAATAGAATAATTCACAACACCGAAGCGATTACTAACCTTAGATTGACAGATCGGAGATGAGAAGCTTCAGATCTAGCAGAGATCCTTTAAAATCACCAAAGAGAGCTTTGAAAGAGTCTTCCCACGTTCTCTGAGTGTTTTGGAGGCAAAAGATACTAAGAAACACGAAGTTTGCTTAAATAGAAAGTGAAAAACCCTAAAATTGGATTTTCTCGGATTTAACAATCTGTTGGTCAATTGCTTGGTCGATTGGGCCCAATCGACCAACCAGTCGACCAAGCTGGTCTGCAAGGCCCAAATAGGGAATTGGAGGCTCAACTCAAGTCCAAACCTCATGGGCTTCTCCCAACACAACTAATGACTTATCTAGTATAGAAAAATGCCTTCGAATCATGTCTAACTATACTTCAAGTCCATCAGTTTGACTCACCTTCGTCAAGCTGCAGCTTTCTTTCCAGATCTGTACAGACTTCCAAGTATGGAACTCCATCATCAATCTTCATGGGTTCTGGGTCAAACACCATGTCTTCTACTAAGATGGTATATAGTTGGCTACTTCCTTTACTCCGAGTCTTCGGACCTCCAAACAACCTGGTTTTCGGGTCAAGGTCAGGGTTTGGATAGGGCTGGATTTCACAACATGTATTCTTGCCCTCCAATCAGTTCTATTTGAGGCCATGCTAGATACAAGGCCCATGCTAGATACAAGGCCTATGCTATACATATCATTTCTCACCACTTCTCCTAAGATACAAAGCAGTGGGGGAAAAAAAACATATCAGAACAATGAATGTAACTTGCATGTAGATACACTCGCAAGCAATATGATAATAAAAACTTCCTTTTCAATTGAATCAACAAGGAGATTTTGATGATGCTTCACGGCAAGCATTCTAGTCTTGGAATCTCCCATGTATACAATGTCCTATTCATGAAATCAAGAAGAACAATTAACCTGACTGTATATATGCATTCTATCAGTCACACACACACACACACACACACACACACACACACACACACACACACACACACATAATTATAATAATAATATAATAATAATTAGAAAAGAGAGCAAACCTTTCTTTCATCTGTTTCCTGAGTTGTGGTGGTGGTGGTATTGGATGCAACTGATCTTTCATGGAGAGAAGATCTAGTAGTAGGTGACTCAAAAAGAGAATAAGTAGAAAAAGATGGATATCCTCATCTTCTCTCTTTATACGCACCTACTCACCCCAAAATGAAGAGGAAGAAGCATTCATAATTTATAGAAAGTAGAGTCAACTAATAATCGTACTATATAATCTTTTTTTATTTTTTATTTTTTGGGTGAAATTGTGTTTTGGTTTCTTTCTGAATTTCAGATTTATGTAGCCTTTTTTTTTTGGGGGGGCAAAATGTCAAATCTTTCTAATATAATATATTAGTATGGTTAGAAATTAGAAAGCGAATTAGGAAACTTATTGTAAAAATGGAACTGGCCTAACCAAGAAGTACCTATCTAACCCTAACCAAAGCCAACAATTCTTCTTTGTTCTCTTCTGAGATGTCAACCAAAGTCTGACATTTTCACAGCAAAATTTGGTTTCTCACAAGATAATTCCAACTCCTTTATAACTTCTAAGCAGACCTCATCGTCTGATTCATCTGTGTTAACAAAGCAAATTCTAATTATCTGACTCATGTAGAGGTCTTGTATTTGATACTTTGAGTTGCTGGCCGGATATGGTTCATGGTTGAAGTATTGTGCCAATCCGGTGGTCCATGTTGCCGCAATCCGATTAATAATAAATTATTAGTTGTTGCTTAATTACTATTTAAGGATAAAATTAGGGTTTCTCGGATAAAAAAAATTAGACATCTTTACGTGTTTTGACCTTATTTACCATAATTTTCAGCAATAAAAATGATTCCTATCTCACCCTGTTAGGATTAGTTATTTGTAGTCTAAATCTGCCCTTCGAATAATTTTGATTTCTTGATGTTTGGCCTTATTTAGGAGTGTGGTTTCTTGATGCTTATAGAAAATGAACCAGTGGCGCCATCCATCATGATTGTTCTCTGTTTTGATTTACTGGTGTAGTTTTGAAGGAGTTGGATGATTGCAGTAATGAAACACTTTAGGGATGGGTGGGGTAGAGTGTTCTTCTTTTCTTTTTAAGCATTTGCATATGCTGTAAATCAGTTGAAATCAAGTCCCAAATGGACCTAGCTCTGAAAAGCACCCAGCAACTCTAACCACTCCTCCAATGCCAACTGGTTAGGTGTATTGGCTGGAGTATACACAAGTTTTGGATACATGAACAAAAAGGATTTATTTGCATCATAATATTTTTATGTTTGTCATTAGGGTGGCATTTGCACGTGATATAATTTTCTCATATAGACTAATAATTTTTAATTATTTAGAGATAGAGAAAAAACATATCACAATATTGTTCCTACATTTTTTTCTACGATATTGAACTTAAAAATGGTATTCCCAATATTCGATTAGAATGAGGTGTTAGAGATTATAGAAGGCACGATTCTATCTTTCCTAATGAGGATGCATTCCATTTTACTTAGAAAATTATCATTTCTTCACTTGTGGTTGTTTTTATTTTATTGCATATGGATATCTGACAAACAATTTCCAAGATCTCACTCTCTTAATCATTCATACGTGGTCACGTGCAGGGGCGGAACCAAGATTCAATATGAGGGGCCGAAGAATAGAAGTTCAGATTGGGGAAGCACCAATGCTTTTTCGCCACGTACACATATTGTGTGGGCCCTTATAAGACCCATTGGGCATTGGGGGTCTCACCTATGAATTATATTACTATATTAAGGAATAGGTCCACATATATTTTGTGGGGCCCATAGATTTTTGACAAAAATAGGTAAATTATTGATAATAATATTTTTTTCAACAAAATATAGGTAAATTAAAGCATAAAAAAATATATAAAAAAATAAAAGACTTCAACCCTAAAGCAAACCATTTTTTTTTTTAAGGTAAGAGATGCAAACTAACAGTAGTTAGTTACTTTACTAACTATAGACATTTTATTCACAATATAAAATCAAATAACAAAATTACATAAAAAATAAATAAACAAAGAATATTTAAAAAATAAGAAAGAGAGAAACAATAATTAAATTGAGAAAGAGAAAAGTACCCAATTGTGGAGAAGATTTTTTCCCAAATTTTCCTTAACCCACACTTGTAAAAAGGGAAGAATAAATATGAAAAAAAAATGGAAGAGAATAAATAAGAAGAAAAGATGAGAGAGGAGAGATGAGAGATGAGAGATGAGAGAATAAATAGGTATTGAGGAGTTTCTAATTAGAAATGACATTTTAAATATCTAATAAGAGTTTTTTTTTTCAAAAATTTCCTTTAATTCATGTTTATAGAAAGATGAGAGAATAAATTGGAAGAAAACATGTGAGAGAGAAAAGAGAGGAGAATAAATAAGGATTGAGGAGTTAGTTTTTAGATAGGGATGACATTTATTCCCATTGTTTTACCCTTCAAATTTGTTCTCAATATTGGGGGGGGGGCAAATAGTGAAATTTCACATGTAAGAAGAAAAAAACTGGGAAAATAAAAGAAATTAATATAAAAAATGAGAAAATTAAGACAATTATGAAAAAATTCTAAAAATTCGGGGGGCATGGCCCCACCCTTAGTGGGTCCACCCCTGGTCACGTGCATTTGCACGTGTGCTACTTAACTAGTATATATATATATATAACTTTTCAATTAAACGGAACTTAACAGAAACTGGTAAATTGGTTAATTCAATGAAAGCCAATCAAGAAACATCCATAATACTAGGAAGAGTTGACGCTAATTGCTACCAATGCAAAGGAATATAAATTGGATAGAGGCATTACCATAGTCTTATCTTTTTGATAATATCCTATGGGTTTTAATGTAGACTCAGTTGTGTTGAGATGGTTATTTTTGTTTAATAAAACTCTCTTGAATGGACATAAAAGTAAATTACATACAAACTTTTGTCTATCAATTGACTTCTTTATCATTTATGTCAAAGGTTAATTTTTTTCCCTCTCTCTATAAAAAATGATTAAGTAGATTTAAGAATTTAACAGATTAACTTTCTTAGACTTTTCTTAGTCTTTGATTTTCTTACAAATTTTCACCATTAATTTTCTCTTGTATTTATTTCAATAGTAAATCTAAAAATACACATTCTTTTAGGCTAGAAGTTTTTCAAAATAAGAAAACAAATTCAACAACTCAACTTTTAATTTAATAATAAAATGTTAGAAAGGTTATAATCATATTTGCACGGTATTAGATTGTCAATGGATTTGATTCTCCTATATATTTAGGAGAATCAAATCCATTGACAAATCCAATGACAATTTAATACCTTGTGGATATATACATATATGGATTTAGATGTGGATCTTAGTTAGCAATTTATGCTCCTATGACTTATTACATGATCTGATCTTCTCAAGACTAAAAAAATTATTCATTGGATTTCCTTTTACTGTTATCTCTTTTCCTTTTTTATTAAAAAAAAATCTCCCATACAAATGGATTCAAAACAACCCACACCTCTTCTATTCTTCCCAAAAAGGGAATGCAATTCCAAATTGAATTGTAAATGAAATCATTTAGAAAACCCTAGCCACTTCTTCTTAGGCATATGTGGCCAGTGTTGCTCGCTATCATCTACTCACTCAAGAAATTCGTCTCAAGGATGAATAATCCTATGACTTTCTCCTATGGCTAATCTGACTTAGATGGTAATACTAGATCTTCTTGTCCTCCCTTTCAAGGTCAACCAAATAATAGAGGCAAGCCTTATTGTAGGAGACCTAATTGCTATCATCCTCCAATTCTTGCCACACCACCTCCTCCCTTTAATGGTGGTTGTGGTTACAAACAACAATAGCCTTCATGGTCTTGTTCTCTCTCTCTCTCTCTCTCTCTCTCTCTCTCTCTCTCTCTCTCTCTCTTCCCCCCCCCTCAAACATCTCTCTCTTAATCATTGCCATGGTTTTGAACAGTAAGCAATGTGGTTATTTTTAGTGCATAATATGAGAATGGGTATCGACTAGTTCATAAAGTTTTCCTTTTTTCCTTTGGTGGAGCTGATTCATAAAGTGATACACTATCTGTATAAATCAATGGTATTGATAAATTTTGGCTTTGATTCTCCATTAAGGATAAGACTTTGACACCGGCGCAAACGAACAAACGACAGACGAAAACGGGGAAAACAACAAAACGCACGAGGAAAAGGGGGAGGGGGGGGAAACGAGCAAAGCCCACACAAAAAGCGACAAAAAGGAGAACAGTCCAACCACATAACCCAGTTGAAGTTAGATTTGATCTCTATTTTGAATCTCGGGCCAGGAAACAAAACGGGCCCTTAAAGGATTGGCTCAGTTGGTAAATACAAAATTTTTACAATATGAGTAAAAGGTTTGAATCTCTTAGGGGTTAGGGACAAGTCCCACATATATAAAATAGTTATCAGGTCCCAACCTAATATAAAGCTATCAGTTCCGACCTTTGTTTGAATCATGTTTCAGCTCTTACTTTAAAGTGTGAGTCCATTAGAGACTGAGTTCCTTTAGCTTTTTCCCATTGGTTATCTTCTTTGATTCCTTGGTAGCTATTTCTTTTTTTTGTCAAAGACTAGAAAACTTCTTTAAACTGTTCAAGCAAGGAGACTTGGACGATAACAAAGATGGATCAACCATAAATATTGGTGGCATACTCCAACAAGACCTAGTCAAAGAAAGACAACGAGCTCCCTTAGCCAGAAAATCAGCTAGAATACCCCAAGAAAGAAAGAAAGAAAAAAAAAAGTAGTTAATCTAACAATCTCTTGAACTAGACTATAACACACCCAATCCAAAGATGACGGAAAATTCTATAGAGCAAGAACTGATGGCATGCAATCCGGGCTGATTTGCAAATTTGAGATACATAAAGCAGGGGCGGACCTAGGATTCAATATTGGCGGGGGGCAAAGAATGGAAGTCTAGATTGGGGAAACACCAATGCTTATTCGTCACACATATTGTGTGGGCCCTTATAAGACCCATTGGGGGTCTCACCTATGAATTATTTTATTATATTAAGGAATGTGTCCACATATATTTTGTGGGGTCCACACATATTTAACAAAAATAGATAAATTATTGATGATGATATTTTTTTTTCAACAAGATATAGGTAAATTAAAGCATCAGTTAACAAAAAAAATATACATGACTTCAACCCTAAAATGTTAGTTGCAAGCCATTTCTTTCCCTCTTTTTTTAGGGTAAGAGCTACAAACCAATGGTAGTTAGTTACTTTATTAACTATAGACATTTTATTTACAATATAAAAAAAATAAACAATAATTAAAAAAAAATAAACAATAAATAAATTGAGAAAGATAAAGAGTACCTAATTTTAGGGAAGATTTTTTCCTAAATTTTCCTTAACCCACACTTATAAAAATGGAAGAAGAATAAAAAGGAATAAAGAAATCGAAGAGAATAAATAGGAAGAAAAGAGGAGAGAGATATATAAGAGAATAAATAGGAATTGAGGAGTTAGTTTCCAATTAAGAATGATATTTTGAATATCTAATATGTTTTTTTTTTTTTTCAAAAATTCCCTTTAACCCATGTTTACAAAAGAGGAGAAAATAAATAGGAAGAAAAGATGTGAGAGAGAAGAGAGGGGAGAATAAATAGGGATTGAGGAATTAGTTTTTAAATAGGGATGACATTTATACCCATTATTTTATCTTTAAAATTTGTTCTCAATGTTGAGGGGGAGCCAAATAGTGACATTTCACATGTGAGAAGAGAAAAAAAACTGGAAAAATGAAGAAAATTACTATAAAAAATGAAAAAACTATAGGAATTATTAAAAAAAATTCAAAATTCGGGGGGGGGGGGGGATGGCCCCCTCTGGCCCCTTAGTGGGTCCACCCTTGACCCATAGAATTCCCGAGAAACAATCCATCTCTCAGAGCTTCTAGCTCAATTGCCGTAGCTGAGTTGCCATGTCCCTCTTTGCATTGTGTTGCAACAAACATCCATTTGTATCCCAAGTAATGACTCCCATCCCTCCCTTGTTTGTCATGGTATCCGACAACCCATCCAAAAACTTTGGAAACATTCCACATCCTCCGTAAGGCTTTTCGGAAGACTCTGCTATATTCTCCCCTCATTGATAAAACCATTTAAATGGTTGTAAAATATTTGCACACAGAAACAAAAAATTAGTCTTAATAAGCACAACAGAGGCATATTTACCATGATATAGAGCTGCATTTCTGGAATTCCAATGCCCGCCACACCAATGCGCTCCATATTTGATTCACCCAGTCCATATTTTGACTTACTCTAAACTTACCTTGAAGAATTCCATCCAATCATGAAAAATTTTCCATGAAAAAATCAGCTGTATCAATATGTAAGGGAGAAAGTTTCCAATAGTCTTTGACATGAAAACAATTAAATAAAGCATGACTCATATTCTCAACACCTCCACCACAAACCAAACACAAATGGGCTCAAATATCCCTTTTTGCAAATAGAGAACTACCAATAGCCATGGCTTCATGTGAAGCTCTTCAAAGAAAATATTTGAAGTTCGGGAGTGTGGGGGTCTTCCAGATTTCATTCTAACAAACAAATGAAGAAGAGGAAGTGCAAGCAATTTCTTCTTTTAATGGGTTTGCCCCAATCCAATCCATCAATTCGGTTAGTGTAGGTATCTTGGGGGGATGTAATAAGGTTTAAAACTTGTTGGAAAATGCCATGTCAGCATTTTGCCACATCAACCTCCATTGGTTTTGATGATAACAAACATGAAACTTGAATTCACCATGTTTTGATGATAACAAACATGAATTAGAATTCACCATGGAAAAACATGTAAATAACATGCATATGAAATGAGGGTTTATTTTCTATTAATTATCATTCATATTTTCCAATCATTCATGTGTTTATCATCATCAAAAAGGGGGAGATTGTTGGGAAATGCCATGTCAGCATTTGCCACATCAGCCTTTATTGGTTTTGATGATAATAAGCATGAATTACTAATGGCCATATTGAGTTGTGATGTTTTAGTTCAAGATGAGAACAAGTGGACCAACTCCAAGTCAAAGCCATATGCTCAAGTCAAGCCAAAGCCAAGATCATGCCAAGATGGACATGAAGTCTAAGTCAAGATGACCATGCCAAGATGGAGATGAAGATAATCATGAAAGATGGAATACAAGAAGACTCAAGAACTTCAATGATCAAGACTTAGATGAAGTTAAGACTTAGGACACCTCCATATGCACTCTCATGTAATTGTATGTAATCATGTGCATATCATGTCACTAGATTGACCTAGGACATAGTAGGAAGGTGTATGAGGCTTAGGGTTGAACAAAAAGTCCAAAAACCCAAGCCAAGTCCATGTCCTAAAGTAGGACAGCAAACAAGGCACCAGACGGTCGACCGTCTGGGCAGACAGACGACCGTCTGGTTTGTTGTCAGTGATTCTAAGTCACAGAAACTCAGACGGAATTCCATCTGAGACGGATGACCGTCTGAGACGGAATTCCATCTGGGTTAAAAAATGCCTATAATGGCTAGTTTAATGGATCTTTTCCAGACGGACGACCGTCTGGGCTGAAAACAGGACAAAAATTATGTTCATTTTCTATCCGTTGGGGATTGGGCTTAGGCACTCAAAGGTGCTCTATATAAGCCCAATTCACCTCATTTGAGAGGTTGAACACTCACACTTGATCACCCACTCCCCAAGTGATCCTAAGCTCTCAAATTGCAAGAAAGCCTTGTGTTTTGCCTTTCACCTTCTTCCCAACCTTGAAGAACATTCCAAGGTATTAAGCAAGCTTGTGGAAACCAAGCTCGAGGTGACTAAAGCGTTGTGCTTTGCCTCTCACCCTCTCCCAACCTTGAAGAACAATACCAAGGTGTTAAGCAAGCTTGAGGAGATTGAAGGCGTCGATGGTGCATACATTTTCATATGAGCATACAACTCACATTGCATCACATTCACACAAGAGGTAAAGTGTCACACCTCTTGTAAGGTAACATCCTTCCTTTGTAACTGTTTCAATTCTAATCTAGGTTGGTAGATTAGAATTGGTCATTGGGTGCTCTTGCCCGTGAACAAAGATTGCTTGGGTGCTCTTGCCCTACTTGCTAAACAAACATTGTAAAGGGTTCTCTTGCCCCTTTACAAAGATTATTGTAAGGGTTTGATCTCTACCCATTGTATTGACAAAGATTATTGTAAGGGTTTGATCTCTACCCATTGTATTGAAAGAGAATCAATAGTGGAATACTCTCTTGAGGCCAAGAGAGGAGTGGACGTAGACTTGTATAGTCGAACCACTATAAATCCCGTGTTGTGGTTGTTTGAAATTGTCTAATTCGTTTGAATTTTCAATTTACATTGTATTTCCGCATAAACCGCAAAATAGGGATATTGCACTAGTTGCAACCGAGAAGGACCCCCCAAGGTTGCACCAACAAAACTCATTTTCAACATCTTCAGTTTTGTTATGTAAATAGGTTGAACAATGTGTTAGGGATAATGGATGCACAACCACGAACAGAGAAGAACACAAATAAAATACACAAGAAGGATTTAACGTGGTTTGGTAAAACCCTACCTACGTCCACCAAAGAGAAAAGAAGTTTTTTTTTTTTTTTTTTTTTTTTTTTTGTATAAAGAGAAAAGAAGTTTCATTATTGCAGAAAACCTCATACCACTCTCACACCCCTAAAGTATTACCCTTTACTTGCCTTGGCCACTCCCTATCAACGGGATGGGTTCCCCATTCCCTTATAGGGATTGATACCTATAGGTTATCCCACAGAGACTATTTATAGGGAAACCTAAAACACTAATCCCAATATAATTATAATTTTACCCCAGTACTAGTAACCCAAACTCTGTTTCAACTACAAAATACAATATAAAACCATAATTACATGTACCCACTATTAGAGTAAAATCTAATTTATGGGCAATATATTAAATAAATTAATATGTATTTATGCTATCTTATAACATAACATATTAAAGTTAGCAGTTTAGTTATAAAGCATCGTAAAGTGTGGCCTCCTATGTGTAGAGACTAAAATGCAAGTTAAGGTTATTTATGAAATTAATCTAATTACTAAACTTTATGATGGGTTAAATTAGTAATTGAAATTGCTCATATTGAGTAGTATATAAAGGGTCATGGTCCCCAAGCCAAATGCATTGCTTTTCTCTTTAACTCACGTCATTAGAGAGAAAATAGAGAGATCAAAGATCTTCTCAAAAGGAGGGCTTGCATTCAAGGCTTGGAAGATCAACGATCATCATTCAATCTCAGGGATTCAGATCAACGATCCAAATTGAATTGTTTCTAAATCTTATGGATTCAGGTGAATTTCCGCACTTAATATTTTCTCGATGATTTGACATGTTTGATCCTGGGTTAATAAAGATTCTACACCCACAAAACACAAGACATCCAAACCCAACACAATATTCATGTTGATTTTCTAGATAGAGGAGCTAAAAAGTTTTCTTTGAGTCATGTGTGGTGGTTGTCCCCAGCCCCCTTCCTTGTTGGACAGGTTTTAACACCTCTAGTTTGGGGCTGGAGAGTTTAATAAAATTTTCAGCTGGATCATAAAGGCAAAAAAAAAAGAAAAAAAAAAGAGAGAATCATGTCACCATCTGGTATTGAGATTGGCTTTCAAAATAAGACTATGTTTGCATATGAGTGACACACAGAATATTAATACTTGAAATTTGGAATAGATTTACTATTGATTGTGTTGTAGCCTTATTATGTTTATTCAATTACTTTGGAGAATTTCTACCAAAAGAGTCTTTGAAGCTTCCCCCTCCCCCCTCCCTTTGTTGTAAATAAGTCTATCTATTAGTATATCAAAGTATTTTAATTCGGGTCGGTTTATACAATTTATTTTTTTCTAAAAAAATAATAATAAAGTTGACATAAAAGATTTGCCCCCTACTCATAGAATCAATTTGTAATAATCTTATGTACACAGATGGTCGATAGGTCTTCCCTTTTAGTTCTTTTTTTTCTTTTTTCATCACATAAAGAAAGTGATAAAATAAAATTTTGGGTTGCAAATTGGTGAAGTTAGGTTAGTTGGAATTGGGAATTGTCATAGCCAATTATAGTACAAATTGGTTGATTCCCCACATTATTTTTGTGATAAAAGTATTATTTGATCAAATCAACCTTTTAATGAACCATTCTTCAACAAATTCTATTTTTGTGAAGTGTTTCTAGCAATTAAGGGTGGCCAACAAAGGGTGAAAGTTTACTCTATTAGGAGACTTAAAAACAAAGTTGAGTGTAGGAGATCCATTTTGATTCATTAAGGATTGAGAGTTGACTGAAGGATATTAGAGGAATGCTATTCTAATTCCACACAGTTCAAAAGCAAATGAAGGAAGTGCAGGGAAAATCATGATTTTGTTTTTTTCATCCGCTCATGTAATCCTTCTAAATGGTAACAGAGTTAAGCTTGTAGGGGAGAAAATATCATCAATAACAATAACAACAATAAGCCTTGTCCAAACTAAATAGGATCAATTACATAAATTCTTATTTTCCAAATCAACTCCATTTGAGACCGTACTAAACACGAAGCCAACAAGAAACTAACCATATGACTTCTTCTTTTTTTTCGCTAAAAGGGTCATTGTATAACGAAAAGAAGAAAAAGAAAGAAATACAGCAATTAGTACTTACCTTGCTCACCCGCAACAACAGTTGCCCCCAATACACCCTTCCTCACTTGTTCCTACTCATAATTGACAACAACTAAGTCATCAAAAACGAAATGTAGGACGTCTAGATGCATCCAAATCAAGATCTTTAAGTAAAGCTTCATAACAATAGTTACATAGCAGCACTATCCTCTCCCAATGGGAGGCTCGATGCACCTGTGGATACTTTCGCTAAAGCTGCATCTACCTTCTTGAATTCCTCTGCTATAGAAACCTTTTTACTTGTTACTACTTTCTTCACTGCGTGAGCCTTCTTCTTCGGACGACCAGGTTTCCGACGAGGAGAACCTTCAACCCGCACTGATATAGACGAAGACGAAAGTGGAAGAAGAAAACATGTTATGGTTAGTGGGATTATCATAAGACATTTCCTTTTGCCTTTGACATCTTATGTCTCAAACCTCAAACGCTAAAATAATAGGACTAACTAGTTGTTTGGTGTAGTATATATACCAAAATAGAAATAGAAACTCAGAGAGACACTTTGCCTTTTTTTTGGGGGGGAGGGGGGATGGAATTTGAGGTTAATCCATGCCAATTTATGCATACCATGCCTACATCTTCAAGGTAAATTTTATATATAATTTAAATATACCATCAAGAGTTGAATCCATGACCTAGTTACGAAAAAGAATTGGTTATTGGCAACTAAGCAACCCTATGATAGTCTTTTGGCTACTTTTCCTAATGCACTTTAGAAGAAATACTCGATCTTCCATGGAGACTGGCCTCTGGGGGAGAGAGAAATTAACAATTTGAAATATATATATACTAGTAATGATGCATGTGCATATGCACATGTGATGTGTTCTCCCTAATCGGTTTGAAGGAAGAAGAAAACATGGATTGTGATCTAAATTATTACCGTCCACATTGTTTTTGTTTGAGCTTGTTTAATTGCAAATATTTTGAACGAAATTAAAGTTTAGACCATAATTTGAATTGCAACATGCTATCTATGCTTGACCTAAATTAGAAGGCATACAACCCAACTTTAGAGGACAATGAAATGGTTGAATGTCATGTGTGTGTGTTTATTGAGTATTTAATTTTTGAATCACAACTCCAGTTCTGCAGTTGTACCATATGAGCTCCTTTGAAGCTTTGACTAATATAACATTGTGTAATTCCTCCGACAAGCTTGATTACTAGAGCCAAACTTCTACTATATTACTCCTACCATACCTGTATATTATTATCCTTCATGATGCAAAACTCTAATATTATATTTTCTTTGGCTAAAAAATCCTTTGTGTATTGGTTTTTCTGTAGCAATTGGAGATTTTACCACACCATTGCTGAAGAATATACCAGGTTATCCTCCTTTTCTGAATGAGGACCACCACTGCTATAGAATCGCACTCAACCCAAACCTTCTTCACCTGTAATTGCATTGCCCAAATTATACCATATATAAAATCCTCCAACTCAGCCTCAAAGTCCAATTAGAGAATCTAAATTTGATAAAAGTTTGATGTATGGTATGGTTCTAGATGATGGCCAACCTTACAAGACAAAGCTTTGTCCGATTTTCAGCAAAATTCGTTGTTTCTCTAGTTCTTCCGAATGGCGTAATAGCAAAGTTCGTTATCGCACATTGCTTAAAACCAGTGTACATTGTGTTGGCGATATATATTTGACACACGGCGATATATTGTCGTGCCGGCTGGGGGCGACACAATTTCCCCTAGCGACACGAAAAAAACATAAAGTCAGCTGACGGTTGATTTCTTCGACGCCAGCACCACCCACTATCCCGACGGTTGACATGTCATTCGTTTCCTCATCTCTTTTCTGCATCTTCCAACCCAATTTCTCTGAGAAAGCAAGCATCTTCTCCTGACTGAATTTTGACCTGAACCTCTTTTGTCCATTAGGAGTTGCAGTGTTTGCTCCTGCAGTCACTTGATGACTGTAATTATTAACCGGTTGAAGGGGAATCTGATGGAGCAGAGACCCGAGCTCAAAGCCAATAACATGTGAGGTGCTGATGGGTAGTAAAAAGAAGAAAGTGGAGGTGGGGAAGGTGAATTGGGGCTTCGAGCACAAGTGGTGTTAGAACTTAGAAGGTGGTGGTAGTGGAAGTCGAAGGGAAGGGAGGATTCTTCAGGTTCATGATGGTAGAAGTTGCGATGGCAACCACAAGCGGCACATTTGAGGAGAAGAAGAAGAAGATGAAACACGCACCTGCATATCACCAAAAGTCGCCCGACACGGCGGCACAGGTCAACATATCGGACCTTGCTTAAAACTATGATTATGATTAGATGCCATAAAAGATAAGCGGAAGAAGCTGGAATATACGGATCTAGCATGTTTGATACGAACCGTAATGGGCTTAGGTGATCCCGATTGAACTGAGTCGACACAGTGAATGGACACCGAGTTTCAGTTAAGTAGTTGGTTTACCAAAAAAAAATACGAAAAATCGCAGCCATAAATGCAAGAAATGGATACCGATAGTTTGACTTGCATGCTGCGCATTAAATGCGCAGCATGTGCAGCGCACGGTCGAGATCGAAATCTCGACCGTCTGTCTCGACACCGAGACGGACGGATTATAAATGCGCAGCACTGAAGCACGACCCGGATACCGAAAGGATAACATATTTATGTGAGGGTATTTTCGTCCTTTTCACTTAAAAAGGCAACCGCCAACGAGAAGATGAAATGAGTTTCGAAGGAAGAGCATAAAGCTCTATTTCCTTCAGTTGCGTTTTGATTTCGTCTGATTTTTTTTATCGCTGTTGAAGAATGCGAGAGATAGCCAATCAACTCAAGATAATCATTCTTGTGTTCTTGTCGCCGGCGAAGTCAAATTTGCCGTTAAACTAGCCATCGTTTGAAACTTGAGTAGCATTCAATGTACTTCCCGATGCTTTCCTTCTGCTTTCTGTGTAGATAATACATAAATTTCAGTTTATCGGCATGTGGTTTTCCCTGTGTTCTATTCTGTCTTCTAATTGTTGGTTTCGTTTTTGGTGATTTGGTCAAAATTAATCTGAGTCTGTTTACGGTAGTGGTAAGGTTTGTAAGTCTGGAAGAATTGGAGTTTATTTTGGCTCCATAGAAATCAAGATTGGTTATGACCAAATCAGAAGTTGAATTGTAGGGCTTTTAAACGTCCCACGTATCAGAAACTGGTCTTTGTTTTTCCTTGGAGTTGTGATCTTAATACCGTTTCTTTTACTCACTAATTGTTAGGTCTCTCTCTCTTTCTCACCTTTGAAGCTTGGAGTTCAACTATCTGTGGTTTCTGGTGCAGTTGAGAATTTGTGAAGGCGAAGTAAGTGGACCTTAAAGTTTCTTCCCCCCCCCCCCCCCCCCCCTATTCTTCGAGTGCTGATGTGATTATCTGATCTTCCTATGAATTCTACTAAAAAGTATATACAGGTTTGGCATATTTGATCATTTCTGAGTCCTTGGTATTCCTTCTTCTTCTTCTTTGTTTTCTTGGGTTGTCTTTAATCATTATGGATATGCACTCAGTCGTATTAGTAGAAACTAAATATTTATGATGAACACCTTTGATCCCCCATCTCTATTTGATTTTTATATGTTAATCTGATTTCTTTTGAATTTTCATTCTTGTTCAATCTTCATTCATTACGTAGGGAGCAGAAAATAAACCAAAAATTGTAGCTCTGAGACTACATTGAATAACATTAACTCTAGCAAGATTTGAATTCTTGATTAATCAAGAGAAAATTGAAAACAAGCATCAGACTTTTGTGCTTTCAGATTTCTATTTTCACTCTCTCTGTAACAAACTCACCTACGGCCCTTACCAGGATTCTTGGAGATAGATTGAGTCTGTTCACAGATTCTGGTTACTATTAATTCTTGATGTGTTAATGGGACAATCTCATTTCTTTCTGCGAGTTTTCCTGCTTGTCCATTGTGGTATTCAGTTGCTTGTTAACAGAACAAATAGCACAATGTCGTGCGACAATATCTTGATTTTGCTTTTATCTCTGACTCTGGGAGTGTTCCTGTGTAGGTTATGGCCCGTCAGGAATCAGTTGGTAGTTCCGTAGGGATTTCGATACAAAATAATGTAGTTCCTACAATTAGAAGGCCTCGGATTTTATTAGCTGCAAGTGGAAACGTACCTCCTGCGCATGCAATATATTTTCAGGCTTTAACGCGTTCTGTCTTTTACTGGACAGACATTGCAATGCTCGTCAGCAATTCATTTTTACAGTTAATTGATGTACAAGAAGTTCCTACAAGTATTTATTTTTACGTTGATGACACTCAATGGCTTCTTCGGAATAAACCAGGAGAGTACAATTTGCTTCATATTGCGCTTCGTGATTGGGCTGATATCATGGTTATCGCACCCCTGACAGCCGATACACTTGGCAAGGTACATGTTTTCTAATTAGTAGACTACGGTTCACTGGGTTCTTGATTTGTGGTAAACTAGTGAAATAATTCAGGGAGCTATAATATATTTAGAAGGCTATCAATTCCATCTGGAGTTATATATTTAGCATTTTTGGGTGTTCTCTGGTCTTGTTCATTTATGCTTCTTAACGAATTAAAGCCTAACATACCTTCATTTTCGTGTGAACTGTTTTCCCTGCATACTTGAAAGTAGGAACTCATAGCTGAGATTTTCTTCATTGGAAACTCAACTGCTAAATTTGGTTAATGCAATTGAAAACGATTTTCATGTCAAGTTTACTTGAGCTGAATCTAAACCTGATTATAGACTTCAACCCCCTTCCCGATTTGAGTTAGATATAACTTGCACAACTCTTTTAATGTTTACAGTACCATCTATGTTTAGTTCAGTTCTTCCCGTCTTGCCCTAGAGGTTGTATAAATCATTAATATAGTTCAGGTCTAATTGTTAAATATGCTTGAAAAATCTTGTTTTTATGAGTTAGCAAGTCTTTGTGTTCTGTTTTTTTATGTAATGTACAGTGCTCAATCTCATGTTGGTTCTCCTCTGGATTCTGATAGATTGCACTGGGCTTTAGTGATAACCTCTTGACATCCATTGTTGGAGCCTGGGACTTTAGTGATAAGCCGCTTATCATTGCACCATATATGAATAACTTCAAGTGGTGCAATCCTCTCACACAAGAGCATGTTGAGATGATCGAGAGGCGTGGTGTTCGTCTGATTCCTCCAACGATCGCTGATGCTTCTGGGAATTGTAGCGCTGATGCAATGGCAGGGCGTCCTTCCATCAGTGGTGTGTTGCTAGACTGTTTGGTTTCAACTGGTTGGACAATATTAAGAGCTGCATTATAAGTAGAGCCTAGTGGCTGTTGTAACAATTTACACACATGGGTGGGAATTAATGTTGGCAGCTCACTGTTTCATTCCTGGAATCGTTTGATTTGACCCAGTTTGCACGACTGAATTTTTATGAACGAATCCCTAGAATGAAAAACACATTGATAAATTGTATACTTAGACAGATGTATACATATATCCACAATGTTGAATTTATTTAGGGTTCCGCAAGTCATGACAGACTAGTAACGTGATAAAACCTCGGCATTGAAGGTTGCAGGCTTGTTCAATCTTAGGGACCTCACCACTGAGACCGAGGTGGTACCTAGAAATTTAGTTATTAATCGTTCAATGGGTTATGCAGACTTGTTCAATCTTAGGACAATTGCCAGGTATTAGGAAAATTTTCAGATTCTCCACCTAGATGGAGACAAATCTTATCTCATGAAAATTTTTAGAGAGTTAAGAGAGTCTAGATCCACGAGGAATTATCCTCCAATTACATTGAGAAAGAAAATTTTCAAACCACATGATTGCATTCATAATACATGTTAAGCTTAAAAGTAAGATCCCTTTTTTCTTTTTGGTTTTTTAAGTAAATTAACCAAAATAGAACTTTCTTTTTTGGTACAAAAATAGGACTTAATTGCCTTCCCCCTCCCCCCGGCAAACAAAAAAAAAAAAAGAACTTAACATTATGCACCACCATTTCTTAAGAGTTTTTTCAGGACATCCACTTAAGTTAGGCTGAAACTCTTGACTATGCTCACTTTTTACAGACTGTCGACTTTTCGTTTTTCAAAAAACCCACGGTTAACTTTTCTATCATTGACCGTTATATTTTTAAATTTAAGTGGTTAACTGACCAAAATACTCCACATATAGTCAAATTACTAAAATGCCCTCAAACATTTCCTGGCTCACTCACTCCCCTCCCATCGTCTCTCTCCACTGGCAACTCACTGTCACTGACCTCCAGTAAAGACTCTTCCATCACCGAGAACAACTGGTGAAGCAAACAATCCTAATTGCCTTTAAATCTTTCCTACGGCCCAAGTAATCAACGAGATATGAGATCGTCTCATCGTCGTGCTTGAAACTAGGTCGAAATTGTTGCTTCCTTCGGATCTCTAGTGATCTACAATCATAATCTCTAGTTCCCCAGAGATGTGAATAGCCTCTTTAGGCGATTTTCTTTGTTGCCCACCTTCGTCGTTGTTGCAAGTGCTATGGCAGTATTTGCAGGAACTATTGCTCCATCGGTTTTTGCAGGAACTATTAATGCTCCAACGGAAGGTGAGAGCTTTTTGGGCTGATGATAATGGTAAGGTTGAGGATTTTGATAAAGCTTGGTATGATGAGGAGAAAAATTAACAAGGCTTATTAGGAAGCTTTGGTGGTAGATCAAAAAAGGTGTAGATGTCAAGAAACACAGCCTCATCAGATCCTCCATGTCTTCGTTTTTTATGGGCACTTGGTGGCTTTAGTGGGTTTTTGCTTTGTGATGAACTGTCATTGGTAGACTGAGATTTTCTTGGCCAAAAGCTTTGACGTTTGAAACTATATAAAAGCATAGCTCCACAACTAGACGACTGGAAAATATATTTTTGGTAATAGATTACTTTATTAGAAAGAAAAGCCACGAGTACAACCTAGTTCCATTACACCAAAGAACAGAAGCCAACGTAAATGAAGAGGAGGATTTCGGGTGTATAGAAAGACATTCTGAGTGGAAGCACCCTCCTTAGCCAAAGCATCAACCACCATATTTGCTTCCCTGTGTAAGTGTGAGAAGGAGACAAACTAGAAAGCCTGTGACACACCTTGGATATCTGAGATGATGGGAAAGATTTCCCATGGCACCTTTGAGACCTACTTCTTAAGGATGGCAATTAGGGCAAGATTATCACTTTTTTTGGCAATATGGGTTAAGGAGAAGTCTTGTGCTCATACCATTGATTGTCTCATGGCCATGGCTTCGATAGTAAGAACATCCTGGCATATTGTTCCCTGACCAAAACCAAACAGCATCTTACCCTCGTGATCTCGAGCTATACCTCCATAGCTAGCATGGTGGGTCTCTTTGAATAACGACCCATCAACATTGATCTTTGGAATAGGATAATTAGGGGCCGTCCATTTGATCAAATTGTGGTTGTACTTCATCTCTAGATCCTTCAGAGAGTTTGAAGAATAAAATTGAAGACCTTTCCAAATCAGAAAACTACAGGCTACCATCAGCTGATTTGAGGCTGATTTCAATTTTGATGTATAGGATTTCCACGGGAACTAGAGAATAAGTAGTATGTCCATTGTTTTTCTGCTAGCTCCTTTGTCTAGCCAAAGAGATAGAAGTTGAAGGCCTTAAAAGACATACATAACATATGATCTAGAAATGAATCATGTTGCCCATAGAAGAAACAATGAGTCGAAACAGGAATTCCTCTAGCTGCAAAAAGAGATGTGGTGGGAAGCTTTTGATGCAACAATATCCATAGGAAGTGAATTGGAAGAGGATGAAGAGGGAGTCCCTAAAGTTTGAGCCAAACCTTCGGATGTGAGTGTTGCAGAGACTGATCATATATAGAACTATAGGCAACCTATAAGCCGATTTCACGGTGAAGTTTTCTGATGTTGTCCAATGCCATATGAGACAATCAGGGGTGGGCAATCGTGGTAAGGGGATAGCCAATATTTTTTCCATAATACTTTTGGGCCACCAAGATGAGAGAAGCTCTCAATCCCAATTCTGTGATAGAGGGTTAATAAACTGGGCCACTGTAGTGGAAACATTGGATGCAAAAGGGAAGCAGCCCACATCAGGTGGATGATCAGGGATCCAATTAGAAGTCCAAGGGTTGATGAGAGTACCATTGCCAACTTGAAGAAATATTCCTTTCTTGATAAGATCTATGCCCTTTAAAATAGATCTCCACCCCCAAGAGTCCATCTGTTGGGGTTGAACTTCCATGAAGGAGAGTTGTTTGCAATATTTTTGTATCATTACTCTACCCCATTAGGAGTGTGGGTGAATGAGTAATTCCCATGCCTTTCGAGCTAGAAGTGCCAGGTTTGAAGCTTGAATATTTTGAAATTTAGACCCCCTTCAGCCTTGGGGTTACAAATTGCTATCCAGTCCACTGTATGAACATGTTGTTTTTCGCCGTTGGACCAAAAAAAGGATCGTATTCCTTTGTCAAGATCTTTTAGAACTGCTGCTGGCATTTGAAAACAAGACATAAAATGATTTGGCATTGCTGCAAGAGTTGCTTTAAGGAGCCGAATAATATAGAAGTTGTTGGTGCTATTTCTGCCGATCGCCTTGAACCGTAGTTTTCCGCACCGAACTCCTCAAATCTGATTCGATCTGGTTTGCTCTTCGATCGATCAACCTCTCACTCCTGAAAGAAACAACAAGCTTTGATTTTTGCTGGCAATTAGAGTAACGGTTAAATTCCTCTTCCTTCTCTATCTCTTCTTCTTTCCCTCTCCATCGGCTCTGAAGATTCTTTTATCTGCTTTCATCAAGTTTGGACCCTTTGATTGCAGTAATTCTTTTGCTATCATCTTGAAGAAGTGAAAAAGAAATTTTGTCTTTTCTTAAATCTCACTCTTTTCCTGTTTCTAATTCCATCTTGAAGGATACAAACAAGAAATTCCCACATATTTATGTTCAGTGAATCTCTCATAAAAATCATCATTTTTTATCTAAGTCTCTCGAGAAAATCAATTGTTTTGAATCTGTAGAAGAACTATATTAGATAAGAAACAGAGGAAGAAGAAAGTGTTGAATATGTAGAAAACTATATTATAGAATAAACGGAGGAAGAATAAAGAGATGTTTTGGAAAAAAAAATTCTTTTTCTTTTACATAAAATTGTTTTGGTAAAAAATTTTCTTATTTTCATACGATATGATCAACCTATGCCAGTGGGTTTTCTTCTACATTTGGGGGTTTTACTTCTCCCAGGTATCTTATATGATTGATTCTCATTCACTAGGATCGAAGAACTTAACCTAGCCTGGATTTTTTTCACATGAACAAAAGAAGCATGGCTAAACATGAAAACTACCTGAAACATGGCTAGTAGTTATTAAGACATGGCTGAAATCTCTGGTAATTTGGATAATTTGAATGGTCTAACAAAGGCGCGGAACTCGTGGACAGAGTTGCGTTTGGATAACGCCAGCCAAATCATCTTAGAGGAAAACAAATTCTCAAGCAAGCATCTCTCTCTATCTCTGTAAAGCTCTACTCCTCCACACTCCCAAAGTCGTCAAATCGAACTCAAGGAGTAATTCATTCCTTCCTTCCTGCTTTCCTATTCTTTTTTTATTCCTCTTAAATTCTTCACTTTGAATTGTTATTGAGGTAATAGAAAAAATGGCATTTTCCGGCGATTGCCGGATATCGCTCTCAGCCATGGGCCACTTTCGTGGCAGCGGCAATAGTTCTGGGCTAAAGATGGTAGGAAGTAACAGTAAGCTTGTGAAGTTCTGTAATGGAGAGTTGATGAGGAAGAAGCTCAGTCTCGATCACCTTCAACGTCAGGGGTGTCACATCCCGCCCTAAATCCACTCAGGGGGTACCCAATCTGGGTTACTCGGGAGTGATCCACAGCCCAACAGATCCAGTTTAGGATCGATCATATCCACTAATCACAATAATATAATCAAAAGCAAGAACAATATATAGTATTCAAGTAATCTAATAATAAAGGTTAAGAAATGATCATAGAAGGATTACAAACAACATCAGAGTGCGGAAATGATTCAAGTAGGGTAAACAGTCAAGTATGAAAAGGAGGGAGGAAACCCGTCCTATAATATTAGCGGAAGGTAGATCGCTTTAAAATTTAGGTTTACAACCGGTTCCCAAAATGACAAGGGAACAAACTAAACTACGGTCTCGACGAATCAAATAAAAGGTTAAAAGAAAATGGGACGATATCCCAATACTTGCACACAAGTGCAAGGGCCGAACTGCTCCAGATAAGTCCCAATCTCGGACTGCTAGTCTTCACCAACTTGTACACCGTGACCAGTAGGGTACAGGCAAGGAAAGAAATTTCGGCAAATTTCGCTGAAATATCGGCGAAATTCGCCAGTTTCGCCCCCTGGCGAAACAAAACCAGGGGGCGAAACGATATTTACCAGATATCGCCGAGAAATCGGCGATATCTGGCGATATATCGCGATATTTCGCGATATTTCGCGATATTTCGGAAAAAAATATTTTTGTTATTTTTTTGTGTGTGATTTTTATACTATTTCTTGCACTTTTTAGGCGATTTTCTCGCGATTGTATCACAATCTTACCAATCTTATCACAATGATTCAAGACTCAATAGTTAATGTATTAAATGTAATTTGGAAGAAAATCTATATAGAATAACTTATAAATAGAAAAACTTTTTATAGCAAAATCATCAAGATTAATGAGCAATCTTACCAACTATATTCTAGTGATCTAGTTCTCAAAAGTTAACATGCCAAATGGGGTTAGGGAAGAATATATACATGAAATAATTTATGGAAACAATTTACATTATGAAGATATTTTGTAATAGAATCGTCAGTTAATCTTTCCAACAATGCCTGAATGATTTAGGCCTGAGAAGGTAACACATTAAATGTGGCTAGGCAGGAGATTTAAATGGAAATATTTATTAAGAAATAATTTAAATTATCAAAGTCAACATGCCAAATGTGATTAGGGAAGAGTGTATACATGAAATAATTTATGGAAACAATTTAAATTATTGATGAATCTTATAAAAGAATCTTACGAGTGATTTGATAATCGTTCCAATTATGTCCTAATGATGTAGGCCTCATAAGGTAATATATTAAATGTGACTAGATAAGAGAATTTAAATGGAATAATTTTTAGAAATAATTCAAATTTACCACATATTTACATCAGATTAGGATAAGTATCAAATTTATCAAAATTATTGGTTAAAATATTCAAAAAAATTTGGGGGCGAAATTTCTATATGGGGGGGCGAAATTTCGCCGAAATTTCGGCGATATTTCGCCGCCATGATTAACCAATGAATCGGCGAAACAACCGAAAAGTCGTTCCTTGGGTACAGGTCATCAACTTGGTCTTCAGAGTGTTGACCATCATAGTCAACAGTAGTAGTACCTGCAGTAGAGTCTAACAAAAATGTTGCAAAAGGAGTGAGTTCAAAAGAACTCAGCAAGGCAGATTATTCCACAATAACATAGATACATGATACAAAACATAGCATGATGCAATATGATATGAAACACATGATGCAATTATGATTCTAACTCTATGTATGCTAGTCTCTAGGGTAGACATGCTTTAAGTCATAGCACCATACTTCTTTGGGTTGTCAGTCACTCCCCCTCAATCATACAAGATATCTTGGGTCTGCCCGGGGAAGTTCGGTAAAGTCATCTCCAAAAAAGAACCATGGTAGGGGAATCAGTCACCGCTCTCTCACATCACCGTTTAGTATAAGTACTGGCGCATGTCACAGAAAAGCCTAGCCCAATGCAAGTCATCTACTCAGTTGTATCAACTCAGTTCCAAATACGTTCATTCCTCGCCCTCGGCGATCCTTTCCGGTATCCTTCACACTAGAGTCAGCGTAATCCCGGATTACGGACTCATCAACCCTATTGGTCATCCACAAATAGTAAACGGGAAGCTCTCACGTCCTCTCACGGATTGGTTACCGGTCTTGAGCGCCCGTGAGCCCAAGTCTAGCCATTTGCAACCCTACCAATAAATGGCCCCTTTCAGGTATCCGTAGCATGGTTTATGTCCCCTACCGGATTGGTTACCGGCTCAGAGCGCCCATCAAACCATACACTACCACGGGTCGTTCGGTCTCAATGCCCTTCCGATTCGGGTCTAATACGACAGGGATATCCTAGCCATACATCTAGACAAGTCCTATGTATGTCATCCAATGATCCAGGAGAGCGTCGATGGGCATCTTCGAAGAACATCCCATACTATTCCCTCCGATGTCCAAGGACAGAAGTACCAGTAGGGCACTCCCCAATCCCAAATCATACCTAAGCAATCACATGCTTATTTCCATCCATTACATATCAACAATACATTATCATATTGAAAACATGTCATAACATCTCATAATACAATGTATAAATAAATGACAAGAATAAGTAAACATGATAAACCAAGTAATTAAGCATGGTGCTACTGTCATAAGATAACTACAGTAGTCATATGATGTCTGAAATCAACTAATAAGTTATGTCTACTAAGTTACTAACAACAGTGTAAAAGTCATACAGTCTATGTTATATGGCAATAACCGTCCTTACCTTAAGTCACGATGATGATAATCCAACAATCTCAAAAGAATGATCCAAAGATGGTAATAAGACCCTAGACAAACATAAATGAAAGGTTAGAAAAGAAATCGGGAAAATCGGAGGTCGAACGGATCAAAATGGAGCAAGGTTGCTGTCAGCAACAAGTTTGGTCGATGGTCTTGGTCGATGGTATCGACCAAAAAGATCGACCAAAATTGTCTTCGGGACAGAATAGTTGATTTTGGGGATTTTGGTCCGAAATGGGTCTTCCGGGGCTCGGATTGATCTGAAACTTGGAGGGATGATTAATAACAATGTAAGAACACTACCTAGAAAGTATTATCACAATCCAATGGTCCAAATGAAAACCCCCAAATTGAGGTCCTATGTTCTAAAGACAAGAATCCTAGCATTCATGAAAAATTGATGAAATTGAAAGGGAAGCTAGAGAATTAGTTGGGGAATAGGTTAGGAACAGTAGCAGGAGACTATGTAGCAAGAATCAACATGATCCATTGATCAAATTGAAAACCCCCAATTTGAAGCCTTAGGTTCAAACTTGCAAGAATCATGTTCATTAATGAAATCGATTGCAATTGCAAAAGAACTTAGGAATTCAATTAAGGGAATGATGAGCAGTAGATTAGAGATACATACTAACATATAATCAGAACTAATTGAAAGAGAAAATCAGATTAAGAGATGAATTCATGTTGTAAAGAAGAGAAAAATCAAAATAAGAAAGCAAGAACACCATGTATGAGAATCATAGCATGGAAAGGGTGAAGAGAGGTTTAATCAAAGCAAAAGAGCTTGTAGAAGAGGTGGTTGCAAGGTTGCAGCACCTTCTTCACAAACTCAGTAGCAAGAACAAGATGAGGTAGAAGTATATCAGAGAGAGAGTGAGAGATTACATACCTTGGAGAAGAGATTAGAGAAGAGAGACAATGATTTTTGTAGAAGATCATCACCCAAGCCAAGGAGGAGCCTAAGAGGAGCTTTCCTACGTTCTCAGGTGTTGAAATGAGTGAAATATCGTTCTAGGTTCGAGGTTTCACTTAAATAGAAGAAGGAATATCCAAAAAGCATCTTTTTCTCGATTCTGGGCAACTTTGGTCGATGGTCCTTGGTTGATGGCATCAACCAAAAGGATCGACCAAAACAGGTAACAGGTTTCAGCAGAAAATCCAGAAATAGTTCAGCAACTTCGAACAGGGATTCGGAGGGCTATACAAGGTCAAATTGAGTGAGGTTTTCTCCTACAAGTCAATCAAGAAGTCTAGTTTCCAGTAATACATTTGGATCAAGCATGTGAGGTCATTAGGTCCACCAAATAAGCTCACCTTCTTCGATGCGCAAGCAGGATTTGCCAGACATAGTTCAGCAACTTCGGACAAGGATTTGGAGGGCTATATGGGGTCAAATGGAGTGGGGTTTTCTCCTAAAAGTCCATCAAGAAGTCTAGTTTCAGGAAATATAATCGGATTGGGCACAGGAGTTCATTTGGTATTTCAACTAATTCACCCCTCTTCGGTGCGCAGATTCAAAACTAACACTGACAATGCTCTCAAGTGAGGGGCATCATTGTCAATGTCCAAGGGCTTGGGTTCCGACACCAAATCAACAACCAAAAGGGCCCACAAGTCTCATTTCCCCCACTTCAGGTCTTCAAACCCACAAACATAACAGGTCCCGAGCCGGGTCAAGGTTAGGATAAGGCCAGACATTATAGATCTACCCTAAGGGAAAGGTCTGACATGGCTTCCTAAGGTTTTCAAAGATAATAATATTGAAATTAAAGTCCAACTTTTAAGGTCTAACATTGAACCAGTCTTTCTTTATCCCAAAATAAATAGGGTGTCCGGGCCAGGTTTGGGCTGGATGTTACAAGGGGCCTCATGGTAAGTTGCTTAGGCCTTACCTCTGCATGTCTCTCACAGCCGCTGCTCCCTCCGAAGCTAAGGTGAGCTCAAATTCAGGTAGTTTTTAGCTTATATATATTCATTGTGGAAAAATTTTCTCTGCAATCTGAGGTTCTTGAAGCCCCATTTAGCACCAACTCAGAATAATTCTCTTCCCTTTCAAAATTACACTACAAACATTCCATCTGATGCATGTCATTGGGTAGCAACAACATGGGTTGGAGCCAAATTATGTTCATCACTCATAAACTAAGATATAAGATGTTTTCACCCTAAAAGAGAGTGCAATGGGTGTACCCTGCTGCCCTAATATTGGGTTTATGGAACTGGATGGTGTTTTGTAGCTGAGGGACTTGGAGATGGAAAGGAGAGACCCACGGACCGTTGCAGTAGTTATACTTGGTGGAGGTGCTGGGACTCGTCTCTACCCACTTACCAAGCAAAGAGCCAAACCTGCTGTAAGTCTTCTCATTTCAGAACATAACTTTGCTCATGATATTTTGTTAATTTATCAATGCAACTTCCAATCACAGGTACCCATTGGTGGTGCATATAGGCTTATTGATGTGCCAATGAGTAACTGCATAAACAGTGGGATAAACAAGGTTTATATTCTCACTCAGTTCAACTCTGCATCACTTAACCGGCATCTTGCTCGTGCTTACAACTTTGGAAGTGGAGTTAGCTTTGGGAATGGATTCGTTGAGGTATTAAATTGGACAATTTCTTGTGCTCTCGTCATAAATTTTCTTCTTCTGCATCTGTCATGAATTGCTATGTATTTTGAGATTCTCTTCGTAGGATTTATGATCAAAGAATGTTAGATGGTAAGAAATAACATAAAAACTGTTAAGGATTATCAACCTTAAATGCAGCGGAACAGAAACAAGATACAATGAAAGAAAGAAAGAAACAAGACACCAGTATTTTACTTGGTTCGGTCAACTGACCTACGTCCAAGGATGAGTTAACAACTCATCAAATCATGCAATCATCCAATAGGTAGAGAAGGAGGTTACAGCCCATATCAATCTACCCAACAAGAACCCCAAGCATGAACTAATCAAGAAGAAGAAGGCAACTCAGAACATGTGCACCTGATTACACAACAGCAGCCACTCTTTTCTTCAAGGCTTAACGAGCACGCCAACAGCAAGGAGAACTCACACCTTCAGAAGCAAGAAAGCTTCAAGCAGTCCAAGCTTTAACAGATCTTGAAGCAGCCGTAGGATTAAGCACCGAATCCCTTCAAGCCCTAGATCAGAACCTCACATACCAGAGCAAAACCGAGAGTAGAGAGAACAGAGAGAATGAACCGTAACGAATGGCCTCTCTCACCTCAACCCCTAAACTGATATACAACTTAAGAAAAGGTGAAAATACAATGCTGCCCTTATAACCTTTTACATAAGACCTCCATGTCCTATTCTAAACCAAAAGACAGAAATACCGTTTACAAACAACATTCTCCACCTTGACTCTGCTTATTTTGATAATTGCATGTACCTGAGAGTAAATATTAACCCATCAAACAAATATAAAAAACAATGTAAAAAACAAACTATAGAGATAATAATTTCAATGAATTTAAGGCAGACTTAAACTTATTAACAGGTACAACCTTAGTCATTATATCAGCAGGGTTAATAGAAGTATCTATCTTACATATATCAATTAAACCCTTAGCAATTATATCTCTAATGAAATGCAATTTTACATCAACATGCTTTGTTCTCTCATGAAACACACTGTTCTTAGCAAGACACAAAGCACTCTGGGAATCACAATAAACAAGAGAATGCAAGTCATGAAAACCAAGCTCCCCTAGAAGCCCCTTAAGCCACATGCATTCCTTCACAGCCTCAGACAAGGCAATGTACTCAGCCTCAGTGGTTGAAAGTGCCACCACATGTTGGAGTGTGGACTTCCAACTCACTAGATTCCCACCAAGAGTAAATAAGTATCCAATAATGGACCTTCTCTTATCCAAATCAGAGGCAAAATCAGAGTCACAATATCCAACAATATCTAGCTTATCAACACAAGAATTATCATGAACAATTGTATAAGATGCAGAATTTTTCAAATATCTCAACAACCACATAACTGCATCCCAATGTGAATCACATGGCCTACTCATGTATCTACAAACAACACCAACAGAATATGCTATATCAGGTCTACAACAAACCATAGAATACATGAGGCTACCAACACATTCTTGATATGGTCTATCAGTTACAACAGCATTAGAATCCATTCTAAGCTTAAAATGAGCACCAATAGGAGTATTAACAGTCCTAATATTATCATGTCCAAACTTGTTAACAAGTTTATGAATATATCCAACTTGAGACAAGGTCAAAATACCACTAAGCCTATCTCTATGAATATCAATGCCAAGAATCCTTTTAGCAGCCCCTAAATCTTTCATTTCAAACTCAGATTTCAACATAGATTTAAGCTTACAAATCTGAGATTTATCCTTTGATGCAATAAGCATGTCATCAACATAAAGTAAAAGATAAATGAAAGAATTAGTGCTAAACTCACAATAATAAATACAGCAACTATCATAGGAGCTTCTCTTGTAACCATTCTTAAGCATGAATACATCAAACCTTTTATACCATTGCCTAGGAGATTGTTTCAAGCCATACAATGACCTTAACAATAAACAGACCTTTGTCTCACTCCCCTTCACAACAAAGCCCTCAGGTTGAACCATATAAATATACTCATCTAACTTACCATTCAAGAATGCAGTTTTCACATCTAATTGTTCAAGTTCAAGATCAAAGAGAGCAGCAAGAGCAAGAAGCACTCTAATAGAAGTATGTTTCACAACAGGTGAAAACACTTCATTATAATCAATTCCTTCAACTTGGGAATACCCCTTAGCTACTAATCTTGCCTTATACCTTGGTTGTTCAACACCAGGAATACCAGCCTTAAATTTATAAACCCACTTACAATCAATTGGTTTCTTTCCTTTGGGTCTATCCACAAGAGTCCAAGTCTGATTTTTCGTTAAAGATTCCATCTCATCTTTCATGGCAACAAGCCAAAGCTTGCTGTCCCCACATTCAAGAGACTCTTTATAGGTTCTAGGCTCACATCCCTCAAGTTGGTCAGCTACATTTAAAGCATAAGAAATCAGATTTGGACTCCCATTAGATTCACACATATTAGCATATCTAGAAGGTCTCTTTATCTCTCTTCTAGACCTATCTCTTGCCAACAAATAACCATCTAAAGGATCCTCATCTTTAAGCTCTTCTTTAACATTAAAAGAATCACTTCCAACTTCTAAATCATCATCCTCAATCTTAGGATCAGATTCATCAACCACAGTTTTAGACTTATCCCCTAACTCCACCTCAAATATAGCCTTGTCTAGATCATTGGAGTTAGGTCTAACACTTGATGAATCAATTTTCAAAAATTCAAGTTCATTGAATTTAACATCCCTACTAATTACAATTTTCTTATCTTGTAAACACCAAAGCCTATATCCTTTAACTCCTAAAGGATACCCTAGGAAGATACACTTCCTACCCCTAGGCTCAAGTTTACCCTTGTTTTGATGAACAAAACAAACACAACCAAAAGGTTTCAACAAATTGTAATCAGTATGCACTTTACTCCACCTAAAATCAGGTGTTTCAAAATCAACAGAGGAACAAGGAGATTTATTAATGACATAACAAGCTGTACTAGCAGCTTCAGCCCAGAATTTCTTACTTAGGCCAGATTCAATCAACATGCATCTAACCCTATCCATGATTGTCCTATTCATCCTCTCAGCCACTCCATTCTGCTGAGGAGTATAGGTGCATGTTCTATGTCTAGTAATACCATGTTCCTTACAAAAAATCAGAAACTTTTCATTCACAAATTCAAGACCATTATCAGTTCTAAGTTTCTTGATTTTCTTTTCAGTTTGATTTTCAACCAATACTTTCCACTCTAGAAACTTATCAAAGACAGCTGATTTATCCCTAAGAAAATACAGCCATGTCTTTCTAGAGTAATCATCAATAATAGACAAGAAATATTGGGCACCAGAAAGAAATAAAGGTACATGTGGACTTCCCCACAAATCAGAATATATATATTCAAGCACATAAGAGGTTTTATATGAAGAATGAGGGAATTTAGTCTTATGGAGCTTACCCATGGCACACACATCACAAAAAGTCAAAGGGCTAAATTTCTTAAGACTTATTTGGCCACTTTTATACAAGTGTCCAAGCCCCTTACTACTTATATGACCCAATCTCCTATGCCATAACTCCACCTCACTAAGAATCCCACTAGAGACTGATGCAGCCCCTAAAACCACACTTCCATTTAAGAAGTATAAACCATTCTTCAAATCAGCAGTTAGAATTACACTATTACCCCTCATAACCCTAAGAGAACCCTCCCTAGGTGTATGAAAAACCCCTAGAATCAAGCTGACTCAAGGACAACAGGTTTCTCCTAAGTCCAGGTACATGTCTCACCTCCTTTAAGTCTCTAACAGTCCCATCATTCAATTTAAGTCTTATTGATCCAATTCCCATAACATCACAAACATGATCATTACCCATTAATACTTTACCACCTCTAATAGACTCAAAAGTGATAAACCACTCCCTTCTAGGAGTCATATGAAAGGTACAGCCTGAATCTAAGATCCAAGCATCATGATCACTACATGATGAAACCACTAGTGCATCACTAGTAACATCAGCCACATGTGTGGCCTCCATTCTCTCATTTCCATTCTCACTTTGCAACTTTTGAAGTCTCTCTCTACAATACTTCCTTATGTGTCCCTCTTTCTTACAATAATAACAAACCCTCTTGTTATTATAAGATTTTCCATTAAAATTATGATTTATATTAACATTAGTGTTCTTTGCAACAAATTTCTTCTTTTTCTTATTATTATTGTTGAACTTCTTCTTAGTTTCATGCATGGTTTTATTATCAGAGTTAACAAACAAACCATCACTAACATGTTTTACCTTCCTCTCAGTTTTCAATTCTATATCCCTAATTTTCAATGCTTCCATCACATCATCAAGGGTTATAGATTGTCTACCATATTTAATAGCATTTTTGACACCAACATGAGAATCAGGCAAAGATTTCAACAATAGGACAGCAAGGGTATTATCAGATAACTCTTCATCCAAATTAGCCAAATCACATGATAATTTATAAAAGTCTTCTACATTATCAGTTAAAGACTTAGAAGCATCCATCTTGAAACTAAACAATTGTTCTTTCAATAATGTAACACTAGGAATAGAGGCAGCCATATATAATTGTTCAAGTTTAAGCCAAACCTGAGCAGCCGTCTTACACTCTCTTACCCTTCTCATTACGGTGTTACTTAGGTGCAAAATAATACTGCTATAGCACATATCTTGCATATCTTCCTTTTCTTCATCAGTCATGGAAAAGGGAAGTTCTTTATCAGTCTTTAAAGCCTTATGACACTTGTTTTGTACAAGAATAGCATGCATCCTATTCTTCCACACCATATAGTCTCCCTTACCATCAAATTTCTCCAACTCATACCGGGTAGGAGCCATGACAAACAAATGAAGAATATACAATCAGATTGTATCTTAAAACAGTAACACAAGATATTACTAACTTTATCAAATTTCAGAATTTAAATAATCCAAAAAACTGAAATAATGATATATAATAATATCAGGTTTAGACCAAGAGAACAAGGGATAGAGTTCTAATGTTTTATCTAAATCAAGAGTTCAATAATAATCACTAAGAAATGTTAACTGTAATAAGTTAACAGAAAATCAAATTTCAGAATTTATATACAACTATAATCAGAATAACAAATCAAATTGAATTTCAGATTATAAACTAAACTCAAACAATAATTACATATATGTAATCTATTTAGCACAAAATCCCAATTTATTTCAAAGAATCAAGGCAGCCAAACCACTTTTCAAGTCAATCAGCAAAATCAAATTCTAATTTCAAACAATAAATCTGAGATTTGATATGCAAACAAGTCCAAGAATATAGTAGATGCAAAGCCCTAACCCAATTTCAAGAAACCCCCATGGCCGAACCAATTCATAGGTTAAGTTGCCAAATCAGAAAATGATTTCAATGAATTGAGAAAGGAGATTACATACAATCAACTTCAATTAATCAATTATAACAAAGCCCCAACCTAATTTAGGTAAAACCAAGAATTAGGGTTTAACAGAAAAATTAATTGAAGCAATGGAGATTCAAGAATCAATCAAATAAATTAGCATACAAGAATCAAAGTAAACAGAGAACACAAATTAACACAATAATCAGGTTAACCAAGAGTTAACAGATTCAGGCAAGAAACGAACAAAGGCTCTGATGCCAAAACTGTTAAGGATTATCAACCTTAAACGCAGCGGAACAAAACAAGACACCAGTATTTTACTTGGTTCGGTCAACTGACCTACGTCCAAGGATGAGTTAACAACTCATCAAATCATGCAATCATCCAATAGGTAGAGAAGGAGGTTACAGCCTAATCAATCTACCCAACAAGAACCCCAAGCATGAACTAATCAAGAAGAAGAAGGCAACTCAGAACATGTGCACCTGATTACACAACAGCAGCCACTCTTTTCTTTCAAGGCTTAACGAGCACGCCAACAGCAAAGAGAACTCACACCTTCAGAAGCAAGAAAGCTTCAAGCAGTCCAAGCTTCAACAGATCTTGAAGCAGCAGTAGGATTAAACACCGAATCCCTTCAAGCCCTAGATCAGAACCTCACATACCAGAGCAAAACCGAGAGCAGAGAGAACAGAGAGAATGAACCGTAACGAATGACCTCTCTCACCTCAACCCCTAAACTGATATACAACTTAAGAAAAGGTGAAAATACAATGCTGCCCTTATAACCTTTTACATAAGACCTCCATGTCCTATTCTAAACCAAAAGACAGAAATACCCTTTACAAACAACACAAACAAATGTAAAAAAAAACCAATGGTTATGAGCAAATTAAAGCAGAAATAGGAGTAGTTTTGACACATGATTAAGCTGAGAGAAAGCCACTTGAGGTGCCATGGACATTGCAAGGTAGACTAGTGCAATAGTAAAGAGGAATGATATAATTCAGAATGGAGGAGTCAAAATATTCAGGGCAAGCCACGGAAGACATGCATAGCTTAAGAGTCATAGTAACTAGTGAGTATGCATGGCCAACCCCATTCAATTGGGGTAAAGCTGAATTGAGTTCAAAGGCTAGGTGTAGAGAAATTTTAGCATTCTGTCCTCTACAGTCTTCTTTTCTTTTTTTTTTTGGTAAGATCCTCTACAGTCTTCATTACTAATGAATTTGGAACCACTCAAAATTTGATCTTGTTCTACTCCAGGTTCTAGCAGCCACTCAGACTCCAGGAGAGACAGGTAAAAGGTGGTTTCAGGGTACTGCAGATGCCGTGCGGCAATTTCATTGGCTTTTTGAGGTACTGCCAATGAATTTTATTACTGTCCTTCGTGTGCTGTCTGGAATAAAATGTTAAATGTCCAGCCATGTATTTTAGCTCCAAGGATGGTAGGTAGGTTACTTCCGGATGTGATGCCAGTGTTATGGTCTAATGAAAATACTGTAGGATGCCAGAAAGTAAGGAAATAGAGGATGTGCTTATTCTTTCTGGAGATCATCTATACAGAATGGACTACATGGACTTCATGCAGGTCAGACAGCAAATGCTTCAGTTGAGATATTTTCCACTCCAGACTTTTGCTTCAACATTAAAATTTTTCGCTTAATTTTCCAGAATCATTGGCAGAGTGGTGCTGATATTAGCATTTCTTGTATACCTATGGATGACAGGTAGTTTACCCTAGACTACTATTTATTCCTATGTACTCTGGAATTCCAAATCCCAACTAATTTCACAGTTCTCTTTTACAGTCAATCATGTAAATGTAATACACAAGGCTAAGAAATACCTTTGCAGATTTTTAGACACACTTTGGTACCATACTTAACCCAATGCAGAATCAAATATTGGCAGTATTCGAAAAACTTCTTTTAGTAATTCCTGCAAATCAAGAGGCTTTGCCCTAGTCAACCGTCCTTCCCTCAGCTTTAAAATCTGTTTCCATTGAACCCATTTTTTTTTTTTTTTTTTTTACCACTGTTGACTTTTCAAGGACAATAAAAATTCTTTAAATACAAAATGAGTCTTCCAGGACAACTCTTTATCTCTTATGATAACTTTTTTCACATCAAGATGCAGGACTCCAACTCCCCCAACCCTGTCTTGTTCAAGCAAATACAGCCAGCATCTTGAACTTCAGTCCTATTGTTGAAGAAGTTAGTAATCATCTTCTATCAGTAGCTAAAGAATTTCAGCTGTTCATTAATATCATATGTCTTGGAATGGACTCTTGTTTTCCTTGTGATTTTTCAAATTTCTTCATTATAATTCTTTGTTCCATTTATAGCTTCTTTTGTTCTTGGATAGAATAGAATTCTATTTCATTCATTTTTTAAGGTTCATTATGGTCACAAATTATCTCAGAATCCTTTGTCTGCTCCTACTATAGCCGTGCCTCAGATTTTGGTTTAATGAAGATAGACAACAAAGGGAGGGTCCTCTCATTTAGTGAAAAACCAAAAGGAGCAGATTTGAAGGCAATGGTAATTATTTGTTTCAAGTTGTCATTTCAATCTCCTAGAGGTGAAGCAGTTCGGAGTGGCTGCACTAATTTTACGCACCATGTAGGAAGTAGACACGACAGTTTTGGGGTTGTCACGAGAAGAAGCTAAAAAGAAACCATATATTGCTTCTATGGGAGTGTATATCTTCAAGAAGGAAATACTTTTTAATCTTCTGAGGTAATGATTATTTTGGATTTGTTCTTTCTGAATTTTACCACATGAATAAAAATGTCATTAGGGAAATCATGTGGCACTATCTCCAGCTGAATTGGTCAGTGAATGAATGGGGGAAACCCTATGAAGTCTCTAAATCAAAACTGCTTGGGACTTTGTCAAACTCCATTCATTTTTGGGCTGATTGGATCGATTGGATCAGATGATGGCTTTCTGTCGAAATAAGAAATGAAAGTAAATTCCAACATAAGCACTAAGTATTACTGCATCATTGTCAGCTCAGATGGCGTTTTCCTACAGCAAATGACTTTGGGTCTGAGATAATCCCTGCTTCAGCTAAAGAGTTCTTCGTCAAGGTCTGTATCAAATCTTATTTAAGTCTTGATGCGTTCAAAATCTGCTCAGCCCTTAGATCTCCTCATGATGACCTGCAAAACGAAAGCGTCAGATGTGGCCCGACCGCGGGGGTCGGGAGTCCACCTCCGAAGGCTAAGTCAGTTGATGAACTTAATCATAAACGGCTCTGCTAGAAGCACAGAGCTAAGGAATGAAGAACTGGGAAAGGTGATCTAGATCGTAAGCCGCTGATAGTTTAAGTCTATCAGTATGTATCTAAACCTGAGTCTCAGATTGTGTGTTTTCGATCCCCCTCACCTCGTATGGTAGTGAGGTTTATATAGAGTGTACCTTCGAATCTCCTTCGTTGGATGCACTTGAGCCTTCTTCGGGTAGTCGTTGGATCTTAATAGATAGATCCGTTGAGCAACAGACTTCTACTAGTTTGGACTAGTAGAGGACTCCTGAGATAACTCTTTAGGTTATGCAATGATTATCCCTTCGATAATGATTAGCCGCAGCCGTCAATTTTAGTCTGCCATCATTAGGGTAATTACCCTAATCCATAAGTAGGATTAGGGCGTGCTTGTAGCTGAATCAGTTTTCTTCTTCAGCAAGCCATCTTCTAGATCCGGTTCGCTCGGGAGCGAGTCGGTTCCCTCTGCCTCGACCGGGGTCGAGGGTCGAACCAAGTATGAACCCGGTTTGATCATAATTTCTTCGTATCACGAGCCCCCCCAGACCAAGCATTCGGTCGATCCCGAGGGCTTGGTTTTTAACTGGGTTCTTTGTCAGGCGATAGACTCTGCGTGCTCCATTAAATGTCGTATCACATTTAATGCGGTGGTCACTTTTCCTCGAGCGTTGTGAGGGTAAGGCCACGTGTCACCTTGCAGTCGATCTGTCGTGGCTCACGTAATCCAAGCAACGGTTTCCAAAAGCCTGTTTCGGATTCGTGAGTTCAAACTTTCAAAACGTCTTTCAATCTCGATCGTTGATTTTGAATCAATCTCGATCGTTCAAATTCCCGAACACTCGTGCGGGTGTTTTAAAAGCGGTTCGTTGTCTTCGTAGGTTTCATTCTTCCTGTTTGGAATTTGAACCTTTGTTGTCTGCTTCGCGCCTTCTTGCTCTCAAGCTTCTGCCTCACTAAATCAGTAAGTTTACTGGTCTTTTTCTTTTTGTAGTTTACTGAAACAAGTAATGGAGGACAATGGGGCTTCTCTGGTACCCAGTGTTGGTAATAGTAGTGAGGCTTTTGCTTCTCCTGCTTCCGAACAGTCGGATAGTGATAACAAAATCCTAACTGTCCTCTGGCGCGAGTTTGCTGAAGTTTCTCAAAAAGGTTTAGAGAGAAAAACTGAAACTCCTCCTGCCTTCCTCGAGTCCTGGATCTTCCAAGATTGTCGAGTCTTCTAGGCAGCCTCAAACTTCCAGGTCCGATGGTGGACCTGGCTCTGTTCCCTCCATTTATAATGAGGAAACCCTTCTTTTAGCCATCCAAGATTTTGATTTTCCTTCCTCTTATCAGGTTAGGGCTCCCCTTTCTGATGAGGGTTGATTCAACCCTTTCGAGTGAATTTTCTCTGTACATAGATGCACTGGAAAGCGAGGTTCGCTTTCCCTTTTTTAATCCTTTGTTCTCCGCAGTTCTGAATCATTGGGACATTTGTCCCGGAATGCTCCTTCCCAATAGCTGGCGTCTCATCGTCGGCTTCTTGGGTTTGTGTTTTGAACTTGGCATTACGCCATCTCTTTCTCTCTTTGTACATTTTCATATTCTTTCTATCTCTCATCCTCCCATATTGGTTTTTCTGTCCAAACGCAATAAGGCTGAACTTGATTGGAGGGGCAGCATCCTTGCCAAAGGAACTTGCCCTTCTAACCACAAAAGATGGCGCGAACGATACTTTTTCTGTCGAGCGCCTCCATCGGATCTTAACTTCCCAACCGCCTGGAGGCGGTGTACTTCTTCTTCCGAGAATAACTGAGGCCTCCCCTTATCCAAAGAAGACGAGGCGGCCGTCAGGAAGATCAAATCCATTCCATGGTATCAAGAAATACATGGACTTGAGGTGGAGTATAACTCCATTCTTCAGTACTGGGGCTTGGCTCATTGTGAGCTTCTAACCATCATCCTTTAATTTTACTGAAGTGATATGTCTTTAATTCTGACCCTTGTTCTTCTTCGCAGTGCCTCCAAGAATGAACCCCGAGAACCTGCGAGTGAAGGCCGCTAGGGCCGTTGCAACAACCGAGCAACGATCACCCAGAGCCTTGACCGTAGATCAAGAGGCTTCTGCTCCCTCTCCCGACCCCTCTTATAGGGGTATCAGGAATATCAGGCCCGTGGCTGATGCTTCGGGTAAAGGGAAGAAGCCAATGGTGGAGAGGTCCAATGTCTCCTCCTCCACCCGAACCAAAAGGAGGCATGATACAATTGATGCTTCCTCCCATAAAAAATCCAGAGCTTCAACGGATTGTGAGGAGGTCTTCACCCCCCAGTGGACCCTGAAGTTGACCGACAGGGTGACTCGGGACCCTGAGAAAGCTGCAGAGTGGAGCTCCCTCAGTCTTGTTCCTTCTGATCGCCAGGAATTTGAAAACCTGGATGACGTTGCCCTTATTAGTCAATCCACAAGGTACCGGTCTTCTTGCTTACTTATTTTTTCATAATTTCTTATGACTTCTTCTGATATTTTCCGCCCTCCCAGGAATGCTGTGTTGAGATTCTATCAACACATGGAAGCATTGAGCCATGTTGGCCGCAACAGCTCTTTGCTGCAAACCTGTGAAGAGAATTTGGCCAAGGCCAATTCTGAGATAGATCGGCTGACTGCAGCTGCTGAGGAGCTGCAGAGAAAGCATGAGGAAGAAGTGATCTCCCTCAAGGATGCCCTCGATGCTTCGAAGGCTCATGCCACTGCTGCCGAGCGCGAGGCCAGGAAGCAAAAAGAAGCTGCCACGTTGTTCGGTGACAAGCTTGAGTTTCAATGTAGGAAGAACGAAGAATATCTGAAGTGGGCGGTCCCTAGCAAGCCCGATCATATCAAGCCAGAGCTTCGGAAGGAGTGTGTTCAGAAATACCTGAACAGCGTATCTTTCTCCGAGCTGCTAGGTGCCTACAACATTCAAGCTTATCGCTTGGGGCAGAACTAAGGGTGTCAATTGCGTACCGAAACCGTTTAACCGTACCGAACCGCGCCGTCTAAAACTGCACCGTACCGTACCGTTCAAAATTCGGTACGGTACATACCGAAACCGAATTTCTTCGGTACGGTTCCGGTTTTAGGTACTCATACCGTCGGTACATACCGAAACCGTACCGAATTGGTACCGTACCAAATTAAGAGATATAAATTGTAATTTTACAATTAAAACACTTAACATTTTTCCTATCCCTAATTCCCTATTTCAATTTTTTGTTTCATCATTCACTCATCTTCTTAGATTTACTTGTTTTGTCTCTGTTAATTAGATTTATTTGCTTTATCTATGTTAATTTCAGATTATATCAATTGGTTGATCACAATTTCATTAGGATTTTAATAAACTAATCACAAAAGTGGCATAAGTTCTTTCGTACAAAAAATGTACCGCACTAGATACCATGTTTAAACTGTTTTTCCGTACCGATTTAATACCAAAACCGTACCGAACCATTTTTGTAAATACCGAAACCATACCGTACCATTTAAATTCGGTACGGTACTGTTCTGGCTTTAGGTATTCAAAGTCGATACCGTACTGAAACCGTACCGAATTACCGAAACCGTACCGATTAACACCCTTGGGCAGAACGACATTTGGGAGCGGATTCTCGCATCAATCCCTAATTTCGATACTGCTCCCTTCAGTGAGGTGTGCCATAAAGAGGTCTTCGGGAAATTAGGCATGGATCTTCCGGACTGAGCTCGGGAAGAAGATGATCCTTTTCCAGTTGACCCTCAATATGAGGCATACTTGGCGGACGAGCCGGCGCTTCCAGAGGAGAAATCACAAGCCGAGTCTCAAGCTGCTGCTATAGAGGACTCAGCCAATGTCATTCTTGAGAAAGGCTCTTCTCAAGATCCTGAGAAAAGTCCTCCCGACCAGGGTCCCTCGGGCAACAATGAAGAAGAGGCTTAGGGAGTTATCTTTTGTTTCTTGTAAAGACTGACCTCCTTGTTAATGAATAGACATTTCTTTTTCATGTTGGCCTTTCCATTTCCCTATATCCTGCCGAAATCTTGTCTTGAATATCAAAGTATAAATGATAAAACTTATCACTCAACTTCACATTCCTCGACGAATAATAATCTTGTAGAAATATTGTGAAGATGCGTTTCGGAAAGATGCATTAATCTTCCCCACTACTTCATTTATTGCAAAGTCCACACGTTTCCCCTTCGTGAAGTCCAAACGTTTTCTTGCTTTTGTATACCATTCACTGTTTCCAATGAATCGAAAATACTCCCATTATTATAATGGCGGTGCGACGATTGGAGGTATCTCTGCATCGGGTGCTCGCTTCCACATGTTTCCATGTGGCATCCCTCCGACCATTGATCTTGCTTTCTGCGGATTTCGAAGCGTCATTTCGATCTGCGTAGTTGGTTGTCCTTAGCCTTCAACCGTCGTCTTAATACCTGAGGCTATTTAAAGCCTTCATGGGTACTCTCCATCTATCCTGCTATCTGCAAGTTAGATTTGCTAAAGCGACATTCCGTCCTTCTGCCTTCTTCCGTATTCCTCGTACTCCAACAATAGCTCTATCAACTTCTGAACAAGTGAGTTTTTTTTTCTGGTTACTCATCTCTTTCCCCACTTCCCCCCTAAGTAAACTGCACAGTAGTAGTACTTGGGGTTTAGTTCGAGTTTTTCTGAAGTGATAATGAACTAGGGTTTTCCCCTTCTTCTTTTTTTTTGTTGTCATTGGATATTTGTACTGATACGGCTTTTCTGTTTGCATAGTGGCTCCCAAGATCAACCCGAACTTTATCAGAGCGAAATCTAGCAAGAAAATCGTTCCGTCGGTGGTGGTTGGGGCCAGTGAGGTGGTTTCAGCTAGTGAATCCTCCAAGCGTAAGGCGACTGCTATTGGTGAATCTTCAAGTCAGATTCCCACAGTTTCTATTGATGCCGCCCGTACGCCTCTTTTGCCCGAAGTGATCGCTCGTCTTTCCCAGGAAGATCTTGATCACTCCTTTGTTGATGGTGCTGCTGACGCCCCTACTGCAGAGACCGTTGGTGCACCCCCGAAGGAGACTCTTCGGGCATCTGAGGCAACTATGTTGGCGTTTGATGAAGGTGTGGTCCCAGCAGGCGCTGCTCCTATTTCCAACTCCAGTGCTTGTTTGGCATCCTCCTCTCCTTTGGAGTTGGAGGATTTTGTCACCAGGAAGTGCCGTCGGGTGATAGGTGATGCAGCTCATCCTTCTCTTGATGTAGCTCATCCTTCTCATCCTTCGCCCGAATTAGTGTCAAACGAGTTTGACAGAGCGTTGGAATGGTGCACTGCTGCTCGAATGACTTCTGAGAGCACAGTTCTTTCCAAACTTCCAGATGAAGTCTTTACGAAGTCACTGGTGATGTAAGTCTTTCTTCATTATCTTTTGATTCTGAAAAATTACTCTTTTGCTCCTTTTTTTTTTTATAACTCGGAAGTTATTTGCAGGAGTCTTACTGGTAACTTCCACAACCAAGTGGAAGCAGCCTCTAGGCTCAATAGGTTGAGCAATGAAGTTTCCAGGCTTCAGGAAATCTCTAAAGCTAAAGATGCTGAGATTGCTCGCCTTTGGAAACTAGCTTGGGAGGTTGCAAGAGAAAAGAATTCGATGATCGGTCGTCTTCAGTCGGAATTTGATGATGCCAGGGAGAAGATCCGGCAACTGGAGCGAGCATTTGGAAAGTCAGGAGCCAAAGGATCTGAAGCGTTACCACAAAGGCAAGCTGTCGTTCCTTTGCCCGAATCCCTTCCAACTGATGTTCGCAGAGCCTGCGTCTTCAAGTATTTACACAGTAAGCCCTTTGTTGATATGCTGAATGCTTATAACTTGCAGGCGTACCGGGATGGTGAGAACGAAGTATGGGAATCAATATTAAGGAAGGATCCTCATTTTGATGCGACTCCCTACAGTGCTGTTTGCCATCCTAAAGTATTTACCGACCTGTGTATTCCTCCTCCTGACTGGACCAAAGATAAGATTGATCCTCCACCTTCCGATCCAGATATTATGCATTATCTGGAAGATTCTCCTGTTTATTCTCCCCTGGAAGAAGTCAATTATGACGAGCTCGTCTTGATTGCAAGTTTGGTCGAGGACCATACTTCTCCTGGACAAGCTGGACAAAGAGTATGAAATTGCGGAGGATTTTATGCATACCGAAATATTTTTTGTAATCCTCATTTCTCCTCTTCTTTTCCTTGAATCCACACCAATGGTTGACTCATATGTTTGTTCTAGCAAAGTCATGTCGATCTTGTATAACTTCTTAACAGTCACCGATGATGACTTTCTTTTTTGACCGAAGATTGTATCCAGCTCTTGTAATTGTTTTGATACTAGCCTCTTTCGATCTTTTGAAGAAATAAGAAATTAACATCATCTTGAGCTTTGCTAGCCACTTGAATTGCTGTTGAATTAGGTCTTAGTTGTTTGAAACAATGCCTTTACTTAAAAATTTCCGGAGAAATACAATAAGTCTGAAAAGGAACTCACTCGGGTTTTAAACCGATGCCTTTACTTAAAGATTTCCGGAGAAATACAATAAGTTTGAGAAGGAACTCACTCGGGTTTTAAACCGATGCCTTTACTTAAAGATTTCCGGAGAAATACAATAAGTCTGAGAAGGAACTCACTCGGGTTTTAAACCGATGCCTTTACTTAAAGATTATTCGAAAATTCAATAAGTCTTGAAGGAACTTACTCGGGTTTCAAACCGACACCTTGCAAAAGGAACTCACTCGGATTTTCATCCGATGCCTCGACTTAAGAAGATCCGAAAAAATTCCATAAGTGTTGAAGGACCCACACGAATTTTCATCCGATGCCTTATAGTTGGATATTGTTCTTGAATGTGGTGTATGATGCCTCCCAATCAAAAAATAATTTGTTGAAAGCCAAAAATTGCATTGATTGAGTTGAAAATGTTTACATCGCGAACAAAATTTAAATCATCATCAAGGATAAAACTTTTTGAGATACCTGGCATTCCACGACCGATCCAACTCTTTCTGGGTGTTGATGTTCTTCAGCCTATAAGCTCCTGAACCAACTGGTTTTACAACCATATAAGGTCCTTCCCAGGAAGGGTTCAATTTTCTTTGGTGACGCGGGTCGGAAGCTAGGGTGTTTCTCAACACCAAATCTCCGGCTAAGTACCGGCGATTCTTCACTCGAGTATTATAATGAGGCACTATCCTTCTTTGATAATGTTGAGTTCATGCTATTGCCTTTGCCCGAACTTCGTCCAACAGATCAAGACTATTAAGCAGTCCTTGTTCATTTGCTTTTTCCTCGAACTCACGATCCCGTAATGTCCCCGCCATTATCTCCACTGGTGCCAATGCTTTGGATCCATATGCCAACCTGAATGGAGTTTCTCCTGTGGGTGTTCGAACCGTAGTTCTATAGGCCCATAGTACATTATGAAGTTCTTCGACCCAAGAAGCTTTGTCAGCTTCGAGACTTCTCTTTATTCCTTCCAGTAGCGTTCGGTTAGTAAAATCTACCTGTCCATTGCTCTGGGGGTATGCCACTGAGGACATACGATGCTCGATCATATATGTTCCGCAAAATTGCTCAAATTGCGGACAGTCGGGCGAGTACCATGGTCGGTGACGATAATCTTTGGAATCCCAAAGCGATATATGATTGATTCAAGCACGAATTTCTCCACTTTTTCTCGGTGATTGCTGCCGGTGCACGCTTCAACCCATTTCGTGAAGTAATCAATTGCTACTATCGAGATATTCCCGTCCCTTTGACGCCTTGGTGAATTTGCCCATGATATCAATTCCCCACATCGCAAAGGGAATGGGATCTAGAATTGAAGTCATGGTTTCCGCCAGGCGCTTCGATACTGTAGCATGAATTTGACAGTTACCACACCGACGAACATATTCCATAGCAGCCTCTTGGACCTTAGGCCAATATGACCCAAGTCTCAAAATTTTGTGAGCCAGGGCTTGTCCACCCATGTGAGCTCCACAAATTCCTTCATGAACCTCAGCCAAAGCTGATTTTGCTCCTTCGGGGCCTATACATCTCATAAGGGGTCCAGAATAAGATCTTTTGTATAGTCTCTCATTTTGAATGACAAATCTAGCTGATCGAATCTTGATCAACTTTGCCTCTTTCGGATCCTTAGGTAATTTGTCATCTCTCAGATACTCGATTATCGGATCCATCCAGCAACGCTCTGCTTCAATATAAGAAATTTCTTTCTTATGATAACTTGGAAAAGTTATTTCTTCAATATAGACCGAAGGGTCTAGATTCTTTTCTTTGGCATTGGCTAGTCGGGATAGCTCATCTGCCACCGAATTTTTATTCCTCGAAATCTGAGATATCTTCAAATTCCGAAATTGGTTTTGAAATGCTTGCACTATCTCTTGATATTTCTGCAAGCGAGGTTCTTTAATACCATACTCCCCCTGGACTTAGTTGACTATAAGTTGAGAGTCACTATAAATAATAACATCTGCAATAGACAATGCTTTTGACAACCGAAGTCCAGCTATCAGAGCCTCATATTCTGCTTCGTTATTACTTGCTTCAAATGCAAATCTCAAAGCATATCGAATAATAAATCCTGCTGGACTTTTTAATAGAATTCCAGCTCCTGCTCCATCTTTATTACTCGAACCATCCACATACCTCCCAAGTGGTTGGTATAATGGGATCCTTGATGGTGGGTTCCACCGGTGCAATAGTTTCTACTACAAAATCGGCTAATGCCTGAGCCTTGATTGCAGTTCTGGGCTTAAAGCTCACTTGGAACTCACTGAGTTCAATTGACCAGGACACCATCCTTCCAGACAAATCAGGTTTATTAAGAACTTTACTAAGAGGAAAAGTTGTAAATACCTCAATTGGATGAGCCTGAAAATATGGCCTTAGCTTCCTGGAGGCCATCATGAGAGCCAGAGCCTGCTTCTCAATCTGCGAATATCTTGTCTCCGCATCTAGCAACACGTGGCTTACATAGTAAATCGGCCACTGTCTCTTTTTCACGAACAAGTACCGCACTGACCGCTGAAAGGGACGTCACTAGATATAGCTGTAATATTTCCCCCTTCTCCAGTCTGGACAAGATCGGTGGTTGTCCAAGTGCTTCTTTTAACTCCTCGAAAGCTTTACGGCACTCTTCGGTCCATTTTGCTTCCTTGCTGCCCTTCAAGTCTTTAAGTGCCTTGAAGAAAGGCAAACATTTTTCTCCAGACTTGGAGATGAATCGATTCAAAGCAGCAACTCTCCCTGTTAAACACTGCACATCAGTCATGAAAGCCGTAAACTTCTCATCCTCCTTATTCATAAGGATCTGATTATACCCTGAGTAGGCATCCATGAAACTTAAAGTTTCATATCCTGCAGTCGCATCTATCAAGAGGTCAATCCGAGGCAACGGATAGCAATCTTTAGGGCAAGCCTTGTTAAGATCTATGTAGTCTGTACACATCCTCCACTTTACCACGTTGGCCAACCAAGTTGAGCATTCAATTGGTTCTATGAAACCAAAATTCTTGAGTTTTTCAACTTCGCTACGAACGGCTTCATATTTTTCAATGGAGAAATTTCTCCTTTTCTGTATCACTAGTTTCGCCTTAGGATCTATCCAGAGTTTATGCTCTGCGACAGCCCGATCGATTCCTGGCATGTCTTCAGCAGACCATGCAAATACATCTTTATTCCGTTGAAGAAATAACTTCAACTTATCTTTAAATTCCTCCATTTGTTCGGACCCGATATAAGTAATCTTTTTCTCATCCTCGGTACACGGCTGGATTTGTTCCAGACTTCTCCTTTGGTTCGGGTCTTTGCATCTCTGCCTCTTCCCGATCGTCTCGAACTTCTATAGGTAGGGCAGTTACCTTCCTCGGGCCCTCCTTGTCTTTTAAATAGGCAACGTAACATTGCCGAGAGATCCTCTGGTCAAAGGAGACTTGACCAATTCCCATATCAGTCGGGAATTTTATCTTCAGGTATTTTGTCGAAACAATAGCACCTATCTTGGATAAAGATGGTCGCCCGAGGATAATATTATAAGGTGGCAGTTCCCGAACCACCAAAAAATTGATTCGGACGGTTGTTTCCTTAAGAAAACTTCCAATAGATAAGTCCAACTGGACCGATCCTTCCGCCACTACAGATGACCCTGCAAAACCATATAGATGTGTGGATGAAGGTTTCATCAAGTCCTGATCCACCTTCAATTTTTGATACACTTCGTAAGAAATTAGGTCAGCTGCAGACCCTGTATCAACCAAAACTCTATGCACTTCCCGACGTGCAATCTCTACCTTGATGACTATGGCATCATCATGAGGTAAACAAACATCTCTTTCGTCCTCCTCGCTAAAGGTGATAGAATCTTCACCATTCAGCTTTTTTCGCTTTTGCGTCTCTCCGGTTCCAACAAATTTGGATTTTGTTTTCAGACTCCGGAGTGATTCGGGCTCTGGTCCCCCGAAGATGGTAAGGATCGGTGACCGAGTAGCTTCAATCACCTCCTTGCCCTTCTTAGACTTCGGGGCCTCCCTTGATAGTTCTAAACTAACCGAACGATCCCTTTTAGGAGCAGCCGCACGTGGCTCACGTGGCTCCTCCCTCCTTCTGCTAACAAAAATGGACAAATGTCCCTGAGATATTAATCTCTCAATATCTGCTTTCAGATGACGACAGTCATCCGTATAATGACCATAGTCCTTGTGGAATCGGCAATACTTTTCTCGATCCTGCTTGCTCTCGGGTTTCAAAAGAATTTTAGGCGGCCACTTCAAGATATTTTTTCTTTTGATGATATTTAAAATATCAGCCCAAGGAACATTCAATGGAGTATACTCACTTTTACTGGGAGACCTTTGGCGCCAAGCCTGAGATTTTCCAACCCGATCACGGACATTTTTCTTTGGCTTCTGCTTACGCTCGGGGAGCCTTACATTCCTTATTGGAGACTTTATTATCTCCTTGGCTCGCGTCTAGAATCTCCATGACTTCAGCACTGCTTACGGCATCTCTGTACCAACTCAACATAAGTCGCAGGCATATCCTGTAGTAATAACTCTAGGAGTTTCCGATTAGTGAGTCCCGTGAATAGAGCGATTTTGGCTACTTGCTCATCCAAATTTTCTATCTCCATCGTTACTTTGTTGAATCTTTTCGGAAACTCTCGATTGATTCGTTCTTTCCTTGTCCGACAATAAACAAGGTTTCTTCCGTTTTCTTGACTGTATTCCCTCTGGAATCGCCCTATGAATTTGCGTGCCAATTCATCAAAGTTTACGATCCTTCGAGAGGGAGGTTTGAAAACCACTTTTGTCTTGCTCAGTTAGAGATGAACCAAAAACCGCATAAAATTTCATCGGAATTACCTAAAGCGCCATGGTGCATTGGTAATAGCCGATGTGAGCTATTGGATCTCCGAAGCCATCGAATGTAGAAAAGGTAGGCAAACGGAAGTTATGGGGAAACTGATATCCCGCAATTGGCTCGGCAAAGGGGGTCTTCCGAATGACTGAGTAAATATCCTCGGCAATCCTGCCCTTAGCCATTGCCCTAATTTCTCATTGATGTTGGCCAATTCCCGACCAATGCGGGTCGGGTGATCTTCGACAATATGATCACGACCTCGATTAACACGATCATCCCATGCTATCCGATCATCACGAATAGCCCGTCCTTCCCGAACATTCCGCTCGTCGCGAACTGCTCGATCATCGCGAATGGTTCTTCTGACAGTTGATGAGTGAGTTCTTACCCCTGTATCCAACCTTGTATTTGAATCAGTTGTACTCTCTTGCGGTCTGTCGAACCGATCGTCTCGCCTAGGTTGATCACCAATCCTCCTAGGTCCTCGGTCTCCTTCACGAAAATTCTGACCGATATTCCGGTCTTCAGCCAATCTTTGATCATGTGGTAACGCACGTCTCCCTGAATCGCATTGATGAGGTTCTTGTGGTAAAACCACTCGTCTGGTGAGCAAGCGGAGTGCTTGGCTCACCTACAAAAGTTGAATCTTTACCTGATCCAATTGATCTTGGAATGTATCAGGAGGATTACGTCCTCTCTGACCATCATCTACCTCGATAGGATTTTGGCTTCCCTGGGGAATATCTGGATTATTCGCTCCAGGGATCTGAACACCGAAATTGCTCTGTGCAGCGGCTGTTGCGGCTGCTGATCTAGTCACCATGGCTTTTCAAGTCGTTCCCACAGACGGTGCCAAATGATGCATTTAAAATCTGCTCAGCCCTTAGATCTCCTCGTGATGACCTGCAAAACGAAAGCGTCAGATGTGGCCCAACCGCGGGGGTCGAGAGTCCACCTCCGAAGGCTAAGTCAGTTGATGGACTTAATCATAAACGGCTCTGCTAGAAGCACAGAGCTAAGGAATGAAGAACTGGGAAAGGTGATCTAGATCGTAAGCCGCTGATAGTTTAAGTCTATCAGTATGTATCTGAACCTGAGTCTTAGATTGTGTGTTTTCGATCCCCCTCACATCGTATGGTAGTGAGGTTTATATAGAGTGTACCTTCGAATCTCCTTTGTTGGATGCACTTGAGCCTTCTTCGGGTAGTCGTTGGATCTTAACATATAGATCCGTTGAGCAACAGACTTCTACTAGTTTGGACTAGTAGAGGACTCCTGAGATAACTCTTTAGGTTATGCGATGATTATCCCTTCAATAATGATTAGCCGCAGCCGTCAATTCGAGTCTGCCATCATTAGGGTAATTACCCTAATCCATAAGTAGGATTAGGGCGTGCTTGTAGCTAAATCAGTTTTCTTCTTCAGCAAGCCATCTTCTGGATCCGGTTCGCTCGGGAGCGAGTCGGTTCCCTCTGCCTCGACCGGGGTCGAGGGTCGAACCAGGTATGAACCCGGTTTGATCATAATTTCTCCGTATCAAGTCTATCAAATAAATTCTTGACAATTTGAACTGTGTAGTGGTTATATGTAAGGTCAGAGATTAGCCTTGCCTTTCATCTCAAGAGTATCTGATATGTTGGTGGATCCATTACTCACTATTGAGTGATATACATTCAAAATATCACCTTTTGACTGTAATAATTTTGACAAGCAAAATATGTTAGCATTCTTCAATGATCAATCTATTTATGAGATGTCCACTGCAGGCATATCTATTTAATGATTATTGGGAGGACATTGGAACAATTAGATCCTTCTTTGAGGCGAACCTTGCCCTCACTGAACATGTATGTACAGAATTGCATCTCCTTTCAACCCTTTATTTAATTTGAAATATATGAATCCCTTTATCTTCCTAATTATTCTGATTACGCCTTCATTTCTGGAACTATGTAAGTACCCTTGTGCCCAATTTCTGTTTCTGGTTCCTATGTTTTTGATCAATGGATGCCCTTGTATTTCATGTATAATGGATTCTGTTGGAATTTCCTTCTGCGTAATGGTTGCAATAGATAGAACTGCCCTCTGGTAGTATCTCGGCCAATCAACAGAAAGGAAATTCATCTTGTCAAACAAGCTATGCCTTTTATGAACAATGGAGTTACCCTATCATCTAGAAACAGCTTCTCTACAAAATTTGGGGGGGAGGGGGGGGCAAGGCTGCGTATATTATGACAATCCCCAGACCCTGTGATGGTGGGTCCGTGAGAGCCTTGTTGACTGAGTACACCCTTTTTAATGCCATGTAGACTACCTGTTGTGGGAAAGAAGGTCCCGATTCCCCCCCCCCCTCGGGAGAGATGCACCCCCCCTCGGGAGAGATGCACCCCCCTCGGGCTGGTGCATCTCTTCCCTCATAAAGGGTCCCGAGTGCCTCACTCGGGACAGATGCACCCCTCTTTGTTATCTGGTTTCTTCCTTGAAGAAGGTCCCGAGGGCCTCATTCGGGAGAGACACCTCCCATGTGGGATGGCTCACCTCATCCCTAAAGAAGGTCCCAAGGGCCTCATTCGAGAGAGACACCTCCCTCTTGGGCAGGTTTATTTATTCGTTGGAGAAGTGCCACACTTGGGAAAAATATACATCTATATCCAACTCTAGCATTTCTCAGAAGACTCTCTTGACTAAGTCAAGAAGAGTTAGTTACGCATAAACACTCAGCATATCTATTCCGAGAATTGGGGAGGTGAGTCAGCATAACGGCGTTATCAGGTGCGACAAAGAAGGAGCCGTTACTCCACTCACTCCTCAACTATCGATCCGGAATTTAAGGAATCGCCGCCTCCAGGTAACTTCTATATAAACCTACCTCCTACATGGAGAAAGGTAACGAGAACTTTCATCTGAGTACTTACTCATTACGTTCTTGAGAACTCTCTCAAGAACCATTATTGTTGCCTAGGCTGACTTGAGCGTCGGAGGCGGTTCCCCGGCCAAAACTAGGCCGGACCGTTCTTGCTTTCTTTGTGTGTGCAGGCATCCCAGTTATTCCAACTTGGTTGGAGAGCTCTTAAGGTGGTCATCTCAATATCCGGCTTCTCGAAGAAGTTCTAGGCGCAACAATTTGGCGCCGTCTGTGGGAAACGTCACAAAAAGTCATGACGAGACGTACCACACCTCAGGTGACGAGTTCTCAAATTCTCACTCGAGCGAGAGAAAGGGAGACATGTTCCCCCAGCGACATGGCGACATATCGCCCTATACATATCGCCGACACAATGAACTATGCCTACAAGCAAGTGATTCATTAATGCCATTTTTCCCACTAAGGAGGGTGTATAGACCTTCATTCCAACTAGTCACATATTCCCCTACACTGATGCACCTGCTACTATTAGAACCATAGTAGCTGCATGGTTCGCCAGGATTGTAACCTTTGTTTTCTTCAGCAAACAAGTAAAGCGTAAATTTGAGAACTTGGTAGCAGTGTGGAGCATTAAAGCCACTTACAAGGGGGTTTCTTGGCAATCCTCCTTCCCTGTAAATTAGGTATATGGTAGCAAATTCAGTGGCATTTTTACAAAAAGTAATTATCACACGATAAGAAGTTAGATGAAATGGTACCATATGGAATTGGCCCCCAAGCCATCCCTAAATTCATAGAATTGGTACCTGGGCTAGGAAATATGTGGGATGTGCTTCCTACAGCCATCATTGTGGCACGGCCGCACGAGTGAGAAGATTGTTTTTCCCTATTCTATCCCTAAAGCATTTGCTATGGTTTGTTTTACTGTAATTTGGTTTTTGGAAGTTTTTCTTCATACAAGAATGATTATGTTTGATAATCAAAACATAATTTTTAATAAAGAGCTTTATATAACGCTCAAGTGGTATGCTTGAATTGCAACTATGATGGCACAGGAGTCAAAATAACCATCCTCATAATTTCCCATAACTTGGCCAAACATTCAAGCTTGGAAATGTATAGTTTAGACAGTATCTATCCTCTGGTTGATTTTCTACATTCAATTGTGCCTGCAGAAAATTCAGGAGGCTGATAGATCTTCTGAAGGGTTTTACATCCGTTCTGGCATTACCGTCATATTGAAGAACTCAACAATCAGTCCACATTGAGATCATTCAAACCTCAAATAAGCAGGCTCACTATGTAACAAGTGCCTTAATATAATTTTGTAATTTTGATCACAATAGATTTGAATTCATTTGTTTGAATACTTGCTGCATAAGAGAGACTGCTTAATCAAAGTAGAAGTAAATTCAAGAGGATTTACCTTCAATTTCATGATCTCTTCAGAAAAGCAATTAATCATCTTTAACTTAAAGATACCAAGTTCATCTGAAGTTCCACTAGAATCAGAACAGAGTTTCATCCTGCTACTAGGGGGATGTTCTCAGCAAAGTTGCTTTGCAACCTCATGCTACCCAATGATGTATTCGTTTCCAGAAAAGAGGATATGTTGTGAAGTTCCAACCATAATCAGCTTCATTACTTGTTCCGTGCCTCTTCAGAAAATTCTTAACTGAAGAAAGCATATAAAGTAGGAAACATGTTCAAGAGTCAGCAAAAGATACTAGGGTCTGCAGATCGCCTGCCAACGATTGTAAGTTTTCATGTGCAATGTGGGTAACCTTATGGAGCATTCTGAGACAGATGATCCCTCCAGGGACAGCACTTGGTACAGCTATCGTCAGCCAGTCCTTTGCTACTGTGAAACCATGGATTGACCAAAATCCAAAGATCTCTGAAGATACCCACATTGCACAAAATGATATCATGATATTAATCATAAAACCATTTTTAGGGCCTTTCATCATCCGATGTCAATGTCCTGGAATGATCTCAAGAGATATGATTGAAGAACATGTCGCAAGAAAAATGCTTCAAGCACATCTCATACTGAGATGCTGGTGATGCTTTTCTCCATTCGAAGTAGAAAACAGACTTCAACAATCTCCTACTAACGAGCAAAAACTACTATTTAGGAACTCAACTGGATTCAGATACAAGAAAACGAGCCCCTCTCAAGATATCTTCTTATAGATTGATTAACGAACAAAACTGCTACAACAGAACTGGACCATGGTGGACATACCAAACGTATATGACAATCAACTGTCGAGGACAAAACTAGAACAGCTTGGTAACAAACATCCCCATTCTGGCCCCCAAAAAAAATAATGAATAAATAAAAACAGAATGGAAAGGAAATTTTCTGCCGGCAGCTAGTTCTTGAATCTGACGCTCCGACTGATTCCAGCATTGATACCAGAAACCTCTCCACCATACGGGCCAGTTGGCTTTTTGACGTCCCTCACCTGCCCTTTCCTACGTACAACTGCATCCTTGTGCTTCAACTGCAAACAAACAAAAAAATACAAGTGTTAATTTGCAGGCAACTTTAGCTTTGATATATTGAATTCCAGAATGGGAAATATAGGATGTACCCTGTATTTCTTCCTTGGGTTCTTGGTAAGTTTCTTCCGATTACGAGTGAGTCCTCTATTCTTCTCCATCTGATGTCAAACAAAAATGTTGAAATATTATGAGATTTAGTTACATTAGAAAATGAAAGCATACACGGAAGAATATTTAATATCAGCAATCTACTGACCTGATAGGTTATAAGACGTTTACCATCTACAACTTCTGTTTCTGGCAACAATGGGGCTTTTGGAACTCTGCAAAGAGAGGGAGAGTTAATTATTCAAAACTAAACTAGTTTTTCCTTCTTTTCTTTTTGTGCGTGTGTATTCTTTTGTTTTCTGTTTTCTTTTTCTTCTTTTTTTTTTTTTTTTTCTTTCATTTTTTTTGTTGGGGGGGGGGGGGGGTGGGGGGTTTCTGTGGTTCAGTGAATGTTTTAACCTCAGCTACTGAGCAATTGTTAACAAAAACATACCTTCCATATAGCTCGGCTTTTGCAGAAAGTTTTGCAGCACGTTGCTTTTTCACTTGTTTATACAAGTCATCTTCTGACCCTTCTGAATGTCCGCCTTCATCATCATCATCAAAATCAGCATCCAACTCAGCTTGGTCATCCTCCTGATCTCTGAGGTCACCAGCATCATCCATCTCAACCCCTGCTCTTGCAAGAACTTGGAGTTCATGCTTCCTTCGTCTTTCTCCAATATCAGCCCTTCTAGGTACGTCATCATCACCAGCAACAACCTTGAACATGACATTTAGAGATACATAATAAAGTCAGGAAAACTCTTTATAAAGAAAATAGGTTATTATTGCAAGGATCACATAAACAAAGATTTGCACCATAAGCAGGAGAGACCACAATCACAAAAGACATGAAAAGAGGAATCAACAGACATGATTGTTTCAATAGGTATCACAGGCCACTAAAAAAGTAAACAAAATATATTTAAGTGAAATATATGTCAGGAATCAACCAAACACCAGGTGCTGGGCTCTCAACCATTTGCTCTACATCTAAATCTCATCTCACCTAATATATGAATCTTCACTTATTAAAAAATTATCCAAATGGGTATCATGTGTCATCCATGCTCAGAAAACTGATGCTAGTGATCACATGCTGTCCATTGACAGTAGGATGAAAACCAGATCAACCACAAGAACTCTCTTTTGAGGAGATACAGAAGTCAAGTCAAGTTATTCACCTTAGATTTATTCACATTTGCTGCAACAAGTTGTGACATTGAACTTGTCACACCTGCATGCCCATTCAAAACACGTGCTCCAGCCTCCTTATTGATAACCTCATCGTCAAAATCATCTAATGTTTCAAGCTTCCTGTCCAATTGAAATCTATGTGAACTTCAATCCTCAATGTAAGTAGACAGAACAAGACTACCTGAGTCCCTCAACAAGCTGCTGATACCTGTTGGCCGCTTGCACAAGTTGTTCTTTACGCCTTTCTGATTTTGGTGCTACACACCTAAAAACACCTTTCTGCTTCAGCTTTTCTTCAAGCCTAGCTCTTATTTTAAGCATTTCTATGCTTTGCACAGCAACTTGATCATTCTGTTAAAAATTACATTGTTTAAATGATTCTCTTATCGTGCCAACTAGAAGATATGCATACTTCTTTGTAGTAAATAAACAAAAGAAAAGAATCTGTCAAATATCATTGCCAACGATTGGTAACTGACCTGACGCTTGCGTTTTCCTTGTTTGTTGACATGATCCTTAAGAAGGCCTTCTCCTACCTGTTCAGTTGATTTCTGTGGCTGCAATTATAATAAAGATTTCTGAGAAATGAATTCATAGAAACATCACTAAAATACACAAATACTAACTGGATTATTCTTGATAAATACCATGGCTACTTCATGGTTTTCAGCCGATAAAGTGGAATGATCCGCGATGGAGGGTTTGGACGGCAACACAACACCTTCCATGACCTCTGCTCCTGAATCGGTACCAACAGATTTGCTGAGAATCTTTTCAATTTCAGAAGGCAGATTCCCATCAAGGTTCTTCATCTGTCATGGTGACAAGTCAGTAACTTCCAATCTTTCATGTTTTTGATGAATAAAAGAAACCCAGCTAAATCTGCCCTAATAAATGCCATTGACACTTGAACATGTCAGGTCAGAAACAAGAACTGGAGGCAGGAAATGGGTGAATACACTACAGTGGATACCTATCTAGCTTAAGAAAAATATGTGATACATGGAAGCCAAAAATAGATACATGTTTGGTTTGTAACTACTCTATCAACAAGAAAATATCAGAGTATACTAGATTTAATTGATGATGCTTTCAACACTTCAAAGTTTCTTCCCTCAATGAGTCTCATTAATACAGAGGAAAACTGAAAGGTGCGAATAATCTGTAGTATTTACTTCCATATGCGACTCACAACTTTCTTGGTACAACAGATGGGCAAGTCATTACCATTATTTCCTTATATATAGTGAGACCATATTGGAGAAAGTGATATTCTGGAATTTCATATATTTAAATTACATTTTTATTTTTAGATGGAGTGACCTAAATGACTGATCGGCTTGCTTTTGTTTTCAGATGGCATGTAGTTAGTAGCAATTATTGTTAAGCAATTTGTTGATGAATTAGAGTTGCCCTACTTGGAGGATTTACAGTTACTGTTGTTTTAGTTTCTCTCTCATTTTTTCTGAGGGAGGACTGGTGGGGTAGGGAGGTCACAGATAACTGGATTTTTATTGAAAGGTAAGAAGGTGCCTCAGAAAGTAAGGCAATGACAAATAGGACCAGAGTAAATCTAGTAGGAGATTAGTTTGAAACAGGATAGAAGAAAATAGGAAAGCCACGCCTGAGAGAGAAAAAAGATGATTCTGTTCAACGATTTTGATCAGGCAGAAAATGCAGTTGAATGAAGAACAAAAGCAGTTAATCAAATCCATAAATATCAAATGAAATTGACGGAAAGATTTGAGGTAGTGAGAGAATCCTTCTAAGGCTAGGATTCTTAAACCCCAGAAAATCAGACATTCCAACAAGACTTTCTTTAACCTCCTAAACAGGGGCTGGAACAGTTATGCAACTGAGGGAAAACAAGAATGAATAAGCATGATCTGGAATCACAACAGGTACTTAGAACTCGAATAACCATAAAAAAAATTCATAATGAATCATCACAACAGGGAGCAATCTGAATTACCACAAAACCAAAGTAACAGAAGTAACTATTCTCGTCTGCAAGGCCAGACTGCTGAAGCCCTTTATGAAGTTATATAATAGACTCAAAAAGCAAACCCCACCTAAGCTTAAAACTCCACCTGTTAATAGCTTACCTTGCCCTTCTTCCTTCTTATTCTTTTTTAATAATGAAAAGAATAACTTGAAACAATGTTAGACTCAGGGCAACCTAATCTTCCCAACTAAACACTTTAAAAACAATGCAATGCAACTCTTAACTATAATTCGGCACTAAAGTAGTTGATGAATTCTGGTATTCATTTCACCTACTCCAATTTCCAGCCCACTTGGATCAAAGGCTAACACGTATGGAGCCAACCTACGTTCAATGGAGGCCTTTAGACACCCCTGTACAGAGAAGCAATTTAATTCAAATAAAAGGAATTAGAAGAACTAGGGGCAGAACTACAGTTACCTTAAGAGAAGTGGTGAGGAAGGACTTGCATAGCTTAGGCCTTGTATCTAGTATGGGCCTCGAGCTGATTGGAAGGCAAGAGTTCATGTAGCTGAAGCCCACTTCCGTGTTTTATTAGCATCACAAGCCCCTAGTGACCCATAAGAAACCGTGAAGACCATCCTCTGGCCCCGATCCCACCCAAACCGTCCCGTATTTTTCTGGGTGCCAAAGAAGGCAACACAACAATACAAAGAAGGGACTGCAGTCAAATTGAAGGCCCAATGTTCCAGACCTGCCTGCTAGTTTCTAGAAAATATCATCAGCCACTTTATTCATTTCTCTAGGCATTTATTGTAACAAATAATTCATAGGGGATCTTTGGCAGTGTTGAGATGTGAGCACCTCCAAGATCTGCCTGACTCCCTCCACATCCTCCACATTTTAATATAAGAGCGCTCCCCACCACCCACCCCCTTTTTTCTCTTGTTATGCAGATCTGAAGATTTCTATGTTTATTAGATTTCCATAGTTTATTGTCCATTTTTCGTTTTTTAACTGAACCAGTCCAAGCCGGGTTTGAACAAATGGTTCACTTAAAGTGCTTTAGATAGTAGATTTCCATCTGGTTTAACACTAGGGGACTTTGTCTTCAGGATGAGTAGAGAAAAGCGTCATAATTTTACCCACTCCATCAAGAAACCCACTGATTTCTCTTTCAGAACCCTAAACCTGACAGACTCCATACCTTCCAATTTATCCAGAAACCAAGACAGTAATTTTTGCAAAACCTTCACTGGAAAAGCTCCATACTTCATCAAACCTTGTCCCTAGTATCAAACCCTAATCTACACTAAACCAAAACCCCAAAATCAACCTTTTCCATTAGGTTATCTCAAAACAAGTCACCCCATCAGATCCTGGATTTGCTTCTGGTTTGATAAATCAAAACAAATACTACATAACTTTGGTAGTCAATGCAAGACTGCAAATTATCCCATCAACACCTTGATCACTTATATACAACCAATACGCATTAAAACTTCAGTTAGATTTAACAGAAAAAAATTGAAGAATACTAATGTGTCTGTTTGTATTTGACTTTCTAAAATCACCGGCAAAAAAATTCTCTAGAAACAACAACAACAATAAGCCTTGTCCCAACTAAATGGAGTTGGCTACATGGATTCTTGCCTTCAATTAGTTCCGTTTGAGGCATGCTAGATACAAGGCCTAAGCTATGCACTTTCTCACAACTTCTCTTAAGGTTACCTGAGGTCTACCCCTAGCTCTTCTAGTTCCTTCAATCTGGATTATATCACTTCTCCGTACACGGGCATTTATAGGTGTCTCCATTGAACATAGTCGTACCACCAAACGACTTTCCGAGTTATCGCATGGGAGCAACTCCCCAACCAACTATATATGATCATTCATTATCTTATCTTTTCTAGTTTTGCCATTCATTCATCTTAGCATCCTCATTCTGCTATACTGAATTTATCTATATGATTCTTTTAATAGCCCAACACTTTGACCGACATCATAGTTGGTGAACGACGGTCTTATAGAATTTTCTTTTAAGCTTTAATGGAATAGGATAACAAGAGAGAACTCTCCACTCATCACATTCCACCCTATTTTAATTCTCTGAAAAACATCATCCTCTATATCACCTCTTTTTTTATGATTAAACATACGTACCTAAAACAATCACTCTGAGGAATCTCTTTATCGTCAAATTTCACCACCTCATCATCTCCCAATCATGACTAAAGTTACAAATTAGATATTTTGTCTCCATTCTACTTAATTTAAAGCCTCTTGATTCCAAAGTTGTTCTTCATGATTCAGACTTGATATTAATCCCCACTTGAGTCTCATCTATCAAGTATCAACACAATATCATCAGCAAAAAGCATACATCAAGGGACCTCGCCTTGAATGTCATCGGTTAATTCATCCATTACAAGTGCAAATAGATATGGGCTTAAAGTTGATCCTTGATGTACCCAACTGCAATTGGGAATTCATTACTTTGTCCCCCCCCCCAATTGTTTTTACACTTGTCACTGAACCATCATACATATCCTTAATTATGTCTACATATTTACTTGCAACACTTCTTTTCTCTAGTACTTGCCAAATAAACGCTCTAGGAATTCTATCATAATCTTTTTTCAGGTCAATAAATACCATATGAAGGTCTTTCCTACACTCTTTATTCATTTCTATAAGTCTCCTAATTAGGTAAATAGCCTCCGTTGTAGATCTTCCTGGCATAAACCTAAACTAGTTCTCCGTAATTGTGGTTAAGTGTCTCAAACGGGTTTTAATTACTCTCTCCAATAACTTCATAGCATGGCTCATCAGTTTAATGCCCCTATAGTTATTACAACTTTGAATATCTCCTTTATTTTTATAAATTGGAACCACGATGCTTCTCCTCCATTCACTTGGCATTTTCCCTATACTCATAATCTTATTAAACAACTTAGGCAACCAAACTAGCCCACAAGTTCCTAAGCTCTTCCATTCTTCTATTGGGATTTCATTAGGACCTTGTATCTTGCCTAGTTTCATCCTCCTTAGTGCTTCTTTTACTTCGGACATCGAAATTCTCCATATATATGTTTGAAAATTGGTGTCTTGGTGAATGGTGTAATCGTCCGAATTACAGGTGCTTGATGCATGCTCATTTAGTAGACTAGAGAACTAGATTTCCCATCTTTTCTTAATGTCCTCATCAAATACTAGTACTTTACCATCTCCATTTGTAATACGTCTAATATGGTCAAGAATCCCCATGCTATTAAATGGAATATAAGTTTCCGCTTAAAACATTTTAGCATTAAAGCATTCTGAGATGAATATGAATCACTGGAAAACAGTTTGTACAACTTCTCAACTCAGTCAATAATTAGGGATGGTAAGGTCAAAAGGATTTCTAGTCCTAAACCAAGAAGCTAAAAAATGAATGATATCTTACACAAGATGCAGATTATTCACAAAATAGATTAGGAGGAATATGAAAACCTTCTCCAACAAACTCTTGATCTCTACAAGTCGAGCAATGACTGGATGGTCACGAACTGGGTGGCCCTCGGACTTGAGAAGAAGATAAAAACTAATAGCTTGGCAATAAGACAACAACAGAAGCTGTTTTGTCTTGAAATACTGCAGACCTCCTCTGCCAGTCGTGTTAATCCCTTCTACCTACAGAAATAACAGAAACATGTATGGATGCAGTGTTAACTGATGAACAAGACAGACAGTAAAGAAAGAGTCCCCTTCATACTTAAAAGAAAAGGAATATAGGTGAAAACTATCTGATTTCTCTGTCATTCCAAAAACTTAACCTACATCTTCTATCAGGATGGAGTCTTGTATCTGCAATTTAATTGATCAAGTTGGTTTTTTAATTGAGTGAACTCCTAAGAATTATTTTTCCCAAACCATATCATCTCAAAATCAGTTGATATCAGTGAGACATCAATAGCCAATATCTAGTGTATCCACAGCAGGTTATCAAATCCTATTTAGGCAGTAGAAGACTCATTCCGAGTTTAGATCTGGGATACAACTGTGACCAATCTGATCACAATCATTGGGACCACGTGCTGAAGTTATTATGTCACCATTGTTGGGTAGAGTTATGGGCAGATAGTAATGAATGGGTCAGCAGACTCGTAGGAAGACAAAAGATCAAATTTCAATCCTTGATCTGCTATGCTGGCCCCTTTCTATCTCAATATTTTCTAAAGAATGTGCTGCCGCCAATGCTCAATTTATCTGCCATCCAGACTAGATTATCCCTAGATTTGTTTCTATTGATCATCAGTGGTATGCTTGTGAGTCTTGTGACAAACAGAAGGAAGAAGTACCTTGGTTAGAACTGGATTCACTTTTCTCTCAAGCTCATCAATAGCATCATTCAGTTCTGACAGCAAACCAACCAACTCTGGAGCAGAACTGCAGCATGTAATAGGTTATAGGTTAGATAACAGAAGTACCATTCTTGCAACTCCCGTGATAAGTTGAACTTCAGCACGCATATCAAACAGACTGAATGTGCACAAAATAATAAAGAAATAACTCATAATTAAAGCAAAGGAAACAACTTTTCTACATTTATATATATATATTAGCTTGCAGACCTAAATTCCAAACAGATTTATACATCGTTGTTTCATTTCATCTTGAAATCATTAAGATGCAAGTTTCTTGAGCTCTGTTAGAGGCATAATTCATTCAAAAATGAGTTAAAAGTAATTTTACTATTTTTATGAATAATAGATTTTATTGAAAAGCGAGAACAACAAACAGCAAAGCAGCAGACCAAAAGCCTCCTGAACCCCCAAATTAAGTATTATAGAATGAGAATTAGCATAGATCTTGATCTCAACAATATCCCCATTTTTTGGGTTTCAAAGACCAAGGTAGGAGAACTCTCAAGATCTCCCTGAGATTGGGTGAGATATCTCTCTTTACTTCAATTAGTGAAATAAGACGATGTGCTTAGCACATATGGTCTTTAAGTCTTGACTCTTTAACTTTGATGATTGGACTAGCATTTGAAATTTTGAACTATGAAGAAGTGCACAGCTAGACTTGTTTGAAAATTGAACTTTGAGAAATGTATTGACTATACAATATTCACAATAGAACATCTCAAAGTTTCACTTCAGCATACTCGTGTACCACTTGGGATCCGAAGTGGAACTCACATATACACTAATTCTTTTTCATAAACCTGATACCACTAGTGTGTTAAAAAGGGCTGAAATAAGCTGGACAGCAAGTTTGCAAACCCAAATGATCTCTAATACCCCTTGATTTGGAGCTTCGAGTTGGGGGAAATTTTTCACGAGCTCAGCAAGATCATAGTTGTCAAGGCAACAAGAGGGTGATAGAAGGCAACAAAAACAAAGGCAACACTAATGTAACCCAGGGGCTGGGCCAGTCTTCAGGATCCTCTCTTGGCGAACCAGCAATAAACTAGGGATTAAACCTTGCTGTTTTGGGTCTGATCTGAGCCAAATTTAATGGACAGCAGCTTGAATTGCTCAATTATACCCTGTGGTTGTAGGTTTAGGGCTGATTTTGTGATATGAGTTGTGAAGGGATGATTTCCTGGGGGAAAGATTAGGTAAATATTTATGGTCAAATATAATATGCTCTAAGATGATAATTAGGATCCTAGGTATATAAGCCATCTCATGGGAGATATGGAATAAGTTCCTTAAGATGGAATCTTGGATCTATAGGTGTCAGAATGGGATGCAACTTGGAGGGAATGTAGAAAATAATAAAGGGATATGATCCCCCAAGTTTTACTGAGTTTGGATGGCTAAATTAAAAAATATTAAGGTTCTTGTCTTTAGGGTCTTGGGAAGTACGAAAATTCAAGAAATAATTATATCTTGAAATTGGGTGGATAGAATGGGGTCAAATTGGGTTCTAAGATCACCAGGGTTGGGAGGATGAGATTTCTAAAGTTTGGAACAGATCTAAGGGTTAGATTGGTGAAGATATGACCACAAAATTTGAGTATCTAAAAAGGTCCAAAACTTCAAGAAAATAAAAAAGAAGGGTGCAATGGAAGGGGGAAGAAGAGGGAAGGCTACGGATGGGATTGGGAATGCAGTACCTGTGGGAAAGGGGCCTGTATTGCAGAAAACTAGTCTCTTCCATGGCTGCTGCAGGCTTTGGAGAAAATGAAGAACTTGAGAACTGCATAATTAGAAGAAATATCCCTCAAAAAACCGACGTCATGGGCTTTGTTACCTCATTTTTAATTCAATATCCAAAACTGATTTGCTTACAATGAGGTGGGCATTTTTATAGCCTCACAACTAACCAAGTAAGAATCAACTTGGTAAACCTACTTGGATTCAACTTAGGGAATCTAATTGTTATTCAACAACTTTTAAAATAACAAATAGAAAAGGAATCTTCTTGAGAACTCCTTAACAAAATTAAAATAAACAACCAACTTCCAGAAGTAATCCTACTTGAAAATCGGATTTCAACTAGGACTCCATCCAACTAACCAAATGAAAGACAGTGGATCCTTGCTCCTAAAATTACTCTGGATTCTTCTGGAGTACTTTGGAACCCAAAGGGGTGGGAAAATGACCAAAATACCCCTAGGGTAAATTCGGCCAGCTCTTGGAGTCGCATAATCGTGGGCTCAATTTGGGCTTAAAATATGAAGGGCCCTATGGTCACCAATCCTGGTACATCAAACACCAAGCAAGGCGACAACTGGAGACCTTGACGCAAAGAAAAGTCTGGATGCCTAGGTGATGCCTAGGCAACACCTTGACAACTTGGAGCAAGATCTCCAGCCAACTCTCTTTTATGAGTTGGCCAGATGGGCCTCGAGATCGAGATCTTTGAACCATGTCCAAGACTAAATGTCTAGCGAGTAAATATCCCAGCTATCTCATGAGATCTCTATATATCTCAGAAGTTTACAGTAATTGTATGCTTCCCACCCGAATTGGCCATGCTCATCCATCATATCATGCATCACTGTTCTCAAGTATTCCTTTAGCTATCTAAATCAAACAAGGAACCAAATGAGTGCCACTTCATTGGATACTCTCCCCTGAAAACTACATCCTTCCATTTGACCTTGGGGATAAACTATAGGGAAAAGAGGGACACTCCACAAGTATCTAAAGACAGCAGGTGTTTAAAATCACACCATACATTTTGAACCAGAACAAAATAGAAAAACTAATATTCAACCAGTTAAGAGTTAGGACTGAGTGCCTGACTACTAAGATCTGATCACACAAAGTCATCTAGAATGTGATGTAACCTCAAGTGAATCAAAGGCCAATTCTTCCAGGATATTATTAAAACCAATCCTAGCTTGAGGTTCAAATTAGAGTATCAAGAGTTTTGGCCAGAACTGGTTCAGGCCTCTGTTAAGGATAAACAGAATCAAAATTCAGGTCTGAATTACTGTATTGAGGCCCCCGTTTCTGGATAGTTTAAATACCTGAATGCTGGACTATTTCCCCTTTGATTGCTGAAATTAGATTACGTCATAAGGCACCCAGATTAGTGCTGTTAGGGTTCTTTAGAGCCATTGGGTAGGCTGTAAAGGGATCTGGTTTAGGGTTACAAAGTTAGGGTTAAGGGTGTTAGAGTCCTAGAAGGGAGAATTAGGAAGTAAGGGAGAGTTTTAGAAGATATAGGGCTTAGGATTTCCTTTTCAGGATTAGGGTCTAGGGTCTAGGGGTTGGGGATCTACGACTAGGATTTTATACTTTTTAGAGTTAGGGCTACAAGGATCTAGGGTTAGGGTTTAACAGTCTTAGGATTAAGAGTTCAAGATTAGGATTTGGGAATCTAGTGCGACAAGGAGTTAAGAATCTTGGAAGGGTGATTAGGGCTGCAAATGGGATTGACTGACAGTGGAGGTATATTGGTAATAAATCTGAAATGGGTAGAATCATGATGGAGGGATTGGGAGTAATGGATTCTAGGGTCTATGAAGAAGAAAAAGAAGAAGTGGCTGAATGGGGTAGGGTACTCAAAACAGAAAATTAAGAGTGGAAGGGGAATGGGTAAGTGCTTGTTACTTACCTGTAACACAAGTCTTGTGGGGTGTGATCGAGATAGGAACAAGTGGAGGCAGGCTACAAGCACTTCCAAAGGAGAATCCTTCAAATAGACATCCTAGGGTGCTTACTCGATCACATGGAGATCACTTACCACTGACTGATACAAAGCTCTACCAACACCTTGCTTTAAGGCAGCTACATACTCTTTATTAATTGTATTCTCCTATCTGTTACATGCCCAGGGCTTTATTTATAGCCTTACATTTTTAAGAAATCTAGTGAAATTAGGACTTGGAAACTGATTTTCCTAGTTGTACTCAACATACTATCCAAATTCATATGGAAACATTATAAGTAAACTTAGAAGGACTCCTTATCATATCCTAGATTCAATCAAACATAGCTTAAGACTATTCTGCCCTTATAACTTAAGTTGTTATATAATCAGAAAATTAAGATAACATGAAATCCTATTTTTGTACTTGGCCTAGACACTAAACTTATGGGCCCATAGAATTGGCACATGACCACAAAAATCTGTTGAACAAATGCACAACACAATACAACACCAATATCTATCAACCTTAAGTTGATTTCGAAGGGAAGTTGACCATTTGGCACCGGACCTGCATCAAAATGCATTGTTGGATACCTATCTAATAAAATACCACAATGAATACACTGCTATAAATAGAAAAAGAACTTCCATGCCTTCTCTAGTAATAAACTCAGTTTAAAAATTCAACACGGCAAAAGGAAAACACTCACCTATAAACCACATCCATCTGCTCCTCCCTTGACAAAGCATTAATGTCTTTTTTGACCTCTTCATAGGCTGTTCCAGTGTCATCTTCCACATCTTTACTCGCAACAGGCTTCGCTGAGGACCTCCCTTTAAACAAAACATCCTGCACAAGAGAGGAAAGTGATCGTTCTTATATCATTCTATCAAATCTATATCCCAACTCCTATTACAAGTGAATTGAAGAGCCCTCAGATTTTAGAAAGCAAAAGTCTTAATAGCCAAAAATAAGAAGGCCCATTCCCCAAAAAGAAAGAAAGAAAGAGAGAGAGAGAGAGAGAAGTAGCACCAAAAAGTACACACCAGTAAACTAAGATATGAAATCCTCACCTCAAGGGCCTTTGGTTCTTCAGAATCAGTTTCATACTGCTCAGCCTCTTTAAGGCCAAAATCCTCCATTGAGAGAGACTTAGCCTTCTCTTTCTGCAATCTCAACACCTCTGCTTCTTCCTCCTCAGGAAGCTCGTCATCACTTGATTGTAGCTTTAATTTCCAAATAAAAAAATATATATATCAATATTCAACCTTTTTTTGAATATTGCTTCTTGCAAATATCCGATCAATACCAAAAGTACATGCATATATGCTTGTAGATCACAGGTTTATAGTTGAGCTAAAATGTAAAACCATGAACGGGGACTACAATTTTGGTGGTCTCTGTACACTAAATGGATTCAAAAGAAAAAAACATCTTTATTACCAAAGCACAGAATACCAACTACTTACTTCATAATCAGCATTATCCGCATTATAGTACAGATTTTTCTTCCAACCCCACACTGCCTTCTTTTCATCCTCATCTTCAACATCGTCATGCAGTTCATCCTCAACTCCACCAGTCCTTTGTCGTAAAAACTTTTGTTGCCTTGCAACTAGCAGTTTAATTGCAATTAATTAGTCATAATGGGAATATATATACACATTCATACAAGTCAACATTCAACTGTATCAAACTAAGATAGTGATAAATCTGATGGGGTAACAGTTATAATTGTCTAGACAATACATAAAACAAACATCCAGCAAATCATCAACAATGTACTCTCAATTAGACCAAATCCAAAATAGCTATAGCTTTAAATAAACATAGAAGGTGATATCATATTGCACCAAATGATATCCAGTTAATGAATTTTGCAATCTAGTGATTAGGATGGCCATGCTGACATATAAATAGCACCCACTAAAGAAGGATGCAGCCAGTCAGGTTCAACAGAGAGTTCCACATAAAGCTACATCAGAAGTTTTTGCAAAGAACTTCAAGGGAGCTTCCTGTTTCAACGAGACCATGGCTTTCAAGGTGAGAGAAGGAGTTTCGCACCATATGATACTGGCAAGATGACATAGAGACGAGTTACTCAACACTGTTTTTCACTCTACTTTCAAGCAAACTAAGAAGAAGTAGGCCTTTGAGTGATTACCATGAAGCTCTTGAAGTTTCAGTGCATAAGATACCCAGGTTATCAAAGGACTTGAATCAAATTTATAGTGGAATGATCCTACATTAGGACTTAGCAGTCTCAGACAATATGGGTCAACTTCAGACAACAGACAAATTACGGAAGTCATAAACTAGAACATTTAAAGATCAGACATTAAACCGAAACATAAACACAATCTTCACTCACTGATAGTTCATAATACCAACTAATCAGACTAACTAAACAATTCTTGCAACTGCATCGATTGACTGAATCAAGAGAAATGTTAAATGGTTTCTTTAGTGATGAAGCTGGGGTCCCAAATAATGTATTTCACTACAACAATAAAGGGTCATATGCAGTACAAAAGGCTGCTTCATTTTGCAGGAACTGGGAGGGTTAAATAGCATTATAACAAGTTAAGACTCAGAGCATTACAATAGCATCACGGAACAAGTTAAGCATTCACATTCTCTGGTCCATGATTTGTTCTCATCCTTATATAACGACCATTGCATACAATTGAATCGATAAATTTAGTAAATGCATACTACAACCTAAAAAGTATAATGACTCATTGTGCTTACTTTTTGCTGCAAGGCCTGTATCCTCATCCTCATCACCATCACTATCATCATCGGCTGCATCATCATCATCAACATCCTCATCTAGTCCATCCTGTAAACAATACAAAGGTATGAATACCAGAACATGACTATTACCATACAAACACAATGTCACCATCTCTTTTAATGAGAAATAAATTCTAAATATTTGGAGAAATACAAAGTTTATAATCCAACATATGTATGCCTGTTATCATCCTAGTCCAGGAAATAGCCTGAGAAACCAGAGAAGTAAGAAGATGCAATTACAGCATCACCACCATTACAATGCATCAATTAGATCCTATGTATCAAATTCAAAATAGAAAATAGACACGTCAGTCATGTTGTTGCTTTCTAAGCCACTAGTTGTTGGTCAAAGAAGTATATTTTAGTAAAACATTACAATATATCGCGACTAGACAAACCTCAAAATCAAATACAGGCTGCTCGTCATCATCATCAGATGCCCCAAAATCCTCATTATCATCCACTTCCAGCGGAACTATATCCCTCTGCTTATGAACTGCAGTAACACAAAACAAATGGAAAAAGGAGAAAATTTTAACGAAAACTGAATTTAACAAAGAAAAAAATTGGGAATCGAAGTTGCCAACGGAGTGAACAATGGACTTACAGGCATCAACTTCGTCATCCATATCTTCTTCCGGTACATACTCATCTCGAGTCTTCTCCTTAGCTTTCCCGGTGCCTTTCTTCTGCCGCTTCGGTCCTTTTCCCATTACTAGCAAACTCAGATTACAGAACTGCACAGCAGCTTGCCTCAAAGGGTGAGATAAGGAATTGGAACCCGAGTGACGACCTAACAGTGAGCTGAGTTTAGACACAAGATTAGAAGCAACTGAATTTAGAACGCTTCCTGTGGTTAGTCTCTTCTCCGGTTAAACCTGCACTATAAACCCTAGCAACGGTCGCCACACCAAACAGAGAACTCGATTAACAACTTCCACACTAGCACATTACTTTCGAATATTCTTGTTCGAGTTAGTGTAGAAGACAGTGGTTTGAATCAACTGCAAATAACATACAAGGAGACGATTGGAAACTTGAAGATCAGAAGTTGAATATTACAAATAGATCGACTGAGATAAGAGGGATAAACTTACTCAAGTAAATTAGGGTTTCACGGAAATTTGATCGAAAAATACTCCACATGAAGGGTAAAACCCGGGAGTAAGGATGTGAATCGATTCCGTTTAAAAGTGAAAACACGATCGTAGAAAACGAAACAGATTACTAATACGTTTTCATATCCGAACCGACACTCTGTGGTTTTATTTCGCTTTCAAAATTCGTAACTTGGTTTTATTCAATTTGGTTTACCAAAAAAAAAACAAGTTTTATTCAATTCATATAAAAAAAAATTCGAAGAAAACTCAAGTTTCTACCAAGTGAAAATAAAAAACCTATATGAAAAACTGAAAAATTTGGAGGAAACTTAGGACTTTTCGTTCAAGTTTCGACAGGTTTTAATGAGTATTTTAGGGTGGAACTTTGCATTTAAGCTATTTAGAGTATAAATATTACATTGGCTGTATTTTGCTAAAAAAATCAATGTAGATATGTTATTCAATGTACATAACATTAATATAGAGTTGTCCAAAAAGCATATTATAAAACTTAACTACTTAAGCACATAACATTCAATATATAATTTATAACTTCAAAATAGCTGACAATAAAAGGAAGTACAACTTAGTGCCAAGAGATGATCCATCCTGTGAGCTGAGTGGTATTATGCCTGTAACATCATCTCCTCCAACCAACAAACGTAAACATCCCATGACATTTTACGTCTATAGTTGTCAAGGTAATCGACAACTGTAACGTTATGAGTCTGGTCATCAACATGCTTAAGATAACCAGTCTAGGAAATACGCAATTTGGATAGGAAAGTCCTGATGCAGGGGGTATTTGTCGTGGTATTTGGGGAAACATGAAATAAACAAAAAAAATAAAAAATTTGGGTAAGCTACAAAATTTACAGGAAAAAATCTCAAGTTTCCACGAAATTTCTCATGTTTTCACAAAATTTCCTATGTTTTCCACGAAATTTGGGAATTTTTTTTTCTCATGAACCAGCTGATCCAACTGGGTTGAACCAGGTATCGACAAGTTTCAACAAAATTTCGACAGTTTCAATCGAAACTGAGGATTTTTTTCGGACCTCATGAGTTTCGTTTCTACTTTTCAAAAATGCGAAATTTCAAATCGAAATTTCGCATGTCTTGACCGAAATTTGTACCATGGTTCAATTACATGTGATCACATCTTTCATGTTATCTCATGGGCTTTAAATTTTTTTCTCTCCTCCCTTTTTTCCCCCTTTTCTTATTTCAACTCAGTTACAACCTTACAACCCCACACAAAAAATAATAATAATAAATAAATAAATAAAAAGAATTTTTTACACAAGCCCCCTCCATTTTTATGGGAAACAAACCACACCCCTCTAAAATCAAAACCTTGCAAATACCCCCTCAACCGTTAACCCCGTTACTTAGGGAATCTGGATCTTCACCCCGACAGGGAGTGCTCCCCAACGGTGTTTCCACCACAAAAACTGGTGGGTCCCACACTGGAAAATATATAAAAAAAAACTCCCATCACCACCCCTGGGCCCCCTTGTTTTTTGTGGTGGTAATAATTTTAATATGACCATATTACCCTCAAATATGGTAATGTTTGAACTTTTTATTTTCAAGATTTTTTTACATGAGCCCCCTCCATTTTTATGGGAAACAAGGTGCACCCCCTGTAAAATCAAAAACCTTGCAAATACCCCCTCCACCGTTAATCCATTATTTAGGACTGTAAAATAATTTAATATGACCATATTACCCTCAAATATGATAATGTTTGAATTTCTTATTTTCAAAGCCATACCACCTCGCTCCTCACAGTTACTCACGATGCCTCGTAATTTGCATCACCACTGCCAATCAACGCCCACAATTACCACCGGAGGGACATTTGAGGAGAAGCAGTGCGTACCTCACTTGTATTTTTTTCTTCTTCTCGTGTAATGTTTCTTCTACTCAAGATGAACGATTAGGGCTTTTGTATAACTAATCCTATATAGGGCTTTTGTAATGAACGATTCTACCAATTGAGACGAAAAAAAAAAATTAGTGGCTTGATAGTGACAGCAGAGTAGTTTTGGAAAGATGGGAACAAAAAAAAAAAAAGTCCAAGAAATGATGATGCTAATGATGAACAAAGGTGTCTTGCGATTCATTTGCAATAGTAGTGAGGGTGTCTCTTGTTTATTTGGGGGTTATGATTAATTTTGACCATGAAATTAATGCATTGGTGGGAGACCCACTAAGGAGATGGTTGTTATGAAATTGTAGGTTATGATAGTGGTTTTGACTCAAAATATACATTTCATTGGTTTATAAAGCAAATATAGTAGGGCTATAATTATATTTTGAGGGTCTTCAGTGGAAAATAACACATTAATATCATGAAACAAATGCAAGTGTTGACTACTCAACAGCCCTTTGAGCTTGAGAATGGGTATCAAATTATAATTTAAATTGAGAAACCTTAGCAACGGTCAACTTATGGACTTGTCTCTTCTCCGGTTAAACCTGCACTATAAACCCTAGCAACGGTCACCACACCAAGGTTTAAAGTATCTTGTGTGGGTAATGTAGTGTTTCGCCTCTGTGAAGAAACGCAACATGTATCGAAACACCTTCTCTGCAAAGAAACATTTTCTCTCTTTGACTCTTTTGAAGCTAATTAGTTACGTATCGATACATATCGAATTATTGTGATACATTGGTAATCGATAAAATAGTTTTTTTTTTTTTCTTTTTTTGTAAGAAAATAGGTTGTTTTTAACACAGTAAAAAAAATATACATATTTGGTGTCGTATCTCCCAATTCGTATCGTTTTATTGGAAACTAGGATGAATTGCTTCTTCTTTTCTCTTTTCTTTTTTCTTTTTTCTTTTTTTAAAGTGGTATATCTATCGATCAAATTAAGGGCTGCAATAAGGTCTAGTTGGGCTAGGTTTTTGCAATCCCAAGACCAATCATATATATTATAACATACCCCATTCCCGTGCTGACCCTAATTCAGGGTCAAGGATTACTATCTCTGACCCTAATTCCTATAGGGCCAAGCCAAGCTCATTCCTGCCCTAATTGGCCTTGTCTCTAGCCTTAATTGGCCCTGGTCCTGATTGGTCATATCCTTGTCCATGTTCTTAATTCAATGAGATCAAGCTCCAGGAACAAAATTAGAGCCATGATTAGAGCCAAAATCAGAGTCAAGGTCATGGCAAAAAATCAGGGACGAATTGAGACAGGCCTGGCAGGCCAAAAGAGTAATCCTAGGCCCGTCCTTGGTCCTAGTCAAGGCTATAATATTTTGGCCACAACTTGTCCTCAAAGCCAAAATTTTGAGCCCAAACCCTATATGGGTACAAGGTAGGCTTAGGGTGACAGGTTAGGGCCAAACTTGCACCCCAAAACCAATACATGATAAAATGCAGACCTAATGTTCAAATCACTATAACATTAACTTAAAATGTTTAAACTAGAATATAACACAACTGAAATCATACATAAAATAAAAAATGTGAAAAAATAATAGAGGTAGACTTTTGACCAATAGATAATAGACGTGTTTTGAGGGATTTAACACAAGGTACAAAGATAAACGCATGAGTCATTTATGATTTTATTTGGTCAAATAATTGCCAATTCAATGATAAATACTTAGAGCAACTATATATCCCAATGCAACAAAACTTCACCAATTTTATTTATTAATATGTACAACCTAAAAGATTGAAAATGTGTATTTCAACATAGAAAAATGATTCCAAATAATAATAGCATGCCAGATATCCATATGATAATGAAGAGTGAAGGAGAATCGAAAAAAGTCCATAAATTTGATAATTGGACATTATGTGGTTAGACTATCAAATCATTACCTTTAAACTACTAAGGCTGTGTTTGTTCGCTAGAATAAAGGTTGGGTGGGAAAATTTTTGAAAAAATTAAAATTTTCCTATTTTTCCTTTAAATCCTAAAAGTGTATATTGTTTAGTTGCTTAGGGTGGAAAATTAAATAAACTTATCTGGTGAGGTGATAACTCAACTTTCCCACTCTAACTTTTTTCAAAATCCCACAAAATATGTGAGATTTTATGGAAAAATATGAAAAGGTAAAATGTAGGACCTATAATTAACACTTTTTTATCAAATTTATTTATTTCTTTTTCTTCTCCCTCACCCCTTACACATGGGGCCCATATATCTTTTTTTTCCCTACCCCACATTTATAAACAAACGCAACCTAAATAAATATTGATATGCAAGTGTGGACTTGTTGAGAAGGCATAGCCAATATATATCTTTTTAATAATGGTTTCTCTAATAAATCCTAGCAGGGATAGTCTCTCATTCTTCTCTAGACTACAGCTTTGATACCCAAGAGATCACAATATGAACCAATAGATTATTGATGAAATTTTCAGTTTTGATATGAAATGTATTACTCACCTCTCTTTCCATTCCATGTGAACCCCATTTTAAATCATACAAAAAGCATAATAGATTGGAAAGTGAAGACACCATTTGAGTCCGAATGGAAACTCAACGAATGAGATTTAAGCCATAAAAACTCATCAGTGAAACCAATTCTAAGCAAGGAAGTAAATATCGTATAAGAAGTCAATGCAGGGTTGATAGAGTGATAAGATTCATACTTCTCAGTGGAGAGGTCATGGGTTCGACCCTTGCGGACGATAAGCATCCCTCCTGAGGATGTAATCAAGGTGTGCGCAAGCTGGCCCGGATGAACCTCAGATACCAAAAAAAATAAAAAATATATCGTATAAGAATGCAGAACTAAAAGAGTGTTTTAATGTTAATTTTGAATTTTTTTAAATACTGAAAGCATACCTACTAAATAATCTTCCTTGCTGGAATATGGAAGAGATTGAAGAGTGGTGAAATCTCTTTAGATCTTTAGGGCCTGTTTGGTTACATGAGTCTGGAGATTTATAAAATTAATTGTTTGGTTAACCGAATATGTGGAATGAAATCTATGGATTCATCTGTGATTTTTGTGAACATGTTTAGCGTTTTTATATTAGGAATGAAATCTCTGGATTTCACCCCATTACCCATAAATCTACAGATTCTCGTTTTTAGTGTAAAAAAATGAATCTCTAGATTTCATGGTTCTAGAGATTTGTCACAACCAAACGGGTATAAATCTCGCATTCATGAATCCAGAGATTTCAAATCTTTGAATTCATGTGACCAAACACGCCCTTAAAGGAGGAGTCACCATAGAAGAGGATGGAAGAGAAAAACAGATTGAACATAGACTTCTTGGATAGAAGACACAAAGGTATTTTACGGAGAGATAGAGTAATGAAAAACTTTTCAAATGGATGGAGTACTTAAGAGAGAAAAAAGGCAGATGCATATCCAGATACATAAATTTGGGGAGAAAGGGCTAGGATGCATGAATGGTGGTATCAAGAGATACACAAATAAAAAGGGGTTTTTGAAGTAATGTATCTTTTGAGGTGGGGCATGGTGGAAAGATGTGCCTATTGAGCATTCACAGGAGTAATTTGGTTTAATAAAATATCATATCAAAAACCCCAAGAGGTGGCTCAGTTGGCAAATGCACATGGCCATATAAAATAGAAAAAGAAGTCTTGAAAAAAAGGAGGAAAAAAAATCTAAAAGTAAATTTTTTTACCATAAGAAAGAAAAATAATTAAAAAGTTCAATTTTTTGGGTTAAGGAGAAAGGGATGAAATTTTTGAGAGAGTAGTAAAGATAAATATGAAAGAAGTAAACGAAAGAGTATTCATACTCAACCTAAAAAAAAAAATAATAAAGAAGATTATTATTAAGAAAAACATCTTCATGTAAGAATCCAATTATTATTTGTCATTTTTTCAAAAAAATATCAAACTTGGAAAAAGTTGTACCTATTAGTAATAATTTATCTTCCTTTTTTGGGAGGGATTTATCTATAACCAACCTTGTTAGTTTGTCCAAGAAACTCAGCAATACACTGAAGCCAAATACTTCTCCATGAAGCCTAAAACTTCTCCATCTTAAACTCAATTAAACAAATGGGCATTACAATCCATAACTTAGTCCATTAGACTCTATTTGTACTAAAATTGTCATTATTGTTGCAGAATTCAGACCCTCTTGGTCGATCGGTCGAACTTGCAAAAAATGTGCTCGATTGGTGTGGTCGAGTATCATCTCTGACGATCAAGTTAGTTCAATATTGTTGTAGAATTCCGTCATCTGAGCTCGAACATACGAACTTGCAAAAAACGTGCTCGACCGGTGTGATCAAGTATCGTCTCTGATGATCAAGTTAGTTCAATGTTGTTGCAGAATTCCGTCCTCTGAACTCGAACGTACGAACCTGCAAAAAACATGTTCGACCGGTGTGGTCATATAACGATTAATTTTAGGGATAATTACTATTGGCCCCTTGTACTTTGATTTTATTACTACTGTATCCCCTGTACTTTTCAAAATTACTAATCCAACCTTTAACTTTGTCTACAATTACTATTGCCCCCTACCATTAAGTTCCATTAGTTTACTGATGATGTGGCAACTTTATGTTTTCTCAAAATACCCTTATACTTATCTCTTTAATTATTTACCTTTTTGTCAAGTTACAGTAGTACCCTTAATTAACTGTGGAGAAAAAAAATAACTATAATCCGTTTTATTCTCAAAAAAAAAAAAAACCACCAAATAAAGAAAGAGTGATTGAATAAAACTCAAATAGAAACCGAAGAGGAAGAAAAATCAAATTCAACTAAAATTAGAAACTGAATATCACCTAAAATATTTTCAAAATAAATGAAGTTTATCGGATTTGGATTTTGCCCATTTCATTAATTCAAAATAAATGAATTTTAGGGTAAAATTGACATTTAATCTGGTTTTTATAAATTAAGTACCATTATCTTTTGATTTCTCAATTTTAATGAAGGGCAAATTAGACATTCCATATTCAAACTTAACGGCAACTTAACACCGTTATAAGGAAGGGGGGCAACAGTAATTCCGTAAAGAACAGGGTTTTATTAGTAATAAAATCAAACTACAGGGGGCAACAGTAATTATCCCTTAATTTTATTGTCTTATATTTTTTCAATTTATATATTATTTTATTTATAAATATTCATGTAACTTCTAATTTTTCCTTTTTTCATACAACCAACTAAAAGGAAAAGTTTTTTAGCAAAGTATAGTTTGAGGGGACAATTTTACAGCATAATTTTGATTGTATTAAAAACTCATATTAATACAACACAATTTGTAAGAACAATTTTTCTACATACTTTTTAGCACAAGTATAGTTGGTAAAGACTAAATTCGTCCGGTTTACCAAAATAAAATAGTTGGTAAAGACAATTTTCCTCCTCATAATCTTATCCAAATAATTTTAATTAATACACCATTTCAATATCTTGATCTCAAGCTAAAATTGTGGTAATTCATATGTACCAACTATTGCATTGAGTCTTAACCCTTTTTCTCAATCCAAATCATTCTTAAATTAATGAAAATTTATTTATTTTTCTTAATTTTAACAACCTATTTCCTTATCATTGTTTTATTTTTTTAGAACTAATAGCTTATATATTTTTAATTATAAAAATATTTAATATATTTCAATTTCACTTTTGAAATAGAAAAGTTTGAATTTTTTTATTTCATATTATAAGAAGTTGGTATTTAATTATCAATTTGAACTACCTTGAATTCACCATCATTGTGTACATATTCTATGAGAAAGAATTGAATTCTAACCCATGCGGCTAATAGAAGTAACGAGCCAACCCTTATAAATTTGAAATGCTGAACTCATCCATAAGAGAGATAAGGAGATATACCCCATGAATTGGATAAACAAATATACAAATATCTGCATAGCTCACCAACCTTAGCTAGAACCTTCTCTTTTCTTCCTTTTTCATTTTCCCCATTTTTTTGTCTGTGTCAAAGGATCACACGTCCGCTGCATGAGAACCAACAGACACGTAAACACAATCAGTAACACGTGGATCCTGTAATGATCCACATTCGCCTATAAATTTTACCTTAAAATGGATAATTACTAATCACCACACTTTCAGAGCCTTGAGATGCTCTGTCGTCCTGTTTGTGCTTTCAGTAGTAGTCTTACAAGGCAGTTCAGTTGCTTGGATCATTCTTTTCCCATCTCCGCATTGCCAAAACGATTCCCCATTTCTTCTAAACCCAACAAGTTCTTGATCTTTAGAAGAATGGCGTCCGGTGGTCAGCAATTCCCACCTCAGAAGCAAAACACACAACCAGGCAAAGAACATGTCATGGATCCCAAACCTCAGGCTGCCAGCGATCAATACAAGCCTGCCAATAAGCTCCAAGTAATCAATCAACCATCGAATTTAGTGTTTTGAAATTTAATGAAAATTTTAGCTCTGTTAGTCATTTCTTCAAACACTTGCAGGGCAAGGTAGCGTTGGTGACGGGAGGAGATTCAGGTATAGGTAGGGCAGTTTGCTACTGCTTCGCAAAGGAAGGTGCGACCGTGGCTTTCACATACGTGCAGGGTCAAGAAGACAAAGACGCCCAAGACACCCTGCAAATGATCACTCAATCCAAAACCCAGGAAGCCAAAGACCCTTTGGCCATCGCTGCCGATCTGGGTTTCGACGAGAACTGCAAACGAGTGGTTGACGAGGTGGTGAAGGCTTATGGAAAAATCGACATTCTGGTTAACAACGCTGCAGAACAGTACAAGGCACAGTCAGTGGAGGAGATAGATCAAGACAGATTGATTAGGGTTTTTAGAACAAACATCTTCTCTTACTTCTTCATGGTGAGACATAGCTTGAAGCACATGAACCCAGGAAGCTCCATCATCTGCACCACTTCAGTGAATGCTTACAAGGGAAATCCAACGCTGCTGGATTATACGTCGACGAAGGGAGCGATCGTGGGCTTCATAAGAGGTTTGGCTCTGCAATTGGCGAGCAAGGGCATTCGTGTGAACGGAGTGGCGCCCGGACCTATTTGGACGCCATTGATTCCGGCGTCGTTCAGCGAGGAGGATAGTACCAAGTTTGGATCAGACACGCCGTTGGGGAGAGCTGGGCAGCCACATGAGGTGGCGCCGTCGTTTGTGTTCCTGGCTTCGACTGTGGATTCGTCTTATATCACGGGTCAGGTCCTTCATCCCAACGGTGGGATGATTGTCAACGCTTGATTCCGATCGTACGTCGGTTAGGGTTTTGTATTTTGGGTCTGTTATGGAGTCTTCAATTTCCCTTGTGAATATATGAAAGAAGTTATCATGTAATAGCAGTTTCTATAAGTTATGCAACTAGAAGAGTTACGTATGTCATGCCATGGACATGTATGTGCATCATAGTTTTAGAATTTCGTATATCATGCCATGGTCATGTGTATATATATATTTTTAGCGTTTGAGGTTCATTATTTCGTATACATGCCATGCCATGGTCATATGTGTATATGTGTTTATATATATTTTTAGTGTTTGATGTTCATTTGAGGTTTCATTTTCATATGTGTAAGCATATATTTTTAGTGTCTGAGGTTTCATCTGTGTCGGCCTGTGCGTACCTTTATTACATTCTCATCTGGTTAGGTTGTGCGTACTTTGATTACATTTTCAATGGGAGTTTTGTCGTTCGTAAGGGTCGAATCCATGACATCTCCATTGAGAAGTATAGATCTTACAACTTAAAAATATGGACAGATTCAATCTCAACTCTCTATTGCTGGAGAGAAGGAATTGAACTATACTTGGGAGAAAACTCTTGGTTGAAAGAAACATCCAAGAAAGCTGTAATTGTTTCAAGAGCTACACTCACAGTCAATTTCTTTTTATAGAGAATTAAAACAAATTCAATTATTAATGCGTTTGATAATCAACTTAAAAGGGTTTTTTGTATTTACCCAAAAAAATAAAAATTAAGTGTTTCTAGTTTCTACTATGAAAAATCAGAAAAATGTCAAAAAAAGCGTAGGTGAACCTTGGATGATCACGAAGTCATTTTCGATAATTAAGTTAGTATCATGGAGATTCAACTTACAAACACGAAATATGAGCATAAGCTAATTTTGGATGGTCGGGAAATCACTTTCGATGATTAAGTCAGAGTCCAAAACTCACAAAGTCTGAGATAACTTTGATGTATGTGGGTTTGAGTATTTTTTAGATGTCACTTGATCAATGATGACCATTAGATGAAATGAACGTGCCTTGTTATTGATTGTTCAGTTTAAGTTCGGAGCTAGAATCCTCTTTAGATCTCGGAACTAGATCTTTTGGGTTAAGGTTAGAGTCATTTCTGTATTTGAGTTCCAACTTTTGATCTTCTTGAGGTTAAACTTCTGAATATTGTGGGATCTTTCTCGAGAATATCATGGTGGTATGAAGTTTCATATTCAAACTCTTTTCAGTCTAATCAAACTCAATCATCAGTTTTACACTACTTAATCCCAAACGATTTGTTTGGTTCAACTCGGCTGGTTTGGATTCTACTATTGGATCTATGAATCTCTTCAAACAATTTTCTTTAAATTTTATCGGTGCCTAACTTTTGATTCGAGAAACAGATGCAATAACTATTTAAACCTGTTTTTTAAGGCAAAGAGTTTCAATTTATACTTCATCAAAGTTTAAACGGCTTTCAGCCGAATTTTCGTTTTTCAAAACAAGAAATCGATCAGTTTATCAAAATAATAGCTTTATCAGAAAAACATAGTCTTTCATCTCATCCTGAAGAGCCGAAGAGACTCATAGAGTGAAGAGTCAAGACAGAAAAGATGAAGATGAAGAATTAGGGTAAAACTTACTTAGCCTTATTTTTAACTATGAAATTACAGAAATATTCCCCTACTTGGTACGGTATTCGGTTTGTTACAGAAATCAGTAATTCGGTACGGTTTCAATATATACCGAAGGTATGGAGCTTGAGACCGATACTATTTTGTACTGAATTTTAAACAATGTGGTTTGATACCATTTAAATGGCACAGTTTGGTATGATTAGACGATTTCGGTAATTGTCACCCTCACTACTATATATCAAAAAAATGATAATGGATAGTGGGGCTAGAGGTTGAGGGCCTAAAGGCCCAATGACCCAATAACAAATGTGGTTGATTGCTCCACATCTATAGGCTTATCAATTTAGGGTTAGGTCAAATTCCCACTAGCGTTTTGTTTCAGTGAATCATCTTGGGAGAGCTCAAATTTGTAAGTGATATCCTAAAAAAGAAAAAGAAAAATTTTATCATTAACAAAATGAAGTTTGAAAGTGATATTTCCACTAATTTATTTGGTACGGAAAAGCCTTCCGTGGCATGGCTTGGAATTTTTTTAGTTTAAACTTTGGAAGTGATATTCCCCCTTTTCTCTAATGTGTTGTGCCACTTTTATAGTGCATCTTTTCTAATTCCATTTGTCTTATTTCACTTTTAATGGTCGATATTTTTTTATTGTGAACTTGGGTTTGTTAGATTCAAAATTGTAATATCTTGATTTCTATTTTGGAGGCTTTGATTTTGAATTTTGATAATGAACTTTTCAAGGTTCAAATTTTGAAACAAAAATTGCATTGGTACTAACTTCCGCCTCATAATGGAATGCTTTGGCAAGTGTTTGTTGAATGTTTGATCATGAGTTCGCTCGCGTCTTGCAAACAACCTCTTTGAATAGAAATAAAATTGAGTATATCTGATCAGCCTCATACCTTAATAAATGCGAAAACCTTAACTATCGGTGGACCCACATCCGGCTATAAAAGTTCAATACACGTTAAACAATATAGAACATGTTATAAAACATCGGTTGGTGAATTGTATTATTAAGTAGCTACCCCGCTGTAGGACTACTATCGTTATCACCATGTCTAGTGTTTCTCAACTCTGACTCAACTCAATTGAACTAGTCATTACCATTCAGTGGATCTCATAATTAGTCACCATTGTTGAAAATTGTTTTCTTTTTTCGAGTATCATCTCAATATCGATTTTAGGGGGGGGGGTTGGAGAGGTTGATTTGAGTTTAGATTAACTACTGACTTAAATTAGCCGTAAGTGATACCCCCACTATTTTTTATTGACGCGACACGGAGGGCTTTTCATAGCACGACTTTGACTAGGGTTTTCTTATTGATTATTCTATTGTATTTTTCTTCTCCTTTTTATTTTATTTTATTTATAATTATTTCTCTTATTTTCTCATTTTGTCTAATTAATAATACTTAAAAGAAAGTTTCAATCAATATCATTTCTTCAATTGAAGTTTCAACGATTACCTAATAAATCTAAAAGCTAGTAAGTTCCTACGAACACTATTATATGCTAGGAATGCAAGAAGCCCTAGCGTTTTCTTTCAACGAGGTGATCGAGATTGTCACAGTCAATTGGTAGAATGTTTTTAATTTACGAAAGAAGAATGTAATGGATTGGCCACTTACTTAGTCTTTCTTAGAATTCTTACACTTCAAACTTTCCACCTAAAATTTAATTCTTCCTTTTGCTTTGTTTATTAGGCAATTCCATCATTATTATTACTTTCCATTACATAAAGGGTTCGAAAAATTTGTCATGTTTTTCTATGTTGGATGAATGCAGTAAGGGTCATTAAAATTTCAGTCAAAGTAAGATAAGTTTTTGGAGTTAGGTATTAGTTTAATGGTCCCTTTTCAGTTTAATGAAAGCCACTCAATTCAGTGGAACAGAATGAATCCTTTAATTGTTGTTCTACCATGAATGTTAAAAAAAATCAATAAAACTATGTTTTTTGGTTTTTAGATTTTAATTCTTGGCACCAAACAATTTTTTTTTGTTGGTAAAAGGACAGAAAACCGAGCTCTGACATAGTATCCAAACAGCCTAAAATGTGAGCAAATCATTGTAAGTTATTAGTAGTAGAAGATAACCTTTCAAGTAAATTCTAGGGTTTTAAAAATGGGATTAGTTTCCTGTTTTAGTTCAAAATGAGATTTAATCATTCTGATCAAATCCAATTCAACAATGGTTGTTGGCCCTGATCAGGAGATTTAGATTCTAAGTCTTAAAAATCTTGTGGTGCCCAATTGTTCCTCTACAATGCGATAAATGTATTAGGGCCTGTTTGGTTACATGAATCCAGAGATTTATAATCTTTGGATTCATGAATCTGATAATTATACCCGTTTGGTTGTAAAAGATCTCTAGATTTACCTTTTTACACTAAAAACGTGAATATGTAGATTTATGGGTAAATGATGAAATCCAGAGATTTCAAAAAAGCGATACATTTGCAGATTCACAAAAATCAAGTCAATCAAATAGTTTTTTAGGATGAATCCACAGATTTCATTCCACAACCAAACATCTAATTTTATAAATTATAACTCCATAGATTTGAAATCTCTAGATATTTGAAATCTCCAGACTCATGTAACCAAACAGGCCCTTAGTCAATCATCATAGAGACAGATCATCCCAACACTATACTCGATACCTGGAGAGTCGGAGAAATTTTGATGATTTGATACTTGGTGGACTAGTAGTTAGTTTGTCTCGATATTAGTTTAGATAATCCTATCTTGACCTGGGGGGGGGTAGGGATTCCATCGTGTTACTTTTCAAAGATAGACATTTCTCTTGAATGCGTGTTAGAGTAGTATAGATGTCATCGACTTTCTTCGAAGTAGAAAGTACGACAGTTGTAGTACTAGCAATGGCAATGTGGAATAATTATTTCCATACATTGAATCTCATTAGACTTCTTAATCAAAATCTTTTTGAAAGGGATTTCTTTGTTTGGTTAGTACATTTCGTACTACATCTAAATATGGTAAAATATTTCTCAGGGTTCATATGTTAATGTACTAACACTCCTAATTGCCACGTGTTAAATTTTGAGGCCATACAATCACATAATAATGTCTTGAACCACTTGAGATAGAAGATGCTAACTATTAATAGTGGAGATTATATAGACATGCATCAATTCACCCGAAATGGATATGTGGAGGATGTTATGTTCCTAGATAAAATTATTTCTCTTGAGAATAATATAGGCTAAAATCAATGAAATATGAGACTAATAAGAAATAACTTGAAATGCTAATAATATCGTTTTTTTTTGGGGTGGGGGTGGTTATTTTTTTTTTGATATCTGAGGTTCATCTGGATCAGCTTGCGCACACCTCGATTACATCCTCGGGGGGTTTTATTGTTCCCAAGGGTCGAACATGGGAGGTGGTTATTGTTGTTGAAAGGAAGGCTCCTTTGGTATACCTCAGCAACATGGGAGGTGGTTAAGCATTCACATTCTCTGGTCCATGATTTGTTCTCATCCTTATATAACGACCATTGCACACAATTGAATCAATAAATTTAGTAAATGCATACTACAACCTAAAAAGTATAATGACTCATTATGCTTACTTTTTGCTGCAAGGCCTGTTAATTGGGTATCATCCTCATCCTCATCAGCATCACTATCATCATCAACTGCATCATCATCATCATCATCCTCCTCTAGTCCAACCAGTAAACAATACAAAGGTATGAATACCAGAACATGACTATTACCATACAAACACAATGTCACCAGCTCTTTTAATGAGAAATAAATTCTAAATATTTGGAGAAATACAAAGTTTATAATCCAACATATGTATGCCTGTTATCATCCTAGTCCAGGAAATAGCCTGAGAAACCAGAGAAGTAAGAAGATGCAATTACAGCACACCACCATTACAATGCATCAATTAGATCCTATGTATCAAATTTAAATTAGAAAATAGGGATGTCAGTCATGTTGTTGCTTCCTAAGCCACTAGTTGTTGATCAAAGAAGTATATTTTAGTAAAACAACACTATATCGCGACTAGACAAACCTCAAAATCAAATACAGGCTGCTCGTCATCATCATCAGATGCCCCAAAATCCTCATTATCATCCACTTCCAGAGGAACTATATCCCCTCGCTTATGAACTGCAGTAATACAAAACAAACGGAAAAAGGAGAAAATTTTAACAAAAACTGAATTTAACAAAGAAAAAAAATTGGGAAACGAAATTGCCAGCGGAGTGAACAATGGACTTACAGGCATCAACTTCGTCATCCATATCTTCTTCCGGTAGATACTTATCTCGTGTCTTCTCCTTAGCTTTTCTGGTGCCTTTCTTCTGCTGCTTCGGTCCTTTTCTCATTACTAGCAAACTCAGATTACAGAACTGCACAGCCTCAACGGAGTGACCATTATGTATGTTACCAAATTTTCTATCAATTAGATCTTATATGCTAATTTGTTTGTAAAACTCCCATCATGGTAATTATGAAAAATTTAAGTGGAATGTGAAAGTTTTAACAATCATAAGCATGTAGTCCCACCAAATCCAAAACTAATTCTAAAATATAAGATTTTAAGGATATAATTAACATGCAATATGGTTTTTATAAATGAAGGTAATGCCATATTTTTTTACTTCTTAATTTTAAGGGCAAAGTAGACATTTCATATTTGATGTTAACAGTCACTTAACACCTTTAGAAGTGTGGGGGCTAATAGTAATTTCACAAAGAAGAGGGTTTGATTAGTAAAAAAACAAAAATATAAGGGGGCAATAGTAAAAAAACTAAAATATAATGTAGATTGCCCCCTCACTTCTAAAGGAAAGTTTGACAATAATAAGAGGGTATAAGATTGAATTATGGAATTTTGAGAAGCAGCTAATCTAGGCCACTGCCTATAAATCTAACGGTCAGAATTGCCAAGTCAACAATCACTATATATATAGTGGCAATGAGAAAACAAAATTTGGAGTTCAGCCATCCATAAAAATGTTAAAGTCTTTTTTATCCATTTCACAATCAAGTCCACAGCTACCAAATATTTAGGCTTTGGGATGATGAAAAATTCAACATATTACATTTGCAAATCATTTTATAGCAAGACGCATAGATGCACTCACAGCTGGACTCAAAATGTTTTCACTGTTAAATCAAATCAAATCAAACAGCAGTTGTCAGTTTAGCAACAAATTTCCAACTAAGATGTTCCCCATCAGCAACTCATCAAATTGTAGGCTTAGATGCATATGCTTTGGGTTCTTTTATGATGTATGACACTCATCCCCTGAAAGATATCCATCTTGATATGGCAATCCTCTGAATTTTGGGGTCAATATAACAATCATCCACTTACACATCTTTAGAGAAAAAGGTAATGGAAAAAAATAATTCCTCTAATTGTATGCTCAGGCCTATTATATCTAAAGACTGCAGAATCTCTGAAAAACAATATCTTTAAGGGTTTAATTCAGGACTGTTCTGGGTAATTGAGTCAAATCCTTAATGTTTCTGGTAACTATCCCACTTCGAAAATTGCTACCAAACCTAAGAACCGATACCAACTATTACATTAAATTGAGGCAAACCCAACACCTATTCGGGCTTGTTTACCGGGGAATAAGCCTATAGATGGGACACCCCATGTGATGCCCCGCATTTCATTATTTATTCCTCATGTTGCACCCCTTTTAAGGTATAGGCACAAATGCCCCTTTATGAGCCTGTGTCCAGTATCCTTTTTTGCCCCTCGCAACGGCATAATTTTTTAGGGGCCCTAAGCCATGTTCCCTTGGGGCCAGCGGCGAAGCCCCGATCAAGTTCTTTCGTGATGGAGGCATGGAGCATCATCAAATTTAACAGCTACATATGAGGGGGTGCTAAGGACTAATTCTGGTAGTCCTATTATGGCATATGCTGGTCGAGGGGAAAAGCATTCGATCTTAGCAATAAAATTGCAAGCCAATACTTAGGGGGATTGGGATTTGAATTCAAGAAGGGTGTTTGGAGGTCTCTATCAGATGTGATTCTAAATTGGCAGCAGATATTCTCAAAGGGACTATCAAAGGGCCTTGGAAGAGTCAAGCTATAAAAGGCAGAATTTTGCAAGAGGCTGCTATGACAGAGGTGGAGATTAGGCATCTGTGGAGGGAACAGAACATGACAAGGCTTCAGCTCTGGGAGAAACAAGTTTTGCGGGATCCTATTCAATTCCCTAGTGAGCTAGTTGATTTAATTCAAAGGGATGCGCCAGTAAATGTTTATTACAAATTGTAATTGGGCTAATTTTCCTATGGATGCTGCTTAGGAAAGCATGCCCTCCTTATCTAGATTCTTCTTACCCCTTTTTCTAAAGGGGTTCTAGAGGGATGCCTTCTTTGTATTTTTTTTCTCTTTAATAAAATCATACTTATCGGAATTATAAAAAAGAAAAAGAAAAAAAAGACATTACTAACCTAGAGTTTGTTTGAGTCAGTTACTAAGTAAGCTGGAAGTTTATAAACTCCCTTCAAAAAGAATTGAGTAAAAAGTTAGGTTGGGACAAGTAACAGTTAGTTTGGTTGTTATTAGTATTTCCATTTTTCACTTTGACTTTGCTTTTGTATGGCTGATTGAACATTGATTACTATTTGCTTATTGCAAGGAGCTTTTATTGCAATTGTTATCTCTACATGATGGGAACCTAATCTTCTGGATCATAACCAGCTTGCCTTGGTGTGTAATATCCAAGGGGGAGTGTTGGTTTTTTTTTTTTTTGAGTCTGTGGGGCAGGGGGGGGGGGGTACTTTGTCTTGGAAACTCCAGTTTAATAAAAGCTACCCACAGGCCACAGCCTAGATTTACCATTTAGAACCCTCCCATAGTTCATCCCCCACATTTAATTTCCTTTTCTGCCCAAGAATTTCATTAAAACCCTAGCATCCATAGATCCAGTAAATTATGCTGCTGCCGTTAAAGGACTGCAATGCCTTCTAGAAGTTCATACACAAAATTTTCGTGAGAATTCTGCCTAGCCAAATCCAACCATTATAACCTGCTAAAATTTTGATGAAATCTTCTCCTAACCCTAATACAAATTTGATCCCAAGTTTCACACCCACCATGATGAGATAAAATTAGTTTGTGTAACTTCTAGTTCTTACGGATAGACTGCAGCCTACCTTGAATGGTATAAAGAGGACAACTTCAGAAAGTCATTTTCTCATAGGCTTCAATCTGTTCCCTCAAGAAACCATTAAGTGACTCAACAAGATTCAACAAAAAACCATCTGCACCGTGCTTGGCCAATAGAGACACCGCCACAGGAAGATTATCATACATTTCTAAAGGTATAGTCACCTGCAATTGAGAAGCAATACAAGAAAGACTTTATCTGTAACAAACATGCCCCAATAATAGAATCATTTTATCCTGTTGAAAGGCACCAGTAGGAGAGACTACCTGGCAAAACCCAGAAGCTCCAGCTATATGCAGCAAACTGAATGCTCTAGAACAAAAATTTTCATAGTGTAGCTGTCAACGTTTTCAATTTAGGTGGTGGCCCAGGCACTGTTGGAATAGCAAGGACACCAAATTCCTACAAAATCATTCCATGAAGGCATAATTGGAAGGAAGTCAGATCCTGAACTGAAATTTGCACATTACTGCTTCAACTTGCTCGTCAGAGTGGAAATTGTAGTTTTTCAGCAGCAGATATAACATATGGTTTAAAGAATTTCCTCTAAAATCTAACCAATTATGGTTCTTAATTGGGACTTGTGTCTAAACCTTGAGTTCCACAGTGCCCCAAACTAGTAACTTGTAGCAGCCACTTCAATTGTGCTGGATTTTAAAGGTTTTGCAGTTTAAGACAACATCATTTTGGAGGGAGAAGTATTCCTGAGGTCCTCAACTGGAGAAAACAGCAGCCTTATACAACAACAACAACAACAACAATAAGCCTTGTCCCAACTAAATGGGGTTGGCTACATGGATTCTTGCCCTCCAATCAATTCTGTTCGACGTCATGCTAGATACAAGGCCTAAGCTATACATATTCTTTCTCACCACTTCTCCTAAGGTTATCTTAGGTCTACCCCTAGCTCTTCTAGTTCCTTCAATATGGATTATATCACTTCTCCGTACAGGGGCATTTATAGGTCTCCGTCGAACGTGGCCGTGCCACCTCAAACGACTTTCTTGAAGCTTATCACTTATGGGAGCAACTCCCAGACCAACTCTAATATGATCATTTCTTATCTTATCCATCCTAGTTTTGCCACTCATCCATCTTAGCATCTTCATTTTAGCTACACTGAGTTTATCTATAAACTTATACAACTTTTAATATCATATCACTTGTTCGAAAAAAAAAAACAATTCCATAAACTCAATTCCTAAATTAAGATATTAGGTCAACTGATTTCCAAAGCTATCTACTAGTAGTCTTTTTTCTCCTTTTTATTTTTTATATATTTTTTAAATTTTTTATTTTTTATTTTTTATTTTTAAATCCATAATTTCAACTCCTAAATTAATATATTAGGTCAATTGATTTCCAAAAGATATCTGTTAGAAGTCTTTTTTTTTTTTTTTAATAACTTCTCAGTTTTAAATTATACATCTCCATCCCATAGAGCCACATGGGTGAAGGGGTACACAAATGGTGCAGCTCAACCCCCCTCATTAACCCTAGAAAAAACTAGAGGTGCCTTTCTGTCAAAGGGGAGTGCATCTGACATGACTGGGTGGTTTTCTTTCTCAAACGTGGCTCTAGATTTGTAGGAGACTAACTAGAAGCCAAATAGCATCTGAATAGGTAGGTTCGAAAACAATTTTGCTGAGGTCCTGCGTAATTAATGCGCAGGACCGTCAAGCCGGCCGTCCGATTAGATCGGACGGCTGGCTGCATCTTTCTATTAAAAAAATATAAACCCACCTTTAATGCTTACTTTTTGCTGACAGTTCGGTCCAATGACAAACCAGCCGTTCGAGTTGGGCGGTTCGAGTAGTTTTTGTAATTGAAGTATTGGTATTTCATACAAGTTTGGTTAATACGTTTTAAAAACACGGCATACATACAATTGTATTCGTATATACAATTTGAAAATCACAAATACTTTTTCAAAAATTTCATCAAAAGCGGGACAACATAAACTCGTTCATTTCAAAATCAAAAGCCCCAAATCCATCGATTTTACTCGCAGAGGAGAAGACGGAGACGACAAAGCTTGAGCAGCATCCCAGAGAAGAAGAAGAAGACAACGAAGCTTCATTCCAGTGTTCTTGAAGAACAAGAAGCAAACCTAAAAGTTTCCCAGTTTTGATCGAAGCAGAAGAGTTATAGGTTGAAGCAGGAATACCAAGATTCAGTCACAGGTTCTCAACCCAGTTTTCGATCGAAGGAGAAGGAGGATCTTGAAGCAGAAGAAAGAAGAAATCCTCAAATCCCTCTTCGGTTCTTCAACCATAGCTGTTGCAGTTCTTACTTCGTGGTTCTTAAAACAGTTTTTACTCATAAGGAAGTGCAACTTTTACCAGGTAGAATATTCTCACTCTTGTCTGTGTTGCTTCGGTCCTTGCGGTTATTAGCAAATAGTGTTGTGTGATGAAAACAATACATACGTTTTCAAATCTGGGTTTTCGATCAGAAGCGCGCAATTTTCTTGTTTTGTAACAAAAGACCCAAAAACATCAGGTTTGAATCTATTTCTCCGTCCTCTCTTCTTCTTCGTTCCCTCACGATTCTCCCTCAGTTTGAGCCCCTAAATTTTGTTCAACTCATTTAAAGTTTGAAGAATCGATTTGGATGAAATATGAAAGGGAGTCTCAGGAGTTGTTGGTGCAAGAAACGGTTAGAACCTCAAATTCGATTTTAGGGTTCCTGCTTCTCAAGCTTGTGTTTATGACGCAATTCTTCTGTTGATTACAGAGATGAAACTATTCAAACTTGGAACTTATCGAAGAGAAAAGGTACTACACCTTTTCAATTTTACCCATTTTATACCCTCTTTTAACCAAAATTGTTGACGTTCGCGGAGGTATATCTTTGCGTAGTTCTTTCAATAAATACTTTTTTTTTTTATTAAATCGAATCTAATTTTGGAGCTAGAAGCATCATCCATCAGGTTCTGGTGTGTTTCACTATTGACTGCAATTTTTATTCATTTTTGTGATTTCTCCTTGTTGAAGTGCATTATAAACTTGAAATGTGAGAGGAAGAAATTGAAATTCTGAATTACCCGTTACTCCGATATTCCTAATAGCTTCAATTGCATCTTTTTTTGCGCAAACTTCAATAGCATGGTTGTTAGGATCTGGTGGTTTCTTGTGTTTCGGTTTGAGTTAATTTTTTTGCTAAGGGTTAAGCGAAATTCTGTCCTTTTCCCTTTGTTTCCTGCAAATGGTCATCATATATGGGATGCATCTGGAATACAAGTACTCTAGTATTATAGTTAGCTATGAACCCTCAAAGAAAGTACTCTAGTATTATTTACCCCTCAAAGAAAAATTACATCAGGTTCTTTGTCTTCACATGCATATTTTGTGCCTCCAGTTGCAGTTGAGATTTAACACTGCTGCATATCGTTAAATGTGCTGGCAATGGTCCTCCATAAGCTGGCAAAAACTTGGATAAGAGATTTTTGAACATGTTAAGTTTGAGGAGTTTGAGATCTTGTAATAATTCTCTTGTTCTAATCAGATCTGCATGTTCACTCTTCCTGGAGAGACTTATCTGGCAAAAAAAAAAAAAAAAAAAAAAAAAAAAGAGTTGATGACTATTTGCTTCATGTTGTAGGTCAGCAGATAAGTTATGAGGTACCTGAAAGCAAGATTCAAGCTTCCTCAACTACTGTAAAAGATGAAAGAGTGTGTGCAATGTGTGAGAAGTTCACTGCTCAGGCAGTAGAGTATCTTAGTGAAAACAAGACCCAGCAACAGGTCATTGAGGATCTTTATCTTGCCTGCCATAAGTTGCCCACCTTCAGGCAGCAGGTTGCCATCAATCCCATTCCATTGTGGTTTTGTTGTGAAATAAACTATTTTATATGTGCTGCTGCTTTTATTTTTTATTTTTATTTCTTTAGCTGTATATTGAAGCTTCTTCTACATATCTTGACAAATTGTTGCTTTGGATTCCTGAATGTTTGCTTGTCTGATTCAAATGGCCTATGCAAGTGGTAGGCATGATACCACAGGGGGAGTTCATTGCTTAAATAGACAATGTTATTGGTAGGAATATGGGAAATAGAGATCTTGAACCAAAACTTTAGATTGTCTGAGTGATTCAGAAATGACCTTCACTTTCCCCTCTCCTTGTCCTGATTGTCATAGACACAAGTGGGATTCAATAGCGTAGGAATTTTTTTCTAATGATTAGAAACATATGAGCATGCATATTGATTCTTTATGATGAATATGTTACACAATATTAAGTTAACCTTGCCTCAATATGCCTTACATGGAATGGTTATGTCAAGGCAAATTTCATGTTATGGGAAAAAGTATGCTGCTTGTCGTGTGGCTTCTATGCCCAGACACAAATTCAAGTAAAAGTACCACTTTTCCACCCGTGAAATAGAAATTGCATCTAAGATGATGGCCCCACATGCACTCTCACTGGCCTCCATGCTGGTTCAGGCACTACATGACTAGACAGTGATCTCTCTTGCCCATAAAAAGGATAATCTGCCTCAATGTATTCTTAGTAGGAGCTATAGTAGGCATCTATTTTTGCTGCTAGTGTTTTTGAAAATCTTGTTAACAGGGAAGGGCCCCAGAGAAACTTGAACGTAGGACTTTTGATATCTGTGGATGCTATGTGGAAATTCTGAAACCTAATCTTGTTGTTCACATTTAGTGACTTCATGGAACTATTTTACATTTTGTCTTTTATGTTAATCTGTTTTTTGGGCAGTGCATCACGTTAGTGGACTATTATGCCCCACTTTTCTTCATGGAGCTTGGCACAATAAATCCAGAGGACTTCTGTGTGAAAATGGATCTTTGTGACCAAGAGTTAATTGCTTCTCCAGAACAGAAACAAGATCGTTGCACACTGTGTCATCATGCTGTTGAAGAAATCATGGACAAGTTGAAAGATCCAGTCACACAGGTATTTGCTTGCATAAACTTGTTCTTTAAATATTTTTCTTTCTTACTTCTGAATGTAGTGATGCTGGAATTGGTTTTCCTTATTTCTCCACTGTACCCTTTTCTTTCAGTTTTCTTTTGGATTGATCCAGAAGAAAAAGAATTTAACAAGGCATTCCTGGGCTTCCACCAATATTTGACCTCATTTTGTGTCTGCTTGTGTGTGATTTCATTTGGTTCTAAGTCGTCATTTGTATATCAATACTGTACGAAACTCATAGTAATGTTACAGTCTTTGCCATTCCATCATGTGAACCTTATACAAAGGCTATAGATATGATGCATGTTCAAATATTTGAAGCTGTTTGCCTTAGTTTGCAAAGGGACACTAGTTTCGTCTCTCAAACACCCATCAAACTACATCATCGGATGAGACTTTCAGAGTTAAACTCTTCTTGTTGGCTGCAGATGATCAGCTTTGTTTTCTGTGTGTATTGTATTTGCTTTTAAAAAGACATCTTACAGTGGAGGAGAAACAGAAAGAATTTCCTGTTGGGAAGTAATAATTAAGGCTAATAACTGTTTTCAACATCGATGATATTCCGCTAGTTTAGAATATGGTGTGTGGCTTAGGGGGATTTGAGATAGTTAGGTGTCAAGGTTATGTTATAGGAGCATGGAAGGGGATTATCATAAGCTTTTCTCCTTTTTTCCCCTTTTTTTGATAAGAAGGGATAATTATAAGTTAATTTGGTTCTAGAAAGGAATCTGATATATTGTTGGAGATGGTAGGAAGCACTTTTTCCATCTTTGAATAAACAGCTTTGGATCTGTTGCATGATTGTGACAAAATAGTATTTGCAGAGCTCTTGCCAGATCTCATGAAGCCAAGGGGTTGAAGGGTTCTGGTGTCAACTTTCTTGAGGAATCTGAACTATTGAGAGTCGGATCAGCTTTCTTTGATGCTGCAGGTTTTGGAAAATACACATAAGAAGGGCCTGCAAGATGTAAAGCTTTTGGATCTCTCAGTGAAGTGGCATGTTTTCTGTGAGAGCTCATTCAACTTGTCATATTGGTGATTCTGTACCTCCATTAGATTAGCTGGTAGTGAGTAAACATTTGTTTCTTAAAATCACCATTCTATGATACTCAATACCGATACTTTAAACCTCGCCAAGTACTCTTAGGGTTACTAATGGGGGACAGAATAGAAAAGAAAGAAGGATAAAGAAGATAGGGGGAACAAGGGGAAACCTCAACAATCAGATGAAGCAGGGGAAGCTGGAGAAGACCACTCATAAGAAGAAGAAGAGAAGAGGATAGCGACTGCTGAACCAGTATAGTGTAAATCTGTTTTATGAATTTTAATCATATCTGTGTTTCTCTGTTGGAATAGTTAATTATCTAATCTGCATAGATTTTGTTTAGCAATGTATTTTCTAGTGAGAATCAATTGGATTTTTCTTGTGTGGCTTTTATTAGTCACTATTCCTGCTCAATGTTTCAATAATTTGAGTTATTTTCTGTTTCAAGTTTTTGATGTGGCAATTTCTAATTATGATTGATTATTGAACAGGAACAAGAAAAGAGAAGCCTGATTACTTGGCCACACTGGATGTAGATCCAAGCTCACCTACGTATTCAAAAGTTATCCATGGACTGCCTGTGCCTTACTTACATGATGAACTACACCACTCTGGTTGGAATGTCTGCAGTTCTTGTCATGGAGATCCAACCGCCTGGCCCCCATCAAAGACATATGTGCCATTTTGCTGGTCCTCACCCCATCAAAGTACAATTTATCGGCTCGTGCTTTTGTGCCACTTCCTGAAAGCATTTGAATCCGTATTTAATGTTGAAAACTGAAGTTATCTATTGATTTGAGGGTTGCAATTATTTTTAGATGGCTGAAACACTTATGAAAGGTGTTAGGTAGGGTCACTGATAAAGCATGTGGACTTCAAGCTTTCAAGCCTGGGATCAAAGCCATCCTATCCCCACACCCCCAACCTTATCTGTTGGAGAAAAAGTGGTGGGAAATTGGGATTAGGTGGAGCAACCATACAGAGAAGCGTTTGTTTCTCAAAACTCTGTTGTCAAACAACTTTGAAATCATTTCCACCTTAGATTGGTCTGATTGTAGGAATGCCCTTTAAATTTGCCCCTATATGACATTCTATTCCCCTTCCTCCTGTTTTTATTATACTTTATACCAATATTTGTCCTTCACAATTTTAAATTGACCCTCGTCTTTGCTAAATTGTTTTGCCTACTCCACTCAGCTTGGCAGAATTTTTGAGTTTAAAATCACTGATTGAATGAGAGTTCATCTTGTGGTGGTGAATGCTCATTTAAATTTTCTTTGGATGCATGTGAAAACTTTCATATTTTAATGGTTGATGACTCCTTTCTTTCTCAAATGCATGTCTATGGGTTTCTATGTGGTGTGTTTTTATTTATTTATTTATTTTTTAATTTAATATAAGAAAACAGGAAGAATTGCTCCCACAACTTTCACACCAGCAGTTAGTGAAGAGCAGCTCTTTTTCTTTCTTAGACAAGTGATGCAAGCAATATAATTTATGTTGTCTGAATTCTAGACACTACAAAGATGGTACCTTGACTTAGAAGTATAAATATGAAATACAATTGTTTTGCACAAGATTGATTTGTTCCCAGTGAATTATCATGTTCTACTAGTTATGAATTACTGGATCTTGCAGGAACATGTCAAATATGCAGCCTCTGAAGCTTCCTTACATCAAAACACTCAAGGTTTTCCTGCTGAAATTCAGATTAGTAACTCATATTCTAATTTCATCAAATATGCAGCCTCTGAAGCTTTTTGCTTGTCTCATTTAAACTCATTTTCTTTAATTTTGAAGTCATGTTTTGCACTCATGGTAAACATCTATAATGCTACACAATCTAGAATGTCCAATACAACACATTAAAGTGCGAAGGTGAACTAAAACTTTTACTATCATTTGTTGTCTCCTAATTGAGTACTCAACCTTAAGAAAGCCTTATACCAGGCAGATAGGGTGGCTACCTGATGTAGTTCTAGATTGGTAGGGGACCAGTAGAAGTTAATGACCAGATCTGCTATGAACAGGTGGGCTTGACTAGGCCAAAAAATAGTATTTGGTCATATTTGGGTTAGGATTTTATTGGACTGAGGTTTATATCAAATGTTAGGATTTTATTGGACTGGGGTTTAGTGAAAGGTTTATATCAAATGAGGGTGTAGTGGATAACAATGAAGGTCTCACAATCTTTTAATGGGGGTGAAGTATATGGAATTGATTTGACAGCAATTTACAGGTAGGGTTTTAGATTTCTGGAAAGAGAATGATGTAGAAATTCTTGGGTTTGTCTGATCAGAACTCAACCAAATTTGAGTGTTTTTGTTAGGAGTCTATGGGGGGGGGGGGGGTAACCAGTTAGAATTGTGGATAATTTTGACAGTTGGTTTAAGTCTGAGTGAGATTAAGGTTTTGGGAATAAGTTGAGATGGGGTTTGCAAAGGTCTTAATGGAAAGAATGGGCTGAGCGTTGGATTGACTTCTCAGATGGCCCAAGACAATGCTTTTGAGTAGTCATTGGGAAGGAACGGCGGGCGGGCGGGTCGTGTAGGTGCGGGGGAGTTACACTTACTAGTCGTCACCTCACTCAGAAAGACAATGAGATGCGATTGGAAAGAGAAAATAATCAACAAAAAATTGGAAAGTTGGAGAATGAGATCAAAGACATCAAACATAAATTAGTGGAGAAGGAAAAAGATTATAGTCAATTTCAGCTTGAATTAACTCAACTTGTAATGGATAGGCTTGGCTCACAAGGTTCAACTCAAGTATGAAAGTTTAGTTGTACTTGTTTCCTGATATATCTTGGTTGGAGCTCATTTGCTTCTCTTCTGCAGCTTATGGAGAATTTCTGAAAGAAAATGGTGAAAAGCCTGTCACTTGGAAAAGAGCATCTACAATGGAAGAGCTGCTCCGTGAGGCTGATTTGGTGAGGCTGATTATAGTCTTCCTAATATGGAGAACAAAGGCCCCAAGCCTGAACATTTCGCAGAGTTGGACAAAGAAGGCGATGGATATCTTCATATGAATGAGGTAACTGTACTCTACTACATATTAGCAACAAGGAAAGAATGTGAACATTGTGGGCTCTTTATAAAGGATAGTTTCTACTCTTGTGAGAAATGCTACAACAAGATTGATGATCGGTATCACTACAACCTTTGTGGTTTTGCTATCACAGTAAAGAATTTCAGCACAAGCACACAACCTTCTTGGATTGCTATGCACTGCTACAAAGTAACAAGCAGGTAACTAATTATGGCCAACAGTTAATACAATATTCTTTCTTTTCATTACTTCCTTAATTAGCAGCCAATTCTACTGATGTTTTGTGTTCTTGTTAATTTGTCAGATCATCAGCATAGCTGAAGAGGCATCAAGTTTGTCTTGAGTGCTCAGAATCTTATTGAGAGGGAAAAGAAAGTGCCTTCACTTGGAGTAAGTTGGAGGAGAAGTGATGATATGGAATTGATATTATCTATGGTGAAGAAGCTAACTGGAGAGCAAGTATAAAAATGAAAATTGTAAAGTAGGGATAAAGCAGAGCTTTCCTGTTAAATAGTGTACTTCATTTGTAAAATTGAATTTGGATTGATGGAATTGAATCTTTATTTGTAAAATTGAATTTGGCTTTTTGGAACCAATTTTTTTTTAATTAAAAAAATTATAAACGCCGGCGTAGGTTCAAAAGCGATGTCTTTTTGTTTCAAAAGCACTTTGGAGGAAATGGAAATAATTTGAAACTAGATAAAACGGCATTTCGTTTTAACATTGTAATCAGTCTGATGAAACGGAACCATTCCGTTCAAATGGGTCATTAATATGCTAAAACGGAATGGTTCCTTTTTAAACAGAACCATTCCATTTCAACACTATGATCAGTCTGATGAAACGAAATGGTTCCTTTTTAAACGGAACCATTCCGTTTCAACACTGTAATCAGTCTGATGAAATGGAATGGTTCTTTTTTAAACGGAATAATTCCGTTTAACACTGTGATCAGTCTAGTGAAATGGAATGGTTCCTTTTGATCAGTCCGTTTCAACATTGTGATCAGTCTAATGAATGAAACCATTCCGTTTCAACACTGTGATCAGTCTAGTGAAACGGAATGGTTCCTTTTGATCAGTTCGTTTCAACACTGTGATCGTCGATCGGCCTTCGCATGATCAGCTAATGAAACGGAATGATCATTTTTAAACGGAATAATTCCGTTTCAACACTGTGATTAGTCTGATGAAACGGAATGGTTCATTTTTAAACGGAATAATTCCGTTTCAACACTGTGATTAGTCTGATGAAACGGACTAATTCCGTTTCAAATGGAATGGTTCCTTTTGATCAGTCCATTTCAACACTGTGATCAGTCTAGTGAAACAGAATGGTTCCTTTTGATCAGTTCGTTTCAACACTGTGATCAGTCTGATGAACGGAACCATTCCGTTTCAACACTGTGATCAGTCTAGTGAAACGGAATGGTTCCTTTTGATCAGTCCGTTTCAACACTGTGATCAGTCTAATGAAACGGAATGGTTCATTTTTAAACGGAATAATTCCGTTTCAACACTGTGATCAGTCTGATGAAACGGACTAATTCCGTTTCAAATGGAATGGTTCCTTTTGATCAGTCCGTTTCAACACTGTGATCAGTCTAATGAACGGAACCATTCCGTTTCGACACTGTGATCAATCTGATGAAACGAAATGGTTCCTTTTTAAACAAACCATTCCGTTTCAACATTGTGATCAGTCTAGTGAAACAGAATGGTTCCTTTTGATCAGTTCGTTTCAACATTGTGATTAGTCTGATGAACATAACCATTCCGTTTCAACACTGTGATCAGTCTAGTGAAACGGAATGGTTCCTTTTGATCAGTCCGTTTCAACACTATGATCAGTCTAATGAACGAAACCATTCCGTTTCAACACTGTAATCAGTCTTATGAAACGGAATGGTTCCTTTTTGAACGGAATCATTCTGTTTCAAGTAACTTCAGAACGGAATCATTCCGTTTCCTCCCTGTGATCAGTCTGATGAAATGGAATCATTCCGTTTCAAGTAGCTTCGGAACGAAACCATTCCGTTTTACCCACTTTGCATAAACGTTAGCGCATGGTCACATACCAAATCTTCATATCATCACATATTTTTGGTAAATTTGAATAACCATTGTACATACCAACTCTTTATGTGAAGTACATTTGTATTGGAACCCAAAAAAAACCATCCCATAATTGAGCAACCAACCATGGGGTAAAAAAATTAACATGTCATCTCACCAGACACTGCTAGCTTTTTCACCTCATGAACCAAACAAATTATACTTTTAAAATTTCATGTCATTCAAACTACCAACTTATTCACATAAACAACACCTTCCCACTATCCTATATAGAAAACCTAAAATGGGGGGAAATAAACTTCACAATACCATAAAGACATGTTCTAGATTGATTGTCGAACATTTACAAGAGAGGAAAGCAAACACTCTGAAATCAGCAAATGCATGGCTTCCGTTGCTTAATAATAAATATTCCCTTTGCTTTCAGACCAATCTTTGCTTCGAGCTTTAAGATTCAGACAGCATGGTCAAACAGAAGATGCTTCTCCAACCCCATTATCTGAAGTTGTACATGCATGGAGCATAGTACAGGTATCTGTCATTTCAAGGAATTGCTTTGCATTGTCCATCAATAGAGGTCCATATTCGAAAACTAGCTTCTTGCACTGCCAGAAAAATTGAAATAGCACACAAACAGATATAAGCAAGAGAAATGAATTGGCTTTTCTGGAAAATTGGTTCATTGCATATTTTTGGAAAGTCGTAGAAAAAATTCCTCTAAATTAATGGATGGACAGACAACCTAGTTGAGGTAACTTATTGGGACAGACAACCTAGTTGAGGTAACTTCTGGGACTGGAATATATTAAAAAAAAATGGCCCACAAAGGTGAATGTTTATGGGAAGGTTTTCAAAATGGATACATAATGGAAATTCATAGTGTCTTTAAAAATGAGAAATTGGTGCACTTGTAGTTGAATAAGGACCCAAATCTTAAAGGAAATAAGAAAGCATATGAGTCCTATGTATTAGTTTAAATAGCTCAATCACACCAAATCACTTTCCTGTAAAAACAAATAAGATACAAAAGTCTTCACCTCCTTCACATAGCTCTCCACTGCATCACATCCCTTTAGAAGAATCTCAATTACATCCAACTGCAATAATTACCAAAGATAAGTAAAAGCGTCAATTAGAAACAGCCACCATATAAGTCGCATCCATTAAATTTTTTATTGGAAGTAATTTTCATTTTATTGACACGTAAAATGTAATCCAGAACTTATTTCATAAAGAGCTTCACTCGGTGAAGCCTCTTTTATAACAAAACAGTAACTTGAATTTCCGGCCAACCACAAACTTAAAGCCTGCATGCTACATAGCTTTTTTCTTTCCTTTTTCTTAACAGGTCCATGTTACATAGTTAAGCCTTAATGACAAAGTGGGATGCATTTTGCAAATGACATTACCATTTTTTCCAAGGAACCATCCTCTAAACGTTAATATTTGTTGTAAGGACTTGACCACAAAGCCCTCTATAGTCTAATACAACATACCTCAATCTTGACCATCAAACCAAATGCAAATTGCTATTTTATTTTGAATGTAGGCTAAACCCAAGGCCTATAAAGAAAATACATTGCTAAACAAAATCTATGCAGATTAGATAATTAACTATTCCAATAGAGAAACACAGATATGACTAAAATTCATAAAACAGATTTACACTGTCTACTAGTTCAGCAGTCGCTATCCTCTTCTCTTCTTCTTCTTATGAGTGGTCTTCTCCAGCTTCCCCTGCTTCATCTGATTGTTGAGGTTTCCCCTTGTTTCCCCTATCTTCTTTATCCTTCTTTCATCTCTATTCTGTCCCCCATTAGTAACCCTAAGAGTACTTGGCGAGGTTTAAACGGTATTGACTATCATAGAATGGTGATTTTAAGAAACAAATGTTTACTCACTACCAGCTAATCTAATGGAGGTACAGAATCACCAGTATGACAAGTTGAATGAGCTCTCATAGAAAACATGCCACTTCACTGAGAGATCCATAAGCTTTACATCTTGCAGGCCCTTCTTATGTGTATTTTCCAAAACCTGCAGCATCAAAGAAAGCTGATCCGACTCTCAATAGTTCAGATTCCTCCAGAAAGTTGACACCAGAACCCTTTAACCCCTTGGCTTCATGAGATCTGGCAAGAGCTCTGCAAATACTTTTTTGTCACAATCATGCAACAAATCCAAAGCTATTTATTCAAAGATGGAAAAAGTGCTTCCTACCATCTCCAACAATATATCAGATTCCTTTCTAGAACCAAATTAACTTATAATTATCCCTTCTTATCAAAAAAGGGGGAAAAAAAGGAGAAAAGCTTATGATAATCCCCTTCCATGCTCCTATAACATAACCTTGACACCTAACTATCTCAAATCCCCCTAAGCCAAACACCATACTCTGAACTAGCGGAATATCATCGATGTTGAAAACAGTTATTAGCCTTAATTATTACTTCCCAACAGAAAATTCTTTCCGTTTCTCCTCCACTGTAAGATGTCTTTTTAAAAGCAAATACAGTACATGCAGAAAGGAAAGCTGATCATCTGCAGCCAACAAGAAGAGTTTAACTCTGAAAGTCTCATCTGATGATGTAGTTTGATGGGTGTTTGAGAGACGAAACTAGTGTCCCTTTGCAAACTAAGGCAAACAGCTTCAAATATTTGAACATGCATCATATCTATAGCCTTTGTATAAGGTTCACATGATGGAATGGCAAAGACTGTAACACTACTATGAGTTTCGTACAGTATCGATATACAAATGACGACTTAAAACCAAATGAAATCACACACAAGCAGACACAAAATGAGGTCAAATATTGGTGGAAGCCCAGGATTGCATTGTTAAATTCTTTTTCTTTTGGATCAATCCAAAAGGAAACTGGAAGAAAAGGGTACAGTGGAGAAATAAGGAAAACCAATTCTAGCATCACTACATTCAAAAGTAAGAAAGAAAAATATTTAAAGAACAAGTTTATGCAAGCAAATACCTGTGTCTAGATCTTTCAACTTGTCCATGATTTCTTCAACAGCATGATGACACAAGTGTGCAACTATCTTGTTTACATTGCGGAGAAGCAATTAACTCTTGGTCACAAAGATCCATTTTCACACAGAAGTCCTTTGGATTTATTGTGCCAAGCTCCATGAAGAAAAGTGGGGCATAATAGTCCACTAACGTGATGCACTGCCCAAAAAACAGATTAACATAAAAGACAGAACGTAAAATAGTTCCATGAAGTCACTAAATGTGAACAGCAAGATTAGGTTTCAGAATTTCCACATAGCATCCATAGACATCAAAAGTTCTAGGTTCAAGTTTCTCTGGGGCCCTTCCCTGTTAATAAGATTTTCAAAAACACTAGCAGCAAAAATAGATGCCTGCTATAGCTCCTACTAAGAATACATTGAGGCAGATTATCCTTTTTATGGGCAAGAGAGATCATTGTCTGGTCATGTAGTGCCCGAACCAGCATGGAGGCCAGTGAGAGTGCATGTGGGGCCATCATCTTAGATGCAATTTCTATTTCACGGGTGGCAAAGTGGTACTTTTACTTGAATTTGTGTCTGGGCATAGAAGCCACACAACAAGCAGCATACTTTTTCCCATAACATGAAATTTGCCTTACTTACCCATTCCATGTAAGGCATATTGAGGCAAGGTTAACTTAATATTGTGTAACATATTCATCATAAAGAATCAATATGCATGCTCATATGTTTCTAATCATTAGAAAAAAATTTCTACGCTATTGAATCCCACTTGTGTCTATGACAATCAGGACAAGGAGAGGGGAAAGTGAAGGTCATTTACGAATCACTCGGACAATCTAAAGTTTTGGTTCAAGATCTCTGTTTCCCATATTCCTACCAATAACATTGTCTATTTAAGCAATGAACTCCCCCTGTGGTATCATGCCTACCACTTGCATAGGCCATTTGAATCAGACAGGCAAACATTCAGGAATCCAAAGCAACAATTTGTCAAGATATGTAGAAGAAGCTTCAATATACAGCTAAAGAAATAAAAATAAAAAATAAAGCAGCAGCACATATAAAATAGTTTATTTCACAACAAAACCACAATGGAATGGGTGGCAACCTGCTGCCTGAAGGTGGGCAACTTATGGCAGGCAAGATAAAGATCCTCAATGACCTGTTGCTGGGTCTTGTTTTCACTAAGATATTCTACTCCCTGAGTAGTGAACTTCTCACACATTGCACACACTCTTTCATCTTATACAGTAGTTGAGGAAGCTTGAATCTTGCTTTCAGGTACCTCATAACTTATCTGCTGACCTACAACATGAAGCAAATAGTCATTAACTCTTTTTTTTCATCCAAGCTTGAGAAGCAGGAACCCTAAAATCAACAGAAGAATTGCGTCATAAACACAAGCTTGAGAAGCAGGAACCCTAAAATCGAATTTGAGGTTCTAACCGTTTCTTGCACCAACAACTCTTGAGACTCCCTTTCATATTTCATCCAAATCGATTCTTCAAACTGTAAATGAGTTGAACAAAATTTAGGGGCTCAACCGAGGGAGAATCGTGAGAGAACGAAGAAGAAGAGAGGACGGAGAAATAGATTCAAACCTGATGTTTTTGGGTCTTTTGTTACAAAACACGAAAATTGCGCGCTTCTGATCGAAAACCCAGATTTGAAAACGTATGTATTGTTTTCATCACACAACACTATTTGCTAATAACCGCAAGGACCGAAGCAGCACAGACAAGAGTGAGAATATTCTACCTGGTAAAAGTTGCACTTCCTTATGAGTAAAAACTGTTTTAAGAACCACGAAGTAAGAACTGCAACGGCTATGGTTGAAGAACCGAAGAGGGATTTGAGGATTTCTTCTTTCTTCTGCTTCAAGATCCTCCTTCTCCTTCGATCGAAAATTGGGTTGAAAACCTGTGACTGAATCTTGGTATTCCTGCTTCAACCTATAACTCTTCTGCTTCGATCAAAACTGGGAAACTTTTAGGTTTGCTTCTTGTTCTTTAAGAACACTGGAATGAAGCTTCGTTGTCTTCTTCTTCTTCTCTGGGATGCTGCTCAAGCTTCGTCGTCTTCGTCTTCTCCTCTGCGAGTAAAATCGATGGATTTGGGGCTTTTGATTTTGAAATGAACGAGTTTATGTTGTCCCGCTTTTGATGAAATTTTGAAAAAGTATTTGTGATTTTCAAATTGTATATACGAATACAATTGTATGTATGCCGTGTTTTTAAAACGTATTAACCAAACTTGTATGAAATACCAATACTTCAGTTACAAAAACTACTCGAACCTCCCAACTCGAACCGCTGGTTTGTCATTGGACCGAACTGTCAGCAAAAAGTAAGCATTAAAGGTGGGTTTATATTTTTTTAATAGAAAGATGCAGCCAGCCGTCCGATCTAATCGGACGGCCGGCTTGACGGTCCTGCGCATTAATTACGTAGGACCTCAGCAAAATTGGTTCGAAAATGCCAAAAAGGGTTTTGATCAATTTAAGGGTTAGGGTTTTGACGTGTTGGTTATGCTCAGATGAGTGGTCAATCTATCTGCGAAGGTTTCTTGATGTTCTAACAGTGGAATAATGCTGAAATTGATTGACAGCAGAACAAAGGTTAGATTTTTGGGAATCTGGGAGAATCGAGGGTTTATAGTGGGAATCTAGAGAGGGCTTTGAATTGATTTCTCATATGGTAAAGTGTGACAGCTCTAGACTTCATATGCTCCCCCATAACTCCCTGATAGATTTTACCAAAAAAAAAAAAAAACTCCCTGATACATTTCTTAAGAAACAAGCTCATTGTTGTTACTTGTCCGCCACAGGCTTAAAGTTCGTGCCCCCACCTTTTTCTGGTTTTGTGATTTTGGTAATGATACCCTCCCCCAAAAAAAAAAAATAGAAGTAGAAGATTCCTCAAGGAGTTTTGCAATTCAACAGGCAGTGAGTGTCCAAATGCATGCAGAAAGAGAAAAGGAGAGAATGTGTACCTCAAGTAGCTCAGTAAGAGCAGCATGGAGCTCAATCCTAACGGAATGACAGATGTCAAAATTGAATGTTTTCACTTGTTATCATTATGGCTTCCTGTACCCGTTGTGATATACCTGAACCTAAATCAGGTTTCACCGAACTGATCCATTCTTCATGGTTACTTCTGAACTCTGAACTCATACCTACACTTCCAAATGATAAAATAATTTTATTTTATTTTGAGGCAGTTTTTTTTTTCTTTTTTTCTTTCTTTGGGGTTGGGGGGGGGGGGGGGGGGGGGTCAGGGGTGGTGGAGGCATTTGTGGGTGAGGGGATGAAGGCCAGGTAGGATGGGAGAGTGAAGAGAAATATATCTTTTTACATGGCAAAATATATCTAATAGTAAGGCAATTCTGTGTAAGAACCGTACCTCAGAAGCAACCCCATGGCTCTTGAAAGAGCCACTAATGACGGTATATTTTACTCCAGTTGACCATTACTGTCATCCATAAAATGCTTCAAACTTGGAACTTTATCCTTGACATAATCACCAAGGTCTTTGTGCCTAACAATTTGACCTACAAAACGGAAAGAGAAGTAACACCTCAACTGACTTAATTCCCTTTAAGATGAATGCAGACAGAACCCTTTGTGAAGGACTCCACACCACATGAACAAGAGTTTACCTCCACACAACTTTGTGATAGACTTGAGAAGAACCTGGGTCACACGATCACTGGGAATGTTCAGAAGTTGGAAACAGTCATCTGGAATAATGATAAGACTTGGTTGTACAGGTGGCACATTACGTAATTGCAGTAGCACATGCCCTACTTGATTCAAGATCACAGGATCCCTTGAAAACCATCCTGGATAATGAATGACGAATAGAACAAATAAAGTCAGGGAGAAGATCCCAAGGAAGATTAGTAAACCATTTAACTGCAACACACACTCCCTGCTAAAAGCAGACTTTGAGCCAAGGTGTTAAACAATCAAACTTCTGATTAAAAGAAACAAGCCAGTTCTTTATCCCTGTTTGACAGGTATATCTCCATTACATGGCACCATATAGAGAGCTCTTTCTATATGCTTCAGTGCTTCACTTCTTCCTGGCCCACATACATGGGAGACTCCTTTGGTCAGACCAACCATTAGATGGGAAAGCCCAATCTTGAATTACCTATATGTCAAGTTTCTGTACAACCCCCAACCCCCAACCCCCAATCTACATTACATATCATGATAGGACATTTGCACTAGTTGTCAGAAACTAACTTAACTAGCACAAATTTAAATTTTCACCAATTTTGTAAGTTTCATATTGCCACACGAGAAAAAAAGACTTCACTCAAACTTGCTAGACTGATTGATGATGAACTGGACATATCTGTAATTTTTGAGCCCCAAAATAACTGTTATGTGCCAGATGGTAGGTCCATCCAGAAAAGCTTTAGATTGGAAATACAGAAAAATTTGTGCCCTTGTCTGAATGTAAAGGATTATTTATTTATTCAAGTTATAACCATAAGCATGGAAAATGCATTACTTAGAAGCAGTAAGGTAAGGGAGGGAACAGAGTGACTGATTTCAAAGAAAAAAGAATAGATTTTAGGTCTCAAGCACCGCCTCAAGTTTCCTTGCTCTTATCTTGCTTCAAAGGCCTCTCTCACTGGGTGGTATATTTTCTTCAAGCTTGAGACTGCCCCAACCAGCCAGAAACTGTGGAACTGTTTGGTGAGTAAGACATGCGAGCTACTATCTATGACCACATATTGCTGCTAGGAAGCTGTGATATCATAGTTTGATTGTTCTCTTCAGCACTAGCTGATTGTAGACCACCATTGCAAATCCACAGGTTCACCAGGGGTCTCAAACTAATTCATGGGGATCATCTTCACCACTATCTGCTAGGGAATCTGACTTATCAAATTTGTCAGATGCACCCATCTAGGGTTATTTATCAGTAAGTTTCAAGTCAAATCGACCAATGGACCTATAAGAAATGGTATTGTTGGGTATTGAATTGATACGCATTTTCGGAAAAAGAAATAAATTTCTATTGATCAATATGAATAACTAAATGTTGTACGTCATAAGTTTGAGTCTAGTTGGGAGTTTGGTCTATTAGAAAGTCTTTCTTCTTTATGTTTTTTAGTCCCACATCGGGTATCATTCTACTTGCTCATTCATAACTATTATTATAAATAAAACCCTGCTATGTCACACAAGCCATAAGTCAAGATTCCACAAATTATTCAACATGGTTATTAGAGCCAATTTTGATCCAAGAACCTTAGTAAATTCTCATCATGAAGCACCACGACCATCGCAGCTCACCAATCCCCCTTTTGCCAGGTTCTAACCATCACAGATCTATCACCTCCACCTCCGCCACCTCCATTGCAACTCCAAAAGTCCAGCGACCACCATTGCTTGCAATCTGAACCACTCCTAGACCTTCCGCCAGCCTTAACCATAATCAGCGATAGGCCTAAGAGGATCGACTCATACCAGCGACCTCTCTAGGCCTATTGTTGCTTATCGCTAGGAACCCAAAAACCATGTGATTGCCTCTAAGGGCCATCATTGCAATTTGCATGGCTCCTAGAGGCATCACCTCTCTAGTTCGATCCACCTAAAGCCATCGGCCTCTTTCTAGCCCTCTTTCAACCTAATTTTTTTTCTTTTGAACCTATCGTTCCTCTTACTTGCGATAATTGCTAGAAGGGTTTCAATGATTCAAAAGTCCCTCTAGAACCAATCATCTGACCTAACCAGACTTCCTTCCATGATGAATTTCTTTCCTTCCCTGAAAAATCTTATTTTTTGACCTATCCAAGGAGGATCATGGTTCTGTGAAATCGCAGGGGCCTGTTTTGTAAATTAGAATAGTTCTAGGGTTTTTTTTTTTGCAAATTTGAATGTTTCCAGAGAGTTATGTGCGAAAAATTAACTATTGTCAGGGAGTTGTTTGTAAATTTGAATAGTCTCAGGGAGCTATTTGTAAATTTGAGTGATTTCTTTCTGCGATAGTTACTCCCACATCTCCTTTGACTGGTACATCTGAAGAGTCTCCCATGTTTTCTATTCATAGGGATCATGAGTTTTCCCTGCTTCAGATGACCACAGTAAAACTCAATAGGACAAATTATCTTAGATGGTCTCGTTCAGTTTTCCTTATTGTTGGTGCTCGTGGTCTTACGGCCATCTTGATGGGACTTCTACCAAACTTTCCCGGTCCACAACTTTCCAAGTGATATATAAATGAATGTTTGGTCATGGGTTTTCTCATCAACTCCATTGAATCAAGCATAGCAAACAGTCATCTCCTCCTTCCTGATTCGTCAACTATTTGGAAAGTTGTTAAGGATACTACTCAGAGTAGGCAATGATGCACAATGCTTTGAAATTAGATGGAAAATCAATCAGTTGCAGTAGAAGGACCTTACTCTTTCTCAATACTATAGCACTCTTCAGGGATATTACTAGACTTTAGATTTCTATGGAAAATTTACACCGAAGAATGTTGAAGATGCTATTTCTTATCAAAAATGGGAAGACAAACAGAAAGCGTCTATGAATTTTTGGCAGGATTGAATATAGAATTTGATCAAACTCGCGCATAGATCCTTTCTAGAGAGCCTTTCCATTCTCTGGCCCAAGCCAATGGCATGGTAAATATAGAGGACAGTCAACGGATAACTATAGTACATACACAAACTCCTGATAGGTCTGCATTAGCTGCTGGTTCTGGTAACCCTAAGCATAGTTTTGGAAACTCTCGACCTCCTGTGAAGTGTGAGTATTATGGGAAGGAACATTATACAAAGGATAAATGTTGGAAATTACATGGACGTCCAACCAGTTCCCATAGAGAAGCAAAGAGTGGCAGTAGGGGCAACAATCAAGTATCTACAAATCAGGCTTATTCCAAACATATAGAATACATCTACTCTTTCGTCAGCTGATGATGAAACTTGAAGGATCCTCTTCCAGGTTGACTCTCGGTGAGAGTGTTGCATTTTTTGATGCCTCTCCCTCTAGTTCCCAACCTCCTACAGGTATTTTCAGTTGTCACCATAGTTGTTAAGGCATTGCCTAAGCATCGCCTAGGCGTCCGGGCGCCTCAAATCAGTGTAGCCTTATTTTTAGGCAATAAGGCAACGGCCTTGGGGTATGAGGCGTTGCCTCAAGTGCCTCAGACGCCTTATACTCCAAGGCGTCCGCTTTTTTTTTTTTTAATCACATAAAAGATGCCAAATCGAAGGCATATATTGAATTACTTATTAGATTCCGATTGTAAGGTATCTATTCTTTGAACCTATATGTATATTTATAATGACGCTACATGTGACAAAATAAAATAAAAACAAATAAAATCAAAAGGGAATAAGTTCTTGAATCGAGTCTTACACTCTCACTCTAATTCCTAATCTCTTTCTCTCTTCCTCTCTTCTTCTCTTCCATTCCTGCGACGACACTCCGGCAAGCGGCAGCCAATGATAGGCGACTTCTTCTCTTCCTTTCTTCCCGCGACTTTTTATTTAGGACCTACTATGTGTGGTTTGTAGTATGTTGGATGACTTGAGTTAGGCTAATATTAATTTTTTTATTATATAAGGTATGATAGATTTATAATGAATTAGAGTGTATGAGATGTACACTAAAAATTTCACTTTAAATGCCTCAAAAGCGCCTCAGAGGGCGCCTCGTCGACTCATCGCCTCAACTAGCCTAAATCGCCTCGTCGCCATGACAACTATGGTTGTCACAGTGTCAATTATATTTATCCCTCTTGAATAATTGACTCTGGGGCAACTGACCACATGATTGGCTCATCTTCTTTATTCCACTTGTTCACAATGTTCGAACAGTAGATGGATCCCTGTCCCCTATTTCTAGAAAGGGCTCCATCATCTATTCACCTAACCTCACCCTTTCATCTGCTTTGCATATTCCTAAATTTTCAGGTAATTTATTATCCATTGGTAGCCTAACCTATGATATGAACTGCAAAATAACATTCTTTCCATCTCACTGTATTTTTCAGGACCTGGAGATGGGGTGTACGATTGGTAGTGGTAAACAAAAGGAGGGCTCTACCTTTTGGACGATTCTAGTTCTCCATCTGCTCTTTCTACATTTTCTGCATCGTCCTCTCTTGCATTAGTGTCTTTATTACAATGGCATAATCATCTTGGCCACATTCCTTTGTCAATTTTGTTTAGACTCTTTCCTGATTTGGTTAAAAAGTGTCATTTGAATTATTTTCGTTGTGATGCTTGTATTTTGGCCAAGCAAACAAGACATATTTATCCCATTTTAGATAATGGAACTAAATTTCCTTTTTCTATTATTCACTTTGATGTATGGGGTCCTTCTCAAACTGTGTCAATATCTAGCCATCATTGGTTTGTTACATTCATTGATTGTTACACCCGCACTACTAACCCGCACTACTGGGTTTATCTCTTGCATTAAAAAAAAGTGATGTGTTCTCCTGTTTTCAAAATTTCCACAATCTGGTTAAGACCCAGTTTGGGGCTGTAATAAAAATCCTTTGGACAGATAATGGGACTGAATCTTCAAGTGGTGGCTTCCCCTCTTAGCATTCTGATCATGAAATTATCCATCAAACCAGTTGTGTTAATACACCTCCTCAAAATGGGGTTGTAGAGCGCAAAAATAGGCATCTCTTGAAGGTGGCATGGTCCCTTATGTTTACTATGCATGTGTTGCCTCGATTCTAGGGTGATGCGGTTCAAAATGCCACCTATCTCATTAATAGGATGCCTTCACGTGTCTTAGATCAGTGTTGTCCTCTTGAAGTTCTCCTAGGTGTCCTCTTAAAGTTCTCCTAGATACAACCAATTTTACTGTACCCCTAAAGTTTTTGGATGTGTTGCATTTGTTCGCAACCATCATAGCTCATAGTAAGCTTGATCCTAGAGGGTTACGATGTATATTCTTGGGCTATCTCCTTACACAAAAAGGTTATAAATGTTACCATCCAGAATCGCGTCGTTTTTGTGTGTCTATAGATGTTTTTCAGGAACAGGTTCCCTTTTTTTCTCCTCTTATTCAGGGGGAGTGTCTTAGTGAAGTAGCTTCTTGTTCCTTGAAATTCCTCCGAAATTCCTCATGCCTGAGTTTCCTTTGACAAATTTTCCATTGGAAGATGGTGTGACTGGAAAGGAACAACTGGTGGATGTGCAGGGGGAGCCTAGACCTCCTATGAAGACCTACCACAGGAAGCAGAAGTCCCCCTCTAAGCCACGAAAATTGGAAGCCCCAGATCCTAGTCCTAAAGCAACCATTCCTCCTGGTGAGTCTGTTTCTGATCTAGATTTGCCCATTGCATTAAGAAAACAACCACGTACCTGCACCAAACACCCTATTTCTAACCATGTCTCATATCATTCCTTATCCCTAGAATTTCAAAGATTTATTGTAAAATCCGGCCTTATCCTAACCCTGACCCGGCCTGGATTTTATACCGTTGCAGGTCCGAAGACCCGAAGTGGTGGTAGAAGAGACCTGTGGGCCCTCTTAGTCGATGATTCAATGCTAAAAGTGGAGCCTATGGACATTGACGATGATGCCCCTTACTTGAGCACATTGTCATTTTTGAGTGAAAATCTGTGCATCGACGAAGATTGAATTAGTTGAAGACCTTCCCGGAATCCCATGATCAACCCGAAGGTATTTTCTGAAACTAGACTTGTTGATTGACTTGTAGGAGAAAACCCCACTCGATTTGACCCTGTATAGCCTTCCAAATCCACTCCTGAAGTTGCTGTCATAGCTTGGTCGAGTGACTGGTCGACTGACAGTCGACCAAGAGTCATGAAATCCGAATATTCATGAAATCTCTTCCCATTTTGCCCCTACCTTCTTGGAACTCGTGAATGAGGACCTAACCTAATCATTGGCACTCCAGAGCTCGAGGTTGGACACTCTCTTGGGCTATTCTTTGAAGTTTGGGAAGATCTTGACTCTAATCATTAGTGTATGTGTTAATCATCAATCCAAGGTATGATAATTCCTACCCCCTCCTAAACCTATCATTTCCCCTTTTTTATTTTTTCTTAAAGCCGGGGGGGGGGTTTTTTTTTTTTCAAAAACAACCACCTGTTTTCCCTCCCCTTTTTTTTCTTAATTTTTTTTGTTGTTGGGTTTTTTTGTTTTTAATAAATTTATTATCATTTTTTTTTTTTTTTTTTTTTTTTTTTTGTTTGTTGTTTGGTGGTGCCTTAAATTTTCCCCCCCTTAGATTTCCTCGTGATGACCGCAAAAACGAAAGCGTCGGATGTGGCCCGACCGCTGGGGTCGGGAGTCCACCTCCGAAGGCTAAGTCAGTTGATGAACTTAATCACAAACGGCTCTGCTAGAAGCACAGAGCTAAGGAATGAAGAACTGGGAAAGGTGATCTAGATAGCAGATCGCTGATAGTTTAGGTCTATCAGTATGTATCTGAACCCTGAGTCTCAGATAGTATTCTTTTTTATCCCCTCACCTTGTATGGTAGTGAGGTTTATATAGAGTGTACCTTCGAATCTCCTTCGTTGGATGCACTTGAGCCTTCTTCGGGTAGTCGTTGGATCTTAACAGTTAGATCCGTTGAGCAATAGACTTCTACTAGTTTGGACTAGTAGAGGACTCCTGAGATAACCTTTAGGTTATGTGATGATTATCCCTTCGATAATGATTATCCGCAGCCGTCAATTCGAGTCTGCCATCATTAGGGTGATTACCCTAATCCATAAGTAGGATTAGGGCACGCTTGCAGCCGAATAAGCTTTCTTCTTCAGCAAGCCATCTTCTGGATCCGGTTCGCTCGGGAGCGAGTCGGTTCTCTCCGTCTCGACCGGGGTCGAGGGTCGGACCAGGTATGAACCCGGTCTGATCATAATCTCTCCGTATCACGAGCCCCCCAGACCAAGCGTTCGGTCGATCCCGAGGGCTTGGTTTTTAACTGGGTTCGTCGTCAGGTGATAATCTCTGCGTGCTTCATTAAATGTCATATCACATTTAATGCGGTGGTCACTTTTCCTCGAGCGTTGTGAGTGTAAGGCCACGTATCTCCTTGCAGTTGATCTGTCGTGGCTCACGTCATCCAAGCGACGGTTTCCGAACGCCTATTTCGGATTCGTGAGTTCAAACTTTCAAAACGTCTTTCAATCTTGATCGTTGATTTTGAATCAATCTCGATCGTTCAGATTCCCGAACACTCGTGCGGGAGTTTTAAAAGCGGTTCGTTGTCTTCGTAGGTTTCATTCTTCTGTCTGGAATTTGAACCTTTGTTGTGCGCTTCGCACCTTCTTGCTCTCAAGCTTCCGCCTCTTGAATCATTAAGTTTCTTGGTCTTTTTCTTTTTGTAGTTTACTGAAACAAGTAATGGCGGACGATAGGGCTTCTCTGGTACCCAGTGTTGGTAATAGCAGTGAGGCTTTTGCTTCTCCTGCTCCCAAATAGTCGGATAATGATAACAAAACCCTAACTGTCCTCTGGCACGAGTTTGCTGAAGTTTCTCAAAAAGGTTTAGAAAGAAAAACCGAAACTTCTCCTGTCCTTCTCGAGTCTGGATCTTCCAAGATTGTCGAGTCTTCTAGGCAGCCTCAAACTTCCGGGTCTGAAGGTGGACCTGGCTCTGTTCCCTCCATTTATAATGAGGAAACCCTTCTTTCAGCTATCCAAGATTTTGATTTTCCTTCCTCTTATCAGGTTAGGGCTCCCCACCCTGATGAGAGGGTTGATTCAACCCTTTCGGGTGAATTTTCTCTGTATATAGATGCACTGGAAAGCGGGGTTCGCTTTCCCTTTTTTAATCCTTTGTTCTCCGCAGTTCTGAATCATTGGAACATTTGTCCCGGAATGCTCCTCCCCAATAGCTGGCGTCTCATCGTCGGCTTCTTGGGTTTGTGTTTTGAACTTGGCATTACGCCATCTCTTTCTCTCTTTGTACATTTTCATGTTCTTTCTATCTCCCATCCTCCCGGATGGGTTTTTCTGTCCAAACGCAATAAGGCTGAACTTGATTGGAGGGGCAGCATCCTGGCCAAAGGAACTTGCCCTTCTAACCACAAAAGATGGCGCGAATGATACTTTTTCTGTCGAGCGCCCCCATTAGATCTTAACTTCCCAACTGCCTGGAGGAGGTGTACTTCTTCTTCCGAGAATAACCGAGGCCTTCCCTTATCCGAGAGAAGACGAGGCGGCCGTCAGGAAGATCAAATCCATTCCATGGTATCAAGAGATACATGGACTTGAAGTGGAGTATAACTCCATTCTTCAGTACTGGGGCTTGGCTCATTGTGAGCTTCTAACCACCATCCTTTAATTTTCTTGAAGTGATATGTCTTTAATTCGACTCTTGTCATTCTTCTTTGCGGTGCCTCCAAGAATGAACCCTGAGAGCCTGCGGGTGAAGGCCGCTAGGGCCGTTGTGACAGCCGAGCAACGATCACCCAGAGCCTTGACCGTAGATCAAGAGGCTTCTGTTCCCTCTCCCGACCCCTCTTATAGGGGTATCAGGAATATCAGGCCCGTGGCTGATGCTTCGGGTAAAGGGAAAAAACCGATGGTGGAGAGGTCTAATGTCTCTTCCTCCGCCCCGAACCAAAAGGAGGCATGACACAATTGATGCTTCCTCCAATAAAAAATCCAAAGCTTCAACGGATTGTGAGGAGGTCTTCACCCCCAGTGGACCACCGAAGGCGACCGATAGGGTGACTCGGGATCCTGAGAAAGCTGCGAGTGGAGCTCCCTCGGTCTTGCTCCTTCGATCACCGGGGAATTTGAAGCCCTGGATGACATCTCCCTTGTTAGTCAATCTACAAGGTACCGGTCTTCTTGCTTACTTATTTTTTCATAATTTCTTATGACTTCTTCGATATTTTCCGCCTTCCCGGGAATCTTGTGTTGAGCTTTTATCAACACATGGAAGCATTGAGCCGGGTTGGTCGCACCCAGCTCCTTGCTGCAAACCTGTGAAGAGAATTTGGCCAAGGCCAATTCTGAAATAGACCAGCTGACTGCAGCTGCCGTGGAGCTGCAGAAAAAGCATGAGGAAGAAGTGATCTCCCTCAAGGAGGCCCTCGAAGCTTCGAAGATTCGTGCCGCTGCTGCCGAGCGCGAGGCCAGGAAGCAAAAAGCAGCTGCCACGTTGTTTGGTGACAGGCTTGAATTCAAAAGTAGGGAGCTCGAAGAACATCTGAAGTTGGCGATCCCTAGCAAGCCCGAGCATATAAAGCCAGAGCTTCGGAAGGAGTGTGTTCGGAAATACCTGAACAACGTACCTTTCTCCGAGCTGCTAGGTATCTACAACATTCAAGCTTATCGCTTGGGGCAGAACGACGTTTGGGAGCGAATTCTCGCATCAATCCCTGCCTTCGACACTGCTCCTTTTCGTGAGGTGTGCCACAAAGAGGTCTTCGGGAAAGTTGGTATGGATCTCCCGGACTGGGCTCAGGAAGAAGATGATCCTTTTCCAGCTGACCCTCAATATGAGGCATACCTGGTTGACGAGCCGGCACTTCCAGAGGAGAAATCACAAGCCGAGTCTCAAGTTGCTGTTGTAGAGGACTCAGCCGATGCCATTCTTGAGGAAGGCTCTTCTCAAGATCCTGAGAAAAGTCCTCCCGACCAGGGTCCCTCGGGCAACAATGAAGAAGAGGCTTAGGGAGTTATCTTTTATTGTAAAGATTTACCCTCTATTTAATGAATAGACATTTCTTTTTCATGTTGGCCTTTATATTTCCCCGTCTCTTGCTGAAATCTTGCCTTGAATATCAAAGTATAAATGATAAAACTTATCACTTAACTTTACATTCCTCGCCGAATAATAATCTTGTAGAAATATTGTGAAGATGCGTTTCGGAAAGATGCATTAATCTTCCCCACCATTTCATTTATTGCAAAGTCCGCACGTTTCCCTTCTGCGAAGTTCAAACGTTTTCCTACTTTTGTATACCATTCACTGTTTTCAATGAATCGGAAATACATCCATTATTTTAATGGCGGTGCGACGATTGGAGGTATCTCTGCGTCAGGTGCTCGTTTCCACATGTTTCCATGTGGCATCCCTCCGACCGTTGATCTTGCTTTCTGCGGATTTCGAAGCGTCATTTTGATCTAGGTCGTCGGTTGTCCTTAGCCTTCAACCGTCGTCTTAGTACCTGAGGCTATTTAAAGCCTTCGTGGGTACCCTCCATCTATCGTGCTATCTGCAAGTTAGATTTGCTAAAGTGCTAAAGCGACCTTTCGTCCTTCGGCCTGCTTCCGTATTCCTCGTACTCCAACAATAGCTCTATCAACTTTTGGACAAGTGAGTTTCTTGATTACTCATCTCTTTCCCCACTTCCCCCCTGAGTAAACTGCACAGTAGTTATACTTGGGGTTTAGTTATTTGGTTTTGTCGGAAGTGATAAAAAACTAGGGTTTTCCCTCTTTTTGTCGTCGTTTGATTTATGTACTGATACGGCTTGTTTGTTTGCATAGTGGCCCCCAAGATCAACCCGAACTTTATCAGAGCAAAATCTTGCAAGAAAATCGTTCCGTCGGTGGTGGTTGGGGCCAGTGAGGTGGTTTCAACTAGTGAATCCTCCAGCGTAAGGCGGCTGCTGTCGGTGAATCTTCAAGTCGATTCCCACGGTTTCTATTGATGCCGTCCCTGCGCCTCTTTTGCCCGAGTAGTGTCTAAGATCTTGATAAGGGGGGCAGAAGAGACTCAAGAACATGTTATGAAGTGTGGTTACCCATTTCCCATTCTAGTTTTTTGGCATCCTCCTTCCGTGAGGTTTGCACGAAGTTGACAAGTGAGCAGATCCTTGGTAGCTCATCTTCATCGCGAATTAGTGTAAAGTTTGGAGTAATGGGGTGCTAAGAAGGGTCTAAAGGATGAAGTCTTTAGAAGTCAGATGTAAGTCTTTCTTCATTATCTCGATTCGAAAAATTACCCTCCTTCTTAATGGAAGTTGTTTGAGAGTCTGGTAACACAAAATGTTCTAGGAGGTTGAGCAATGAAGTCAGAAAGAGAAATGTTGGACAGCGAGGTGGGAGAAAAATTGGATTGGGCTGGGACTTGGTGATGGGAGAAGATCGAGGAGGAAGTTGAAAGTCGAGCCAAAGGATTGAACGTTAAAAGGAGGCGTTCCTTTGGAATCCCTTACGATGTTGGAGGGTCTTCAAGTATTTACAAAAGCCCTTTGTTGATATGTGAATGCTTATAACGGGGGGGATGGTGAGAACGAAGTATGGGAATCAATATTAAGGAAGGATCCCATTTGATAGACTCCACGATGTTTGCGATCCGAAGTATACACCGGGTATTCCTCTAGGACCAAGGATAAGATTGATCCTCCACCTTCCGATCCAGATATTATGCATTATCTGGAAGATTCTCTGTTTATTCTCCTTGAAGAAGTCAATTATGAGAGCTTGTCGAATGCGAGTTTGGTGAGGACCATTCTTCTCTGGACAAATTGGACAAAGAGTATGAAATTGCGGAGGATTTTATGCATATGAAATATTTTTTGTAATCTGATTTCTTCTCTTCTTTACCTTGAATCCACTCCAATGGTTGACTCAATGTTTGTTCTAGCAAAGTGTGTCGATCTTGTATAACTTGCGATCCATGATGATGACTTTCTTTTTTGACCGAAGATTGTATCTAGCTCTTGTAATTGTTTTGATACGGCCTCTTTCGATCTTTTAAAGAAATAAGAAATTAACTTCATCTTGAACTTTGCTAGCCACTTGAATCGCTGTTGCATTAGGTCTTAGTTGTTTGAAACAATGCCTTTATTAAAGATTTGGAGAAATACAATAAGTCCGAGAAGGAACTCACTGGGTTTTAAACCGATGCCTTTACTAAGGATTTCGGAGAAATACAATAAGTCTTGAAGGAACTCACGGGTAAGGAAACGTGCCTTTACTTAAGGATAATTCAAAAATTCAATAAGTCTTGAAGGAACTACGTTTCAAACGCGCAAAGGAACTCACTGGATTTTATCCGATGCTCACTTAAGAAAGTCCGAAAAAATTCCATAAGTGTTGAAGGACCAGAATTTTCATCCGATGCCTTATAGTTGGATCTTGTTCTTGAATGTAGTGTATGATGCCCCCCAATCAAAAGATAGTTTGTTGAAAACCAAAAATTGCATTGATTGAGTTGAAAATGATTACATGGAACAAAATTGAAATCATCATCAAGGATAAAACTTTTTGAGATGTGGCATAGAACGATCCAACTCTTGGGTGTTGATGTTCTTCAGCTTGTAGCTCGAACCAAGGTTTACAACCATATAAGGTCCTTCGAAGGGTCCAATTTTCTTTGGTGAGGGGTGGAAGCTAGGGTGTTTCTCAACACCAAATCTCGGCTAAGTACCGACGATTCTTCACTCGAGTATTATAATGAGACGCTATCCTTCTTTGATAATGTTGAGTTCGTGCTATTGCCTTTCCGAACTTCGTCCAACAGATCAAGACTATCAAGGTCCTTGTTCATTTGCTTTTTCCTCGAACTCACGATCCCGTAATGTCGATTATCTCCACTGGTGCCAATGCTTCGGATCCATATGCCAACCTGAATGGAGTTTCTCTGTGGGTGTTGAATCGTAGTTCTATAAGCCCACAGTACATTATGAAGTTCTTCGACCCAAGAAGCTTTGTCGGCTTGAGTCTTCTCTTTATTCCTTCCAGTAGGGTTTGGTTAGTAACCTCTACTGTCCATTGCTTTGGGGGTATGCCACTGAGGACATACGATGCTCGATCATATATGTTCCACATAATTGCTCAAATTGTGGACAGTCGAACTGAGTACCATGGTCAGTGACGATAATCTTTGGAATCCCAAAGCGATATATGATTGACTCAAGCACGAATTTCTCCACTTTTTTCTCAGTAATTACCGCCAGTGCACTGGCCTCAACCCATTTTGTAAAGTAATCAATTGCTACTATCAGATATTCCCGTCCGCCTGATGCCTTGGTGAATTTGCCCATGATATCAATTCCCCACATCGCAAAGGGAATGAGATTTAGAATTGAAGTCATAGTTTCCGCCGGGCGCTTCGATCATTGTAGCATGAATTTGACAGTTACCACATCGACGAACATATTCCATAGCAGCCTCTTGGACCTTAGGCCAATATAACCCAAGTCTCAGAATTTTGTGAGCCAGGGCCTGTCCACCCATGTGAGCTCCACAAATTCCTTCATGAACCTCAGCCAAAGCTGATTTTGCTCCTTCGGGGCCTATACATCTCATAAGGGGTCCAGAATAAGATCTTTTGTATAGTCTCCCATTCTGAATGACAAATCTAGCTGATCGAATCTTGATCAACTTTGCCTCTTTCGGATCCTTAGGTAATTTGTCATCTCTCAGATACTCGATTATTGGATCCATCCAGCAACGCTCTGCTTCAATATAAGAAATTTCTTTCTCATGATAACTTGGAAAAGTTATCTCTTCAATATAGACCGAAGGGTCTAGATTCTTTTCTTTGGCATTGGCTAGTCGGGATAGCTCATCTGCCACTGAATTTTCATTCCTCGAAATCGAGATATCTTCAAATTCCGAAATTGGTTTTGAAATGCCTGCACTATCTCTTGATATTTCTGCAAGCGTGGTTCTTTAATACCATACTCCCCCTGGACTTGGTTGACTATAAGTTGAGAGTCACTATAAATAGTAACATCTGCAATAGATAATGCTTTTGACAACCGAAGTCCCGCTATCGAGCCTCATATTCTCGCCGTTATTACTTGCTTCAAATGCAAATCTCAAAGCATATCGAATAATAAATCCTGCTGGACTTTTTAATAGAATTCCAGCTCGCTCCATTTTTATTACTCGAACCATCCACATATACCTCCCAAGTGGTTGGTATAATGGGATCCTCAATGGTGGGTTCCACCGGTGCGGAGTTTCTACTACAAAGTCGGCTAATGCCCGAGCCTTGATTGCGTTCCGGGCTTAAAGCTCACTTGGAACTCGTTGAGTTCAACCGACCAGGACACCATCCTTCCAGGACAAATCAGGTTTATTAAGAACTTTACTAAGAGGAAAAGTTGTAAATACCTCAATTGGATGAGCTTGAAAATATGGCCTTAGCTTCTGGCGGCCATCATGAGAGCAGAGCCCGCTTCTCAATCTGTGAATATCTTGTCTCCGCATCTAGCAACACGTGGCTTACATAGTAAATCGGCCATTGTTTTTTATCTTTTTCACGAACAAGTACCGCACCGACCGCTGAAAGGGACGTCGCTAGATATAGCTGTAATATTTCCCCTTTCTCGGTCCGGACAGATCGGTGGTTGTCCAAGTGCTTCTTTTAACTCCTCGAAAGCTTTTCGGCACTCTTCAGTCCATTTTGCTTCCTTACCGCCCTTCGGTCTTTAAGTGCCTTGAAGAAAGGCAAACATTTTTCTCCGGACTTGGAGATGAATCGATTTAAAGCAAGAACTCTCCCTTTTAAACACCGCACATCACGAACAATTTTGGGAGCCTCCATATCAATCGAGCTTGTATTTTGGCAGGATTAGCCTCAATTCCCCTCTCGTGATACCATGAAGCCCAAAAATTTGCCCGAGGAGACTCCAAAGGCACATTTTTCTGGGTTTAGCTTCATTTGATATTTCCGCAGTACTGAGAATACCTCAATCAAATCTGCAATATGATTTGCTTTTGTAAAGCTTTTCACTAGCATGTCGTCAACATAAGCTTCAACATTCTTTCCTATCAGCTCTTTGAAAATCTTGTTGACGGCCCCCGATATGTTGCTCCCGCTTCTTCAGGCCAAAAGGCATGACCTTGTAATAATAGCTTTCACGATCAGTCATGAAAGCCGATACTTCTCATCCTCCTTATTCATAAGGATCTGATTATACCCTGAGTAGGCATCCATGAAACTTAAAGTTTCATATCCTGCAGTCGCATCTATCAAGAGGTCAATCCGAGGCAACGGATAGCAATCTTTTGGGCAAGCCTTGTTAAGATCTGTGTAGTCTGTACACATCCTCCACTTCCCATTCGCCTTTTTTACTATTACCACGTTGGCCAACCAAGTTGGGCATTCAATTGGTTCTATGAAACCAGAATTCTTGAGTTTTTCAACCGCTCGAACGGCTTCATATTTTTCAATGGAGAAATTTCTTCTTTTTCGTATCACCGGTTTCGCCTTAGGATCTATCCGAGTTTGTGCTCTGCAATGGCCCGATCGATTCCCGGCATGTCCTCGAGAGACCATGCAAATACATCTTTATTCTCGTTGAAGAAATAACTTCAACTCATATTTAAATTCTTCCAGCTGTTCAGACCCAATATAAGTAATCTTTTTCTCATCCTCGGTACACAGCTGGATTTGTTCCAGCTTCTCCACTGGTTCGGGTCTTTGCATCTCTGTCTCTTCCCGATCATCTCGAACTTCTATAGGTAGGGCAGTTACCTTCCTCGGGCCCTCCTTGTCTTTTAAATAGGCAACGTAACACTGCCGAGAGATCTTCTGGTCAGAGGAGACTTGACCAATTCCCATATCGGTCGGGAATTTTATCTTCGTGTGCTTTGTCGAAACAATAGCACCTATCTTGGATAAAGATGGTCGCCCGAGGATCATATTATAAGTGGCAGTTCCCGAACCACCAAAAAATTGATTCGGACGGTTGTTTCCTTAGGAAAACTTCCAATAGATAAATCCAATCGGACCGATCCTTCCGCCACCGCAGATGACCCCGCAAAACCATATAGATGTGTGGATGAAGGTTTCATCAAGTCCCGATCCACCTTCAATTTTTGATACACTTCGTAAGAAATTAGGTCACTGCAGACTCGTATCAATCAAAACTCTATGCACTTCCCGACGTGCAATCTCTACCTTGATGACTATAGCATCATCATGAGGTAAACAAACATCTCTTTCGTCCTCCTCGCTAAAGGTGATAGAATCTTCACCATTCAGCTTCTTCCGCTTCGCCCTCTCCGGTTCCAACAAATTTGGATTTTGTTTTCGACTCCGGAGTGATTCGGGCTCTGGTCCCCCGAAGATGGTAAGGATTGGTGACCGAGTAGCTTCAATCACCTCCTTGCCCTTCTTAGACTTCGGGGCCTCCTTGATCGTTCCGAACTAACCGAACGATCCCTTTTAGGAGCAGCCGCACGTGGCTCACGTGGCTCCTCCCTTCTTCTCGCTAACAAATCGGACAGATGTCCCCGAGATATTAATCTCTCAATATCCGCTTTCAAATGACGACAATCATTAGTATAATGACCATAGTCCTTGTGGAATCGGCAATACTTTTCTCGATCCCGCTGCTCTCCGGGTTTCAAAAGAATTTTAGGCGGCCACTTTAAAATATTTTTTCTTTTGAGGATATTTAAAATATCAGCCCGAGGAACATTCAATGGAGTGTACTCACTTTTACCGGGGACCTTTGGCACCAAGCCCGAGATTTTCCAACCCGATCACGGACATTTTTCTTTGGCTTCGCTCGTCAGAGCCTTCTGTTCCTTATTGGAGACTTTATTATCTCCTTGGCGCGCATCTAGAATCTCCATGACTTCACCTGCTTCCGGCATCTCTCGTACCAACTCAAGATAAGTCGCAGGCATATCCCGTAGTAATAACTCCAGGAGTTTTCGATTAGTGAGTCCCGTAAATAGAGCAGTTTTGGCTACTTGCTCATCCAAATTTTCTATCTCCATCGTCACTTTGTTGAATCTTTTCAGAAACTCTCTGATTGATTCGTTCTTTCCTTGTTTGACAAGAAACAAGGTTTCTTCCGTTTTCTTGACCTCGTATTCCCACTGGAATCGCTCTATGAATTGGCGCGCCAATTCGTCAAAGTTTACAATCCTTCCAGAGGGGAGGTTCGAAAACCACTTTTGTGTTGCTCCAATGAGAGATGAACCAAAAACCCGCATAAAATTTCATCAGAATTACCTGAAACTGCCATGGTCTGTTGGTAATAGCCGATGTGAGTTGTTGGATCTCCGGAGCCATCGAATGTTGAAAAGGTAGGCAAACGGAAGTTACGGGGAAACTGATATCCCGCAGTTGGCTCGGCAAAGGGAGTCTTCCGAATGACTGAGTAAATATCCTCAGTTATTCTTCCCTTAGCCAACCGCCCTAATTTCTCATTGATGTTGGCCAATTCCCGACCAATCTGGGTCGGGTGATCTTCAGCAATATGATCACGACCTCGATTAACACGATCATCCCGTGCTACTCGATCATCACGAACAGCCCGTCCTTCCCAAGCATTCCGCTCATCGTGAACTGCTCGATCATCACGAACGGTTTTTCGGACAGTGGGTGAGTGAGTTCTTACCCCTGTATCCAACCTTGTATTTGAATCAGTTGTACTCTCTTGCGGTCTGTCGAACCGATCATCTCGCCTAGGTTGATCATCAATCCTCCTAAGTCCTCGGTCTCCTTCATGAAAATTCCGACCGATATTCCGGTCTTCACCAATCTCTCGGTCACGTGGCAATGCACGTCTCCCCGAATCGCGCTGATCAGGTTCTTGTGGTAAAACCACTCGTCTGGTGAGCATGCGGAATGCTTGGCTCACCTCCAAGAGTTGAATCTTTACCTGATCCAATTGATCTTGGAGTGTATCAGGAGGAGGATTACATCCTCCCTGGCCACCATCTACCTCGATAGGATTTTGGCTTTCTCGGGGAATATCTGGATTATTCGCTCCAGGGATCTAAACACCGGAATTGCGTTGTGCAGCGGCTGCTGATCTAGTCACCATGGCTTTTCAAGATATTCCCACAGACGGCGCCAATTGATGCGTCCAAAATCTGCTCAGCCCTTAGAGTTCCTCGTGATGACCTGCAAAACGAAAGCGTCAGATGTGGCCCGACCGCCGGGGTCGGGAGTCCACCTCCGAAGGCTAAGTCGCTTGATGAACTTAATCACAAACGGCTCGCTAGAAGCACGAGCTAAGGAATGAAGAACCGGGAAAGGTGATCTAGATAGCAGATCGCCGATAGTTTAGGTCTATCAGTATGTATCTGAACCTGAGTCTCAGATAGTATTCTTTTTCGATCCCCTCACCTTGTATGGTAGTGAGGTTTATATAGAGTGTACCTTCGAATCTCCTTCGTTGGATGCACTTGAGCCTTCTTCGGGTAGTCGTTGGATCTTAACAGTTAGATCCGTTGAGCAATAGACTTCTACTAGTTTGGACTAGTAGAGGACTCCTGAGATAATCTTTAGGTTATGTGATGATTATCCCTTCGATAATGATTATCCGCACGTCAATTCGAGTCTGCCATCATTAGGGTGATTACCCTAATCCATAAGTAGGATTAGGGCACGCTTGAGCCGAATAGCTTTCTTCTTCAGAAGCCATCTTTGGATCCGGTTCGCTCGGGAGCGAGGCGGTTCTCTCCGTCTCGACCGGGGTCGAGGGTCGGACCAGGTATGAACCCGGTCCGATCATAATCTCTCCGACAACAAATCGAAGAATGCAGAAAAGCTAGACAATATAAAAAAAAGACCCCACCCCTCCCCTCCCCCTGATTAAAATACCCCCCCCCCCCCTTAACAACTCCTAATACATCCGATTCCGGAGGAACAAAAAAAAAAAAAAAAAATTAAAATGAGTTTTATTGAACCGTTGGATCTTCATGAAAATTGGTGTGCAATACCCTCTTACTGTTATAAACATGCCCTCCAAATTTCAAGTCAATCGGAGCAGTGGAAGGGTAGATTCTGATCACATTTCCCTTGCTGCCCGAAGTTAACAAGTCTTGGTCGATCGCTTGGTCGATTGATGATCGACAGACAGTCCAACCAAGAGTTGTTAAAGCCTGTTTCAGCCGAACTGATCCGTTTGAACCCCGATTTGAATGTTTTCTTCTCTGATGTTGCTTGTATGTTATCTAGGGTGTCAACACCGACTTTGGAACCATTCTTGGTGATCCTTGAATTTAATTACAACTTGATTAAGGTAAGGACAGTCGTTAACTTAAGTATGTTAATTACATCAACATGCTTACATTATGGGAAGTTAATGATTATGTTAATACGAGTATTTCATTTACCATACATGACTGTTAAATGTTTCTTATCAGTAATATAATGTCATATATTATTTAGAACATCATGTTCAATTATACTTTATGAATTTAAATATGATCAATCATGTTATGATATACATTGTTTATATGATGAATTATTGATTCGAGCATGATATGATGAGATTGAGCTTGTGATTGATTACGTATGACTTGGGATTGAGAGGTGTCCTTTTGACACTTCTGTCCTTGGGCATCAGAGGGAATAGTATGGGATGTTCTCCGATGGTGCCTATCGACACTTTCCCGGGTCATTGGGTGACATATATAGGGTTGTCTAGGTGTATGGTTAGGATATTTTCCTTGTCGTATCAAACCCGAATCGGAAGGGTATTGAGACCGAACGACCCGTGGTAGAATATGAGCAAGAGTACTCAAGACTGGTATCCACTCCGTGAGAGGGCTTGAACTATATTGCGGATACCCGAAAGGGGCCATTTATTGGTAGGGTTGCATATGGATAGACCTGGGCTCACGGGCGTTCAAGACCGGTAACCAATTTGTGAGAGGATGTGAGAGCTTCCCGTTTACTATATGTGGATGACCAATAGGGTTGATGAGTCCGTAATCCAGGATTGCGCTGACTCTAGTGTGAAGGATACCGGAAAGGATCGCCGGGGGCGAGGAATGGACGTATCTGGATCTGACATGATATGACTGAGTAGATGACTTGCATTGGGCTAGGCTTTACCGTGACATGCGCCTGTACTTATACCAAACGGTGATGTGAGAGAGCGGTGACTGATTCCCAAACCATGGTTTATGAGATGACCTTACCGAACTTCCCCGGGCAGACCCAAGACATCTTATGATTGAGGGGGAGTGATTGACGACCCAAAGGAGTATGGTGCTACGGCTTAAAGCATGTCTACCTTAGAGACCAGCATACTTAATATAGAACCATATTTCATTTTGCCTCATATCATATTGCATTGTATGTGAAGTGTATCGAATGGATTGTGTATTATGAAACGACTTGCCTTGCTGAGTTCTTTTGAACTCATTCCTTTTGTGCAATTTGTTAGATTTTCCTGCAGGTTCTGATGATCTTGATGGCGCGTCCTACGACCGAGCTATGATGCATACTACCCTGCGGGTGATGGCTACTATGAGAGTCAGGATTTCGGTGCCGAGGAGGATTATAGTTCGTTCCAGGGTTAGCCCCACTCTTGTGAGGGAGCGGCCACGTTGGGTTCACTTCATCCATACCTACGAGGAAGTCTTGATTAGGATAGAAGAAACCTATGTGTAGGCCCCATTTCCCTGGATGACTGTAATCATAGGGATCTTCTCTCTTCAGTTTTTATGGATTTATTTATGATACTGTTTGTAACTAAACTTGATTTACTACAGCTTCCGCTATTTGTGAAGGAGTGACTTCTGATCACTCCTTCTCTTTGAGATGTTATCACTTTGAAATTGGTATTTAAATGTTTCCGCACTCTGATTATCTATCTTGTCTTATTCTTTTGATCCATCTATTGTTTCTGTATACATTGATTATTTTGTTCATGATTATGTTGTCGTGTATGTGGGAGGCATGGCCGCTCGATCTGGATCTTCGGGCTGTGGATCACATCCCGGGTATGCCAGATAGGATACCGGCTGGGTGGATGTGACATTTATTTTCTCTGTCTTCCACCTCTATCCGTAGTTCATGGCAGGATGCAGTGTCTCACTCAGACTGGAAGGAAGCTATGGATGAGGAAATACAGGCCTTGAGAAAAAAATAAGACATGGGATCTAGTATCCTTGCCTACAGGGAAGAAGATTGTTGGATGCAAATGGGTGTTTGTAATGAAACACAAAGCAAATGGGACCATTGAGAGATATAAAGCAAGACTCGTAGCCAAGGGCTTTACTCAAATCTATGGCAGTGACTACCAAGAGACATTTGCTCCTGTTGCTAAGATGACTATTGTTCGGGCTGTTCTCTCATGTGCTGTAAACCAAGGGTGGAGTCTTCAACAATTAGATGTGAAGAATGCTTTCCTGCATGGAGAGCTGTAGGAAGAAGTATATATGGATGTGCCCCCTAGTTATACTAGTTCAGAGACCCATGGGAAGGTGTGCAGGTTAAAGAGAGCTTTATATGGTCTAAAGCAGTCTCCTAAGGTATGGTGTGGAAGATTTCACAAGGCAATAATCTCCTATGGCTACAGACAAAGTAATGCATACCGTACCTTGTTTATCAAGCGGGATAAGTCTCATACTATAGTAGTCCTTGTATATGTGGATGATATTGTCATCACATGAAACATTAAAGAGGAAATTACAGCCTTGAAGACTTTCTTGGGGACAAAGTTTGAGATAAAAGATATGGGCAGACTCAAGTACTTTCTTAGGTTAAAATTGGCTTGCTTTGCTAATGGTGTCTCACTCTCTCAAAGAAAGTACACCTTGGACCTATGAGAAGATATTGGAATGCTAGGGTGTAGACCTGTCAAGACCCCAGTGGAGCCTAATCAACACTTGAAAGCTAAAGAAGGAGAACCTATTGACAAAACCAGCTACCAAAAATTAGTTGGGAAGTTGATTTATTTGTCACATACTAAGCCAGATATCACCTTTGCAGTCAACCTTGTTAGTCAGTACATGCATGATCCTTATTCTTCACATCTTAATGCAATGATTCATATCTTGAGGGAAAGGTATTTTAATCTCTTCTTAAACACATCTTAGAGTTGAAGCATACATGATGTAGATTGGGCTGGATGTTCGGATGACAGGAGGTCTGCCTCTGGCTATTGTGCTTATGTGGGAGGTAACTTGGTCTCTTCGAAGAGCAAAAAATAGGTTGTAGTGGCTTGGTCAAGTGTTGAAGAAAACCCTTCAACCATAACACTTCACAAATACCTTGAGCTAAGGCTCTAAACTCTACTTCAGGAACTTGGAGCAGATCTGGAAGGACCTATAAGGTTGTATTCTGACAGCAAATCAGCCATCAACATCCCCCATAATCCAGTTCAGCATGATAGGACCAGACATGTGGAAATTGATAGGCATTTTATTAAAGAAAAAGTTGAGTCTGGTATGGTTCAGATTTCTTTGGTTACCTCTCACAACCAGTGTGCTGATATATTCACAAAAAGTTTGAGTGTCAAGTTATTTAGTAGTATTGTTAGCAAGTTAGGCATGATAGATATCCATGCACCAACTTGAGGGGGATTGTTGCAAATCATAAGTTTGTGTCCAGTTGGGAGTTTGGTCAATTAGAGTCTTTCTTGTTTATGTTTTTTAGTCCCACATCGGGTATCATTGTACTTGCTCATTCATAACTATTATTATAAATAAAGCCTTGCTATGTCACACAAGACATAAGTTAAGATTCCACAAATTATTCAACACTAAAAGATTGGATATCCATACTAGCAACTTACCAATTGTATCAAAGCTCTGTGCCATAGGGATAACTCCAATAGTAGGAACAATTGCATGTGAAGGCCGAAATCCATAAATTCCACAGAATGCTGCAGGGACCCTTATGCTTCCTCCAGTATCACTGCCTGATTGAAAATGCCAGAAGACAACAGAAGCATTTGCATGAGTCCGTATGCTACATCTACTGATGATAATTGCTGAAGAAAGAGTCCGTATGCTAAATCTACTGATGATAATTGTATAAGAAAAAAGTTAAAATAGAACACATGATATCTAAGAGGGAGTGAACTGTTGCACCTAAGGAAAAATCCACAAGCTTTGCTGCCACTGCTACAGCAGATCCACTTGAAGACCCTCCAGGTATCCGATCCGGCACACATGGATTAATTGGTGTCCCGTAGTGTCTGTTTTCTCCCTCTATACTGTCATCATACACTAAAAGAATATCATAAAAAATGCCAGAATATGATAGAAAAGCATATTGGGAATAAAAAAAACCATTATAGATTTTCACATCAGATCATTTAGCTCCCTATTGTGGGGGTAGCATCCCTAACATGACATCTTAATCATATGATACATGAAAATCACAATAAAACAATGGAAGCAAGTTTTATATGTGAAGAACAAAGTGACCAAGTAAGCTTGTAATAACACAAAATCGTTAACAAATTCTCCTGACCCTGAGAGTCTAAAACAAACCTGTAGGCCATTTCATCCATAATAGTTTTGCCAACAGAAATGGCGCCAGCATTTAGTACAGCTAAAACAGCAGGAGCCGTTGATACGGCAGGCAAGTGTGTCCTAGCCCAATCCGGGTTACCAAATCCAGTAACATATCCTTCAACACCAAATCTGTTCCCATAAAGTCAAGAAATTTCAGCAGCAGTTGCCAAATTGCAAATTAACAGAAAACCCACTTAAAATGGAGAACAAAAAAAAAATTTGTAGTCAAAAGCAGTAAGAGCAGGAGAGAAGAGTGGCGTGCATGTCTTTGATGGCGAAAGTGAGGCCGTTCAGAGAGAGTTGTTGAGGCGAAGTGATTGGTGGACGATGAAGTACAAATTTTTCCATGAAAGCTCCGTAATCCGACTCTACCGCCGGCATATCTAGTACAAAAATTCATTTCTCTTTCCATCTATCTAGAGGAGTTGGTCCCGAGAATCTCTATTTCTGCCAAGTTGAATTGAGCTGACAGAGTGATATTTTCACTATTCCTCATCTGGCTTTCAGAATCGACACAACAGTGGGTTGGAATAATGGAATATCTTCGAAGTCAAAACCGTCCATTAGATCAACATGGACAACAAACTTTTTTATTTTTTATTTGTTATGCTAAATAAACTTTATATTAGTGAAGACAACAATTACATAGTGTAGCACTATCTATTGTACTCTAGAACAAGATTTAAAGTATCCCACGATACCATACGATACTAGTCGATACGTATCCATATTTGACCCAATCGATACGATACATCTCAATACGTCTCTCCATTGAATTACACTAAAATGCATTAGCCAGAGCGATACAATACACGATACAGGACAATATGTCTCTTAAAATCATCTGACCTATACTCGATAACCGATATTTTAAACATTGGTTTAGAGCAGAATCATATGCTATATAATTAAACATGGACAACAAACTTGTCTATGCAAATTTACAAACTTAAAATCTTAAAATATATAAAAAAATTACGTTTACCAACATATCCTCTCTTTTGATTTAAACCATTAGATGTAAATCAGATGAAGTGACGAGCATGTAATGGTAGCCCGGCTGCAAGCCGGTTGACATAAATAAAAATCCGTAGTCTCACCCTAATTTCGAAGAATTTTATCCTATCCATTTTTTACAAGAAAATATATCATCAATTTCTTTATAAATAAATGACATATGTTTATAGATTACAACAAATGATCAAAGTTAGATTTAAAAGATAAAAAAATATATTTTAATTTAATCTCGACCTTTTACAGTTGCCTATAAACACATGTAAAGAAATGCAAGGATGAAAATTTAATTAATAATATTATTATTATTATTATTTATCTTGTTAAAGTGGGTGATGACCTGTGAAAGTCCGGCTATCTTGACCGTTATCAGTTACTATGTGTTGCAATGTTTAAAAATTTTAAAAATTGGTGTTCTGTTTCAAATATTTGAAAGAAAGGGGGGGGAAATAAGAAAAAGGGGGGAGGGAAAAGGGAGGAAGGGAGGTAGTCCTCCTCATTAATGGAGGGCTCACAAAGTTTGACAAACACATTTGTAGAGAGAAAGTTTTCTTCTCTCTCAGCCACTTATGTTGACTTTGAAGAGAGAAGCTTCTCTTCTCTTATCTCCACCGAATTCACCTATTTATGACAAAGGAGACAACCATTAATATGGACGGTAAGTCCTTTGACAAATTGTCAAGGGAGATAAGGCAACGTTCATCCTTTCTTCTCCTCTTCAGCTATAAATAGGGGTGGGGAGGTTTGCTTGAGATGCAGAGAAGTGTAGAGAGAAGCAAGAGAGTGAAGCCAAGTGAGAGAGGCTAAGCCAAGTGAGAGGCAAGTCAAGTGTGGGAACACTCCTCTAGAGTTGAGAGTGTGAGTTGAGAGAGGGTGTACAGGGGTATCCGGTTTTGGATACAGGGTTGGGTTGGGTTGTAAATCCAAGCACTGTACAAGAGTTGTATTTCAACTTTCTCATAGTGAAGGTCTCATTACGCCCGTGGATGTAGGCAAAGCCGAACCACGTATATTGTTGTGTTGTGCTTCCTTTGTGATTATTTCCTTCGTTATATTTCACGTGGGTCCCATACAAGTACTATTCACGTGGGCCCCACACCGACACTATTCACAACACTATTCACACGGGCACTATTCACGAATACATTTTTGTATTGTTTTTCTCTGTCGATCTTTTACACAGGAGGGAAAATAGTGAACCGTCTATCGGTCTTTTTCCCAACAAGTGGTATCAAGAGCCGGTTCGCGTGACTGTTCGTAAAAGATGTCAATGGAGGCAAGCGCCGTAGGACGGATGATCAGCTTGAACGGGAGCAACTGGATGATATGGAAATCCAAGATGGAAGATTTGCTATATTGCAAAGACTTGTATGCTCCCATAGAAGGTGCATCGTCAAAACCAGAGCAGATGTCTGAAGCGGAATGGAAAGTCCTAGATCGAAAAGCCGTTGGCTTCATACGCCAATGGTTAGATGATTCTGTTTATCATCACGTTTCCACTGAAAGTTCGGCGCATTCACTATGGCAAAAGCTAGAAGGTTTGTATGAGAGAAAATCTGCTTGCAACAAGGCATTCCTTATCAGGAGACTTGTAAATCTCAAATACAAGGAAGGGAGTTCTGTGGCAGCACACTTAAATGAGGTACAAAGTATTGTTAACCAACTCAGTTCTATGAAAATGACACTTGATGATGAGTTGCAGGCTTTGTTATTGTTAAGTTCGTTGCCAGAAAGCTGGGAAACCTTAGTTGTCTCCCTCAGTAACTCAGCTCCTGAAGGAAAGCTCACAATGGATATAGTAGCTGGAAGCCTACTGAATGAAGAGACAAGGAGAAAATCCTCAATCTCATCTCACAGTGAAGCCCTTGTCACTGAGAAGCGGGGGAGAAGTAAAACTAGACCGCCTCATTTTCGTGAGAAATCATATGGAAGATCCAAGTCAAGAAGCAGGATCACATGCTACTACTGTAAAAAGGTAGGGCATATGAAAAAAGATTGTAGAAAGCTTAAGGCACGAATGGAGAACCAAAGTGAGGACAAAGAAGACAAAGAAACCACTGCCATCAGCTCAGATGGAGATATTATCATCGTCTCAACTAGTGATGAGTTTTGCCTCACTTCTACATGCCATGACTCAGATTGGGTCATTGATTCAGGTGCATCCTTCCATGTTACCCCTTACAAAGAATTCTTTATCGCTTTTGAATCAGGTGATTTTGGTACAGTAAAGATGGGTAACAATGGCATTTCAAAAATCATGGGTAAAGGTAATGTGTGCATCAAGACAAATGTCGGATGCCAAATGGTTCTCAAGGAAGTAAGGTATGTGCCAGACCTCCGTTTTAATCTAATCTCTGCAGGAAAGCTAGATGAAGAGGGATACCATAACCATTTTGGTAATGGTCAATGGAAACTTACCAAAGGATCTCTAGTGATGGCAAGAGGTAGCAAATGTTGCACTTTGTACAAAACACAAGTGCAAATATGCAAAGCAGGGGTAATTGCAGCAGAAGAAGAGTCCACTGCAGATTTGTGGCATCAAAGACTTGGCCACCTGAGTGAGAAAGGTATGCAAATTCTCACAAAAGGGAATCTTCTGCCAAACATTAAAGGTACGCATCTGAAACAATGTGTTCATTGTTTAAAGGGAAAACAACATCGTGTTACCTTTAATAGAACTTCTTCCCATAGAAAAAGAAAAATTTTGGAATTAGTGCATTCGGATGTATGTGGTCCTATGAAAGTAAAAACTCTTGGGGGAGCTTTGTATTTTGTAACTTTCATAGATGATGCATCTAGAAAAGTGTGGGCATATGCATTAAAAACTAAGGATCAAGTTTTTGATGTATTTAAAATTTTTCATGCCTCTGTTGAAAGAGAAACAGGTAAAACTCTTAAATGTGTCCGTACTGACAATGGAGGTGAGTACAGTGGAGCATTTGAAGAGTACTGTAAGGAGCATGGAATCCGTCATGAACAGACTGTTCCAAAGACCCCACAACATAATGGTGTAGCTGAAAGGATGAACCGCACCATTATTGAAAGAATAAGATGCATGCTTTCACATGCAAAGTTGGCAAGGTGCTATTGGGGAGAAGCAATGCGCACAGCCGTTCATCTAATCAACTTATCTCCATCAGCCCCCTTGAATGGAGATGTTCCTCAGCGAGTTTGGAGTGGAAAGGAGATATCCTATAACTACTTGAAGGTGTTCGGTTGCAGGGCGTTCGTGCACATCCCAAAAGACGAACGAACCAAACTTGATGAGAAAGCAAAACAATGTATTTTCTTGGGTTATGCTACTGACAAGTTTGGTTACAGGTTATGGGATCCAATTGATAAGAAGGTGATTAGAAGTAGAGATGTGGTCTTTCTAGAAGACCAAACGATCCAAGACTTTGATAAGATCGAGAAGCCTCAACCAGATAATGACGATCTTATTGACCTTGGTCCAAACACTTCACCGTCGGTGCAAGGTGAAGGGGGAGATGTTCAAGAAGGTGATGGTCTCACCAATGGTGAACAAAGTGAGCAACCAGCTCACGAACCACCAGTTGAGCCTGAGTTAAGAAGATCCACCAGGCCACGACGTCAATCTACCAGGTATTCACCTAATCAGTTTGTTATGCTAACAAATGCAGGTGAACCAGAATGCTTTGAAGAAGCAAATGAAAGCAAGCATAAAGATGAGTGGTTGAAAGCTATGCAAGAAGAGATGGATTCTCTGCATAAGAACCACACATATGACCTGGTAAAGTTACCTGAAGGTAAGAAAGCACTCGAGAACAAATGGGTGTTTAAGCTAAAAGCCCAAGAGAAAAGCTCACAACCAAGGTACAAGGCAAGGTTGGTTGTGAAGGGATTTAGGCAAAAGAAAGGTATTGACTTCGATGAAATTTTTTCACCTGTAGTAAAAATGTCTTCTATACGGGTGGTGTTAAGTTTAGCTGCTAGTATGGATTTGGAAATCCATCAACTAGATGTAAAGACGGCCTTTCTCCATGGAGATTTGGAGGAAGAAATTTACATGGAGCAGCCAGAAGGGTTTGAAGTCAAAGGTAAAGAACACATGGTCTGCAGGTTAAGAAAGAGCTTGTATGGCTTGAAACAAGCACCAAGGCAATGGTACAAGAAGTTTGATTCATTCATGATGGATCATGGGTATAACAGAACAGCATCAGACCATTGTGTGTTTGTTAAGAAATTTTCTGAAGAAGATTTCATTATTCTTTTGCTCTATGTTGATGACATGTTGATTGTTGGTCAGGATGTCAATAAAATTGACAGGTTGAAGACACAATTGAGCAAGTCCTTTGCCATGAAGGATTTGGGAGCTGCACAACAAATCTTAGGCATAAAGATTTATCGTGATCGAGCAACTAGAAAGTTGTGGCTATCACAAGAAAGGTATGTGCAGAAGGTACTTGAAAGATTTAATATGAGCAATGCAAAATTTGTAAGTACCCCCCTTGGTAGTCATTTCAAGTTGAGTAGTGAACAAATTCCCTCAACTGAAGAAGAAAGGGATGAAATGAAACGCATTCCCTACTCTTCAGCAGTAGGAAGCCTGATGTATGCCATGGTCTGTACTAGACCTGATATTGCACATGCAGTAGGAGTTGTTAGTAGATTTCTATCCAATCCTGGAAAAGAACACTGGGAAGCAGTGAAGTGGATAATGAGATATCTTAAAGGTACTACTAACATTTCTCTGTGTTTTGGAAGCTAGCCACCTATGTTACAAGCATATACAGATGCTGATTTGGCTGGGGACATTGACTCCAGGAAATCCACATCAGGATACCTAGTTACCTTTGCAGGGGGAGCAGTGTCATGGCAATCTAAGTTGCAAAAATGTGTGGCTTTGTCATCTACCGAAGCAGAGTACATCGCTGTTGTTGAAGCATGTAAGGAGATGCTATGGATGAAGCAATTCACTCAAGAACTCGGTCTGAAACAAGAAAAGTATGTCATTCACTGCGACAGCCAAAGTGCAATTCATATAAGTAAGAATCCAAGTTTGCATTATAAATCCAAACACATCCATGTAAGGTATCATTGGATACGAGATGTATTGGAACGGAAGCAATTGCAGATTGAAAAAATCCATACTGACAAAAATGGAGCGGATATGATGACAAAGGCACTACCAAAGGGCAAACATAACTACTGCAGCAACACGGCAGGCATGATCTGTCCCTCCATATGAGTCGGAGGGGGAGTTTGTAAAGTCCTCCTCATTAATGGAGGGCTCACAAAGTTTGACAAACACATTTGTAGAGAGAAAGTTTTCTTCTCTCTCAGCCACTTATGTTGACTTTGAAGAGAGAAGCTTCTCTTCTCTTATCTCCACCGAATTCACCTATTTATGACAAAGGAGACAACCATTAATATGGACGGTAAGTCCTTTGACAAATTGTCAAGGGAGATAAGGCAACGTTCATCCTTTCTTCTCCTCTTCAGCTATAAATAGGGGTGGGGAGGTTTGCTTGAGATGCAGAGAAGTGTAGAGAGAAGCAAGAGAGTGAAGCCAAGTGAGAGAGGCTAAGCCAAGTGAGAGGCAAGTCAAGTGTGGGAACACTCCTCTAGAGTTGAGAGTGTGAGTTGAGAGAGGGTGTACAGGGGTATCCGGTTTTGGATACAGGGTTGGGTTGGGTTGTAAATCCAAGCACTGTACAAGAGTTGTATTTCAACTTTCTCATAGTGAAGGTCTCATTACGCCCGTGGATGTAGGCAAAGCCGAACCACGTATATTGTTGTGTTGTGCTTCCTTTGTGATTATTTCCTTCGTTATATTTCACGTGGGTCCCATACAAGTACTATTCACGTGGGCCCCACACCGACACTATTCACAACACTATTCACACGGGCACTATTCACGAATACATTTTTGTATTGTTTTTCTCTGTCGATCTTTTACACAGGAGGGAAAATAGTGAACCGTCTATCGGTCTTTTTCCCAACAATGATTACATTGCTAGAACCCTTGAAAGGGTACCAATACACATACAACGAAAACAGAGGCAGAATGAAAGAGAATCCCAGTCCAACACAATACAGCCTTCCTAATTCAACATTCATACTAATCAGCACAACAATGATTGTCCCAGTAACCCTTGGTCCTTGCAGGCAGTTAGAAGCATGTCACCAAAGGCAGAAAGAATGACAAGCAGATAAACCCATCTTTAAGAGACAACAGATTCATGGAGGCATCCAAGGTCTCATCCCTCATTATGGTATTTCTTAATTTTTACAAAGCACTTGCAGCTTACTCTGAATTCAAAGAGCACTTCAGAAACTCATCCTTTGAGCAATTTCAGTCTCTTCCTTCAAAGTACCATCGAGGTTCTCAACAACATTCAACAAAAAACCATCTGCCCCATGCTTGGCCAACAAAGACACTGCTACCGGGAGGTTTTCATAGGTTCCCAAAGGTAAATTCACCTGCAAATTAGAACATGTGAGAACAGATCTGTCTCAGACATACTGCAGTAGACAATAAACAATCATTTTGTGCTGTTAGATGGAACAAGGAGAGACTACCTGACAGAAGCCAGAAACTCCAGCAATAGATAGCAAGCTAAATGCTCTAGAACGATAATTTTCAAGTTCAGCAGCCTCTGCTTGCAGTTTAAATGGAGGCCCAGGAACTGTAGGCAGAGCAAGGACACCAAATTCCTACAGAAGTATTGGCAATAAGTTTAATGAAAGTCATAATTGAACAGGAGAGATCATAAGCATTGAATTCGCAGGCATGACTGCTTCAACTTCCTTGTGAGGCTGTAGAATTGTAATTTTACAGCAGGTAGAGTCCACTTAGAGACTAAATGTCCTCGAGATATCTATCATTTCATGTACAATCCAGGGAATTAAGCCACAAAATTATATCTCAACTTGAGAAACCCACAATGCCCCAAATCAGTAAAATTAAATTTGATACTTATTTTTAAAGGTTTCATACAATCCAGTTAATTAAGTGGCAGACTTATCTCTGAACTCATGTAACCCACATACCCTGAATCTGTAAACCTAAGTTTGTACTCAAATTGGATTGGGTTTTAAGGGTTCCATCATGCTGGACTATTTTCTTTTTGGATGGGGAAAGATTGTGCAGTTCGCCAGAGCCCATGACTGGAGAAAACAGCACCCCTGAAGAATTCTCTTATGTATATGAAATTATCCCTCAATTACCTTGTCCCATTTCTTATTCCTGACTCTCCTCTTATGTGGTTTCCAGTAGTCCGTTTGTTTAATTTGTTGCTGCCTTTGTTGTTCCCCAAAAGGGGGAAATGAGCGATAGAACATCCTAGGTTTGGATATTCTTTTATTTTTAAATTAAAAAAACTAGTTCCACATCATCACTCTATCTGGCTCAAATTGAGCCAACCATCCTTTTATGCTTATAAAAATTGTGGTCCTCTGCTTAATTTTTGTGGAACAACTACAGTAGAAAATCAATTAATAGAATCATAAGCATATAGACCTAACATTTGATAATGAGTTTTCCCTTTGAAGTTCTCTTTTATTGATGAACTCCCACCAACTAACAACTAGCTACCCATAAATAACTTGAGAGTTCCAACCAATCCGCTTTCATCTCTGGCCGCAGTATAGCAGATAATATCCTTATGTGTGCGGAGATTGTTCGTGGGTTTGATAGGACCTCTCACTCCCCTGCTACCTTTCTTAAGGTTGATCTCCACAAAACTTTTGATTCTATTCGTTGGGACTTTATCAGTGATGTCCTCTCCTCCATGGGATTTCCGCTCCCCTTTATCCCTTGGATTGAGATTTGCATCTCCACCCCCCGCTTCTCCATCATCACTAATGGCTCCCCTACTGGGTACTTCCCTTGTCGTGTTTCCAATTTGAGTTGAATTCGATTTTCCTTCCTTTTCGGTTTCTATTTGAGTTATATTCAATCATTCTTTCTTTATTTGGTGGTTTTTGTTTTTAGAATAAAACGGATTATAGTTATTTTTTTTCTCCACATAACTTGACAAAAGGGTAATTAAGTATAAGGGTATTTTGGGATTTTTGAGAAAATATAAAGATGCCACATCATCAGTAAACTAACGGAACTTAACGGTAGGGGGGCAATAGTAATTGTAGACAAAGTTAAAGGTTGGATTAATAATTTTGAAAAGTACAGGGGATACAGTAGTAATAAAATCAAAGCACAGGGGGCCAATAGTAATTATCCCTATTAAATAACAAGAACAAATCAACTGCTAATAAATTGTGTAACATCATTTAACACGTATTCATAATCAAGATCAAATTATATATTAAAGAAAATAATCAATCACTAAGAAGTCATGCAAAACTATAATTCTAATTATAGAAAAAAGAAAACAATAACATGTTGAAAATATGAAGAAAGTACTTACCGTGGCGAAATCACAAGAAAATAATCACCCTTAGATAGAGGGCCTTCAACGCTCTAAGTGATCTTCTTCTTTTTCCTACACCCTTGTCTCTTGTCTCTACTATTGCTTAATCAATAAGTGTTCTCAATTCTTTTGTTTAATATAGTCACCATCAACTCCACCTTCTCACCATATCTTCTCTCCCCTCAATATTCTCTCCTCCTAAACTCCATGTTTTTCACTATCCATTTCTCTCTCCTCCCAATATTCATTCAATATTCCCTCCTCCTACTGAACCTTGGAACTCCTTTTATTCAAGATGATTGTTAAACGTTTAGTTAATCCTCAACTTATGATTGAATTTAACAAATAAATTCGAGTAAGTATGTTAATCCCATACCAGTTCAGCCTTTAACCGTAATTATTTGAATATCAATACAAAATGCCTAGACTACCCCTATGCTTTAGTTACGAGTGTCACATTCCTTCCCCCTTATAAAATTTTGTCCTGGAAATTTTAATTGTAGAAGATCTGGGAGTGTAGAAAGCGTACCTAGCTGCTAAAATATTGAAGGGCTTGAAGGCTCCTTTTGCACATTTATCAATCAGTCTCTTTATTCCTCAACGTCTGACAAAAAGTAAGAACAAGATCAAAATGTTGACTAGGCTTGTCATATGTGGGAGCCTATAATGCATCTTCGAGGCTAGGAAGTAGGATTAACTACCTTCACCGCGAAAGAGATGAGGATATCTGGTCCGCATATATTCTTCTAGCTCCCATGTTGACTAAGAAACACCCTGTTTGTTCCAACATACCTTCACAAACGCAATGGTACGCTGATGCAACACTTGTTCTGTACGGTCTACAATCTCCATTGGTATTTCCTCATAAGTCAAGTTCATGTCTAGTTGGAGTGTTTCATAGCTCAGAACATGGAACGAATCTACAACATACTTGCAAAGCAAGTAAAGATTAATGACATCATGAACATCCAATAAAGCCTGTGGTAGGGCAAGTTGATAAGCTATTGTTCCTACCGTCTTTAGAATTTCAAAAGGTCCAATGAATCTTGGGCTTAGCTTGCCATTCTTCCCAAATATGATTATGCATTTCATGGGTGACCTTCATGAACACCCTGTCGCCAACTGAGAGCTCCATCTTCTTCCTCTTCATATCCGCAAAGCTTTTTTTTTTTGATGATCCTGAGCTACTTTCATTCTCTTCCTGATCAAGCTAATCTTCTCTTGGGCATCAACAATTAAATCTAGACTAATCACCTTTCTTTCCCCAACCTCCTCCCAATATAGTGGAGAGTGACACCTTCTAACATAAAGAACCTCGTAAGGAGCCATACCAATGGTTGCTTGATAACTGTTATTATACGCGAACTCCACTAGAGGTAGGTATTTCTCGCAACTCCCTTTGAAATCTTGCACACAAGACCTTAACATGTCTAAATGATTTGGTTCACCCTTGCTATCTGCCCATCTGATTGAGGGTGGAAAGCAGTACTGAAGTTCAACTTGGTGCCCATTGCTTATTGGATGCACCTCCATAATGTAGAGGTAAACCTAGAGTCTTTATCAAACACTGCAGTCAAAGGTACACCATGTAATCGAATAATCTGTTCCACAAACACCTGTGCCATAAGATCAACGGAATATGCCATGGAGTTGGGCAAAAAATGGGCCGTCTTTGTCAAGCGATCGACTACAACCCATATAGCAGCATGTCCTTTCTGAGTCTTTGGTAAAGCAGTTATAAAATCAATGCTCACAAAGTCCCATTTCTATTGCAGAATTTCTAGTGGCTACAATAGACCAGGTGGTCTTTGATGCTCAGCCTTTACCTGTTGGCAAATCAAGCTCCTCTTTACATAGTTGGCAATGTCCCTCTTCATATTCTCCCACCAATAGTGCTCCTTTAGATCATGGCACATCTTGGTACTTTCGGGGTGTACAAAATATGGAGTAGTATGAGCTTCCTCAAAGATTTTCTCCTTTACCTTATCATCATTAGGCACACAGAGTCTCATGCCATATCGCAACATCCCATAATCGCTGATGTTGACATTGACGCATTCCCTTCTTGTAGTGCCTTGCCAACCATACTCATTAATTTTTCATCCTTCTTTTGCCTTTCCTTGATTGAATCCTTCAATGCCCATGCACATATCGATAGACTACAGAGAAAGGCAGCTAGATTTTCAACATTGAGTCCTAGCTATAGACTTTCTGTCACATCCACCCAGCCGGTACCCTAACTGGCAATACCCGAGTGTGTGATCCACAGCCCCGAAGATCAAGTATCAAGGAAATCATCCTCCCACATAGACAATAACATAATCATAAACAGGAAATAATCAATGTTTAGTATTATAAACAAAATATCCAAATCAGGAAATGAATAAATAATGTAATCATAGTGCGGAAAATGATACCAGATATCTGAAGATATCAAAATAGTGTAGAGAGAGGTGGAAACTCACTCCACAGATACATCGGAACGTAGTATGTAAGTCTAAAAAGAATTAGAACCGAGTCAAAAGAAAATAAGAAAGACAAACTAAACTTAAGAGTTTTCTATCCTATAGATGACATCTTCAAAATAGTGGACTTCGTTAGTCCAACATAGATGTTCCAAATTCACGTTGTCTCCAATCGTAGTACCCAACTTGATCACTTGCGGGATCATCAGTGTAATCTTGATTGTCGCCAACACCTTGCGTGTAGTACGCTTCATTGGCTTGCGCTTCATCATACTGTCCTTCATAGTAGTCAGTACCTGTAGGATAATCTAACAAAACATTGTACGAAAAGGAATGAGTTTCAAAAGAAACTCAGTAAGGCAAGTTAACTCATAACAACATAAATAACATGCGGCAAATCATAACAAGATGCAATGCAGTATGAAATAAATAATGTATGTATGCATCTAAACTTTATGTATGCTGGTTTCTATTGGCAGACATGCTTTAAGTCATAGCACCATACTTCTTTAGGTCGTCTGTCACTCCCCCACAATCATATATGATATCTTGGGTCTGCTAGGGTAATTGGGTAAAGTCCTCATCCGAATCCATGGTTGGGGATTAAGTCACCACTCTATCACATCACCATTGGTCTAACTACTGGGGCATGTCAGGGTTAAGCCTAGCCCAATGCAAGTCATCTACTCAGTCACATCAACTCAGTTCTAGATACGTCCATTCCTTGTCCCTGACGATCCTTTCTGGTATCCTTCACACTAGAGTCCTAATAGTCCCAGACTACGGACTCATCAACCCTATTGGTTATCCACATATGGTAAACGGGAAGCTCTCATAGGTTGGTTACCGGTCTTGAGCGCCCATGAGCCCAAGTCTATCCATATGCAACCCTCCAATAAATGGCCCCCACAATGTGATTCCCGTCCTCTCACGGGTTGGTTACTGGTCTTGAGTGCCCGTGAATCCCCACTGCTGCCACGGGTCTTTCGGTCTCAATTCCCTTCCGAATTGGGTCTGATATGACGGGGACATTCTAGCCAAACACTACTAGACAGTCCTAGGTATGACACCCAATGATTCGGGAAAGCGTCAATGGGCAACCCCGGAAACATCCCATACTATTTCCGGTAATGTCCAAAGACAGAAGTGTCAAAAGGACACCCCTCAATCCCAAACCATACCTAATCAAACACATTCTCAGATCAGTCATGTCATACACAATCAACAATTCATCATTTAAAAGAGAATATAAAGTCATGATCTAATCATTAAACAATATAGTAATAAGCAATTCATATAAGCTTGAATAATAAAACATAAGTGAAGTGCTACTGTACTTACAGTAGTACATCAGAAGTATAAAGTACAAGAACAGTAGTTAAACTCAGAGTTTCATAAAGTATAAACTCAAGGGTATACGATCTATGTTATTATGAAATAACTGTCCTTACCTTGATTATCGCCGAAGATAAACCAAAGATCAAAGAGAGAGACACCAAACTTGGAAAATAGACTCCTAACAAGCATCGATACAACATTAGGAAAGATACCTAAAAGATCAGAGAGCAAACGAATTGAATCGGGTGAAAAACGAAGCTACTGCCTCCTTTGGTCGAGTGCTTGGTCTACTAACCCAGTCGACCAACCGAGTCAGTACGGAATTGCAGAAACTAGATTGGTCATAACTCCTTCGTTTGAAGTCCGATTGATTCGAAATTCGAACGAGAGCTTCCTAGAATGTATTAGAATTATCTAGGAAGATAAAAACATAAAGTCATGGTCAAACTAAGGGTTCTTGATTTGAACCAAGAAACTAGGGTTTCAAGTTTCAACCATAAGGTTCTCAAGAAAACTAACTATGATCACAAGATGAAAGGGAATAATTGCTTGGCCAAATATAACAAGAAAATCATTGAAAATCAAGTTTAGATTAATCTAAACATTCCATGAGGTTTCCCTTGCATGGGAGGTTACCAAAGGTTTCCAGAAAGATCATACAAGGTAAGTGTTTCAAGAAAATATTCGGTTAGGGTTAAGATCATGACGATGATCATAGATCCTAAAGAATAGAATGAGATCATGAAGGGATGGTTGCAAGGATGCAGCATCTTCTTCCTAATCTCAATCAAGAATAAGATTAAAGAAAAGAAATTCGTAATGTCGAAGTGATTACTAACCTTGAATTGGCAGATCAGGGATGAGAAGCTTCAGATCTGCAGAGGAATCGTTCGAATCACCAGAGAGAGTTTCGGAGAGGTCTTCTCACGTTCAAAAAGTGTTTAGGAGGCTGCCGTAACTAAGAAACACGAAGTAGGGTTTAAATAAAAGTGAAAAACCCTAAAATTGCATTCTCTCGGATTTAGCAAACCTTTGGTCGAGTGCTTGGTCGACTGGCCCAGTCGACCAAGTAGAACAGCAAGGCCAAAATAGGGAAATGGAGGATCAAATGGGCTCTAAACCTCAATGGCTTTTGCACACATATCAAGTGACATACCTAGGGTATAGAAATGCCTTCAAACCAAGTCAGATAACACTCCAAGTCCTTCAACTAATCTCATCTTCAGATAGGTGCAGCTTCCTTTCCAGATCAGTACAAGCTTCCAAGATTTGAACTCCACCATAAATATCCATGGGTTCAGAGTCAAACACCATGTCTTCTACTGAGATGGTCCACAACTAGCTACTTCCTTTACTCCGGGTCTTCAGACCTACAAACAACCGGGTTTCCAAGTCATGGTTAGGGTTAGGTTAGGGCTGGATTTCACATTCCCCCCTCCTTAAAAGAAATTTCGTCCTCGAAATTGAGAGCATACCTGAATTTCCAAAAAGGTGGGGAAACTTCTCCTTCAAGTCTTCTTCTTTCTCCCAAGAAGCTTCTTCAGGGGTATGGTTCTTCCAACGAATCTTTACCAAAGGAATGGTGTGATTCCGCAATTGCTTATCCTTTTTATCCAATATTTCAGCTGGCTCTTCATTATAGATAAGATCAGTACTAAGTCCTTCAGGTGCTTGCTGTAATATGTGTTCCGAATTCTCTATGTATTTTCGAAGCATCGAAACATGAAACACATTGTGCACAACAGCAAGAGATGGAGGTAATGCCAAACAATACGCAACAGGTCCAACCTTTTCCAAGATCTCGAAGGGTCCAATGTAACGAGGGTTAAGGTTTCCTTTGACATTGAATCTCATTACACCCTTCATAGGTGAAACCTTCAAGAAAACCTTCTCTCCAGTTTGGAATTCCAGGTCGGTCCTTCTCTTATCTGCATAAGACTTCTGTCTTGACTGAGCAGACTTAATCCTTTCTCTAATCTTATCGACCATTGTGCTAGTAGCTTCAATCATCTCCGAACCTTAGACTTTTCTCTCACCGGTCTCAGTCCAGTACAAGGGTGTCCTACAAGTATTACCATACAAAGCCTTGAATTGAGCCATGCCTATAGTTGCTTGATAACTGTTGTTATAGGCAAACTCAACCAAAGCTAAGTGTTCATCCCAATTTCCACCCATATCCACTACACAAGATCTAAGCATATCTTCCAAAATTTGAATTGTCCGCTCAGATTGTCCATCGGACTGTGGATGATGAGCAGTACTTAGGTTCAGTTGGGTACCCATGGCCTTTTGCAAACTGTTCCAAAACCTTGAAGTGAACCTAGGATCACGATCAGACACAATACTCACTAGCACTCCGTGCGAACGAACTACATTATCCACATATAGCCTAGCTAGCTTATCCAAAGTATGAGTGATCTTCATAGGAATGAAATGGGCTGATTTGGTCAGCCAATCAATGATTACCCATATAGTGTCATTACCTTTACCTGTCCGAGGCAAGCTAGTCACAAAGTCCATAGAGATATCTTCCCACTTCCAACTAGGAATAGGAAGGGGCTGAAGTAATCTAGATGGGGGTTGACGAACAACTTTCACACGCTGGCAAGTCTCACACTTGGCAACAAAATCTTCAACATCGGCCTTCAAACCAATCCACCAAAAATGATCTCTTAAGTCTTTATACATCTTGGTGCTTCTAGGGTGTATTGTAAAGATCGACTGGTGTGCTTCCTTCAAAATCTCTTTCTTGATTCCTTCATCAGCAAGCACACAAAGTTTACCTCTAAACAATAAGGCACCATCCATAGATATACCAAAGTCAGGGTCTCAATCAGGATTCAAAGAAATCTTCTCAATCTTTTCCTTAAATTCCAGATCAGAAACTTGCAGAGCAAAAATTCTGTCTCTAAGGGTGGATCTTGCTGTCATAGCAGACAAAACAACTTTCGAACCTTCAGGGACAACTTCCAAACCAAAATTTGAAATCGAAGACAACAGAGGTTGACTCAGAGCATTCAAGTCTAACACCTTCTTCTGACTTTTCCTGCTAAGAGCATCAGCAACCACATTCACCTTACCAGGGTAATACTGAATATCACAGTCATAATCAGAGACCAATTCCAACCATCTTCTTTGTCTCATATTTAACTTCTTTTGGGTAAAGAAGTACTTCAAACTTTTATGATCTGTGAAAATAGCGATTTTCTCACCATAGAGGTAATGTCTCCAAATCTTCAATGCGAAGACAACAACGGCAAGCTCTAAATCATGAGTGGGGTAATTCCGCTCATAATCCTTCAATTGCTAAGAAGCATAGGCTACGACATTACCATGTTGCATTAACACGCAACCTAAACCAATCTTCCACGCATCAGTGTAGATTGTCAAACCACCGGAACTATCAGGTTTAGTTAAAACCGGGGCACTTGTCAATCTATCCTTCAATTCTTGAAAATTCTTCTCACATGCGTCAGACCAAACAAACTTCTCTTCCTTTCTAGTCAGCTTTGTCATAGGAGCAGCCAACCTAGAAATTTTCTCAATAAACCTTCTGTAGTATCCTGCCAATCCAAGAAAACTTCTTATTTCTGTAACAGTCTTCGGTCTTTCCCAATCACCAACTAATTGTACCTTTTCGGGATCAACACGAATACCTTCAGCTGAAACTACGTGGCCGAGGAATACTACTCTCTTGAGACAGAAATAACACTTGCTAAACTTAGCATAAAGCTTCTTTTCTCGAAGTCTTTGCAAGGTGAAATCTAAATGCCTTGCATGCTCATCTTCATTCTTTGAGTAAATCAAAATGTCGTCGATAAAGACTATCACAAATTTATCAAGTACATCATGAAATACTCGGTTCATGAGATCCATGAACACAGCAGGAGCATTAGTTAAACCGAAAGGCATGACTTGAAATTCATAATGACTATACCTTGTTCTAAAAGCCGTCTTGAAAATATCACTTGGCATCACTTTCAACTGGTGATATCCAGACCTTAAATCAACCTTTGAGAACACTGCTGCACCTTTCAACTGATCAAAGAGATCATCAATTTGGGGCAGCGGGTGTCACATCCCAGCAGCCGGTACCCTAACTAGCATACCCGAGGGAGTGATCCACAGCCCAAAAGATCAAGTTTAGGAACGATTATATCCATTTCGCACAATAACATAATAAAAAGCAAGAACAAATCATAATGTTCAAGTAATTTATAATATAAGTCAAGAAAGGATCTCAGAAGGATCACTATAGAATATCAGAGTGCGGAATAACAAGATACCAAATCAAAAGACAACTGTAGAGTATAGCGGAAATATACCCTACAAACACATGCGGAAAGTAGATTGAAATCTAAGTAAAGCTCTAAGCTAATACAAGTAAAGTAAAAGATAAGTCTAAAAGAAACAAAAGAAATCTAATCCACATCTTCAGTCAGCTCTTCTTGCTCTTCAGTCTTCATCTTCTTCACCTTGTGCTTCCTCATACGTACCGTCAAAGAAATCCGAACCTGTAAAGAAGTCTAACAACAGATTGTACAAAAAGGAATGAGTTTCGAAAGAAACTCAGTAAGGCAAGTTAATCCATAACAACATAAATAACATGTGGCAGAACATAACAAGATGCAATGCAATATGAAACATATAATGTATGTATGCATCTAACTCTATGTATGCTGGTCTCTATGGCAGACATGCTTTAAGTCATAGCACCGTACTTCTTTGGGTAGGTCAAACACACAACGCTTTTTGGTAGTGGGTCCGGCATCCCTCAGGACAAACCATGGCAGGGGGTTAAGTCAACACACTCTCTCACAACCATTTGGCATAAGTACCGGCGCATGTCAGGGAAAAGCCTAGCCCAATGCAAGTCATCTACTTAGTTACATCAACTCAGGTCCAGATACTTCCATTCCTCGCCCCAGGCGATCCTTTCCGGTATCCTTTCCACTAGAGTCCTAATAGTCCCGGACTACGGACTCATCAACCCTATTGGTTATCCACATATGGTAAATGGGAAGCTCTCATGTCCTCTCACGGATACAACTCACCGGTCTCGAGCGCCCATGAGCCCAAGTCTAGCCATATGCAACCCTCCAATACATGGCCCCCACAATGTGATTCCCGTCCTCTCACGGGTTGGTTACCGGTCTTGAGTGCCCGTGAATCCCCATTGCTGCCACGGGTCGTTCAGTCTCAATACCCTTCCGAATCGGGTCTGATATAACGGGGGCATCCTAGCCAAACACTGCTAGACAGTCTTAGGTATGACAATCAATGATTTGGGAAAGCGTCGATGGGCAACCCCGGAAACATCCCATACTATTTCCTATAATGTCCAAGGACAAAAGTGTCAAAAGGACACCTCTCAATCCCAAACCATACCTAATCAGACACAATCTCAGATCAGACATGACATACACAATCAACAGTTAATCATATACAAGAGTATATACAGTCATGATCTAATCATTAAACAATATAGTAATAACCAATTCATATAAGTATGAATAATGAAAAAAAGTACATAAACAAGTGCTACTGTTCTCACAGTGGTAAATCAGAAGTATACAGTATACAAACAGTAAACAAACTCATAGTTTCATAAGCTAGAAACTAGAGAGTATGCAATCTATGTAGTTAAGGAGATAACTGTCCTTGCCTTCTAATTCGTACAGGAACTTAGAGAATCAAGTAAGACCTTGACTAAACCTGAGAAGAAAGTCTTAAACAAGTGTATACAATAAGTTAGGAAAGATACATAGAAGGAAAGATATCAAATCAATCAAAACAGACCAAGAAGGAGGCTGCTGTACTCATTGGTCGATTGATTGGTCTACTGCCCCAGTCGACCAATGAGTCGACCAACAGAGACAGTAGCCTTCAAGAATCAGAAATTTTAGAATATGAATCCGAATTTGATGGTTCAAAAGGGTACAAAATAAGGGGGAAACTTTAATGGAAGCATCCAAGTCAATAGAGGACATCAAACCATTAATCAATCAAGTTTCCAGGATACAACCTTGGAACCGAAAAGTTAACCTAATTAGGTTAAATCAAGGATCATGAAGAAAACACAGTATGATCATGGATAAGGAATTTAGATGATGATAGGTTACAATTTAGTAAAGAAAACACATTGATTGGCTATTAACAGGGTCAATAACGTATACCCAAGAAATTAGGGTAAACATAGATCATGAAGGGAATATAATATGGATCAAGGATAATGAACTAGAGGATGATAGGTTATGATTCTAGTAAAGAAAACACATTGATTGGCTGTTAACAGGGTCAATAACATATATCCAAGAAATTAGGATAAACATAGATCATGAAGGGAATATAGTATGGATCAAGGATAATGAACTAGAGGATGATAGGTTATGATTCTAGTAAAGAAAACACATTGATTGGCTGTTAACAGGGTCAATAACATATATCCAAGAAATTAGGGTAAACATAGATCATGAAGGGAATATAGTATGGATCAAGGATACTGAACTAGAGGATGATAGGTTATGATTCTAGTAAAGAAAACACATTGATTGGCTGTTAATAGGGTCAATAACATATATCCAAGAAATTAGGGTTTCACCCTTTTTGGCTCCCATGAAAAGGTTGAGATCACAGAATGTAAGGGAATTAATGATTGGCCAATTAAAACAAGAAAATCATAGAAGGTCAAATTTAGATTAACATAAATATGACCCATGAGGTTTCCCTCACATGGGAGGTTACCAAAAGGTTTCCAGAGAGATCATACAAGGGTTAGGGTTTCAAGAATTAATTGGCTAGGGTTTCACCCTTTTGGCTCACATGAACAGGTTAAGATCATCGAATGAAAAGGAATGATTGTTATCAAGAAACTAACAAGAAATCATAGAAATCCTAGTTTAAGTTAATAGAAACATTTTGGAAGATAAAAACATCAAGTCATGGTCAAAAGATGGGTTCTTGATTTAACCAAAGAAATTAGGGTTTCAACCTTTATGGCTCCCATGAAAAGGTTAGGAAGAATCAAGATTCACCCTAGGGCAAGAGAAACAAAGAATGCACAATCTAAAAAGGTGTTGGGGAGTTTCCAACAGATAAAAGAATATTAGGGTTTCATATACGGTTACCTCTCATGAGAGTTACCCATAATTAACTCTCACAAAAACAACCCAAGATAGATAAAGGAACATCTCATTAGTATTTCAAAATCAAGAATGGAATTAGGAAGGGTCTACCAATGAGAGAAAATAAGGTTCTCAATTAAAGTGAAAGGAAAGAAATTCTAATCATTGATTAGGGATTTACTAACAAGGATCCGTGTATCCCACAGAAAGACTAGGGAGAATAAAGATTCACCCTAGGGCAAAGAATTTACAATCAAGAAAGGTTTTGGGGAGGGTCCAATGAATTAACAGAAATAAAAGGGTTCCCAAATTGGTTAACCTCTCATGAGGGTTACCCAAGAATTTCCCCTCAAAATCTCTCCCTTTTGGCTAGTGTTGAGATCATGACGATGATCATAGATCTCAAAGGATGGAATGAGATCATGGAATAGATGGTTGCAAGATTGCAGCATCTTCTTCCTGATCTCAATCAAGAACAAGTACGAAGAAAGAATAATTAGAAATTCAGAAGAGATACTAACCTTGAATTGTCAGATCAGAGATGAGAGGCTTCAGATCTGCAGAGGAGTCTTCGAAATCACCAGAGAGAGTTTCGGAGAGGTCTTCTCACGTTCAAAAAGTGTTTAGGAGGCAGCCGTAACAAAGAAACATGAAGTAGGGTTTAAATAGAAGTGAAACCCTAAAATTACAATTTCATGGATTTGGTAAACCATTGGTCGAGTGCTTGGTTGAGTGGTCCAGTCGACCAATCAGTCGACCAAGCAGAACAGCAAGGTTCAAACAGGGATTCGGAGGGCTATACAAGGTCAAATTGGGTGAGGTTTTCTTCTACAAGTCAATAAAGAAGTCTAGTTTTCAGAAATACTTTCAGATCAAGCATGGGAGTTCAGCTCACCTTCTTCGATGCGCAAGCAGGATTTGCCAGACATAGTTCAGCAACTTCGGACAGTGATTTGGAGGGTTATATGGGGTCAAATTGAGTGAGGTTTTCTCCTACAAGTACATCAAGAAGTATAGTTTTGGGAAATACCTTCGGATTGAGCACAAGAGTTCATTAGGTATTCCAACTAATTCGCCCCTCTTCGGTGCGTAGATTCAAAACTAACACTGACAATGCTCTCAAGTGAGGGGCATCATCGTCAATGTCCATGGGCTTGGGCTCTGACACCAAATCATCAACCAAAAGGGTCTACAAACAACAAGCTAAGATCAAATCAAGGTCCAACTTTAAGGTGTAACATTTAAACTAACCCTTCTTTACCCAAAACAGATAGGGTGCCCTGGCTATGTTTGGGCTGGATTTCACAGCGGGTATCTATTCTTAATGGTCATCTTGTTCAACTCACGGTAATCAATGCACAGATGCATACTACCATCTTTGTTCTTAACAAACAAGACCGGGGTTCCCCAAGGCGAAACACTAGGTTGTATAAAACCTCTATCTATGAGCTCATTCAACTGGATTTGCAGTTCCTTAAGCTCGGTAGGAGCCATTCTATATGGAGCTTTAGATACCGGGCAGTACCAAGGAATTAGATCAATTGAAAATTCCACTTCTCTATCAGGTGGCACACCTGACAGATCATCAGGAAAGACATCAACGAAGTCACATACAATCTTGACTTTATTAATTCTCTTCTCTTCTTTAACCTTTCCTTCAAATGAAGTATGCCAGTAGGAGTACTAATCGATAAACAAATAGATAAAATCTCAGGTGCTAAACCAGACTTCTTTATGAATGTAGATGATATGAAAGAATGAGATGCACCCGTATCAAATAAAACATAAGCAGGAACATAAGCAACAATCAAAGTACCTGTAACTACTTCATGGTTCACATCCTGTTCAATACCAGAAATATTGAACACTCTTCCAAAAGGAGGGGCAGGAGCATTCTTCACTAAAGGAGCAAGCTGTTGAACAGGCCTCTTCGGACAGGTACGAGCAAAGTGACCAGGCTATTTGCAAATGAAACAGATAGGATTACCAGTTCCAACAGGAGTAGCTGTAGTCGGGGGCTTCTGAACCATAGGCCTAGGATAAGCCTTCACAGGCCTAGCATTCGGAACATTCACTGCTTGTCTATTCCCACCAAACTGACTTTCCAGGCCGGCTTGCTGAAGTCCAGGTCTCTGGCCTACACTCCTAGGTTAGAAAGTAGGAGTAGGGTATGGCGTAGGTCTCACAAAGCGCCGATCAATACGATCAACTAAACCAGGATTTCTTGACTGCGAAGGTCTTTGCACTTTAGCATTCTCTTTCTCGGTATCTTCCAATTTCTTGGCATTCTGCACCACCTATGCATAGCTTTCAATAGGCTGAATGGTGAGATATGCCCTGATTGCAGGTCGCAATCCCTTGAAGAATTTCTTCGCTTTGGCAATCTCAATCTTCAAAGAGTTAGGAACAAAGAAGTGAAGCTCCTCGAATTTCTGTTGGTATTCTAACACCGACAAAGATCCTTGAGTCAAAGCCATAAACTCAGCTTCCTTCGCATCTTGCACAGCTTCAGGGAAGTAGTTCTTACAGAAAGCTTCCTTGAAAATTTCCCAAGTTAAACCACCAGTATGCAAAGCTTCTAAAATAGGACGAGTGGAGGTCCACCAAGCGTCAACTTCATACATTGCAGATGACGAAAAGCTTTTTCCAACTCACATAGCCACTTGTTAGGAAACAAGGGCATCTTTGGATACTCCCGTGAAGTTGGGAACTTGAAGCTTCAGAAAACTCTCCATTAGACAAGTATGAGGAGTTCCGGCTAATCCTCCCGCATTCGGGACTACGGCATGAGGAATTCCGTTAGCACCGGCACGAGTCTCATTATGCAGAGTCATGAAACCGGTCAGCATTTGGTTGAATTGGGCTACTTGCTGCTGCATCATATTACCCATAATGTTGGCAATATCATGGAAGCTTCCGATGTTCGGGGCACCGGGCACATCACGAGTACCTTGATCACCGGTGTGGGTCTGTTGATCAGAACCTTCCAATGGTGTTTCACCACCACCGTGACCACTGGATTCACCATGACCACTTCTTAACGTAACCATTCTGCAAAAATCGAAATGTCAAAAACACCGAATTTCGAAGTTTCAACATAATCCAAAAGTCCAAATGATTAAAAATCTTAAATCATGCTTAAACACATCCATTTAGTCATCAAATATGCAATTATTGGACAAAAATCACTTTTTTCCAAAATTCATCAGAAATTGGAGCTACTGGGTCCTTTGGTCGAGTGCTTGGTCGACTGCCCAGTCGACCAATGAGTTGACCAAAGCTCACAGCACGCGAAAAATAGGTTTTAAGTGCCAAAACCCATTCCAAACACACTTCAAACCTTGCATACTTGAGAGGGAACTCTGGAGGAGAAGTGCTAAGGTCTTTGTAAGTGATTTCCAAGTAGTTTGGTGATTCAACAACAATACTACAACACTCATTCAACTTCATACAAGGTAAACCATTCTTTTCTCTCTCAAGTTCATCTTCTCATACTTGCAATTCATCCAAAACTATGTGTTGCTTGTGTCCAATGCTAGAAATCATGATTAGGAACACTTAGAAACATGTTTCACTAGTTTTTAGCACAATACCATGCTTAGACAACAAGTTCAAACACAATCTTGCACTTTCACATCGCTTTCGTACTGAAATCATTAACTTTAGAAAAATTTCGATTTCTCACAAACCGCTTGGAGTTTTCGCACTAAATCAAATGCTACACACTCAAAATGATGTTGTGAAAGTGAACATGTAATTTTATTTCACCAATTTCAAAATTTTCAAAAATTCGATTTTGACCTAAATCCAAAAATCCCCAAATTCCTTCTTGCTGAATTTTCAACTTTAGACTGAGATTTCGATCGATTTCCTCCAAATAAACTTCATAAACATGCAATTCCAAGTATTGCGCACATGCTAGAGAGGATGGAAGTCAGACAGGAGCGAATGGAGTCACGACAGGAGATGATAGAGTCTCAGATTACTCAGATGGCCGAGGACTTTAGAGCATTCAGAGATCAGAGGAGATCACCTAGATAGATTGTACTTAGGATTTCCATTTATGCTTTTCAGATGTAAACTTTTCTTAAAGTTAATGAAGTTCTTTTTGTTTCACTTTATTATTGTGTGTTATGAACTTTTCTTTTGTTGCATTACATGACATTTGTTCAAATATAATTATTGTATATTATTCAGAAATATTCAGTTATGCTTCATAAAAAAAGTTTATAATCCAAGTGTTCTATTATTCACTTCTAAGGTAGATGAGTCACTTATGGATATATGACTCAGAAATGTTCTATTACTGTTTTCTGTGGTTGGGATTTCCTTGAACCATGGGCTCTGATACCACTCTATCACATCCACCCAGCCGGTACTCTAACTGGCATACCCGAGTGTGTGATCTACAGCCCCGAAGATCAAGTATCGAGGAAATCATCCTCCCACATAGACAATAACATAATCATAAAATAATCAATGTTTAGTATTATAAACAAAATATCCAAATCAGGAAATGAATAACTAATGTAATTAGAGTGCTGAAAATGATAACAGATATCCGAAGATATCAAAATAGAGTAGAGAGAGGCGGAAACTCACTTCACAGATACAACAGAATGTAGTATGTAAGTCTAAAATGAATTACAACCGAATCAAAAGAAAATAAGAAAGACAAACTAAACTTAAGAGTTTTCTATCCTATAGATGACATCTTCAAAATAGTGGACTTCGTCGGTCCAACATAGATGTTCCCAACACATTGTCTCTAATCGTAGTACACAACTTGATCACTTGTAGGATCATCAGTGTAATCTTGATTGCCGCCAACACCTTGAGTGTAGTACTCTTCATCGGCTTGCGCTTCATCATACTGTCCTTCATAGTAGTCAGTACCCGTAGGATAATCTAACAAAACATTGTACAAAAAGGAATGAGTTTCGAAAGAAACTCAGTAAAGCAAGTTAACTCATAACAACATAAATAACATGCGGCAAATCATAACAAGATGCAATGGAGTATGAAACAGATAATGTATGTATGCATCTAAACTTTATGTATGCTGGTCTCTACTGGCGGACATGCTTTAAGTCATAGCACCCTACTTCTTTAGGTCGTCTGTCACTCCCCCTCAATCATATATATGATATCTTGGGTTTGCCAGGGTAATTGCGTAAAGTCCTCATCAGAATCCATGGTTGGGGATTAAGTCACCACTCTCTCACATCACCATTGGTCTTACTACTGGCGCATGTCAAGATTAAGCCTAGCCCAATGCAAGTCATCTACTCAGTCACATCAACTCAGTTCCAGATACGTCCATTCCTCGTCCTTGACGATCCTTTCCAACATCCTTTGCACTAGAGTCCTAATAGTCCCAGACTACGGACTCATCAATCCTATTGGTTATCCACATATGGTAAACGGGAAGCTCTCATGTCCTCTCACGGGTTGGTTACCGGTCTTGAGCGCCCATGAGCCCAAGTCTATCCATATGCAACCCTCCAATAAATGGCCCCCACAATGTGATTCCCGTCCTCTCACGGGTTGGTTACCGGTCTTGAGCGCCCGTGAATCCCCACTGCTGCCATTGGTCGTTCGGTCTCAATTCCCTTCAGAATCGGGTCTGATATGATGGGGACATCCTAGCCAAACACTACTAGACAGTGCTAGGTATGACACCCAATGATTCGGGAAAGCGTCAATGGGCAACCCCGGAAACATCCCATACTATTTCCAGTAATGTCTAAGGACAGAAGTGTCAAAAGGACACCCCTCAATCCCAAACCATACCTAATCAAACAAATTCTCAGATCAGTCATGTCATACACAATCAACAATTCATCATATAAAAGTGAATATAAAGTCATGATCTAATCATTAAAGATATAGTAATAAGCAATTCATATAAGCTTGAATAATGAAAAAGAAAATATAAGTGAAGTGCTACTGTACTTACAGTAGTACATCAGAAGTATAAAGTACAAGAACAGTAGTTAAACTCAGAGTTTCATAAAGTATAAACTCAAGGGTATATGATCTATGTTATTATGAAATAACTATCCTTACCTTGATTATCGCCGAAGATAAACCAAAGATCAAAGAGAGAGACACCAAACTTGGCAAATAGACTCCTAACAAGCATAGATACAACATTAGGAAAGATACCTAAAAGATCAGAGAGCAAATGAATCGAATTGGGCGAAAAACAAAGCTACTGCCTCCTTTGGTCGAGTGGTTGGTCTACTGACCGTCGACCAAGCAGTCGACCAACCGAGTCAGTACGGAATTGTAGAAACTAGATTGGCCATAACTCCTTCTTTTGAAGTCTGATTGATCCGAAATTCGAAGGGGAGCTTCCTAGAACGTATTAGAATTATATAGGAAGATAAAAACATCAAGTGATGGTTAAAATATGGGTTCTTTATTTAAACCAAGAAACTAGGGTTTCAATCATAAGGTTCTCAAGAAAACTAACTATGATCACAATATGAAAGGGAATACTTGCTTGGCCAAATATAACAAGAAAATCATTGAAAATCAAGTTTAGATTAATCTAAACATTGCCCATGAGGTTTCCCTTGCATGGGAGATTACCAAAGGTTTCTAGAAAGATCATACAAGGTAAGGGTTTCAAGAAAATATTCGGCTAGGGTTAAGATCATGACGATGATCATAGATCTTAAAGAATAGAATGAGATCAAGAAGGGATGGTTGCAAGGATGCAGCATCTTCTTCCTAATCTCAATCAAGAATAAGATTAAAGAAAAGAAATTCATAATGTCGAAGTGATTACTAACCTTGAATTGGTCAGTCGACCAAGCACTCGACCAAGCAAAACAGCAAGGCCAAAATTGGGAAATGGTGGATCAAATGGGCTCTAAACCTCAAGGGCTTTTGCACACATATCAAGTGACATACCTAGGGTATAGAAATGCCTTCAAATCAAGTCAGATAACACTCCAAATCCTTCAACTAATCTCATCTTCAGACAGGTGCAACTTCCTTTCCAGATCAGTACAGGCTTCCAAGATTTGAACTCCACCATCAATATCCATGGGTTCAGAGTCAAACACCATGTTTTCTATTGAGATGGCCCACAGCTGGCTACTTCCTTTACTCCAGGTCTTCGGACCTACAAACAATCGGGTTTCCAGGTCAAGGTCAGGGTTAGTTAGGGCTGGATTTCACACTTTCAATCTCCTCTTTCAACTTAATTTGAGTAGTCAACATTACTGCAGACAAGCTATGATTTTTGGCTTTATGCGTCTACAACAACATTTGCCTTGCCTGGGTGAAACAAAATATCATAGTCGTAATATTTTATCAACTCTAACCATCTGCGTTGCCTCATGTTTAACTCTTTCTGAGTAAAGAATTACATCAAGCTCTTATGGTCAGTGTAAATCTCACATTTTTTGTCGTGCAAGTAATGTCTCAAAATTTTAAAGGCCAAATTACTGCTGCCAACTGAAGATAATGCGTCGGGTAGTTCTTCTCATAATCCTTTTGTTTTCGAGAGGCATAGGCTATAACTCTTCCATTTTGCATCAAAACACAACCTAAGCCTTTCAATGATGCATAGCTGTAGATTGTCATTCCTCCGATGGTTGAAGGTAGGACTAGTACTGGGGCGATTACTAACCTAATTTTTTTTTCTTGAAAACTCTTCTTGCACTCTCTTGACCACACAAACTCTGTTCCCTTCCTTGTTAAGGCTTTCAAGGGTGAGGATAAACTGGGAAAACTTCTATAAATCTCCGACGATACCCTACTAATCCCAAGAAACTTTGAACATTGGCTGCAGAGCTCGGCCAAACCCATTGGGTCTCTGCCTTGACCTTTGTAGGACCTATAGAGATCCCTTGAGATGAAACTACATGACCCAAGAATATGACTTGACTAAGCCAAAAATCACACTTCTAAATTTGGCTTATAACTACTTCTCTCGAAGTTTCTGTAGTACAATCATTGAATGATCCTCGTGTTCTTCTGTACTTCTAGAATAAACTAGGATTTCATCGATAAAAACTACTACAAACTTATCTAAGTACTCTCGTATTATGGATGGTGTTCCTAGTATTCATGGGTACCAATATAACCAAGAACACAAATATAGTCACAAATCTTCTTTCCTTTTTATCTTTTCTGCCCCTTAGCATAAAACACCAACCCAAACTAGAAAGAAGTAAACAATTAAAGGAATAAACAAGTAATCCTCACATTTAATTTTTTTTAATTCTATAATATAATTGGCACCCAAAATAATATCTAGGCTTCAATAAACAAGGAATTTTTATTTTGTTAGAATTCGATGGAAATTGTGCACCCAGAATTGGTATGCCGAGAAGAGATGGAGGAGAGAGAAACTCTGGAGAAAGATGGTGCGCATAGGTCTTCGGATAGGGCTGCTAATGGCTTCTCTCAGAAGATGGACGGTGGGAGATCTTTCGCTGGGGTGGTAGGGACTTCCATTATGCCTGAGATTGATTCCCTCCCATTCCCTATGCAGGCTGGATCTTATCGGCGTATTGTTATTCCTCAAAATGAGTACGAGTTGCAGCGTACTCAATTTCGTTTCTCCTTGATTGGAAGGGCAAACTTTCGTCAGACAACAATGGATGTTTTACGTGATCTGGCTTATAAATCATGGAAACTGAAACAAGGAGTTTCTTTTCATTCCTTGGGGAAGGGTTTCGTGATTTTTCAATTTAGATGTGAGGAAGATTTGTTAGAAGTTTGGAGAAGAGGTGTCTGGAATATTGGCAATCAACTGATTTGATTCCAACGTTGGCATCCAGATTTTAACATTCATGCTCCTCAACCGTCTGCCAAACAGGTTTGGATTTGCTTCCCTGATCTTCCTCTTGAATACTGGCATGGCAAGGTATTACTTTCTATTGCTAAGACGGTAGGTCATCCTGTTTCTTTAGACCGTTGTACTCGTCTTGGTTCTGTGAGACATTATGCAAGAATTCTGGTGGAACTAGAATTGGAAGCTGAGCGAGTGTCTGAAATTCAAATGGAGAGCCTTGAACCTGGTTCTACACGTGTTTTCAGCTTCATTCAAAAGGTGATCTATGAGGATGGAATTCAAAGATGTTTTCGATGCAATCGAGAAGGTCATTTGGGCAAAAATTGCAATGTTAATATTCCTTCGGCTAAAGAGAAGTTTGTTCCTCAACACTTGGAGCATGAAGATGATGTTCTGAATGAAGGTCCTAATTCTATTAGGATTGCAAAGACGCTGGAGTTTGAGGGTAAGAGTAATTCGTCCTCTCAAGTGGTTCATGCGGCTTTAGTGGAGGCAGGGCTGGTGGACTCTCTGTCGGCCAATGGGAATTTAGTTAATTATTTTTTAAATCAAGGGGTTTCTGATAATGAGGAGTTGGTTTTGGGTAAGGACTCTTCTTCGAATCATTCTTCTTCGACTCCTACCTAGGATAGCGACCCTTTTGAACTTAAAAAAATCCTTGATGCAGATAAGAGTTCTAAATCTCATGGAAACCTTCAATCAAGGTTTAAAGTATCCCACAATACCATACGATACTAGTTGATACATATCCATATTTGACCCAACCGATACGATACATCTCAATACGTCTCTCCATTGAATTACACTAAAATGCATTAGCCAGAGCGATACAATACACGATACAGGACGATACGTCTCTTAAAATCACCTGACCGATACGATACTCGATACCGATACTTTAAACATTGCCTTCAATTGGATGATGGTTTTGATTTTCAAAATGGTGTGGTTATTGGTTCGGCCACAAATTTTGAATTTCAAAAATCCTTAGATGTAGATAAGTGTTCTAAGTTAATTGGTAACTCTCCTTTGTAGAGTTCACTAGTGGGACCCAAAGATAAGATTGAAGATTGTGATTCAGCCAAGCATTTTGAATTTCAAAATGATCATGTTGCGGGTAAGACTTCTATTCAAATTGAAAACCCTACTTTGGGGGATTCATTTGTGGGACCCAATGATAAGAATGAAGGGTGTGATTTGGCCAAGCATTTTGAATTTCAAACAGTTCATGCTGCGGATAAGAGTTCTATTCAACTTGAAGACCTTAATTTGGGGGATTCATTGGTGGGACCCACTACTGTAAATGCACTAAGAGGTTCGACCAAGGAAGGAAGGTATTTTAGGGAGAATTCCTTAGGGGCTGATGTGGCAACTAGGGAGAATGCGTTGGAATCTAGTGGGGCCCAGAAGAGTTCGGCCATATTTGAAAATGATGGAACATTGCAATTGGAAGTTGTTCCTCCTCCTTTGTCTTCTATCTCAATGAGGGCTGAAGGCTCTCCTCATCGGAAGCCTGGTTGTTGGTGATCCCATTTTTGTACTAGCATAGAGATTGAAGAATTTTAAGCAGCGTCTTAAAGCTTGGGCAAAACTGACATTTCCTAATCTTTTTATTGAAGTGATAGCAAGCGGAGAAAGATCTACCATCCTTTCAAACTAATATTGATCAACTTGATATGACATGTGAATATTTTGATCAAGAGGCTTCCTTGAAGTCAAAATTTGTACAAGCAATGGATCGTTTAGACTCTCTTCTTCGGCAGAAAGCAAAGGTCAGGGGGTTGAGGGAGGGGGATAGGAATTCAAAAATTTTCCATCTCTCTACTAAACTTAAAAGGAATAAAAACTCTATTAAATCTTTGCGAAGAATGGATGACACTTGGACATCAAGTTCGGTTGAACTGCAGGATTATGTGGTGACTTACTTTGAAAACTATCATAAAACTGGTTCCTACTTGGGACACCTAGAGTTGTTGTCTGTGATTCCAAAAGTGCTGATGGATGATGATTGTTTATTACTTGAAGGTTTTCCCTCTAATGAGGAGATCAAAGGAGTGGTATGGGACCTAGATCCCGACAGTTCTCCAGGACCAGATGGCTTTCCTGGAAGTTTTTTCCGCAAATGCTGGGATATTGTGTCTGCCGATTTTGGGGCTGCAGTTCGATCATTCTTTCGAAAAGGGAAACTTCCAAAAGGGGTAAATAATTGTTTCCTCACTTTAGTTCCCAAGGTGGAGAATGCAGCTAAACTGGACAAATTTTGGCCTCTATGTATGGGGAATTTTTTTTGCAAAGCATTGTCAAAGATAATGGCTTCTCGGCTGAGTCATCTTTTGCCTAAGCTTATTTCTGAGGAGCAAGGAGCTTTCCAGAATGGTAAGATGATTTCTGAAAATATTGCTATAGCTTCCGAACTTACAAATATTTTACATTCTTCTGTTAGAGGGGGAGGGATGGGAATTAAGATGATATTATGAAGGCTTATGATACTCTATCATGGGAGTTTTTATTCTTGGTCTTGAAGGCTTTTGGATTTTCAAATAGATGGGCTGGTTGGATTCATGAGATGCTTCAGTCTACCAGAATCTCAGTTTTATTGAATGGGGGACCACTTGGATTCTTTGGAGTTAAGAAAGGGCTTCGGCAAGGGGACCCTTTATCTCCTCTTCTTTTTCTTTTTGCAAAAGAGGTACTATGCAGGGGCCTTCATTCTTTGATAGCTGCTGGTAGATTGAGAGCTTTACCAGGTCCCAGGGGAGTAGAAGTTTCTTCCGTACTGATGTATGTTGATGATATTTTTATTTTTTCAAATGCTTCTTTATGTTATGTTAAAGCTTTGAAAAATTTCTTATTGAAGTATCAAGAATTTTCGGGTCAACATATCAGTTTGGAGAAGAGTAAGCTTTTTCTTGGACGTGTGCCTCCTAGTCGGAAACAGAAAATTGTGGACATATTAAATATCCCAATTGCTCTCTTTCCTACTCGATATTTGAGGGTAGATATTTTTAAAGGAAGAGTTACTCGTGTCAGATTGCTGTCAATTTTAGACAAGATTAAGAATTGGCTACAAGGGTGGTGTGGAAAGCTGTTATCTTTGGCAGGTAGAGTGGAGTTGGTACGTTCAGTTATTTCTAGCATGCCGATTCATAATTTTTCAGTGTACTGGTGGCCTAGCTCTATTATTTCTCAAGTAGAGGCTTGGATGCGTAACTTCATTTGGACAGGGAGTATAGAGGCTGTGAAGAAGGTTACAGTGTCTTGGGCAAAACTATGTACTCCAAAATGTGAGGGTGGTTTGGGTATTTGGAGATTAAGAGATGTCAATTTTGCATCCTTATGCAAATTGGCTTGGATAATTAAACATAAACACTCTGGTTTTGCTCATTTTTTAAAGGGGAAGATGGTAGACAAAAGGGGAAATTTAAAGATTTATGGGTAGCAGTCATCTTTGATGTTGGGATTGAGGAAGTTTTGGGGTTTTGTTCAAGCTAATGAACGGTGGTCAGTTGGAGATGGTTAGAATATTAATTTCTGATTTGACAGATGGTTGGGGAATTTTACCATTGCAGACTATGTTGGTATTCCTCTAGATCTAGAGAGTCATTTGAAACTGACTGTTTCAGATTGTTTACAGCAAGGGGAGTGGAGATTTCCGTCAGTGGACAATGCCAAATTTCAAGAGGTAATCTCTCTTATTATGTTATATCATGTTCCTTGTGCTGATTTTGTTGATGTTTGTCATTGGCAAGGTTCGGTGGGGTGAGAGTTTAGTTTTCAATTGGCATGGGATCTCTATCATCGAAAAGGAGAACAACTGGAATGGGCTAAAAGTATTTGGAAGACTTCTTTGCAGCCTAGACAACAAGTTTTATGTTGGAGACTTTTTCATGATAGGCTACCTGTTGATGCCTTGTTGACTCGGAAAGGGATTATGCTGGCCTCTCGTTGTAATCTATGTGGTAAAGCTTTAGAGGACATAGGACATGTCACATCCCCCCAGCCGGTACCCTAACTTGCATACCCGGGTGTGTGATCCATAGCCTTGAAGATCAAGTATCGAGAAAATCATCCTCCCACATATGCAATAACATAATCATGAACAGAAAATAATCAATGTTTTAATATTATAAACCAAAGATCTAATCAGGAAATGAATATCAATATAATCAGATTGCGGAAAATGATACCAGATGTAAGCACATCAAAAAGAAGTAGAGTAAGGCGGAAACTCACTCCACAGTTACAGCGGAATGTAGCACGTAAGTCTAAAAAGAATTACAACTGTTTCTAAAGGAAAACAAAGAAAATAAAGTCAGACTGAACTATGAGTTGTCTATTCTATAGATAACATCTTCAAAATAGTGGACTTCATCAATCCAACATAGATGTTCCAACTCTACGTTATGTCCAATCGTAGTACACAACTTGATCGCTCGTGGGATCATCAATGTGATCCTCATTGTTGCCAGTACCTTGCTTGTAGTACGCTTCATCGGCTTGTGCTTCATCGTATTGTCCTTCATAATAGTCAATACCTATAGAATAATCTAACAAAAATATTGCACAAAAGGAGTGAGTTCGAATGAACTCAGCAAGGCAAGTTAACTCATAACAACATAAATAACATGCGGCAGAACATAACACGATGCAATGCAATATGAAACAGATAATGTATGTATGCATCTAAACTCTATGTATGCTGGTCTCTATTGGCTGACATGCTTTAAGTCATAGACCATACTTCTCTAGGTAAGTCTCAGTCACTCGGCTCCGGTTGGTAATGGGTCCGTCATCCCTTGGGACATTCCATGGTTGGGGGTTAGGTCACCGCTCTCTTACATCACCATTGGTCTAAGTATTGGCGCATGTCAGGGTTAAGCCTAGCCTAATGCAAATCATCTACTTAGTCATATCAACTCAGCTCCAGATACGTCCATTCCTCCCCTCTTGGGATCCTTTCCGGTATCCTTCACACTAGAGTTTTCATAGTCCCAGACTACGGACTCATCAACCCTATTGGTTATCCACATATGGTAAACGGGAAGCTCTCATGTCCCCTCACGGGTTGGTTACCGGTGTTGAGCGCCCATGAGCCCAAGTCTATCCATATGCAACCCTCCCACTAAATGCCCCCCACAATGTGATTCTTGTCCTCTCACAAGTTGGTTACCAGTCTTAAGCGCCCATGAATCCCCATTGCTACCATGGGTCGTTCGGTCTCAATACTCTTCCGACTACGGTCTGATATAACGGGACATCCTAGCTAAACACTGCTAGACAGCCCTAAGTATGACAACCAATGGTTCAGGAAGGTGTCAATGGGCAACCCCGGAAACATCCCATACTATTTTCGTTGATGTCCAAGGATAGAAGTGTCAAAAGGACACCTCTCAATCCCAAACCATACTTAATCAAACACATTCTCAGATCAGTCATGACATACAAAATCAACACTTCATCATACAAAAGAGAATATAAAAGCATAATCTAATCATTAAACAATATATAGTAATAAGCATTTCATATAAACTTGAATAACGAAAAAGAAAACATAAGTAAAGTGCTACTGTACCTACAGTAGTACATTAGAAGTATAAAATACAAGAACAGTAATTAAACTCAGAGTTTCTTAAAGTAGAAACCAAAGAGTATGCGATCTATGTTATTATGAAATAACTGTCCTTACCTTAATGATCGCCGAAGATAATCCAAAGATCGAAGAGAGAGGTTCCAAACTTAGCAATTAAACCCCTAACAATCATAGATACAACATTAGGAAAGAATTCTAAAAGATCAGAGAGCAAACGAACCAAACAAAGCGAAAAATAGAGCTTCTGACTTCATTGGTCGATTGATTGGTCTACTAACCCAGTCGACCAACAGAGTCAGTAAGAAGCAAATACAGAAAAATTGATCCGAAACTCAATCTACAGGGTTCGGAACTTCACGAAACTTGGAGGAAAACTATAGGATAGTATTCTAACACTAAGGGAGTAAAGATCGGGCACTAATAATGATTAAAAACATTACCTTTAAATTAAAAATCATGGTTTCTCCAATTGGGTGAAAACCCTAGAATTCGATGAAAATATACTACGGAACTCACAGAAAAGACAAGGGATGATTTAGATCTCATCCAAGAAAAAGGTAATCAGAATCAAATACAAGTATGTCATGAAAATTAGATTCAGTCGGCTAAGAAATCAGATCCATAAGAAGAACTAGGGTTTCAAATGGATCTTACAAGAATTAGGGTTGAGATCTCTATGCTGATCATAAACCCTAAAGAAAAGAATGAGATCATGGAAGAGATGGTTGCAAGAATGCAGCATCTTCTTCCCAATCTCAGACAAGAACAAGATCGAAGAATAATAAATCACAACACCGAAAAGATTACTAACCTTGTATTGGCAGATCGGAGATGAGAGACTTCAGATCTTGCAGAGAATTCTTCGAAATCACCGAAGAGAGTTTCAAATGAGTCTTCCCATGTTCTCAAAGTGTTTTGGAGGCAGAGGACACTAAGAAACACAAAGTGTGTTTAAATAGAGAGTGAAAAACCTTAAAATTGGATTTTCTCGAATTTAACACACTATTGGTCGAATGCTTGGTCGACTAGCCTAGTCGACCAATCAGGTCAGCAAAGTTCAAACAGGGAATTGGATGATCAAATGAACACCAAACCTCAAAGGCTTTTACACACACATCAAGTGACATACCTAGGGTGTAGAAATGCCTTCAAACTAAGTCAGATAATACTCCAAGTCTTTCAACTAATCTCATCAAAATCAGGTGTAGTTTCCTTTCAAGTTCTGCACAGACTTCCAAGATTGAAACACCAACATCAGCATCCATGGGTTTAGAGTCAAACTTCATATCTTCTTCTGAGATGGCCCACAGTTGACTTTTTCCTTTACTCCGGGTCATCAGTCCTACAAACAACCGGGTTGCCGGGTTAAGGTTAGGGTTAGGATAGGGCTGGATTTCACAAGACATCTCTTTCTTCACTGCTCATTTTCACGTGGATGTGGAGAATCTTTTGCAGCAAAGTTTGGTTATAGATGGACAGTAAAATATTCAATTGTAGAGTCGTTCAAGGCTTGGAAACACCAAGCTTCACAGTCTCCTTTACATATTGCTTGGATTAATGGATTGTTTGCTTTTATACTTTCTTTGTATAGTCCGCAATCGTTTCCAGTTTGAAATTTTAAATTTCAGGACTGATGAGGTGGTGAGTTTAATTTTTTTAGACTTAGTACAGTTTGGCTTTAAAATGGATGGGAGAAAAGTAACTCCTACAATTTTTTTGGATGCAAGAAGACTGGGCCTTCACTTCTCTATCTTTAGTGCTGCTCCTCCACAAGAAATTTTTTGGTGTCCTCTTGCTGCAGGTTGGGTTAAACTAAATATTGATGGGTCTTCTTTAGGCAATCCAGGAAGGTATGGCGGTGGAGGAGTATTACGAAATGAAGTTGCTGCGGTGGGTTTCAATGTCAGTATTTTTTTAGATGTTAAAACCAACTTTGAGGCTGAAATGGAAATTCTCATTCACGGATTACGTTAGGCAAGGCATTTACAAATTACAAAGCTTTGGGTAGAAAGTGATTCAAAAGCTGTGGTGACTTTAATACAGCAGAAGAAAATACCTTGGTTTATCTTTCATTTGTGGAGAGAGTTACAATAATATTTGTTGACTATAGATTGGAAGATTTCACATTGCTATCGTGAAACTAATACAATGGCAGATTTTTTGGCAAATTCGGCGGCTAGAACAAGAACTTCTGATATAAACATTCCTTGGTCAGCTTCAATCCTTAATGAACTTGATGTGGATGCCTCTAGACGTCCTAGATTTCGTTTTATGAGTTAGTGGTTTTCTAATTTGAGTAGGAACCAGTGAGGAAGGGCGTATTGGGGGCAACAGTTGTTGCGGGTAAGAGAGGTTGGTTTCTTATAAGGTATTAATTGATGTATTTTTAATATTTCTTCTTCGCTTAATATAATGATCATTTTAGCGAAAAAAAAAAATCTAGGCTCAAAATATTAACAAATAAATAAATTTGTGACATTATTTTGAAAGGTTTGAAAATTTCTATTTTCTTGTTTTCAGACTAGTTTTAGTGTAAAATACGTATTAAATATTTATGAATTTCAAAAATGTTCAAATTAATTTATAAAAAAGGATAACAAGTTATTTTCAATCCTTTAAAAAAAAAAACCCCACTAAAATAAGCTTCTATAATTGGATTTTCATGTTATACATTCAGTGTTTTTATTGCAACAAATTCTGTCCATCTAATTTAAAAAATACTAAACATTAGTTTTTCTTTTTTTCAATTTTGTCCCTATTTTCTTTTAGAGTTATAAGACACTTAGTTTTGTTTATAGTAACTTTTCTAGATCATAATTTGATTTCTTGTTACTATTCAATTATTTCTCAAGGTGTGCAGAAATTTTAGAAACGGTAGCTTATGGGTTACGGAATTTTTTTCTAGCCTATCATTTCAGCTTAAAATTCATTGAAATTTTATAGAGATAGACAATTTTTACCCCTAAATAAATTTTTTATAGTCCATTTCAACATAGAAATATTTTTAAATGTTTTATTAGCAGATTAGACAGACTGCAGTATTGCTAGAACAACACCAAATATTATTGATTTTTCTAATAAGCTTAAACAACTCTAATTTGAACAAAATTACTAAGGGCATGAAATAAAAATTCTTATGTAACATTAATAATTTCCATAGTCCAAAGTCCCTCCAAATCCAAGTGTGCTATCAAGTACTACCCTAGTTGACCTCAAGTCAAAATCGAGGTTTTCTAAACTAATTAAATGCCTATTCTCTTAGTGGCTTATAGTTCACTATAACTAAGTCTTTTAGCTTTGATACTACTCTGTAACGCCCCAATCTCTATGTAAGGAGAAAGTCATCATTGATCAAGGAACATAGTAGACATGACCTTGATCTTCATCCCTCTGATCAAGTCCATCATCTGTAAAAGTAAGAGGTAAGTTTTAGCAAGAAACTTAGCAAGTACAACCTAATACATATCAATAGTTTCCTTTCTTTTTATACTTGCTCTTTAACTAAACAATGATCTTATACAAATAAAATTAACTAACATGTATAAAAGAGAAGAAGAAAGTCATGACATGCCCAATGATATGGATGAGACTCAATGATGTGAAAAAGATATAAATAAAGTACACACCCACTGGTCTAGGGTCAATAGGATGCCCCATGCCATTACATGGCCTGCACGCATTACACCGCCCAACATCCATCTACTACAACCCAAATGTTTACAAACTCAATGAATGTTCCATGTCGTTACCTAGTATGCACGCATTACACAGCCCTAACATAGATTCTAATTCAAAAACACAACTACTAACCCATATGCATACAAGGTCTAGGTCGATAGGAGGTCCCATGCCGTTACATGGCCTGCGCACGTTACATAACCCAACATTCATCAACCCTAAAGAATGTTTTAGAATGAATGTATGTTTTGTGTCGTTACATGGCCTGCGGGCGTTACAAAGCCTTAACATACATGCTAATCCAAAAAAGCTACTAACTCAACATCACACGTAATGCTAATATAATCATGACATGTCTTAATGATTTATATGCAAACAATGCAAGATCATATGGAAAAGATGAATTTTCGATATAGTCCATTATCAAATTGATACATAATACAACAATAAATAACCCAATAAAACACAAATCTAAAGACACATTCATGCTTATTGAACAGACTAGTAAACTCAAGAAAGAGATTAATTACTGGTTAGATTATGATAATTTCATAAAACATAATGTAAAAGAAATACATATTTATATACTTAAAGACAAGATACTAATAAATCAAGATAGAAAAATAATGTATTCATAATCAAGATCACAATATTAAATATAAATAATAAATCATTTACTAATAAATTATGTAAATCTAGCATCATCTAAAACGTATTCATAATCACGATAAATTATTAAATAAAAAGAACAAATCAATTATTAATAAATTATGTAAATCTAACATCATATAAAACGTATTCATAATCAAGATCAAATAATAAATTAAAGAAAAGAATCAATCACTATGTCATGTAAAACTCTCCCTCCTCCTAAACTCCACATTTCCACCATCCGTGTTCTCTCTCCTCTCAATATTCCATCAATATTATCCCCTCCCTCCATGCATGAAATTGCCTAGATTCCAAATTAGATTTTGGTGGGGTCAAAACAACACCAAAATGTGTAATATAATTTATGCAACTATGAGGCATTGAACCTTGGGCCTCTTTCTTAATTTAAGATAATTGTTAACCGTTTAGTTAATACTCTACTTATTATTGAATTTAGCAATTAAATTCTTATAATTCTGCTAATCCCATACAAGTTCGGCATTTAACCTTAATTATTTGAATATTAAAACAAAATGCCAAGACTACCCCTATGTTTTAGTCACTACAAGAAAATTGGGCTTTAGAGGTTTTTGACAGATGGCTCTAATACTTTTAGAGGCATTTTCTATAAATGCTGCATAAATGTCTCTATAGATCATGTCACAAAGACCAAGCCTTTTAGAGGCAATTTAATAAATGCCTCTATTTTTCATGCTTTAGAGACACTTTTTTAATAGGATTTGTAAAATGCTACCAAAATTCTTTTTTGCATTTGCAAAATGCCTCTAAATATTTTTATGTTATTGTTAATTTCAACTACAAAAAGTGCTTTTTAGGCATTTATATTATAAATAGAGACTTTTTCACTCTTGCTTCTAATGACCATTTTTTATTTTTGTGGGCAATTAAATAATACCACTAAAAAATACTAATTTTTTCCCCTTATCTCGTACATTTTTCTTTTTCCTTGATCCGTGAAATTTTACAAATAGATTAATTACAATACTACAAACATATTAATTATAGATTTTATTTATTTATTCATATAAAAAAATCATTGTATACGTCAAATGTTTATAAGCAAATAAAGTTTCTACAACTATTGCATAAATGCCACTAAGTTCATACGGTAGCTCTTAACGATCGAACCTCAACACTATAACAAATGCATATATGAGAAGCCCTTGCTGATATGCCAACCGAATGAGAAATCGTGAAGTAGAGGTTCGATTGGTTTCTTTTCTTTAGAAATCGATTTCATGCCGGAATTGGAGAATTGTAGCGCGGGAATGTTTAGACATTAGAAAAGTATTATTAGGGCATTTTGAAAAGTATGATTCTAAAACCTAACTATTAGAGACATTTTTGTAGTTGATGCCTCTAAATATCTTTAAATAGTTACATTTATTAATATTGTCTCTAGTATAAAGCATTAGATACAATTTTTTTTTAATCTCTCTAAAAATATTTATAAATGCCTCTAAATGTTAAAGAAATAGTTGAAGAAAGCAAGAGAGAAGGAGAGAGAGAGAGAGAGAGAGAGAGAGAGAGAGAGAGAGAGAGAGAGAGAGAGAGAGAGAGAGACATTGAGAAGAGAGAGAGTCTGAGTGTGTGTATGAAAGAGCACATAAAATAATAATCAAATTGATGATTTACAATGAACTAGTACATGGCTTTTTATAGAAACAGAGTCCTTCTTCATAGTGTTCCTGGAATCCTTCTCTATATAGTTCTAGGAGTCTTTTGGCTGTAGTGCTAGGACTCTAGCGTTTTAGATTACATAAAATATTGATTAGGAGTTTGTACCAATCAGTATCTCCTTTGGGTTGCCTAATGTCTTTGTGAGTACTAATTGTAGAGTTCTTCTTGTATGTAATAACTAGTGTTTGATTAGTTGTGGGACTTCTAACAACAATAGAACTCTTGGAAGTTTGATCAGTTGTGGAACTTCTAACAAAAGTGGAACTCTTGGAAGCAATCCTAGCCGCATATGCTTGAGATGAAATGGAAGCTAGGGTATTAGTTGATTTTCCAGATTTATCCTTAATACTCTAAAACCCTATTTTCTTGTAGTGAGTTACGGGTGTTACAGTTCGCAACCCTCCATTTTTCATAATTGGAGGAGCTTGTGGGATCATTTTTTTTAGGTATAGTGAGGGAGGGGGCAAGGGGAGTGGTTGAAGTAACATAGAAGAGGCTTTTAGTTCTACACAGCCTCTCCTAATGGCAACTTCTTCAAGGTTGAAGAATTGGTTCAACAATAATCCTTTCAAAATTTCCATCAATAGGGTATGTGGGGTTGTGGGTGTCGGCAACAAGGTCTAACCCTCCTGTAGTCCTATTAGAGAGTTGGGATTCTTGTTAGATCCCCTCTCCAAACAGTCGATATATAAAAATAAAAATGGATAGAAGTTGGAAAAATGGAGAAATGAATATATAGGGACAACAGTGTATAGCCACAAGAGATAAGGGCAATATATGAATTAAGAAAATATCTAACCATGACTTAACCAATTTTATTAACAAAGTGTACTATCATGCAATTAAGAGTCAAGGATGTTTCTACCTATTTTATATATTTTTGGGTGTCATCACCTTTTTATCAAGAGTTTTTTACGTGTGGGTCCATTTAGTTTAATATATTACGTGTGGGTGCTAACAAGACTAACCCTATTAATTGCTGTTAAGTATATTCAAATTTCAAACGTAGAGAAACCAAAATACCCCTAAGATTATTTAATATATTATGTTTATATATATATATATATTTTAATACATAGATACATACATACCAGACTAACCCTATTAATTGCTGTTAAGTATATTCAAATTTCAAACGTAAAGAAACCAAAATACCCCTAAGATTATTTAATATATTATGCTTATATATATTTTAATACATACATACATACATACATACATACATACATACATACATACATACATACATACATACATACATACATACATACATACATACATACATACATACATACAGCAATATATATATATTAAATCTGACACTTTCTACAATCACACATTCTTAGGTTGTTCACCCATATGATAACAATTTTTAAAGCTTTGAACCCAAAAAAAGGGTGAAGATAATGGCGGGGAAAAGGATTAAGAGAAATCAGCTTTTGATAATTCTATAGATTGAAATCCATGACAGGAAAAAAATAGGATTAAGAAAAACCAGTTTTTTCTTTCCTTTTTTTTTTTTTTGAAGTCACATTATTAGTATCTTGTCATTGAGTATTTAAATATGTATTTCTTTTAGATTATGTTTTATGAAATTATCATGATCTGCCAGTAATTAATCTCTTAATTAAATTTACTAACATGTTTTATCAACATAAATGTGTCTTTAGATTTGTGTTTTATTGGGTTATTATTGTTGTATTATGCATCAATTTGATAATGGACTATGTCGAAAATCTGTCTTTTTCATATGATCTTGCATTGTTTGCATATGATTCATCAAGACATGCCATGATTATTTTAGCATTATGTGTGATATTGAGTTAGTAAGTGTCTTGGATGAGAATACATGTTAAGGTTGTGAAATCGCGCACAGGCCATATAATAGTATGAGACATCCTATCGACCTTAGATCATGTATGCATATTGTCACGCCCTCCCAGCCGGTACCCTATCTGGCATACCCGAGAGTGTGATCCACAGCCCGAAGATCAGGTATCGAGTGATCAACCTCCCACATAAACAATAACATAATCATGAACAATCATAACATGAGTGCGGAAGATAAATCATAGATCCAATAATGAAAGAATGAATCATAAACGAATCGGAATAATAGACATAATCAGAGTATCAAACAGATAAGTAAAGTGAAGCAAAAATCCCACTTTACATCCAGTGGAAAAGTAGCTCTAAAGAATAAACTAGATAAAAGCTAATCCCAGTAGCAAGTACATTGGGTAACTAAATTATTCTCCACTTTGTAGACGACATCCTTGTAGGTGTAGATCTCATAAATAGCACAAGGACGCTTCCACTCAATGGTCGGACTAAGCATCGTTCGGAGCATAACCACCCGTGGGATCTTCAGAGTAATTGTGGTAACCGCAATCACCTTCCCCGGAGATATGTCTCTTCGCCTTGCGCTTCCTCATAGGAACCGTCATAGTACTCAAGCACTGCGGGATAGTCTAACAACATTGTACAATAAAGGAATGAGTTTCAAAGAAACTCAGTAAGGCAGTTAAAATCCATAATAACACAAATGGCAGGATTCCAGAACAATCATAAATGCAATATGATATGAGACAATCAATGAATGAATGAATCTAACTCTATGTATGCTGGTCTCTATTGGCAGACATGCTTTAAGTCATAGCACCGTACTTCTTTAGGAAAGTCCACTCACATCCTCAACCATTTAAGATATCTTGGATTCCCTCCAACCATTTAAGATATCTCGGGCGACCGATTGGTAATGGGTCCTTCATCCCTCAGGACAAACCTTGGCAGGGGGTTAAGTCAACACACTCTCTCACAACCATTTGGTATAAGTACTGGCGCATGTTAGGGTAAAACCTAGCCAAATGCAAGTCTTCTACTTGGTTACATCAAGTCAGATCCAGATACTTCCATTCCTCGTCCCTGACGATCCTTTCCGGTATCCTTCACACTAGAGTCAGCGTATCCTATGGCACCGACCAGCTCGGACTACGGACTCATCAACCCTATTGGTTATCCACATATGGTAAACGGGAAGCTCTCACGTCCTCTCACGGGTTGGTTATCGGTCTTAAGCGCCCGTGAGCCCAAGTCTAACCATATGCAACCCTACCAATAAATGGCCCCCACAATGTGATTCCTGTCCTCTCACGGGTTGGTTACCGGTCTTGAGCGCCCATGAATCCCCATTGCTACCACGGGTCGTTCGGTCTCAATACCCCTCCGATTAGGGTCGACATAACAGGACATCCTAGCCAAACACTACTAGACAATCCTATATATGTCATCCAACAGTTTAGGAAGGTGTCCAGAGGGCATCTCCGGAAATATCCCATAATATTCCCGTAGTAGTCCAAGGACAGAAGTGTCAAAAGGACACCTCTCCTTTCCAAACCATACGTAAGCATACACATGCATCAATTCATATCATCACATATATGGTAACTCCATATATGGAAAGAAATCAGTAATTACAATCACTTGTATAACATTGGTAAGTAAATCATTCATGAATCAATTCAATATGAATAAGTAATGCTACTGTAATCAAAGTTATACAACAGTAGTATATCATTGTAAAAATCTAATTTAGGAAACATATTAATGATATTCAAACATAGAAACTAGATTCATGCTATCTATGTAATTAAGGAAAATAACCATCCTTACCTTTTATAACTCGCAAAGAATCCTAAGAAATCAAGTAAGATCTTGGCAAACTTGAGAAGAAGGTCCTAAACAAGTATATACAACATATTAGGAAAGATCCCTAGCAGAATATATATCAAAATATCCGAAACAGACCAATTCTGGAGTTGCTGTACTCATTGGTCGAGTGGATTGGTCGAGTGGTCCAGTCGACCAATCAGTCGACCAATGCAGACAGTAGCTTATAAAATCAGAGTTTTAAGATATGAAATCCGAATTTGGTGGTTCAAAAGGGTACTAATCAAGGGGTAGCCTATATCAGTAGTATTCTAACATAAAGGGGACCTCAAAACACTAATCAAATCAAGGTATCAAGATCCAAATTAGGAAACAAAAAGTTACCATAAATAAATCAAACATGGATCTTGATGAATTTTGAAATAGAAAACAAGGACAAGAACTATAGGAGGATGGATCATTGCTTTCGGTAATGAAAACATGAAAACATGCATAGGTCTTCATGGAATAAGGCTTAGAAGCATAAATCTAAATAAGGAAATAAAACCTACCATATATGTACTATCATGCATCATGAAGAACACATAGTAAGGTAGAAGAGAACAACTAGAATTCTATGGATTATGGATCATGGAAAGAAAACACAACCATTAACCACTAACATGATCAATGAAAGAAGATCCAAAGAGATCAGAATTCAGATTAGAAGACTAACAGAGATTAAATCATGGTTTGATCATGAATCCTTCAAAAGTTTGCAATGATCATGGTTAAGATCATTGTTCTAGCCTTAAATCCTTAGGATGATCATGAGAACATGTTCAGAGATGTTTGCAACAGAGAATGCAGCATCTCTTCTACTGTCTCAACTCAAAAAGGAAAGAAAACAAGGATGGAGGAGAAGAAGAGAGAGTAGACATACCTTTTGATGCAAAAAGAAGAGTTCCGACGAAGATCCGCCAAGAAAACTCCAAGGATGCAAGAGAGATGACTTGCAGAGGTCTTTGGTTCGTTCCGGAGGGTTTGGAGGCAGCAAATACGAAGTGGACTCGAGGTTAGACTTAAATAGAGCAAGAATCAACCTAATTGCCAAAGACAGCACCCATTGGTCGAGTGGATTGGTCGACTGGCCCAGTCGACCAATCAGTCGACCAATGCTGACAGCAAGGCCAAAACAGGGAATTGAAGGTCCAGATCAAATCCAATCCTAAAGGGGTTTTGCACACAAGTCAAGTGACTTACCTAGTAGGTAGAAATGCCTTCAAACCAAGATAGAGAGCACTCCAAGTCCATCAACTAATTAGATCTTCATCAGGATTCTGTTTCCATAAATAGAACCTCATCATCAACCTTCATGGATTCAAAGCCAGACACCAAGTCCTCTACTGGGATGGCCCAAAGCTGACTTCTTACTTTACTTCGGGTCATCGGACCTACAAATAACAAGGTTTCCGGGTCAAGGTTAGGGTTGGGTTTCACAGGATGGTAGTTGAGTTTTTGAATGAGAATGTAGGTTAGGGTTGTGTAACACGCGCAAACCATGTAAAGGCATAAAACATGCATTGAGTTTGACAACATTAGGGTTAGTGCAGATGAATGTTGGGCTGTGTAACGCTTGCAGGCCATGTAACGTCATTGGACATCCTATCGACCTTAGACTAGCAAGGGTGTGGTTTATTCATAGCTTCTTAGTATCATTGAGTCTCATTCATATAATTGGGCATGTCATGTCTTTCTTTTTCTCTTTTATACATGTTAATTTTATCATTGGGTAAGTTTCATTAAGATTAATATTTAGTTAAATAGCAAGTATAAAAAGAAAGGAAACTGTTGATATGTGTTAGGTTGAACTTACTAAGTTTCTTCCTGAAACTTATCCCTTACTTCTACAGATGATGGACTTGATCAAAGGGATGATGGATTTTTAGAATATGACGATCAAGGTCATGTCTACTACATTTCTTAGAATAGATAAATTTTGAAATTCTCTATTAGCTATAATTCTTGATATTTAGATGTTTACATGGACTTCATTAAAACTAAGACAATTCATGGAAGCATTTTAGATTTATTTTGAATATTTTTTGTTGTGATATATTGTATTCTTGGTAGATTTTATTTATTCACATTGTTTATGGATAACCCTCTTAGTGTATTTTGGTTCACTACCTAAGTAACATCGATCATTGATCAATGACGACTTTCTCTTTCAATGGGGATTGGGGCGTTACACGAACTACTCGCTAGTAGAAAATGGAAGAGATGCAGGACTTCACAAGTTCATGTTCAATGTTTCCAAAGTGAAGACGAATATATGTATAAAGAAGCCAAATAATAAGTAGGGTTCTATTTGAACAGATATAGAGCCCCACACAAAGGTCTCATTTAAAAAAAACAAAATTCAATAGTAAATAGACAGTATATTGCAGAGCAGCATCATGTTACTATAGACTAAATAAATGGTAGACGGTTAATGTGGACCTAATATGCAGTATTTGTTTTCACGAACCAAGTAGGCAGTGTATATCCCTGCAGGTTAGACAAAATCATGTTGTTATAAACCAAATAAACATGAATTGTTGTTGAATAACATTCTCAGATAAAATTGAGGCTGAGGAGACAAACAAATAAATAAACTTCAAATAGAATAGTTTTGAGCTGATAACTTGAAAAAAATGAGAGAAGCATAATCTATAATTTAGAATAAAAGAGTACCAATCTTCAATGTTCCCCTTATGCGTTGCATTATACAGATAAATGTTGACAATCATTAAGTAGCATCTCTAAAGGGAAGAAAAAAATAATCTCAACTATTACCTTAACACAGCACATAAAATTCCAATAATAACAATCTCCAACCTTCCCTTAATGGTAGCCAATGAAGAGGAGTGCGAGCGTCAATCTTTGAAAGTTCAAATCCCACGCAATCAGCTCTATAAAAATATAAGAATAGTTATATATACCAATTTAGATTTATTGAGTAGAGGCACTGTTAGGATCTAAAATAAATTAATAGATTAATCAGAATCAAGGAAGATGGGGTAAAGCTGGAACCCAGTAACCCATTTACATTCAAGTTTGAGCCTTTTCTTCGCTAGTTAACACAAGAAGTGGACTCCACAGGGAAAACCATTTTGCAACAAACTGGTGTAATACCTATATGTACTTGTGCTACCTTTTAAATTAATAAATTTCCATCTTTATCTGCAAATAAGGAAGCAACGAGAGAGGAACTAGAAAGAGACATAAGTACGTCTTGACTAGTGGGAAGACCACTGCAGTTGCAATCTTCATTCCCCCCCCCCCCCCCAAAAAAAAAATAAAAATAAAAAGAAGAGAGGGACAGAGAGAACGCCCAGCAATCCAAATTTTAAACCATGGGATTCTACACTTAAACAATGAAAACATACTCTCAAAGCCTGAATTCATGATGCTCTAAACCTAATTGTTACACGTAATCTACAAACATAAAATTATAGAACACTCATTACTAATCTGACCTGAAAACTGTGGACCACAGTCAAAGGGTAGTTCCCAAGAGGGAAAAATAAAGCCACCATCTTCAAATTTGTCTCTTTTTTTTTTTTTTTTGGGTGGGGGGGGGGGGGTGGTGTTGTGTGTGGGAGGGAGGAATAATTTTTGGCAGACAAGTGGCTAGGAAGAGAGCTCTCAAACATTTGTTAATGACCATCTGTTGCGTCTAAACCTTCTTTGAGAGCTGAATAGTTGGAATGGCCTCTTGAAGACTTCTCCGTTGGAATACGAGTAGCTGAGATGCCTGCACTCAGAAAGAAAATAAGAGCGGGCCGACCTTGTATAGGTCGGGGAACCGCCTCCGATGCCCAAGTTAGTATAAGCAACAATTGAAAGCCTTGAGAGGATTCTTCTTCTAATTTTTGTCATCACGGAGAAATATTTTGAAGTTTATGTTGAAGTTTATGAAACATATGAAAAATTGATGGTGTTACCTTTCAACTTTGTGTGATAAACTGCTAACTACTAAGGCATTATGCTTCTATTGATCCCGAGTGACTCCCTGAGCTTGATGCCTTAGTTTTCTCTTGGGTTCTTCTTCGCTTGAAGAACGCTTTCGGGTTCTTCCCGAGTGATCCCCCGATCATATTCCCGAGTGGCTCCCAGAGCATAATGCCTTAGAAAAATCTATCCCTTAAAGAACTTCTTGGGTCTTCTTTATGAAGAACACTCTTGGGTTCTTGAACTCATTTTAAGTCAAGAACTCTCTTGGGTTCTTCTTCATTAGAAGAATCGCTCTTGGGTTCTTGAACTTATCTTAAGTCAAGAACTCTCTTGGGTTCTTCTTAATTTGAAGAGCGCTCTCGGATTCTTGAACTTATCTTAAGTCAAGAACTCTCTTGGGTTCTTCTTCATTTGAAGAACGATCTCAGGTTCTTAACTTATTGTAAGTCAAGAACTCTCTTGGGTTCTTCTTCATTTGAAGAACGCTCTCGGGTTCTTGACTTATCTTAAGTAAAGAACTCTCTTGGGTTCTTCTTCATTTGAAGAACGCTCTTGGGTTCTTGAACTTATCTTAAGTCAAGAATTCTCTTAGATGCTTCTTCATTTGAAGAACGCACTCGGGTTTTTGAACTTTTAAGTCAAGAACTCTCTTGGGTTCTTCTTCATTTGAAGAACGCTCTTGGGTTCTTGAACTTATCTTAAGTCAAGAACTCTCTTGGATGCTTCCTCATTTGAAGAATGCTCTCGGGTTTTTGAACTTTTAAGTCAAGAACTCTCTTGGGTTCTTCTTCATTTGAAGAACACTCTCGGGTTGTTGACTTATCTTAAGTCAAGAACTCTCTTGGGTTCTTCTTCATTTGAGGAAGCATTTGTGAATACTTCAATATCACTCTTTTCATGGGAAAAAGAATATCATAGATGGAGACGTAGACTTTATTGAAAATCGAATGGTTGCACGATTTTGCAAAGCAAGTGCTACATATCTTGACTAATTATACTGATAGAATTTTCGGAGATTTATGGAATTCCAAGTTCGGTCTATCATCTTGCCCGTAGCTAAACTTTTTAGCTTGTAAGTTCCTGGCTTCGTCTCCTTTTCGACGACAAATGGCCATTCCCAAGTAGGTGAGAGCTTCCCTTGGTTTCTTGGGTCGGATGCCGCAACTTTGTGAAGCACTAAGTCACCTTGACGATGTCTTCTATTCTTCACCCGAGTATTGAAGTATCTAGCTACTCGATTTTGATATCTTTGATTTCGATATTCAGCCATACTTCAAACTTCATCAATAAAATCTAAGTTACTCTTTAGGCCTTCTTCGTTTGCTTCTTCATCGAAGTCTTGGTACCTCTATTGTGAAACCCAACCCTAACCTTGACCCGGAAACCCTGTTGTTTGTAGGTCCAGCAACCCGAAGTAAGACAAGAAGTCAGCTTTGGGCCATTTCAGTAGAAGACTTGATGGCTGGATTAAAATCTATGAGTGTTGATGTCAGTGTTCCATTTATGGGAACTGCACCATGATGAAGATAGGATTAGTTGATGGACTTGGAGTGCTCTCTGTATTTGTTAGAAGGCATTTCTACCTACTAGGTATGTCACTTTAGGTGTGTGCAAAACCCCTTGATGTTTAGACTTGATCTGAGCCTTCAATTCCCTGTTTTGAAGTATTAACTCTCACAAAAACAACCCAAGATAGATAAAGGAACATCTCATTAGTATTTCAAAATCAAGAATGGAATTAGGAAGGGTCTACCAATAAGAGAAAATAAGGTTCTCAATTAAAGTTAAAGGAAAGAAATTCTAATCATACGATTAGGGATTTACTAACAAGGATCTGTGTATCCCACGGAAAGACTAGGGAGAATAAAGATTCACCCTACGGCAAAGAATTTACAATCAAGAAAGGTTTTGGGGAGGGTCCAATGAATTAACAGAAATAAAAGGGTTCCCAAATTGGTTAACCTCTCATCAGGGTTACCCAAGAATTTCCCCTCAAAATCTCTCCCTTTTGGCTAGGGTTGAGATCATGACGATGATCATAGATCTTAAAGGATGGAATGAGATCATGGAATAGATGGTTGCAAGATTGCAGCATCTTCTTCCTGATCTCAATCAAGAACAAGAACGAAGAAAGAATAATTAGAAATTCAGAAGAGATACTAACCTTGAATTGTCAGATCAAAGATGAGAGGCTTCAGATCTGCAGAGGAGTCTTCGAAATCACCAGAGAGAGTTTCGGAGAGGTCTTCTTACGTTCAAAAAGTGTTTAGGAGGCAGCCGTAACAAAGAAACACGAAGTAGGGTTTAAATAGAAGTGAAAAACCCTAAAATTACAATTTCACGGATTTGGCAAACCGTTGGTCGAGTGTTGGTCGAGTGGTCCAGTCGACCAATCAGTCGACGAAGCAGAACAACAAGGTTCAAATAGAGATTCGGAGGGCTATACAAGGTCAAATTGGGTGAGGTTTTCTTATACAATTCAATAAAGAAGTCTAGTTTCCAGAAATACCTTCAGATCAAGCATTGGAGTTCATTAGGTTCACCAACTAGGCTCATCTTCTTCGATGCGCAAGCAGGATTTGCCAGACATAGTTCAGCAACTTCGGACAGAGATTTGGAGGGTTATATGGGGTCAAATTGAGTGGGTTTTCTCCTACAAGTACATCAAGAAGTCTAGTTTTGGGAAATATATTCAGATTGGGCACAGGAGTTCATTAGGTATTTCAACTAATTCATCCCTCTTCGGTGCGCAGATTCAAAACTAACACTGACAATGCTCTCAAGTGAGGGGCATCATCGTCAATGTCCATGGGCTTGGGTTCCAATACCAAATCATCAACCAAAAGGGTCTACAAGAAACAAGCTAAGATCAAATCAAGGTCCAACTTTAAGGTGTAACATTTAAACTAACCCTTCTTTACCCAAAACAGATAAGGTGTCATGGCTAGGTTTGGGCTGGATTTCACATTCTCCCCCCCTTAAAATAATTTCGTCCTCGAAATTGGGAGAGTACTAGGTTTCAAAAAGGCAGGGGTACTTTCCTATTATCTTGGCTTCCTTCTCTCAAAGTCCACGGAAAACAAATAACAATAAGTCTTATGTAAGGAAACAAGGAATATATCTGACATGCTTTGAAATCAAATCGAAAGTATGATCATGGCTTCATGAAGATTTCACAAGGATCATAGCAAAGATTAATATGAAGATCATAAAACTTTAAGAATGAAAGGAGATTGTAGAAGAGATGGTGCAAGGATCAATATGTTGCAAGGATGCAACATCATCTTCATCATCTCAATCTCCAAGAATAAATCATAGCAAGAGTAGATCAATACAACACAAGAGAGATTATTAATCTTTGATTGAAGAATAGGAGATGAAAAGCTTGAAGTCTTAATAATAGGAGATGAAAAGCTTGAAGTCTTGAAACAATTAGAAGGAATAACAAATCATGAAGATCACACTTGATTTCTCTTCGAAGTCATCATGTGGAGAATTCACAAGGTTATAGAGTGTATCGAGATCCACTCTAGAACAGCAGGGATAGAAGGATCAATCATGGGAATGATTTAAGATCATCCTCCTATCAAAAGGAATGTAAGGCACAAGAAGAAATCGTGGAGAGATTAGATCAGCTTTGGGGTAAACTTCTACCAAACGAAACTAGGCAATTCGTACAGTAGAGAATAAATCGAACAATGCATATGGTATGTATGCATTTGGTACAATAGCAAGGTTAGGGTTAGGTGGGATCTCACATGGACAATGTGGTTCGTTTGCATGGAGTGCCAATGAGTATTGTTTCTGATCGTGATCCTAGGTTTACCTCAAGGTTTTGGAACAGTTTGCAGAAGGCCTTGGGAACCCAATTGAATTTGAGTACAGCTCATCATCCACAATCTGATGTACAATTTGAGCGGACAATTTAGACCTTGGAAGACATGCTCAAATCTTGTGTGGTGGATATGGGTGGAAATTGGGATGAACACTTAGCTTTGGTTGAGTTTGCCTATAACAACAATTATCAATCAACAATAGGCATGGCTCCGTTTAAGGCTTTGTATGGTAATACTTGCAGGAAACCATTGTACTGGACTGAGACTGGTGAAAGAAAAGTCTTAGGTCCTGAGATGATCGAAGCTACAAGTGCGATGGTCGATATGATCAGAGAAAGGATTAAGTCTGCTCAGTCAAGACAGAAATCTTATGCTGATAAGAGAAGGACTGATCTAGAATTTTTAGTTGGAGAGAAAGTTTTCTTGAAGGTTTCGCCAATGAAGGGTGTGATGAGATTCAATGTTAAAGGAAAGCTTAGCCCTTGTTTCATTGGACCTTTTGAGATTTTGGAGAAGGTTGGACCTGTTGCTTATCAATTGGCATTACCTCCGTCTATTGCTGCTGTGCATAATGTGTTTTATGTTTCGATGCTCCTGAAATATATAGAGAATCCGGAACACATTCTACAGTAAGCACCTGAAGGACTTAGTGCTGATCTCACCTATGATGAAGAGCCAGCCGAAATTTTGGATAAGAAGGACAAGCAATTGCAGAATCGCACCATCCCTTTGGTAAAGATTCGTTGGAAGAACCATACCCTTGAAGAAGCTTCTTGGGAGAAGGAAGAAGATATGAAGGAGAAATTTCCTCACCTCTTTGGAAGCACAAGTACGCTTTCAATTTCGAGGACGAAATTTTTTTAAGGGGGGAGAATGGGAAACCCAGCCCTAACCTTGACCCGGAAACCCTGTTGTTTGTAGGTCCAGCAACCCGAAGTAAGACAAGAAGTCAGCTTTGGGCCATTTCAGTAGAAGCCTTGATGGCTGGATTGAAATCCATGAGTGTTGATGTCAGTGTTCCATTTATGGAAACTACACCCTGATGAAGATCGGATTAGTTGATGGACTTGGAGTGCTCTCTGTATTGGTTCGAAGGCATTTCTACCTACTAGGTATGTCACTTTAGGTGTGTGCAAAACCCCTTGATGTTTGGACTTGATCTGAGCCTTCAATTCCCTGTTTTGAAGTTGTTGTTCTGATTGGTCGACTCATTGGTCGACTGGACCAGTCGACCAATCAATCGACCAATTGATTCTGTTTTTGAAAATTAGGTCGTGGCTACTCTATTTAAGTCTAATCTCGGGAATACTCCGCCTCATCTGCCTCCTAAGCCTCTGGAACGAGTTAGAACTCCATTCTAATCAATTCCCTTGCATCCTTGGTTGATATCTTGCAAGAACTCAAGTGATCTTCATCCTCCTGCATCAAAGGTATGTTTATGATCTCTTTTCTTTTCTATCTTTGATTTTCTTTTCTTCAACCTTGTTCTTGGTTGAGATCAGGAAGATGATGCTGCATTCTTGCAACCATCTATTCCATGATCTCATTCGATTCCTTGAGATCTATGATCATCGTCATGATCTCAACCTTAACCAGTTAAATTGAAACCCTAGCCAAATTATTTCTTGAAACCCTAACCCTTGTATGATCTTTCTGGAAACCTTTCGGTAACCTCCCATGTGAGAGAAACCTCATGGGTAATATTTAGGTTGATCTAAATTTAATATTCTATAGTTTTTCTTGTTGTTTTTGGCCAACAATTTACTTCCCTTCCTCCTGTGATCTCAACCTTTTCATGGGAGCCAAAAAGGGTGAAACCCTAATTCTTGGATAAATGTTATTGACCCTGTTAATAGCCAATCAATGTGTTTTCCTTACAAGGATTTAATCCTATCATCCTCTAATTCTTTATCCTTGATCATACTGTGTTTTCTTCATGATCCATGATTTAACCTAATTAGGTTAACCTTTTGATTCCTAAGTTGTAACTTGGAAACTTGGTTTGGGTGGTGGTTTGATGTCCACTATATACTAGGATGCTACCATTATAGCTTCCCCCTTATTTTGTACCCTTTTGAACCACCAAATTCGGTTTCTTAATCTAAAAATTCTGATTCTTGAAGGCTACTGTCTCTATTGGTCGACTCATTGGTCGACTGGGGAAGTAGACCAATCAGTCAACCAATGAGTACAGCAACCTCATTCTTGGTCTATTTTGATTGATTTGATATCTTTCCTTCTATGTATCTTTCCTAACATGTTGTATACACTTGTTTAAGACTTTCTTCTCAAGTTTAGTCAAGGTCTTACTTGATTTCCCTAAGTTCCTTTACGAGTTAGAAGGTAAGGACAGTTATTCTTTAATTACATAGATCACATACTCTCTGGTTTCTACCTTATGAAACTATGAGTTTACCTACTGTTGTTATACTTTATATTTCTGATTTACTACTGTGAGAACAGTAGCACTTGTTTATGTTTTCTTTTTATCATTTAAGCTTATGTGAATTGCTTATTACTATGTTACTTAACGATTAGATCATGATTGTATACTCTCTTGTATATGATGAACTGTTGACTGTGTATGTCATGTTTGATCTGAGATTGTGTCTGATTAGGTATGATTTGGGATTGAGAGGTGCCCTTTTGACACTTCAGTCCTTGGACATTATCGGAAATAGTATGGGATGTTTCCGGGGTTGTCCATCGACGCTTTCCCGAATTATTGATTGCCATACCTAGGGTTGTCTAGCAGTGTTTGGTTAGGATGTCCCCGTTATATCAGACCCAAATCGAAAGGGTATTGAGACCGAACGACCCGTGGCAGCAATGGGGATTCACGGGTGCTTAAGACCGGTAACCAACCCGTGAGAGGACGGGAATCACATTGTGGGGGCCATGTATTGGAGGGTTGCATATGGCTAGACTTGGGCTCATGGGCGCTTAAGACAGGTGAGTTATATCCGTGAGGGGACATGAGAGCTTCTCGTTTACCATATGTGGATAACCAATAAGGTTGATGAGTCCGTATTCGAGAGAGTCGGATACGCTGACTCTAGTGGAAAGGATACCGGAAAGGATCCCGAGAGGGGAGGAATGTAAGTATCTGGACCTGAGTTGATGTAACTGAGTAGATGACTTGCATTGGGCTAGGCTTTTACCCTGACATGTGCCAGTACTTAGACCAAATGGTGATGTGAGAGAGAGATGACTTAACCCCCAGCCATTGAATGTCCGAGAGAGATGCCGGACACACTACCAACAGGAGCCGTACGCGTGACCTACCCAAAGAAGTATGGTGCTATGACTTAAAGCATGTCTGCCAATAGAGACCAGCATACATAGAGTTTAGATGCATACATACATTATCTTTTTCATATTGCATTGCATCTTGTTATGGTTTGCCACATGTTATTTATGTTGTTATGGATTAACTACCTTACTGAGTTTCTTCGAAACTCAATCTTTTTTTTTTTTTGTACATTGTTTTGTTAGACTATTCTACAGGTACTGACTACTATGAAGAACCATACACTAAAGCGCAAGCCGATGAAGCGTACTACACGCAAGGTGCTGGGGACAATCAAGATTACTCTGATGATCCCTCAGTTGATCAAGTTTCGTACCACGATTAAAGGCAACGTGGAATTGGAACATCTCAGTTGGATTGATGAAGTCCACTATTTTGAAGATGTCATCTATAGGATAGAAGACTCTTATGTTTAGTTTTATCTTTCTTAGTTCCTTTGATTTAGTTGTTATTCCTTTTAGACTTACATACTACGTTCTGATGTATTTGTGGAGTGAGTTTCCGCCTCACTTTACTTCTTTTGATATCTACAGATATCTGGTATCATTTTTCTGCACTCTGATTATATTGTTTATTCGTTTCTTGTTTTGAACCTTGTTTATAATATTAAACCTTGATTATTTCCTGTTTATGATTATGTTATTGAATATGTGGGAGGATGATTTCCTCGATACTTGATCTTCGGGGCTGTGGATCACACTCTTGGGTATGCCAGTTAGGGTACCGGCTGGGAGGATGCGACATCTATGATCCCGCTAATACTTTGACAGGGACAAGTGCCTCAGTGCCATAAGTCATTCGGAATGGAGTCTCTTTTGTAGGAGTTCGGGCTGTGGTACAATACGACCAAAGGACGCTAGGTAGCTCTTCTACCCACCTGGCTCGACTTGATTCCAGACATTTCTTTATCCCATCCAATAGCCTTCGGTTGGTTATTTCAACTTGCCCGTTGCTTTGCAGATATGCCACAGATGAGGTTCTATGCTCAATATAGTATCTTTCACAAAAACTTTTGAAACCTGCTCTGACAAATTGCTTTCCGTTATCGGTTACGAGAACCTTTGGAATTCCAAATCTGTAGATGATCCTCTCTTCAAAGAACTTTTGCATTTGCTTCTTCGTAATGGTGGAGAGACGCTCGGCTTCCACCCATTTAGTGAAATAATCGATCGCAACAACCAAAAATTCCCTATTCATGGTGGCCCTCGAAAGCTTTCCCACAATATCCATTCCCCACATAGTGAAAGGGATTGGACTGGAAACAGATGTACGTGGGACAGCCGAGGTTCTCGGAACAGATGCATGAAGTTGATATTGCTTGCATTTTTGGACATAGTCCACCGCTTCCTTTTGAATGGTTGGCCAATAGAGCCCTTGACGTATTATTTTATGGGCTAATGCTCGACCCCCCATATGTGCTCCGTAAATCCCTTCATGTACTTCGGCTAAGGCGTATTGAGCTCGAGAAGGGCCAACACATCTTAGAAGGGGTTGTGTGACTGACCTTTTATAGAGTTGCTCTTCTTGTATGGTGAACTTTGCTGCTTGATTCTTAATTTCCTTAGCTTCCTTGATGTCTTTTGGGAGAATGTCATTCTTTAATCGGATCCATCCAACTAGGCTCTTCTTCAATATCCATTGCCTCGACCTCTTGAATACTAGGAATCTCCAATTTCTCAATATAGATTGCTGAGCCTAAGGTTGAATATTTGGATAAGGCTAGTTTGGATAACTCATCTGCCACTTCATTTTCCCTTCTTGGGATTTGCTTCATTTCAAGTTGATCGAAATAATGGCGACATTCATCAATTTTGGCTAAGTATCTAGCCATTCTTGTTTCTTTTTCCTCGTACACACCACGAACTTGGTTCACGATCAATTGAGAGTCACTTCGGACTTCCAATTCACAAACTCTTAAGGCTCGGGCAAGTCTTAGACCTGCTAGAAGTGCTTCATACTCAGCCTCATTGTTGGAAGCTTTGAAGTTGAATCTGAGTGCGTAATGGATTTTGAACCCTTCCGGGCTAATTAACTTTAGCCCTGCTCCACTCCCTGAAGAGTTGCTCAAGCCGTCAACATACAAGATCCATATTTCATGACCAAGTTGTTCTTCTCTCGAAGTGGATATGTTACTTTCGAGGACAAAATCAGCTAATACTTGCCCTTTGATAGTTGGACGAGTCTTGAACTCAATTTGGTACTCACTTAACTCGATAGCCCATGTTACCATCCTCCCCGCTAAGTCTGGTTTTTGTAGGATATTCTTTAGCGGGAATTTAGTCAAGACTACAATTGGATGTGCTTGGAAATATGGCCTGAGTTTGCGAGATGCGTTTACAAGTGCTAAGGCTTGTTTGTCCACATCGGGATATCGTGTCTCAGCATCCACAAGAACATGATTTATAAAATAGATGGGGTTTTGTGAAGTACCTTCTTCCCTTACTAATACAACACTTACTGCTACTGAATAAATGGCTAAGTACGTGAATAGTTGTTCTTCAGGTGAAGGTCGGGCTAAGAGGGGCGGTGACCCAAGCTTCTCCTTCCACTTCTCGAATGCCTGTTGACACTCGTCGGTCCATATCGTGTCCTTAGCCTTCCCGAGTTCCTTGAGAGCCTTGAAGAAGGGTAAACATTTTTCACTTGATCTCGAAATGAATCTATTCAAAGCGACTACTCTTCCGGTTAGACATTGAATATCGCAAACCGTTCTTGGTGATTCCATCTCAATCAAGGCTTTGATTTTCGTTGGGTTTGCCTCAATTCCCCTTTGAGATACCATGAATCCAAGGAACTTCCCAGAGGTGACACCAAAGGCACACTTCTCCAGATTCAGTCTCATCTGATATGTTCTCAAGGTATCAAAGGCTTCGTCAAGATCTTCCAAATGACTTCTTCTAACTATACTCTTGATGAGCATGTCATCAACGTATACTTCCATATTTCTTCCAATTTGGTCTTTAAAAATCTTGTTTACCATTCTTTGATATGTTGCTCCAGCGTTCTTCAACCCGAATGGCATTACTTTGTAGAAGTAGCTTTCTTGATCCATCTTGAAAGTCGTGTGCTTCTCATCCTTGGGATTCATCATAATCTGATTGTATCCAGAGTAAGCATCCATGAATCTCAATACCTCATGTCCCGTTGTGGCGTCAATCAACAAGTCGATCCGAGGAAGTGGATAACAATCCTTTGGGCATGCTTTATTCAAGTTGGTGTAGTCTGTACACATTCTCCATTTCCCGTTGGCCTTCTTCACCATGACTACGTTTTCCAACCAAGTGGGGGCATTCTATCGGCTTCATAAATCCCGATTGTTCTAGCTTCTCCACTTTTGTCCTGATGGCCGCATGCTTTTCGAGCGAAAAATTTTGCCTTCTTTGGATGATCGGGATTGCATCTTCTCTAATCCATAAATTATGTTCTGCTATTCTTCGATCAATTTCGGGCATATCTTCGGCAGACCATGCAAATACATCAAAATTATTCTGGAGGAACTTGGTCAACTCCTTCTTGAAGTCTGGTAGGCTGTTCGAACCGATCATGGTTCCTTTCTCTGGAAAATCCAGATGAAGTTGTATTCACTCAAGCTTCTCGACTGGTTCGGCCCTTTGCATGGCCTCTTCATCTCGAACTTCTATACTCATCATATTACCCGACCTCTCGGATCTTCTTACTTTCTTGAGATAACTAACATAGCATTGTCTTGAGATTCTCTGATCGGACGAGCACTCCCCGACCCCTGCTGTCATTGGGAATTTCAACTTCATGTGTCTTGGAGAGACCACTCCTCCCAAGGCACTATGATTTGGTCTCCCGAGTAAGACGTTGTATGTTGAGAGATCCCGAACCACCATGAAGGTCGACTGGATAACGACATCCCGAGGGGATTCCCCGATTCTCAAATCCAACTAGATAGTGCCTTCAGATATGGCTGAGGATCTGGCGAATCCATATAGATGAGTCCCACATGGAGTCATCATCTCATCTTCTTGAATGCTTCGTAAGACAAAAAGTCGGCTGAAGATCCCATGTCTACAAGGACTCGGTGAACTTCACGATTCACCAATTTCAATTTGACGATTATAGCATCATCATGAGGAGTAGTTATGCCCTTGAGATCTTCATCCGTGAAGGTTATTGGATCTGGACATAAGTCACTTCTTCGTTTTCTCGGCAACTGCATCGATCCCACAAACCGTGCTTTTTGTTTAGCCTTCTTGATGGATTCCTCAGTCGGATTTCCCAATACAATGTAAATAGGAGAGTTCTTGATGGTTTGGCTTCTTCTCGGGAAGCTTCTCCTCACGTCTTGGACTCTTCGATTGGGGCCTCTTTCGTGTTTTTGATGGAAACTTAGACTTCTCTCGATCTTGTTTCGTCCTTTGACGATATTTCTCAAGTTGACCCGCTTGGATGAGTTTCTCGATCTCAATCTTGAGATTTCTACATTCATCCATGTGGTGGCCGTAGTCCTTGTGAAATCGATAATACTTGGTCATATTCCTTTCTTCAAGATGGGTACGAAGCTTGCCCGGCCACTTCAAGAGGTCCTTATCCCGAATTTGTAATAAGATTTCTTACCTCTTGGTATTTAGAGGTGTATAGTCCTCATTAGCAAGTCCATCTTTCCAACGTCCTCTTTTTTCATTCTTCCCGTGAACATTCAAACTTTGACCTCGCTCTCCATATTTCTTTTTCTCCTTTTCGCCTTTTGTGGACTCTTCTCGGGCTTCAATAACCTTAGTAACCGTTGCTTGTTTTTGACATTTCTTGAGAAGGGTTTCATAAGTCTTGGGCTTATCTTGAAGTAAAACCTCCAGCAGACGTCGTTGGGTTATTCCACTCCATAACGCATTGTAAGCCACTGTATCATCCAACTCTTTGATCTCAATAGCCACTTTATCAAATCTCAAGAGATGGTCTCGTATAGACTCATTCCGCCTTTGTCTAATGGCGAAGAGGCTATCCATTGTTTTCTTACTCCCAATACAACTTTGGAACCGGGCAATGAACTTTCTCCCAAGTTCTCTAAAGTTTTGAATACATCTTGGCCTTAGGCTAGAAAACCACTTTATTGTTGGACCTTTGAGAGAAGCTGGAAAAGTTAGGCATAACAACTCATCTTCTCGGCCAATCACAACCATGACAGACTTGAAATAACTAATATGCTCGCGAGGATTAGACTTACCTTCAAAAGGAGTGAATATTGGCATAATGAAATTGGGTGGAAGCGGTGCTCTCATGACTTCCTCAGAGAAAGGCTCTCTATCAACCACATCATAGTGGTCATCTTGGTCTGATTGTCGAGCTTTTTCTCCAAGTCTTCTAATCTTCTTCAAATACCACGCTCTCCCTGACACCCTTGCGGAGACCAAATGCTTCCAAGATCTGAATATTGGGAAGAAGGCCAACAAGAAGACCTTGTTTGGCTGACTGACTCTCTCGGGTTATCCGACCTTACATCCCTTCTTCCTTGGCTTTCGCCCTCTTGCTCACGCACTCTTTCATTTGGACGTGTTCTTGGTAAGTCCTGGGTCTGCCTGAGCCAAGCCAAACGATCGAATACACTTCCCCGAGTCTGATTTCCTTGGGGAGGTGGTTCTTCAATATGGATTTTGAGTTCTTTCTCCGACTCGTTCATTCTTTTGCCTGGGTCTCCTAGGATTTTGCCTCTCCCAAACATCATTCAACAGACATTGCCTACCCCTAGCATGCCGAGTAGCTTCACGACGCCTTCCTTCTTGTGTATTTCGAGAGGGTCTTGGTGGTATCCCGACTTGATGAACTAAGCCTCGAATGACTCTTTGGAGTTCCAACATTTGTTGTTGCACTTCTCTTTGCATATTCTGTAGATCGGCTACTATAGCTAGAATTGGGGGTTGATTTGAACCTCCTTCTCCAAATGGAGTTGGTATGGTTCTCGGTGGAATCTCTTGAATTCCTTCTTGACCTTGCTCATTCTCCATCTGCCTTTCTCTTCCACGAGTAGTGACTTGATTAGAATTCGTCACATTGTTAGGGTTACGTCTCACCATGACTTCTTGTGACGTTTCCCACAGACGGCGCCAATTTGTTGCGTCTAAACCTTCTTCGAGAGTTGGATAGTTGGAATGGCCTCTTGAAGACTTCTCTGTTGGAATACGAGTAGCTGAGATGCTTGCACTCACAAAGAAAATAAGAGCGGGCAGACCTTGTGTAGGTCGGGGAACCGCCTCCGACGCCCAAGTTAGTCTAGGCAACAATTGAAAGCCTTGAGAGGATTCTCAAAGCGTAGAGAATAATGGTAAGTTGAATCTCGTACCTTTCTCCTCTTAGGATGGAGGTTAATATAGGATACCTAGAGGCAGCATCTCCTTCAATTTCGCTTATTCAGTTGGGCCAATTGCCTTGGGAAGCACGTTCCCTTCTTTAGCGGACCTAATAGAGCCATTATCCCATTATCCGCTTCCTCATGTTTCGGAGTAGATATGATACGTAGTTATCTCTAACTAACCTTCTTGATTTGGTCATCTCTAACATTACTTTTGGACTTGGCATTGAATGTCTTCTTACTTTACGAACTCATCTCAAGTATGAATAGATCCCTTAGAGAAGGTCTTATCCAGCTATCCAAGAGGGTGAGTGCTTCTTCCCGAGTGTCTATTCAAGTCCCTCAGAGGGAGTGATACACACCTGCCCGAGTGGGTGTGTGTTTTCTCCCGAGGGGGTTCTTTGGACATTTACCTGAGTGGGTGTGTGTGTCCCTCTCGAGGGGCTCTTCAAGTCTTCCCGAGGGAGTAATGCACACTCACCCAATTGGGGGTGTGTTTACTCCCGAGGGGGTCTTCTGGGGTTATATATTCTCCTCAACACCACCAATTTGACATTTTCTATATTGTTGAACGAAAGGTGGAGGTATCTAAATGTCCAATTCTTCTTCTTAATCGATTGGGATTTTCTTCAAGCTTCATGTATAATTTTCGGATCAATAAAGTACCAAATCTATGGTATTTTGGGAAGATGGATTTGCAGCACCCTGTGGTTCTTTCTTAATTTGATCAACATATTTCTTTGCAATTATCGGAAAGAGGTGCAATTCGTCCTGTTAGTGGTGCATGCAAGTTGCTTTAGATCACAACATAGAAGGTTGTCGGTGGACCTGGTTGCGCTTCCGCTGTCCAGCATGCTATGGATGGCTATGGGTGACTTTAATGCAATGTTAATTTATAAGTGGCTCTAAAAGGAAGGGTATGGGCAGATTTAACTTGGGCTCGAAGGTTGCCTTTCAGGCTACAATAAATGCATGTGAGTTAATGGAGATTCCATCAGTAGGGTGGAAGTTCACTTGGTCAAACTAGTGGCATTGTGAGAGTGCTCGATCTGTTTTGGATAGAAGCTTCTGTAATTCACACTCTAAAGTAAGAGCTTAAACATGATTCAAACAAAGGTAGGAATTGATAGCTTTATATTAGGGGTGGGACTGGATAACTATTTTATATATGTGGGACTTCTCCCTAACCCCAAAGAGATTCAAACTTTTGACCTCATATTGTAAGAAGTTAGTATTTACCAACTGAGCCAATCCTTTGAGGTGTCAAAGTCTTATCCTCAACGGAGAATCAAAGTCAAAATTTATCAATACCATTGATTTATGCAGATAGTACTGTGTCACTTTATGAATTAGCTCTACCAAAGAAAAGAAGGAAAACTTTATGAACTAGTTGATACCCATTCTCATATTATGCACTAAAAATAACCACATTGCTTGCTGCTCGAAACCATGGCAATGATGAAGAGAGAGACGTTTGTGGGGGGGGGGGGAGAGAGAGAGAGAGAGAGAGAGAGAGAGAGAGAGAGAGAATAAGACCAAGTAGGCTACTGTTGTTTGTAACCACCATTAAAGGGAGGAGGTGGTGTGGCAAGAATTGGAGGACGATAACAAGTAGGTCTCCTACAATGAGGTTTGCCTCTATTATTTGGTTGACCTCGAAAGGGAGGAAGAGAAGATCTAGTAGTACCATCTAAGTCAAATCAGCCATAGGAGAAAATGAGTCATAGGCTAATTCATCCTTGAGACGAATATCTTGAGTGAGTAGATGATAGTGAGCAACGTTGGCCACATATGCCTAAGAGGAAGTGGCTAGGGTTTCCTGAATGATTTCATTTACGATTCAATTTGGAATTGCATTCCCTTTTTGGGAAGAGTAGAAGAGGTGTGGGTTGTTTTGAATCCATCCGTATGAGATTTTTTTTTTTAATAAAAAAGGAAAAGAAATAACAGCAAAAGGAAATCCAATAAATATTTTTTTTAGACTTGAGATGATTTGAACATATAATAAGTCATAGGAGCATAAATTGCTAACTGAAATCCACTTCTAAATACATATTTGTATATATCCGCAAGGTATTAAATTGTCAATGGATATATATATATATATATATATATATATATATATATATATATATATATATATATATATATATATATATATATATTATGAGAATCAAATCCAGTGACAATCTAATATCGTGCATATATGATAACAAACCTTTCTAACATTTTATTATCGAGTTAAAACTTATTTTTGGCCAAGCTATTCAATTAAAAGTTGAGTTGTTGAATTTGTTTTCTTATTTCGATAAACTTCTACCCTAAAAGAATGTGTATTTTTAGATTTACTATTGAATTAAATACAAGAGAAAATTAATGGTGAAAAATTTGTGAGAAAATCAAAGACTAAGAAAAAGTCTAAGAAAGTTAATCATTTTTTTAGAGAGAAAAAAAAAATTAACCTTCGACAATAAAATGGTAAAGATGCCAATTGATAGTCAAAAGTTTGTGTATAATTTGCTTTCATGTCCGTTCGAGAGAGTTTTTATTAAACAAAAATAACCATCTCAACCCAGCTGAGTCTGCATGAAAACCCATAGGATATTATCTAAAAGATAAGACTATGGTAATGCCTCTATCCAATTTATATTCCTTTGCATCGGTAGCAATTAGACGTCAACTCTTCCTAGTATTTTGGGTGTTTCTTGATTGGCTTTCAATTCCTTGAATTAACCAATTTAGCAGTTTTTGTTAAGTCTGGTTTAATTGAAAAGCCATAAAAAAATATAGTACGATTATTAGTTGACTCTGCTTTCTATAAATAATGAATGCATCTTGCTCTTCATTTTGGGGGTGAGTAGGTGCGTACAAAGAGAGAAGATGAGGATATCCATTTTTTTCTTACTTATTATCTCTCTTTTTGAGTCACCTACTATTGGATCTTCTCTTCGTGAAAGATCAGTTGCATCCAGTACCACCACCACCACAACTCAGGAATCAGATGAAAGAAAGGTTTGCTAGCTTTTTCTCTATTTTGATTATTATTATTATTATTATTATTATTATTATTATTATTATTATTATTATATAAAAATATATAATATATAAAATTATAATTATATTATATTATATATTATAAATTATTATTATTATTATTAATTATTATTATATTATTATTATTATTAATAATAGATAATAATAATATTATTATTATTATTATTATTATTATTATTATTATTTATTATTATTATTATTATTATTTATTATTATTATTATTATTATTATTATTATTATTATTATTATTATTATTATTATTATTATTATTATTATTATTATTATTATTATTATTATTATTATTATTATTATTATTATTATTATTATTATTATTATTATTATTATTATTATTATTATTATTCTATATATATTTGTGATTGATAGAATGCATATATACAGTCGGGTTAATTGTTCTTCTTAATTTCATGAACAGCCATACATTGTATACATGGGAGATTCTAAGACTGGAATCCCTGCCGTGAAGGATCATCACAATCTCCTTGTTGATGCAACTGGAAAGTATGTTTTTATTATCATATTGGCTATTGCTTGCGAGTGTATCTAGCTACTTGCAGGTTACATTCATTTTTCTGATACGTTCTTTTTCCCTGCTGCTTTGATAGCGAAAATATTGCTAGAGAATCTAGAATACACAGCTATGGAAAGAGCTTCAATGCATTTGCTGCAATGTTATTACCTCTTGAAGCAGAGAAATTGCAAGGTACCGGCCCAGATGAAGAATTTGTTTTTCGTTAATTGTTTTCATAATGGATAATGTGTGCTAACTCTAAAATTTGCAGACAAGGAGGGGGTGGTGTCCGTGTTTGTAAGCCGAACAATGAAACTTCACACCACAAGTTCCTGGGACTTCGTAGGGATGCCTATTGATGTGAACAGAAAACAAGGGAAAGAGAGCGATATCATTGTGGGTATATTAGATACCGGTATACAATGACTAACTTAATCTTTAAACCATTAGATTTATTGATGCAAATTAACACATTTATCAGTATATATTTCTTTTTTCTGCAGGAATTTATATGGAGTCTGAGAGTTTCAAAGATGAAGGATTTGGACCTCCCCCAGCCAAGTGGAAGGGCACGTGCCAAACTGGACCTGATTTCCCCGGCTGCAATAAGTACTGCTTTGCTTCCTCTCAGCCTCTTTGTTATCTCATAATGCAAATGCAAAATGCAATGCTTGCATGGGTAGACTAATTGATTAATCCAACACTAAATAAAATTTGTATTTGTAATGATGCGATCGATCGAGGACAGTAAGGTGATAGGTGCAAGGTACTACAACTTGGACCCAACGGTGAACATAACGGACCCATTATCGCCGACAGATACAAGTGGTCATGGCACACATACAGCATCAACGGCAGCTGGAAACCCAACCATCGGAGCCAACTATTATGGATTTGCCGAAGGAACAGCTAGAGGTGGTGTACCATCAGCGCGCCTGGCCATTTACAAGGTGTGCTGGAGTGATGCTTGTACCGAGGTGGATATCTTAGCGGCCTTCGATGATGCCATCCATGATGGTGTGGACGTGATCTCTGTATCCATTGGTGGAGAACCTCGCCGCTATTATAGAGATGTATTTGCCATTGGTACCTTCCATGCTATGATGAAGGGAATCTTCTCTGCATGTTCTGCTGGCAATGACGGTCCTCAAGAAAAGACTGTGTCTAATGCCGCTCCTTGGATCATGACAGTCGCTGCTAACACTATTGATCGACTTTTCGAGACATACATGGAGTTGGGCAATGGATTAAATGTTACTGTAAGGCTTGCCCTCTCTCTCTCTCTCTCATTCTCTCTCTCTTGTGTTTAAAATTTATTTTATAGTCTTGATTCGTGTGTTTTATCATAAAAAATATTTTGCAGGGTTATACTTTTTTTTTTTTGGTAAATGCAGGGTTATACTACGATAAACACAATATCACCGGAAAAGAAATTTTACCCTCTAACCAGTGGAACCTTTGCGAGAAATGTTAGCTTTCATGATGACCATTTAGACGCAAGGTATTGTGATCCTGGAACATTGGATGCAAGCAAGGTGGAGGGAAAGATTGTGTATTGCTACCAGGCTGATCCATACCCAGTTTTAGATTTGCCCAGTGCTGGAGAAATCAATGCGTATTATACTACCATAAATACAACCCTTGAAACTGCTTTTGACTATGTTAAGCCGACGGTGTTTGTTGATGTAGATCTTGATGGACAGATTAATCTATACATTAACACCACCAGGTATGTATATTAATTATATTATAAAGATAATGAGATGAAATTATTTCTTTCGCTCACCAAAATTCTTAACTCCTTAATTTGTTTAACCTCTGGAATTTACCTGCAGAGAGCCAGTTGCAGTTATAAACAGGAGTACTATACAACCACAACCGACATCTCCATTTTTAGCTGATTTCTCTTCTCGTGGTCCCAGTATCATCAGTAGATACTTCCCCACGGTTACTCACATCCTCAAGGTTACTCTCTCTTTCTCTCTCTCTTAACTATATAATAAAGAAAATGCCATAATGAAAATTTGTTGATGGAATTATGGTTTGTTATGAATATAGCCGGATATAAGTGCACCAGGGGTAGACATACTGGCAGCATGGACTTTGTTAGCTGCTCCAACAAATTTTGCCAAAGACAAACGCCAAAGCCTCTATAACATAATATCTGGTACATCCATGTCTTGTCCTCATGTTGCTGCTGCTGCTGCATACATAAAGACCTTCCACCCCAATTGGTCACCGGCTGCTATCAAGTCTGCTCTGATTACCACTGGTGAGTTTCTGCATTTACCAAATTTCATTCATGCATGTCTTGAATGTTTCATGGAAACTTTATTATATATAATATATGTATCATTATTTATTTTGCAGCAAAACCAATGAATCTCAATCCTCAGTCTCTTGGTCATGATGCTTTGGGTTATGGGGCTGGTCAAATTCAGCCAACAAAGGCGGTTGACCCTGGTCTGACCTACGACCTTGACCTGAATGCCTATATAGGGTATTTATGCAAGGAGGGTTACAACGACACAACTCTTGGTTTGCTCTCTGGGACTACAGATTTGTCATGCAATGCTCAAGTTGCACAAGGCTATGATGGGCTTAACTATCCTTCCATTACTCTTGACCTTGAAAACAATCAGCCTATTTCAGCAGTGTTTAGCAGAACTGTGACAAATGTTGGGTTTCCAATAATTTCAGTGTATAAGGCTATCGTAAAGACACCACCCGGTCTCAATGTCACCGTCGTCCCAAACATTTTGGTCTTCAACTTATTTCAAGAGAAGAAGAGCTTCAACGTCACGTTAGAGGGACCTGCCCTTGACGGAAATGACACAAGAATTTTGCAGGCATCACTGCGTTGGACTAATCTAGTGCACAATGTTACAAGTCCCATCTTGGTTCATAGGCTTGGTTCTTCCATTTAAAATGATAATGGAAGAAAATATGTCAATTCCAAAAGTAATGTAAATATCCCCAATGAATTATTTGTGTGAATCCTATGTAGCTTTAGAAGAATATTTCCAAGCAAAAGTAATAATTTCTTAGTAATTTGTATTGATTCCATTTCTATTTTCATCAATTGTACTTATATATATATATATAAGTGCGTGGGTGACATAGCGCATATGCGAGAGCCACACACGGGCGGGAGCGTGCGTGGGTGACATAGCGCATATGCGAGAGCCACACACGGGCGGGAGCGAACGAATTGTTTAGTCTCCTCACCGTAGACATCGTGATTTTTATTTTTTTTATTACTACAATGTGTGTGTGAAAATTCCTTCAGTGATTAACAAAATTGGGTTCTGCCTGAAGGATGTGAGGGTCAAGTAACCAGATGGACTATGTGGTGACATTTTAAATTATCAAGTCATAAAAACTTAAAATCTTCAGATTTGATTTAAACTTTTGTTACTCAAAATCCTTCGGTGGTACCATCACATGCCTTTTAGATTCTAATTTAAGAACTTTACAGAATCAAGATGTCCAGCCACTACCCACGCTGGCCTTACGCACAAAGCAAGTGGGACTTACTTGCAGGACTTTAGGATCCGGACATCAGATATCTGTGTTGTTCAAAAATCAGCCAGTACTCAGGCCTTATAGGAGGAATTTTATGCCCAGATTTATCCTTATAACAGAAATTGGAACTTCATCTTTAGCTTTAAAAGGTTAAAACTTGATAAAAACAAAGATCATCGGAAATAAATACAAGAAAAAGAATTTATAGATGCAACTATTGCTATTGATGCATAAAGTGCAAAAATTCGTAGAGGGGCCTAAGAGAGATGATAGAAGCACGATTGTAGGCTTTCATCATCAAATCCTTACTCTACTAAATTAAAGAATAAAATAAAAAGAAGCAGAAACAGGCCAAGAAACTACATCTCAAGAAAAAGAATTTACAGATTCAACTATTGCTATTGATGCATGAAGTGCAAAAATTAGTAAAGGGGCCTAAGAGAGATGATAGAAGCACGACTGTAGGCTTTCATCCTCAAATCCTTCCTCTACTAAATTAAAGAATAAAATAAAAAGAAGTAGAAACAGGCCAAGAAACTACATCTCAATTCGTTCACTCCTGCCCGTGTGTGGCTCTCGCATACTCGCTATGTCATGCACGCACTTATATTGGTATCAAAGCGTGGTTTCATGCATCCATTTGCATCTGGATATTATGAAGGTAATCTTTCTCTTAAAATCAAACTCTGGAAATTATGGTTTATATTCCATTTAGAATGCCGTCCGAAAGTAAAACTCTGGATTCCAAACATAAAGCTTCAAAGAGGGGTAGCACCTTTAGCTTTTCGCAGCAATAAGTGAGAATCTTTGAGAATTACTTGGTGTACAACGCTATAATGGAATTCTACTTTAAAACGCCAGTAATGACCATGAGAAAGTCACTCCTTCAGTATCTTTGCATTAATATAATGTAAATTTGCATTTACTCTAGGCCAATAAAGTCTCTTCTTAATTACGAAGGTAGTACTGAGTAGGAATACACAAAATCATTGTTCACGCGTAAGTTACTATTCACAATCACTATTCATGTTCACTATTCACCTTTACTATTCACTTTTACTATTCACGTTTTTGTTCTCCACAGTACTATTTAAGTTTCGTTGTTATTAAGTATTCTTTTGACTTCCATTGTTACTATGAGCATAATGAAAGATATGGTAAATTTATACACTGTGTACATTGTTGCTTTGCATAAGTGTCATTTATTAAGTGTGATAGCATTAGTATTTGATAGTCTGATAGAATATTATAAATCTATTGTAAATAATATAGAGTTTTTCTGAACATTTGGTAGAACAAGGAATAACTTTACCCATAGAAATTCGTGAAATAATATTTGATAAATTAGCATCTTTTTTAGAAACAATTCATCCAACCTTATTACAGCAAAAAAAAAAAATAATAATAATAAAAATAAAATATATATATATATATATATATAAATAAATAAAAATAAAAATTGCTACAAAATTACAAAGACAAAATTAGGTATATATTGTCTTACAAATTTCTTTGATAATCCCGATGATGAATTACCATGGTATAAAAATATGGAAATTATAAAAAGAAAAGAATCTATCCCTTTGGAACAATCAAAATTGGTTTTAACAATCCTTGAACATATACAATGGAAAATACTAGAACAAAAAATAGAAATAAGATATCAACGAAATATTAGTGATGAAATAATACAACTAAAAAATGAAATACAACAAATCCAGTAGTAGGTGACTCAAAAAGAGAGATAATAGTAAGAAAAAAATGGATATCCTCATCTTCTCTCTTTGTACACACTTACTCACCCCCAAAATGAAGAGCAAGAAGCATTTCATGATTTATAGAAAGCAGAGTCAACTAATAATCGTACTATATTTTTTTATGGCTTTTCAATTAAACCAAACTTAACAAAAATTGCAAAATTGGTTAATTCAAGGAATTGAAAGCCAATCAAGAAACACCCAGAATACTAGGAAGAGTTGACATTTAATTGCTACCGATGCAAAGGAATATAAATTGGATAGAGGCATTACCATAGTCTTATCTTTCAGTTAATATCCTATGGGTTTTCATGCAGACTCAGTTGGGTTGAGATGGTTATTTTTGTTTAATAAAAACTCTCTCGAACGGACATGAAAGCAAATTATACACAAACTTTTGACTCTCAATTGGCATCTTTACCATTTTATTGTCGAAGGTTAATTTTTTTTTCTCTCTAAAAAAATGATTAACTTTCTTAGACTTTTTCTTAGTCTTTGATTTTCTCACAAATTTTTCACCATTAATTTTCTCTTGTATTTAATCAATAGTAAATCTAAAAATACACATTCTTTTAGGGTAGAAGTTTATCGAAATAAGAAAACAAATTCAACAACTCAACTTTTAATTGAATAGCTTGGCCAAAAATAAGTTTTAACTCGATAATAAAATGTTAGAAAGGTTTGTTATCATATATGCACGACATTAGAATGTCACTGGATTTGGTTCTCATATATATATATATATATATACACGAGAATCAAATCCATTGACAATTTAATACTTTGCGGATATATACAAATATGTATTTAGAAGTGGATTTCAGTTAGCAATTTATGCTCCTATGACTTATTATATGTTCAAATCATCTCAAGTCTAAAAAAAATATTTATTGGATTTCCTTTTGCTGTTATCTCTTTTCCTTTTTTATTAAAAAAAAAAAATCTCATACAGATGGATTCAAAACAACCCACACCTCTTCTACTCTTCCTAAAAAGGGAATGCAATTCCAAATTGAATCGTAAATGAAATCAGTCAAAAAACCCTAGCCACTTCCTCTTAGGCATATGTGGCCAATGTTGCTCACTATCATCTACTCACTCAAGATATTCGTCTCAAGGATGAATTATCCTATGACTCATTTTCTCCTATGGCAGATTTGACTTAGATGGTAATACTAGATCTTCTCGTCCTCCCTTTCGAGGTCAACCAAATAATAGAGGCAAACCTCATTGTAGGAGACCTACTTGTTATCGTCCTCCAATTCATGCCACACCACCTCCTCCCTTTAATGGTGGTTACAAACAACAGTAGCCTACTTGGTCTTATTCTCTCTCTCTCTCTCTCTCTCTCTCTCTCTCTCTCTCTCCTCTCCCCCCCCCCCCACAAACGTCTCTCTCTTCCTCTTCATCATTGCCATGGTTTCGAGCAGCAAGCAATGTGGTTATTTTTAGTGCATAATATGAGAATGGGTATCAACTAGTTCATAAAGTTTTCCTTCTTTTCTTTGGTGGAGCTAATTCATAAAGTGACACAGTACTATCTGCATAAATCAATGGTATTGATAAATTTTGGCTTTGATTCTCCGTTGAGGATAAGACTTTGACACCTCAAAGGATTGGCTCAGTTGGTAAATACTAACTTCTTACAATATGAGGTCAAAAGTTTGAATCTCTTTGGGGTTAGGGAGAAGTCCCACATATATAAAATAGTTATCCAGTCCCACCCCTAATATAAAGCTATCAATTCCTACCTTTGTTTGAATCATGTTTAAGCTCTTACTTTAGAGTGTGAATTACAGAAGCTTCTATCCAAAACAGATCGAGCACTCTCACAATGCCACTAGTTTGACCAAGTGAACTTCCACCCTACTGATGGAATCTCCATTAACTCACATGCATTTATTGTAGCCTGAAAGGCAACCTTCGAGCCCAAGTTAAATCTGCCCATACCCTTCCTTTTAGAGCCACTTAACATTGCATTAAAGTCACCCATAGCCATCCATAGCAAGCTGGACAGCGGAAGCACAACCAGGTCCACCGACAACCTTCTATGTTGTGATCTAAAGCAACTTGCATGCACCACTAACAGGACGAATTGCACCTCTTTCCGATAATTGCAAAGAAATATGTTGATCAAATTAAGAAAGAACCACAAGGTGCTGCACATCCATCTTCCAAAATACCACAGATTTGGTACTTTATTGATCCGAAAATTATACATGAAGCTTGAAGAAAATCCCAATCGATTAAGAAGAAGAATTGGACATTTAGATACCTCCACCTTTCCTTCAACAATATAGAAAATGTGAAATTGGTGGTGTTGAGGAGAATATATAACCCGAGAAGACCCCCTCGGGAGTAAACACACCCCCAATTGGGTGAGTGTGCATTACTCCCTCGGGAAGACTTGAAGAGCCCCTTGAGAGGGACACACACACCCACTCAGGTAAATGTGCTCCCCTCCCTCTGGACTACTTGAAGAGCTCCTAGGGAATACTCAAAGAACCCCTCGGGAGAAAACACACACCCACTCGGGCAGGTGTGTATCACTCCCTCTGGGGGACTTGAATAGACACTCGGGAAGAAGCACTCACCCTCTTGGATAGCTGGATAAGACCTTCTCTAAGGGATCTATCCATACTTGAGATGAGTTCGTAAAGTAAGAAGACATTCAATGCCGAGTCCAATAGTAATGTTAGAGATGACCAAATCAAGAAGGTTAGTTAGAGATAACTACGTATCATATCTACTCCGAAACATGAGGAAGCGGATAATGGGATAACGACTCTAGTAGGTCCGCTAAAGAAGGGAACTTGCTTCCCAAGGCAATTGGCCCAACTGAATAAGCGAAATTGAAGGAGATGCCGCCTCTAGGTATCCTCTATATAAACCTCCATCCTAAGAGGAGAAAGATACGAGATTCAACTTACCATTATTCTCTACGCTTTGAGAATCCTCTCAAGGCTTTCAATTGTTGCCTAGACTAACTTGGGCGTCGGAGGCGGTTTCCCGACCTACACAAGGTCTGCCCGCTCTTATTTTCTTTGTGAGTGCAGGCATCTCAGCTACTCTTATTCCAACAGAGAAGTCTTCAAGAGGCCATTTCAACTATCTAGCTCTTGAAGAAGGTTTAGACGCAACAAATCGGCGCCGTTTGTGGGAAACGTCACAAGAAGTCATGGTGAGACGTAACCCTAACAATGTGACGAATTCTAATCAAGTCACTACTCGTGGAAGAGAAAGGCAGATGGAGAATGAGCAAGGTCAAGAAGGAATTCAAGAGATTCCACCGAGAACCATACCAACTCCATTTGGAGAAGGAGGTTCAAATCAACCCCAATTCTAGCTATAGTAGCCAATCTACAGAATATGCAAAGAGAAGTGCAACAAAAAATGTTGGAACTCCAAGGAGTCGTTCGAGGCTTACTTCATCAAGTCGGGATACCACCAGGACCCTCTCGAAATACACAAGAAGGAAGGAGGCGTGAAGCTACTCGGCATGCTAGGGGTAGGCAATGTCCGTTGAATGAAGTTTGGGAGAGGCAAAATCCTAGGAGACCCAGGCAAAAGAATGAACGAGTTGGAGAAAGAACTCAAAATCCATATTGAAGAACCACCTCCCCAAGGAAATCAGACTCGGGGAAGTGTATTCGATCGTTTGGCTTGGCTCAGGCAGACCCAGGACTTACCAAGAAGACGTCCAAATGAAAGAGTGCGTGAGCAAGAGGGGAAAAGCCAAGGAAGAAGGGATGTAAGGTCGGATAACCCGAGAGAGTCAATCAGCCAAACAAGGTCTTCTTGTTGGCCTTCTTCCCAATATTCAGATCTTGGAAGCATTTGGTCTCCGCAAGGGTGTCAGGGAGAGCGTGTTATTTGAAGAAGATTAGAAGACTTGAAGAAAAAGCTCGACGATCAGACCAAGATGACGACTATGATGTGGTTGATAGAGAGCCTTTCTCTGAGGAAGTCATGAGAGCACTTCTTCCACCCAATTTCATTATGCCAATATTCACTCCTTTTGAAGGTAAGTCTAATCCTCGCGAGCATATTAGTTATTTCAAGTCTGTCATGGTTGTGATTGGCCGAGAAGATGAGTTGTTATGCCGAACTTTTCCAGCTTCTCTCAAAGGTCCAACAATAAAGTGGTTTTCTAGCCTAAGGCCAAGATGTATTCAAAACTTTAGAGAACTTGGGAGAAAGTTCATTGCCCGGTTCCAAAGTTGTATTGGGAGTAAGAAAACAATGGATAGCCTCTTCGCCATTAGACAAAGGCGGAATGAGTCTATACGAGACCATCTCTTGAGGTTTGATAAAGTGGCTATTGAGATCGAAGGTTGGATGATACAGTGGTTTACAATGCGTTATGGAGTGGAATAACCCAACGACGTTTGCTGGAGGTTTTACTTCAAGATAAGCCCAAGACTTATGGAACCCTTCTCAAGAAATGTCAAAAACAAGCAACGGTTACTGAGGTTATTGAAGCTCGAGAAAAGTCCACAAAAGGCAAAAAGGAGAAAAAGAAATATGGAGAGCGAGGTCAGAGTTCGAATGTTCGTGGGAAGAATGAAAAAAGAGGACGTTGGAAAGATGGACTTGCTAATGAGGACTATACACCTCTAAATACCAAGAGGTAAGAAATCTTATTACAAATTCGGGATAAGGACCTCTTGAAGTGGCCGGGCAAGCTTTGTACCCATCTTGAAGAAAGGAATATGACCAAGTATTGTCAATTTCACAAGGACTATGGCCACCACACGGATGAATGTTGAAATCTCAAGATTGAGATCGAGAAACTCATCCAAGCGGGTCAACTTGAGAAATATCGTCAAAGGACGAGACAAGATAGAGAGAAGTCTAAGTCTCCATCAAAAACACGAAAGAGCCCCGATTGAAGAGTCCAGGACGTGAGGAGAAGCTTCCCAAGAAGAAGCCAAACCATCAAGAGGACTCTCCTATTTACATTGTATTGGGAAATTCGACTGAGGAATCCATCAAGAAGGCTAAACAAAAAGCACGGTTCATGGGATCGATGCAGTTGCCGAGAAAACGAAGAAGTGACTTACGTCCCGATCTAATAACCTTCACGGATGAAGATCTCAAGGGCATAACTACTCCTCATGATGATGCTATAGTCATCAAAGTGAAATTGGTGAACCATGAAGTTCACCGAGTCCTTGTAGACACGGGATCTTCAGCTGACTTGTTGTCTTACGAAGCATTCAAGAAGTTAAAACTTTTAGATGAGATGATGACTCCATGTGGGACTCATCTATATGAATTTGCCGGATCCTCAGCCATATCTGAAGGCACTATCTAGTTGGATTTGAGATTTGGGGAATCCCCTTGGGATGCCGTTATCAAGTCGACCTTCATGGTGGTTCGGGATCTCTCAACATATAACGTCTTACTCGGGAGACCAACTCTTAGTGCCTTGGGAGCGGTGGTCTCTCCAAGACACATGAAGTTGAAATTCCCAACGACAACAGGGGTCGGGGAGTGCTCGTCCGATCAAAGAATCTCAAGACAATGCTATGTTAGTTATCTCAAGAAAGTAAGAAGATCCGAGAGGTCGGGCAATACGATGAGTATAGAAGTTCAAGATGATCGAGATGAAGAGGCCATGCAAAGGGCCGAACCAATCGAGAAGCTTGAGTGAATACAACTTCATCTGGATTTTCCAAAGAAAGGAACCATGATCGGTTCAAAACAGCCTACAGACTTCAGGAAGGAGTTGACCAAGTTCCTACAGAATAATCTTGATGTATTCGCATGGTCTGCTGAAGACATGCCCGGAATTGATCGAAGAATAGCAGAACATAATTTATGGATTAGAGAAGATGCAATCCCGATCATCCAAAGAAGGCAAAATTTTTCGCTCGAAAAGCATGCGGCCATCAAGACATAAGTGGAGAAGCTAGAACAATCAGGATTTATCAAACCGATAGAATGCCCCACTCGGTTTGTAGGAAGATACTGTCCGCATTGATGCAAATCTATGCCCTAGTAGATGATGCTTCATCTGAAGGCAAGAGTAAAGTGGAGAAAAGAATATTGACAAAGTCAAAATTGTCTGTGACTTTGTTGATGTCTTTCATGATGATCTATCGGGAGTGCCTCCAGATAGGGATGTTGAGTTTTCTATTGATCTCATCCCTGGTGCCGCTCCGGTATCTAAGGCTCCATATAGGATGGCTCCTACTGAGTTGAAGGAGTGGCAAAACTAGTTGAATGAGCTCATTGATAGAGGTTTCGTACAACCTAGTGTGTCACCTTGGGGAGCTCCGGTCTTGTTTGTCAAGAAGAAGGATGGTAGTATGCGTCTGTGCATTGACTATCATGAGTTGAATAAGTTGACTATCAAGAATAGATACCCGTTGCCCAGAATTGATGATCTCTTTGATCAGTTGAAGGGTGCAGCCATGTTCTCGAAGATTGATTTAAGATCTGGATATCACTAGTTGAAAGTGAAGCCTAGTGATATCTTCAAGACAGCTTTTCGAACAAGGTACGGCCATTTTGAGTTCCGAGTCATGCCTTTCGGATTGACTAATGCAATCCTGCAATGTTCATGGACCTCATGAACCAAGTCTTTCACGATGTGCTCGATAATTTTGTGATTGTCTTCATTGACGATATCCTGATTTATTAGAAGAGTGAAGAAGAGCATGCAAGGCATCTAGATTTCACTTTGCAAAGACTGCAAGAAAAGAAGCTTTATGCTAAGTTCAGCAAGTGTGATTTCTGGCTCAAGAGTGTAGTATTCCTCGGCCATGTGGTTTCAGCTAAAGGTATTTCATGTTGATCCTGAGAAAGTCCAAGCTGTGGCTGATTGGGAAAGACCGAAGACGGTGATGGAAATAAGAAGTTTCCTTGGATTGGCGGGTTACTACAAAAGGTTTATTGAGAACTTTTCTTAGTTGGCTGCTCCTATGACTAAGCTAACTAGGAAAGAAGAGAAGTTTGTTTGGTCTGACGCTTGTGAGAAGAACTTCCAAGAGTTGAAGGATAGATTGACAAGTGCCCCGGTTTTGACTATACCTGATAGTTCCGGTGGTCTAACAGTCTATACTTATGTGTCAATGATTGGTTTGGGTTGTGTACTGATGCAGCATGGTAAGGTTGTAGCCTATGCTTCTCGGCAATTGAAAGATTATGAGCGGAATTACCTCACTCATGATTTAGAGCTTGCCGCGGTGGTTTTTGCTTTAAAGATTTGGAGACATTACCTCTATGGTGAGAAGATTGCCATTTTCACAGATCATAAGAGTTTGAAGTACTTCTTTACCCAAAAGGAGTTGAACATGAGGCAAAGAAGATGGTTGAAATTGGTTTCTGATTATGATTGTGATATTCAGTATCACCCTGGGAAGGCAAATGTTGTTGCGGATGCTCTTAGTAGGAAGATTCAGAAGAAAATTATGGATTTGAATACTTTGAGTCTACCATTGTTGTCTTCTATTAAGAGTTTTGATTTGGAAGTTGTCCCTGAGAATTCTGATTTTGTTCTTTCTGCCATGACGGCAAGATCTGGTCTTAGAGATAAGATTGTTGCTCTGCAGTGTTCTGATCAAGAACTTAAGGATAAGTTTGAGAAGATTTCTTCGAATCCTGAGTCGGACCCCGACTTTGGTATATCCATGGATGGTGCTTTATTGTTTAGAGGTAGATTGTGTGTGCCGGCAAATGATGAAGTTAAGAAGGAAATATTGAAGGAAGCACACCAGTCAATCTTTACAGTACACCCTGGAAGCACCAAGATGTACAAGGACTTGAAGGAACATTTTTGGTGGATTGGTTTGAAGGCCGATGTTGATGATTTTGTTGCCAAGTGTGAGACTTGCCAGCATGTGAAGGCTGTTCATCAACCTCCATCTGGATTACTTCAGCCCCTTCCTGTTCCTAGTTGGAAGTGGGAAGATATCTCTATGGACTTTGTGACTAGCTTGCCTCGGACAAGTAAAGGCAATGACACTGTGAGGGTGATTGTTTATAAGTTGACCAAATTAGCCCATTTCATTCCTATGAAGATCACTCATACTCTGGATAAGCTAGCAAGGCTTTATGTGGATAATGTGGTTCGTCTGCATGGTGTGCCAATGAGTATTGTTTCTGATCGTCATCCTAGGTTCACCTCAAAGTTTTGGAACGGTTTGCAGAAGGCCTTGGGAACCCAATTGAATTTGAGCACAGCTCATCATCCACAGTCTGATGGACAATCTGAGCGGACAATTCAAACTTTAGAAGATATGCTCAGATCTTGTGTGGTGGATATGGGTGGAAATTGGGATGAACACTTAGCTTTGGTTGAGTTTGCCTATAACAATAGTTATCAAGCAAAAATAGGCATGGCTCCATTTAAGGCTTTGTATGGTAGTACTTGCAGGACACCATTGTACTGGACTGAGACTGGTGAAAGAAAAGTCTTAGGTCTTGAGATGATTGAAGCTACGAGTGCAATGAAAGATTAAGTCTGCTCAGTCTAGGCAGAAATCTTATGCTGATAAGAGAAGGACTGATCTTGAATTTCAAGTTGGAGAGAAAGTTTTCTTGAAGGTTTTGCCAATGAAGGGTGTGATGAGATTCAATGTTAAAGGAAAACTTAGCCCCCATTTCATTGGACCTTTTGAGATTTTGGAGACGGTTGGACCTGTTGCATATCGATTGGCATTACCTCCATCTATTGCTACTGTGCATAATGTGTTTCATGTTTCAATGCTCCGGAAATATATAAAGAATCCGGAACACATTCTACACAAGCACCCTGAAGGACTTAGTGCTGATCTCACCTATGATGAAGAATCAGCCAAAATTTTGGATAAGAAGGACAAGAAATTGCGGAATCGCACCATCCCTTTGGTAAAGATTCGTTGGGAGAACCATACCCCTGAAGAAGCTTCTTTGGAGAAGGAAGAAGATATGAAGGAGAAGTTTCCTCACCTCTTTGGAAGCACAGGTACACTTTCAATTTCGAGGACGAAATTTCTTTAAGGGGGGGAGAATGTGAAACCCATCCCTAACCCTGACCCGGAAACCCTGTTGTTTGTAGGTCCAGTAACCCGAAGTAAGGCAAGAAGTCAGCTTTGGGCCATTTCAGTAGAAGACTTGATGGTTGGAGTGGAATCCTTGAGTGTGGATGTCAGTGTCCCTTCTATGGAAACTGCACCCTGTTGAAGATTGGATTAGTTGATGGACTTGGAGTGTTCTTTGTATTGGTTCAAAGGCATTTCTACCTACTAGGTATGTCACTTTAGGTGTGTGCAAAACCCCTTGATGTTTGGACTTGATTTGAGCCTTCAATTCCCTATTTTGAAGTTGCTGTTCTGATTGGTCGACTCATTGGTCGACTGGACCAGTCGACCAATCAATCGACCAATTGAGTCTGTTTTTGAAATTTAGGTCGTGGCTACTCTATTTAAGTTTAGTCTCGGGAATACTCCGCCTCATCTGCCTCCTAAGCCTCTGGAACGAGTTAGAACCCTATTCTAATCGATTCCCTTGCATCCTTGGTTGATATCTTGCAAGAACTCAAGTAATCTTCATCCTCCTGCATCAAAGGTATGTTTATGATCTCTTTCCTCTCTATCTCTGATTTTCTTTTCTTTAATCTGTTCTTGATTGAGATCAGGAAGATGATGCTGCATTCTTGCAACCATCTATTCCATGATCTCATCATGTTCTTTGAGATCTATGATCATCATCATGATCTCAACCCTTGCCAGTTGAATCCAGGAAACCCTAACCCTTGAAACCCTAACCTTGTGTGGTCATCAGGAGAACCTTTTGGTAAACCCCCCATGTGAGGGAAACCTTATGGGTAATGTGGAGGTTGATCTAAATTCAATGTTCTTTAATTCTTCTTGTTGTATTTGACCTTACAATTTACCTCCCTTCGTCCAGTACTCTCAACCTTTTCATGGGAGCCAAAAAGGGTGAAACCCTAGTTTCTTGGGTAAAATCAAGAACCCCTATTTTGATCATGTTAGAAGACACTCACTTTATTTTCTTTACTAGAATGGTAGCCTATCACTCTTTAATTTCTTACCCTTGATCATACTATATTTTCCCTTCATGATTTATGTTTAACCTTATTAGGTTAACTTTCTGGTTCCTAAGTTGTAACCTGAAAACTTGATTTGATTGGTGGTTTGTTGTCCTCTATAGACTTAGATGCTTCCATTAGAGTTTTCCCCTTATTTGGTACCATTTTGAACCACCAAATTCGGATTCATATTCTAAAATTTCTGATTTTCTAAGGCTACTATCTCTGTTGGTCGACTCATTGGTCGACTGAGGCAGTAGACCAATCAGTCGACCAATGGGTACAGCAACCCCTTTCTTGGTCTGTTTTGATTGAATTGTGATCTTTCCTTCTATGTATCTTTCCTAACTTATTGTATACACTTGTTTAAGACTCTTTTCTCAGGTTTAGTCAAGGTCTAACTTGATTCTCTAAGTTCCTTTACGAGTTAGAAGGTAAGGACAGTTAATTCCTTAACTACATAGATCACATACTCTCTAGTTTTTATCTTTATGAAACTATGAGATTAACTACAGTTTGTATACTTTTACTTCTGATATACTACTGTGAGAACAGTAGCACTTGTTTAGGTTATCTTTTCATTATTCATACTTATATGAATTGGTTATTATCATGTTGTTAATGATTAGATCATGATTTTATATTCTCTTTGGTATATGATGAACTGTTGACTGTGTATGTCATGACTGATCTGAGATTGCATTTGATTAGGTATGATTTGGGATTCAGAGGTGTCCTTTTGACACTTCTGTCCTTGGTCATTATCGGAAATACTATGGGATGTTTTCGGGGTTGTCCATCGACGCTCTCCCGAGTTATTGATTGTCATACCTAGGGCTATCTAGCAGTGTTTGGCTAGGATGTCCCCGTTATATCAGACCCGATTCGGAAGGGTATTGAGACCGAACGACCCGTGGCAGCAATGGGGATTCATGGGCTCTCAAGACCGGTGAGTTATATCCGTGAGAGGACGAGAATCACATTGTGGGGGCCATTTATTGGAGGGTTGCATATGGCTAGACTTGGGCTCATGGGTGCTCGAGACCGGTGAGTTATATCCGTGAGAGGACATGAGAGCTTCCCGTTTGCCATATGTGGATAACCAATAGGGTTGATGAGTCCGTATTTGAGAGAGTCGGATACGCTGACTCTAGTGGAAAGGATACCGGAAAGGATCCCGAGAGGGGAGGAATGGAAGTATCTAGACCTGACTTGATGTAACTGAGTAGATGACTTGCATTGGGCTAGGCTTTACCCTGACATGCGCCGGTACTTATGCCAAATGGTTGTGAGAGAGAGTGTTGACTTAACCCCCTGCCATGGTTTGTCCTGAGGGATGCCGGACCCACTACCAACAGGAGCCGTATGCGTGACCTACCCAAGGAAGTACGGTGCTATGACTTAAAGCATGTCTGCTAATAGAGACCAGCATACATAGAGTTTAGATGCATACATACGTTATTTGTTTCATATTGCATTGCATCTTATTATGGTTTGCTTCCATGTTATTTATGTTGTTATGGATTAACTACCTTACTGAGTTTCTTTGAAACTCATTCCTTTTTGTACATTGTTTTTGTTAGACTATTCTACAGGTATTGGTTACTATGGCGAACAGTACGATGAAGCGCAAGCCGATGAAGCGTACTTCACGCAAGGTGTTGGCAACAATAAAGATTACTCTGATGATCCCTCAATTGATCAAGCTGCGTACTACGATTAAAGACAACGTATATGTGGAACGTCTCAAATGGATTGACAAAGTCCACTATTTTGAAGACGTCATCTATAGAATAGAAAACTCTGATGTTTAGTTATCTTTCTTAGTTTCCTTTGATTTAGTTGTTATTTCTTTTAGACTTACATATTGCGTTCCGCTGTATTTTGTGGATTGAGTTTCCGCCTCACTCTACTTCTTTTGATGTGATTACATCTGGTATCATATTTTTGCACTCATTATATTGTTTATTCATTTCTTGTTTTGAACCTTATTTATAATATTAAACTTTGATTATTTCCTGTTTATGATTATGTTAATGTATATGTGGGAGGATGATTTCCTTGATACTTGATCTTCGGGGCTGTGGATCACACTCTTGGGTATGCCAGTTAGGGTACCGGCTGGGAGGATGTGACACTAAGGACACGATATGGACTGACGAGTGTCAACAGGCATTCGAGAAGTGGAAGGAGAAGCTCGGGTCACCGCCCCTCTTTGCCCGACCTTCACCTGGAGAACAACTATTCACTTACTTAACCATTTATTCAGTAGCAGTAAGTGTTGTATTAGTAAGGGAAGAAGGTACTTCACAAAACCCCATCTATTTTATAAGTCATGTTCTTGTGGATGCTGAGACACGATATCCCGATGTGGACAAACAAGCCTTAGCACTTGTAAACGCATCCCACAAACTCAAGCCATATTTCCAAGCACATCCAATTGTAGTCTTGACTAACTTCCCGCTAAAGAAGATCCTACAAAAACCAGACTTAGCGGGGAGGATGGTAACATGGGCTATCAAGTTAAGTGAGTACCAAATTGAGTTCAAGACTCGTCCAGCTATCAAAGGGCAAGTATTAGCTGATTTTGTCCTCGAAAGTAACATATCCACTTCGGGAGAAGAAGAACAACTTGGTAATGAAATATGGATCTTGTATGTTGACGGCTTGAGCAACTCTTCAGGGAGTGGAGCAAGGCTAATGTTAATTAGCCCGGAAGGGTTAAAAATCCATTACGCCCTCAGATTCAACTTCAAAGCTTCCAACAATGAGGCTGAGTATGAAGCACTTCTAGTAGTCTAAGACTTGCTCGAGCCTTAAGAGTTCATTAATTGGAAGTCCGAAGTGACTCTCAATTGATCGTGAACCAAGTTCGTGGTGTGTACGAGGAAAAAGAAACAAGAATGGCTAGATACTAAGCCAAAATTGATGAATGTCGCCATTATTTCGATCAACTTGAAATGAAGCAAATCCCAAGAAGGGAAAATGAAGTGGCAGATGAGTTATCCAAACTAGCCTTATCCAAATATTCAACCTTAGGCTCAGCAGTCTATATTGAGCAATTGGAGATTCCTAGTATTCAAGAAGTCGAGGCAATGGATATTGAAAAAGAGCCTAGTTGGATGGATCCGATTAAGGCATATTTAAAGAATGACATTCTCCCAAAAGACATCAAGGAAGCTAAGGAAATTAAGAATCAAGCAGCAAAGTTCACCATACAAGAAGAGCAACTCTATAAAAGGTCAGTCACACAACCCCTTCTAAGATGTGTTGGCCCTTCTCGAGCTCAATACACCTTAGCCGAAGTACATGAAGGGATTTGCGGAGCACATATGGAGGATCGAGCATTAGCCCATAAAATAATATGTCAAGGGCTCTATTGGCCAACCATTCAAAAGGAAGTGGTGGACTATGTCCAAAAATGCAAGCAATGTCAACTTCATGCATCTGTTCCGAGAACCTCGGCTGTCCCACATACATCTGTTTCCAGTCCAATCCCTTTCACTATGTGGGGAATGGATATTGTGGGAAAGCTTTCGAGGGCCACCATGAATAGGGAATTTTTGGTTGTTGCAATCGATTATTTCACTAAGTGGGTGGAAGCCGAGTGTCTCTCCACCATTACGGAGAAGCAAATGCAAAGGTTCTTTGAAGAGAGGATCATCTACAGATTTGGAATTCCAAAGGTTCTTATAACCGATAATGGAAAGCAATTTGTCGGAGCAGGTTTCAAACATTTTTGTGAAAGATATTATATTGAGCATAGAACCTCATCTGTGGCATATCCGCAAAGCAACTGGCAGGTTGAAATAACCAACCGAACGCTATTGGATGGGATAAAGAAATGTCAGGAATCAAGTCGAGCCAGGTGGGTAGAAGAGCTACCTAGCGTCCTTTGGTCATATTGTACCACAGCCCGAACTCCTACAGAAGAGACTCCATTCCGAATGACTTATGGCACTGAGGCACTTGTCCCTGTCAAAGTATTAGCGGGATCATAGAGGTACCAGGACTTTGATGAAGAAGCAAACGAAGAAGGCCAAAAGAGTAACTTAGATTTTATTGATGAAGTTCGAAGTATGGCTGAATATTGAAATCAAAGATATCAAAATCGAGTAGCCGGATACTTCAATACTCGGGTGAAGAATAGAAGACATCGTCAAGGTGGCTTTAGTGCTTCGCAAAGTTGCGGCATCCGACCCAAGAAACTAAGGGAAGCTCTCACCTACTTGGGAAGGGCCATATGTCGTCGAAAAGGAGACGAAGCCAGGAACTTACAAGCTAAAAAGTTTAGCTATAGGCGAGACGATAGACCGAACTTGGAATTCCATGAATCTCCGAAAATTCTATCAGTATAATTAGTCAAGATATGTAGCACTTGCTTTGAAAAATCGTGCAACCATTCGATTTTCAATAAAGTCTACGTCTCCATCTATGATATTCTTTTTCCCATGAAAAGAGTGATATTGAAGTATTCACAAATGCTTCCATAAATGAAGAAGAACCCAAGAGAGTTCTTGACTAAGATAACTCAAGAACCCAAGAGCGTTCTTCAAATGAAGAAGAACCCAAGAGAGTTCTTGACTTAAAAGTTCAAAAACCCGAGAGCATTCTTCAAATGAAGAAGCATCCAAGAGAGTTCTTGACTTAAGATAAGTTCAAGAACCCGAGAGCATTCTTCAAATGAAGAAGAACCCAAGAGAGTTCTTGACTTAAAAGTTCAAAAATCCGAGTGCGTTCTTCAAGTGAAGTGAAGGCTCTAAGAGAGTTCTTGACTTAAGATAAGTTCAAGAACCCGAGAGCGTTCTTCAAATGAAGAAGAACCCAAGAGAGTTCTTGACTTAAGATAAGTTTAAGTTCAAGAACCTTAGAGTGTTCTTCAAATGAAGAAGAACCCAAGAGAGTTCTTGACTTAGAATAAGTTAAGAACCTGAGATCGTTCTTCAAATGAAGAAGAACCCAAGAGAGTTCTTGACTTAAGATAAGTTCAAGAATCCGAGAGCGCTCTTCAAATTAAGAAGAACCCAAGAGAGTTCTTGACTTAAGATAAGTTCAAGAACCCAAGAGCAATTCTTCTAATGATGAAGAACCCAAGAGAGTTATTGACTTAAAATGAGTTCAAGAACCCAAGAGTGTTCTTCATAAAGAAGACCCAAGAAGTTCTTTAAGGGATAGATTTTTCTAAGGCATTATGCTCTGGGAGCCACTTGGGAATATGATCGGGGGATCACTCGGGAAGAACCCGAAAGCGTTCTTCAAACGAAGAAGAACCCAAGAGAAAACTAAGGCATCAAGCTTGGGGAGTCACTCGGGATCAATAGAAGCATAATGCCTCAGTAGTTAGCAGTTTATCACACAAAGTTGAAAGGTAACACCATCAATTTTTCATATGTTTCATAAACTTCAAAATATTTTTCCGTGATGACAAAAATTACAAGAAAAATCCTCTCAAGGCTTTCAATTGTTGCCTAGACTAACTTGGGCATCGGAGGCGGTTCCCCGACCTACATAAGGTCAGCCCACTCTTATTTTCTTTCTAAGTGCAGGCATCTCAGCTACTCGTATTCCAACGGAGAAGTCTTCAAGAGGCCATTCCAACTATTCAGCTCTCAAAGAAGGTTTAGACACAACAGATGGTCATAAACAAATGTTTGAGAGCTCTCTTCCTAGCCACTTGTCTGCCAAAAATTATTCCTCCCTCCCACACACAACACCCCCCCCCCCCCAAAAAAAAAAAAAAAAAAAAAAGAGACAAATTTGAAGATGGTGGCTTTATTTTTCCCTCTTGAGAACTACCCTTTGACTGTGGTCCACAGTTTTCAGGTCAGATTAGTAATGAGTGTTCTATAATTTTATGTTTGTAGATTACATTTCATGGCTTAAGACCTTGCTGCCTTAGGTGTTACAATTAGGTTTAGAGCATCATGAATTCAGGCTTTGAGAGTATGTTTTCATTGTTTAAGTGTAGAATCCCATGGTTTAAAATTTGGATTGCTGGGCGTTCTCTCTGTCTCTCTCTTCTTTTTATTTTTATTTTTTTGGCGGGGGGGGGGGGAGGAGAATGAAGATTGCAACTGCAGTGGTCTTCCCACTAGTCAAACACGTACTTATGTCTCTTTCTAGTTCCTCTCTCGTTGCTTCCTTATTTGCAGATAAAGATGGAAATTTATTAATTTAAAAGGTAGCACAAGTACATATAGGTATTACATCAGTTTGTTGCAAAATGGTTTTCCCTGTGGAGTCCACTTCTTGTGTTAACTAGCGAAGAAAAGGCTCAAACTTGAATGTAAATGGGTCACTGGGTTCCAGGTTTACCCCCATCTTCCTTGATTCTGATTAATCTATTAATTTATTTTAGATCCTAACAGTGCCTCTACTCAATAAATCTAAATTGGTATATATAACTATTCTTAAATTTTTACAGAGCTGATTGCGTGGGATTTGAACTTTCAAAGATTGACGCTCGCACTGCTCTTCATTGGCTACCATTAAGGGAAGGTTGGAGATTGTTATTATTGGAATTTTATGTGCCGTGTTAAGATAATAGTTGAGATTATTTTTTTTCTTCCCTTCAGAGATGCTACTTGATACGGAGGAAATATGATCGAATCGGGTTCATACTCGGTTTGACCCTCGATCCCGGTCGAGACGGAGGGAATCGACTCGCTTCCGAGCGAACCGGATCTAGAAGATAGCTTGCTGAAGAAAAAACTAAATCAGCTACAAGCACGCCCTAATCCGACTTATGGATTAGGTTAATTACCCTAATGACGGCAGACACAAATTGGCGGCTATTACTTATCATTATCGAAGGGATAATCATCGAATAACCTAGAGGTTATCTCAGGAGTCCTCTACTAGTTCAAACTAGTAGAAGTCTATCGCTCAACGGATTTAACTATTAAGATCCAACAACTACCCGAAGAAGGCTCGAGTGCATCCAACGAAGGAGATTTGAAGGTACACTCTATATAAACCTTACTTGCCTACAAGGTGAGGAGGACTCAGATCCACATACACACTGGTAGACGTAAACTATCAGAGGCTTATGATCTAGATCACTTTCCCCGTTTTTCCTTAGCTCTGTACTTCTAGCAGAGCTGTTTGTGATTAAGTTCATCAACTGACTTAGCCTTCGGAGGTGGACTCCCGACCCCAGCGGTCGGGCCACGTCTGACGCTTTCGTTTTGCAGGTCATCACAAGGAGATCTAAGGGCTGAGCAGATTTTGGACGCATCATTTGGCGCCGTCTGTGGGAAAGACTTGTAAAGCCATGGTGACTAGATCGGCAGCAGCCGCTGCACAACGCGATACCGGTGTTCAAATTCCGGGGAGAATTACCCCAGATATTCCTTAGAGAAGTCTACCCCCTCTTGAGGTAGATGGTGGTCAGGGAGGACATGATCCTCCAGAGACATTCCAAGATCAATTGAATCAGGTAAAGATTCAACTCTTGAAGGTGAGCCAAGCACTCCGCGTGCTCACCAGACGGGTGGTATTTCCAGAAGAACCTGATCATCGCGATTCAGGGAGGCGTGCATTGCCACATGATCAAAGATTGGCTGAGGATCGGAATATCGGTCAGAACTTTCGTGAAGGTGACCAAGGGCCTAGGAGGATTGACGATCAACCTAGGTGGGACGATCGGTTCGACAGACCACAGGAAAGTACAACCGATTCAAATACAAGGTTGGATACAAGGGTGAGAACTCACTCACCGATTGTTAGACGAACCGTTCGTGATGATTGAGCAGTTCGCGATGAGCGGAATGTTCGTGATGGATGGGCCGTTCGTGATGATCGGATAACTCGTGATGATCGTGTTGTTCGAGGTCGTGATCATAATGCTGAAGATCACTCGACTCATATTGGTCAAGAATTGGCCAACATCAATAAAAAACTAGGGCAGTTGGCTAGTGGAAGGATAACTGAGGATATTTATTCAGTTATTCGGAAGACCCCCTTTGCCGAGCCAATTGCGGGATATCAGTTTCCCCACAACTTTCGTTTACCTACCTTTTCTACATTCGATGGCTCCGGAGATCCTACGGCCCACATTGGCTATTATCAACAGACCATGGCAGTTGCAGGTAATTCTGATGAAATTCTTTGCAGGGTTTTTGGTTCATCTTTAATCGGAGCAGCACAAAAGTGGTTTTCGAACCTCCCATCTGGAAGGATCGTAAACTTTGATGAGTTAGCGCGCAAATTCAAAGGGTGTTTCCAGAGTGGAATCCAGGTCAAGAAAACGGAAGAAACCTTGTTTACCATCAGACAAGGAAGGAGCGAATCGATCAGAGAGTATCTGAAAAGATTCAACAAAGTAACGATGGAGATAGAGAATTTGGATGAGCAAGTAGCTAAAACTGCTCTATTCACTGGACTCACTAACCGAAGACTCCTGGAGTTATTACTATAGGATATGCCTGCAACTTATGCTGAGTTGGTATAGAGATGCCAGAAGCAGGCTGAAGTCACGGAGATCTTAGATGCGCGCCAGGGAGACAACAAAGCCTCCACTAAGGAACAAAAGGCTCTTGAGCAAAAGCAGAAGCCAAAGAAGAATGTTTGCAATCGGGTTGGAAAACCTCAGGCTTGGCGGCAGAGATCTCCCGGAAAAGTGAGTATACTCCATTGAATGCTCCTCGGGCTGATATTCTGAATATCATTAAAAGGCGAAATATTTTGAAGTGGCCACCTAAAATTCCTTTGAAGCCTGAAGAGCAGCAGGATCGAGAAAAATATTGCCGATTCCACAAGGATTATGGTCATTATACTAATGACTGTCGTCATCTAAAAGCAGATATTGAGAGATTAATATCTCAGGGACATTTGTCCAATTTTGTTAGCAGAAGAAGGGAGGAGCCACATGAGCCACGGGAGGCTGCCCCTAAAAGGGATCATTCGGTTAGTTCAGAATGATCGAAGGAGGCTCCAAAGTCTAAGAAAGGCAAGGAGGTGATTGATGCTACTCGATCACCGATCCTTACAATTTTCGGAGGTCCAGAACCCAAATCACTCCGGAGGTTAAAGACAAAATCTAAATTTGTCGGAACCGGAGAGACGCAGAAGCAGAAGAGGCCAAACGGTGAAGATTCTATCACCTTTGGTGAGGAGGATGAAAGAGGCGTTTGTCTACCTCACGATGATGCAATAGTCATCAAGGTAGAGATTGCGCGCCGAGAAGTGCATAGAGTTTTGGTTGATACAGGGTCTGCAGCAGACCTAATTTCTTATGAAGTGTATCAAAAGCTGAGGGTGGATGAGGATTTGATGGAGCCATCATCCACGCATTTGTATGACTTTGCAGGATCATCTACAGTAGCGGAAGGATCTGTCCGTTGGACTTATCTATTGGAAGTTTTCCCAAGGAGGTGACCGTCCTAATCAATTTTTTGGTGGTTCGGGAACTTCCAACTTATAATGTTATCCTCGGACGACCATCTTTGTCCAAGATAGGTGCTATTGTTTCGACAAAACACCTGAAGATAAAATTCCCGACTGACATGGGAATTGGTCAAGTTTCCTCTGACCAGAGGATCTCTCGGCAATGTTATGTTGCCTATTTAAAAGACAAGGAAGGCCCAAGGAAGGTGACTGCCCTACCTATAGAAATTCGAGATGATTGGGAAGAAGCAGAAATGCAAAGGCCCGAGCCAATGGAAAAGCTGGAGCAAATCTAACTGTGTACCGAGGATGAGAAAAAGATTACTTATATTGGGTCTGAGCAGCTGGAGGAATTCAAAGATGAGTTGAAGTTTTTTCTTCAACAGAATAGTGACGTATTAGCATGGTCTGCCGAAGACATGCCAGGAATTGATCGAGTCGTCGCAGAGCATAAGCTCTGGATAGATCCCAAGGTGAAACCAGTTATCCAGAAAAGGAGAAATTTCTCCATTGAAAAATACGAGGCCGTTCGGGGCGAAGTTGAAAAACTGAAGAATTCTGGTTTCATAAAACCAATTGAATTCCCAACTTGGTTAGCCAACGTGGTAATGGTTAAAAAGGCAAATGGGAAGTGGAGGATGTTTACAGACTATACAGACCTCAACAAGGCTTGCCCTAAAGATTGCTATCCGTTGCCTCGGATTGATCTCTTGATAGATGCGACTGTAGGATATGAAACTCTAAGTTTCATGGATGCCTACTCAGGGTATAATCAAATCCTTATGAATAAGGAAGATGAGAAGTTCACGGCTTTTATGACTGATCGTGAAAGCTATTATTACAAAGTCATGCCATTTAGCTTGAAAAATGCAGGAGCTACATATCAGAGGGCCATCAACAAGATTTTCAAGGACTTAATTGGGAAGGATGTTGAAGCTTATGTTGATGACATGCTAGTAAAGAGCTTCACAAAAGCAAATCATATTGCAGATTTAACTGAGGTATTCTCAGTATTGCGAAAGTATCAAATGAAGCTGAATCCAGAAAAGTGCACCTTTGGAGTTTCTTCAGGCAAATTTTTGGGCTTCATGGTGTCACAGAGGGGTATTGAGGCTAATCCTGCCAAAGTACAAGCTCTGATTGACATGGAGGCTCCCAAAACTGTTCGTGATGTGCAATGTTTAACAGGGAGAATTGCCGCTTTGAATCGTTTCATCTCCAAGTCTGGAGAGAAGTGTTTACCATTCTTCAAGGCACTCAAAGATTTGAGGGGCAGCAAGGAAGCAAAGTGGACTGAAGAGTGCCAGAAAGCTTTCGAGGAGTTAAAGGAGGCACTGGGACAACCACCACTTTTGTCCCGACCAGAGAAGGGGGAAATCTTACAGCTATATCTAGCGGCGTCCCTTTCAGGGGTCAGTGCAGTACTTGTTCGTGAGAAAGATAAGAAACAGTGGCCAATTTACTATGTGAGTCACGTATTACTTGATGTGGAGACACAATATTCGTAGATTGAGAAGCAGGCTTTGGCTCTCATGATAGCCGCCAGGAAGCTACGGCCATACTTTCAGGCTCATCCAATAAAGGTATTTACAACTTTCCCTCTTAGTAAAGTTCTTAATAAACCTGATTTGTCTGGAAGGATGGTGGCTTGGTCGGTCGAACTCAGTGAGTTCCAAGTGAGCTTTAAGCCCAAAACGGCAATCAAAGCTCAGGCGTTAGCCGATTTTGTAGTAAAAACTACTGCACCAGTGGAGACCACTATTCCAATTATACCAACCATTTGGGAGGTAAATGTGGATGGCTCGAGTAATAAGGATGGAGCAAGAGTTGGAATTCTATTGAAAAGTCCAGCAGGATTTATCATTCGATATGCTTTGAGATTTGCATTCGAAGCTAGTAATAACGAAGCAGAATATGAAGCCTTGATAGCTGGACTTTAGTTGTCAAAAGCATTGTCCATTGCAAATGTTACTATTTATAGTGACTCTCAACTTATAGTCAACCAAGTCCAGGGGGAGTATGGTATTAAAGAACCTCGCTTGTAGAAATATCAAGAGATTGTGCAGGCATTTCAAAAGCAATTTCGGAATTTGAAGATATCTCAGATTCCGAGGACTGAAAATACAGTGGCAAATGAGCTATTCCAATTAGCCAATACCAAAGAAAAAAATCTAGACCCTTCGGTCTACATTGAAGAGATAACATTTCCAAGTTATCATGAGAAAGAAATTCCTATATTGAAGCAAAGCATTGCTGGATGGATCCAATAGTCGAATATCTGAGAGATGACAAACTACCCGAGGATCCGAAAGAGGCAAGATTGATCAAGATACGATCAGCAAGATTTGTCATTCACAATGGAAGACTATACAAAAGATTTTATTCTGGACCCCTTCTGAGATGTTTAGGTCCCGAAGGAGCAAACTCGGCCCTGGCTGAAGTTCATGAAGGAATTTGTGGGGCTCACATGGGTGGACGAGCCCTGGCACACAAAATTCTAAGACTTGGTTTATACTGGCCTAAGATCCAAGAGGCTGCTATGGAGTATGTTCGTCGATGTAGCAATTGTCAAATTCATGCTACAGTATCAAAGCGCCCATCGGAAACTATGACTTCAATTCTAGATCCCATCCCCTTTGTGATGTGGGGAATTGATATCATGGGCAAGTTCACCAAGGCATCAGGCGGACGGGAATATCTGATAGTAGCAATTGATTACTTCACTAAATGGGTTGAAGCCAGTGCCCTGGCAACAATCACTGAGAAAAAAGTGGAGAAATTCGTGCTTGAGTCAATCATATATCGCTTTGGGATTCCAAAGATTATCGTTACTGACCATGGTACTCAGTTCGATTGTCCACAATTTGAGCAATTTTGTGGAACTTACATGATCGAGCATCGTATGTCCTCAGTGGCATACCCCCAGAGCAATGGACAAGTAGAAGTTACTAATCGAACGCTGCTGGAAGGGATAAAGAGAAGACTTGAAGCTGACAAGGCCTTATGGGTCGAAGAACTTCATAATGTACTGTGGGCTTATCGAACTACGGTTCGAACACCCATAGGAGAAACTCCATTCAGGTAAGCATATGGGTCCGAAGCGTTGGCACCTGTGGAGATAATGGCGGGGACATTACGGGATCGAGAGTTCGAGGAAAAAGCGAACGAGCAAGGACTGCTTGATAGTCTTGATTTGTTGGACGAAGTTTGGGCAAAGGCAATAGCACGAACTCAACATTATCAAAGAAGGATAGCGTCACATTACAATACCCGAGTAAAGAATCGTCGGTACTTAGCAGGAGATTTGGTGTTGAGAAACACCTTAGCTTCAGACCCACGCCACCAAAGAAAATTGGACCCTTCCTGGGAAGGACCTTATATGGTTGTAAAACCAGTCGGTTCAGAGCTTACGGAGCTGAAGAACATCAACACCCAGAAAGAGTTGGATCGCTCGTGGAATGCCAGGCATCTCAAAAAAATTTATCCTTGATGATGATTTCAATTTTGTTCGTGATGTAACCATTTTCAACTCAATCAATGCAATTATTGGCTTTCAACAAATTATCTTTTGATTGGGGGGCATCATACACCACATTCAAGAACAAGATCCGACTATAAGGCATTGGATGAAACTCCGTGTGGGTCCTTCAACACTTATGGAATTTTTTTTGGAATTTCTTAAGTCAAGGCATCGGATGAAAATCCGAGTGAGTTCCTTCCGCAAGGCGTCGGTTTGAAACCCGAGAAAGTTCCTTCAAGACTTATTGAATTTTCGAAATATCCTTAAGTAAAGGCATCGGTTTAAAACCCGAGTGAGTTCCTTCTACAAGGCATCGGTTTAAAACCCGAGTGAGTTCCTTCTCAGACTTATTGTATTTCTCCAGAAATCCTTAAGTAAAGGCATCGGTTTAAAACCCGAGTGAGTTCCTTCAAAGACTTATTGAATTTCTCCGGAAATCTTTAAGTAAAGGCATTGTTCTAAACAACTAAGACCTAGTGCAACAGTGATTCAAGTGACTAGCAAAGTTCAGGATGAAGTTAATTTCTTATTTCTTCAAAAGACCAAAAGAGGCCAATCTTTACATCAAATGAGATTACAAGAGTTGGATACAATCTTCGGTTAGAAAAGAAAGTCATCATCGGTGATAATTAAGAAGTCATACAAGATCAGCATAGCTTTACTAGAACAAACACATGAGTCAAGCATCGGTATGGATTCAAGAAAAAGAAGAGGAGAAATGAGGATTACAAAAAGCATTTCAGTATGTATAAAATCCTCTGCAATTTCATACTCTTTGTCCAGCTTGTCCAGAAGAAGTATGGTCCTCGACCAAACTTGCATTCAAGGCGAACTCTTCATAATTGAATCCTTCCAGGGGAGAATAAACAGGAGAATCTTCCAGGTAATGCATAATATCTGGATCAGAAGGCGGAGGATCAGTCTTATTTTTGGTCCAGTCAGGAGAAGGAAGACCCAAGTTGGTAAACACTTCAGGATGGCAAACAGCACTGTAGGGAGTCGTATCAAAATGAGGATCTTTCCTTAACATCGATTCCCATACTTCGTTCTCACCATCCCGGTATGCCTGCAAGTTATAAGCATTCAACATATCAACAAAGGGCTTACTGTGTAAATACTTGAAGACGCAGGCTTTGCGAACGTCAGTTGGAAGGGATTCGGGCAAAGGAATGACAACTTGCCTTTGAGGTAATGCTTCAGATCCTTTGGCTCCTGACTTTCCAACTCCTCGCTCCAGTTGCCGGATCTTCTCCTTGGCATCATCCAAGTCTAACCGAAGACGCTCGATCACCGAATTCTTTTCTCTTGCAACCTCTCAAGCTAATTTCCTAAGGCGAGCAATCTCAACGTCTTTAGCTTCAGAGATTTTCCGAAGCTTGGAAACTTCATTGCTCAACCTAGTGAGCCTAGAGGCTGCTTCCACTTGGTTGTGGAAGTTACCAATAAGACTCCTGCAAACAACTTCCGAGTTAAACAGGAGCAGAAGAGTAACCTTCAGAATCAAAAGATAATGAAGAAAGACTTACATCACCATTGACTTCAAAAAGACCTCGTCTGGAAGTTTTGAAAGAACTGCGCTCTCAGAAGGCATTCGAGCAGCAGTGCACCATTCCAATGCTTTGTCAAACTCGTTTGACACTAATTCAAGCGAAGGATGAGAAGGATGAGCTACATCAAGAGAAGGATGAGGTGCATCACTTGCCAACCGATGACGCTTCCTAGTGGCAAAATCCTCCGGCTCCAAATGAGAGGCAAAGGATGCCAAACAAGCTCTAGATTTGGAAATAGAAGCAGCACCTGCTGGGACCGCACCTTCATCAGATGCCAATATAGTTGCCTCAGATGCCCGAAGGGTCTCCTTCGGGGATGCACGAAAGGTCTCTGCAGCAAGGGCATCAGCAGCAGCGCCATTAGCAGTGCCATCAACAATGGAGTGATCAAGATCTTCCTGGGAAGAACGAGCGATCACTTCAGGTAGAAGAGACGTAGGGGTGACATCAGTAGAAGCTATGGGAATCTGACTTGAAGATTCACCAACAGCAGTCGCCTTACGTTTAGAGGATTCACCAGATGAAACCACCTCACTGGCCCCAACCGCCGCCGATGGAACGATTTTCTTACAAGATTTCACTCTGATAAAGTTTGGATCGATCCTGGGAGCCACTGTGTACACAGAAAGAGTCGTATCAATACAAAAAACCCAACAACACAAGAAACGAAGGAAAACCCTAGTTCTCTGTCAGATATGAATTACTCAGAATACCCATTAAATAAACCCCAATTATTACTACTGTAAAGTTTACTCAGGGGGAAGGAGAAGAGATTGGTGATAGCAAAAAGCTCACTTGTTCAGAAGCTGATAGAGTTATTGTTGGAATACGAGGAATACGGAATCAAGCAAGAGGACGGAATGTCGCTTTTGCAAATCTAACTTGCAGATAGCAGGATAGATGGAGAGTACCCTCAAAGGCTTTAAATAAGCCTCAGGTATTAAGACGACGGTTGAGAGCCAAAGGCAACCAACGGCCCTAGATCGAAAAGACACTTAGAAATCCTCAACAAGCAAGATCAATGGTCAAAAGGAGGCCACATTGGAGATAGGCACCTGATATGAGAATACCTCCAACCGTCGCACCGCCATTGGGATAATGGATGTATTACCAATTCATTGGAAACAGTGAATGGTATACCGAAGCAAGAAAATGTTTGGACTTGATAGGTAGCAGAAGGGAAACGTGTGGACTTTGCAATAAATGAAGGAGTAAGGAAGAATAAAGGCTAAGGCATCTTTCCAAAACATCTCTTCATGATATTTGTACAAGATTATCATTCGTCGAGGAATGTGAAGTTAAGTGATAAGTTTTATCATTTATATTTTGATATTCAAGACAAGCTTTTTATAGGAGACGAGGAAATATTACGGCAAACATGGAAGAAGTATCTATTCATTAACATGGAGGATCAATCTTTACAAAAAAAAAAAAAAAAAAAAGGATAACTCCCTAAGCCTCTTCCTCATTGTTGCCCGAGGAGTCCTGCACAGGAGAGCTTTTCTTAGGATCCTGAGAAGAGCCTTCATCAGGATTGTCGTTGTCAGAGTCCTCTTCAGCAGCAACCTGTGACTTGGCCTGTGACTTTTCCTCTTGGAGTGGCGGTTCATCAGCAAGATATTCCTCATATTTTGGGTCAGCTGGAAAAGGATCATCCTCTTCCCGAGCCCATTCAGGGAGATCCATGTTTAACTTCCCGAAGACCTCTCTGTGACACCTCACGAAAGGGAGTTGTATCGAAGGAAGGGATGGATTCTAGAATTTTTTTCCCAGACGTCATTTTGCCCCAAACGGTAACTTTGGATGTTGAAGGCACCCAGCAGTTTGGAGAAAGGTACACTGTTCAGGTACTTCCGAACACAATCCTTTCGAAGCTTCGGCTTGATATGCTCGGGCTCGCTAGGAATCGCCAGCTTCAAGTATTCTTCGTTCTCTGCGCACTTAAACTCAAGTCGGTCACCAAACAATGTGGCAGCTGCTTTCTGCTTCTTAGCCTCGCGCTCAGTAGCAACAGCGCGACCCGTTGAGGAGTTGAGGGCCTCCTTTAGGGAGTTCATTTCCTCGTCATGTTTTCTCTGCAGCTCCTTAGCAGCTGCCGTCAGCCCGTCTATCTCAGAATTGGCCTTGGCCAAATTCTCTTCACAGGTCTGCAGCAAGGAGCTTTTGCGGCCAACCCGGCTCAATGCTTCCATGTGTTGATAAAAGCTCAACACAACATTCATGGGGAAGAGGAGATTATCAGAAGAAGTCATAAGAAATTATGAAAAAATGAACAATCAAGAAGACCGGTACCTTGTGGACTGACTAACAAGGGCATCATCGTCCAAGGCTTCAAATTCTCGACGATTAGAAGGTATAAGACTGAGGGAGCTCCATTCTGCAGCTTTCTCAGGGTCTTGTGTCACCCCTATCAGTCAACCTCAAGGTCCACTAAGGGGTGAAGACCTCCTCACAATCCTCGGAATGTTTGGATTTTTTATGGGAGGAAGCATCAACTATATCGTGCTTCCTTTTGGTTCGAGCGGAGGAGGAGACATTTGACCTCTCCACCATCGGTTTCTTCCCTTTACCTGAAGCATCAACCACGGGTCTGATGTTCCTGATACCCTTGTAAGAAGGGTCGGGAGAGGGAACATAAGCTTCTTGATTAGTAGCTAAGGCTCTGAGCCACCGTTGCTCAGCTGTCACAACAGCCCTAGAGGCCTTCGCCCGCAGGTTCTCAGTGGTTCATTCTTGGAGGCACTACAAAGAAGAACAAGAATTATAATTATGAAGAGACATATCACTTTAGTAAATTTAAAAGGATGATGGTTAGAAGCTCACAATGAGCCAACCCCAGTACTGAAGGATGGAGTTATACTCCACCTCAAGTCCATGTATCTCCTGATACCATGGAATTGATTTGATTTTCCTGATGGCCGCCTCATCTTCTTTGGATAAGGGAAGGCCCCGGTTACTTTCCGGATAGGAAGTACACTGTTTCCAGACGGTCAGGAAGTTGAGATCTGACTGAGGCGCTCGACAGAAAAAGTAGCGTTCGCGCCATCCTTTGTGATTGGAAGGGCAAGTTCCTTTGGCAAGAATGTTGCCCCTCCAATCAAGTTCAACCTTATTGCGTTTGGAGAGAAAAACCCAGCCGGGAGGATGGGAGATAGAAAGAAGATGAAATTGCACAAAAAGAGAAAGAGATGGCGTAATGCCAAGTTCAAAACACAAACCCAAGAAGTCGACAATGAGACGCCAGCTATTGGGAAGGAGCATTCTAGGGCAAATGTCCCAGTGATTCAAAATGGCTGAAAACAAAGGATTGAAAAAAGGAAAGTGAACCCCGCTTTCCAGTGCATCTATGTATAGGGAAAACTCGCCCGGAAGGGACGAGTCAACCCTCTCATCAAAATGAGGAGCCCTAATATGATAAGAAGAAGGAAAATCAAAACCCTGGATTGCCGAAAGGAGGGTTTCCTCCCTGTAGGTGGAGGGAACAGAGCCAAGTTTGCCATTAGACCTAGAGGTTTGTTTTGACTGCCTAGAAGACTCGAAAGTCACCCTAAGAGTCTTGGAAGATCCAGACTCAGGAGGGGCGGAAGAAGTTTCGGCTTTTCTTTCTAAACTTTTTTGGGAAACTTCAGCAAATTCGCGCTAGAGGACAGTTAGGGTTTTGTTATCACTATCCGACTGCTCGGAAGGAAGGGAAGCAAAAGCTTCGTTACCACTACTATTACTGACACTGGGTACCAGGGAAGAAGAAACCCTATTATCCTCCATTACTAGTTTCAATAAGGTACAAAAAAAAGACTGGAAATAGGAAGTTTAAACTTTGCAAAAGGATCAGTAAACTTACTGATTCAGTGAAGCAAAGGCTCGAGAGTGAGAAGGCGCGAAGCAGACGACGAAGGTTCAAATTCCAGACAAGAAGAATGAAACCTACGAAGACAATGAACCGCTTTTAAAACACCCGCAAGAGTGTTCGGGGATCTGAACGATCGAGATTGATTCAGCATCAACGGTCAAGATTGGAAGACGTTTTGAAAGTTTGAACTCACGAATCCAAAACAGGCGTTCGGAAACTGTCGCTGGGGTTACGTGAGCCACGATAGATCAACTGCAAAGAGACGCGTGGCATTGCCCTCACAACGCTCGAGGAAAAGTGACCACCGCATTAAATGTGATATGACATTTAGTGGGATACGCAGAGACTATTGCCTGACGAAGAACCCAGTTAAAAACCAAGCCCTCGGGATCAACCGAACGCTTGGTTTGGGGGGCTCGTGATACGGAGGAAATATGATTGAACCGGTTTCATACTCGGTCTGACCCTCGACCCCGGTCGAGACGGAGGAAATCGACTGGCTTCCGAGCAAACCGGATCCAGAAGATAGCTTGCTGAGGAAGAAAACTAAATCAGCTACAAGCACGCCCTAATCCGACTTATGGATTAGGTTAATTACCCTAATGACGGCAGAGCACAAATTGGAGGTTGTCACTTATCATTATCGAAGGGATAATCATTGAATAACCTAGAGGTTATCTCAGGAGTCCTCTACTAGTTCAAACTAGTAGAAGTCTATCGCTCAACGGATCTAACTGTTAAGGTCCAATGACTACCCGAAGAAGGCTCGAGTGCATCCAACAAAGGAGATTCGAAGGTACACTCTATATAAACCTTACTTGCCTACGAGGTGAGGAGGACTCAGATCCACATACTCACTGGTAGACATAAACTATCAGAGGCTTACGATCTAGATCACTTTCCCCGTTTTTCCTTAGCTCTGTACTTCTAGTAGAGCCGTTTGTGATTAAGTTCATCAACTGACTTAGCCTTCGGAGGTGGACTCCCGACCCCAGCGGTCGGGCCACGTCTGACGCTTTCGTTTTGCAGGTCATCACAAGGAGATCTAAGGGCTGAGCAGATTTTGGACACATCACTACTTAATGATTGTCAACATTTATCTGTATAATGCAACGCATAGGGGGAACATTGAAGATTGGTAGTCTTTTATTCTAAATTATAGATTATGCTTCTCTCATTTTTTTCAAGTTATCAGCTCAAAACTATTCTATTTGAAGTTTACTTATTTGTTTGTGTCCTCAGCCTCAATTTTATCTGAGAATGTTATTCAACAAAAATTCATGTTTATTTGGTTTATAACAACATGATTTTGTCTAACTTGCAGGGATATATGCTGCCAACTTGGTTTGTGAAAACAAATACTGCATATTAGGTCCGCATTAACCGTCTACCATTTATTTAGTCTACAGCAACATGATGCTGCTCTGCAATATACTGTCTATTTACTATTGAATTTTGTTTTTTTTAAATGAGACCTCTGTCTAGGGCTTTATGTCTGTTCAAATAGAACCCTACTTATTATTTGGCTTCTTTATACATATAATCGTCTTCACTTGGGAAACATTGAACATGAACTTGTGAATTCCTGCATCTCTTCCATTTTCTACTAGCGAGTAGTTCGTGTAACGCCCCAATCCCCATTGAAGGAGAAAGTTGTCATTGATCAATGATCAACGTCACTTAGGTAGTGAACCAAAATATACTAAGAGGGTTATCCATAAACAATGTGAATAAATAAAATCTACCAAGAATACAATAGATCACAACAAAAAATATTCAAAATAAATCTAAAATGCTTCCATGAATTGTCTTAGTTTTAATGAAGTCCAAGTAAACATCTAAATGTCAAGAATTATAGCTAATAGAAAATTTCAAAATTTATCTATCCTAAGAAATGTAGTAGACATAACCTTGATCTTCATACTCTAAAAATCCATCATCCCTTTGATCAAGTCCATCATCTGTAGAAGTAAGGGGTAAGTTTCTGGAAGAAACTTAGTAAGTATAACCTAACACATATCAACAGTTTCCTTTCTTTTTATACTTGCTATTCAACTAAATAATAATCTTATCCAAATAAAATTAATTAACATGTATAAAAGAGAAAAATAAAGACATGACATGCCCAATGATATGGATGAGACTCAATGATGCTAAGAAGCTATGAATAAACCACACCCTTGCTAGTCTAAGGTCAATAGGATGCCCAATGCCATTACCGGGCCTGCACATGCGTTACACAGCCCAACATCCATCTACACTAACCCAAATGTTGTCAAACTCAATGCATGTTTTATGCCGTTATATGGTTTGCACGCGTTACACAACCCTAACATACATTCTCATTCAAAAACTCAACTACCATCCCATATGCATACATGGTCTAAGGTCAATAGGATGTCTCATACTATTATATGGCATGTGCGCGTTACACAACCCAACATCCATCTACCCTAACTAAATGTTTTGGAATCAATGTATGTTACGTGTCGTTACATGGCCTACACGCGTTATACAACCTTAACATGCATTATCATCCAAAACACTTACTAACTCAACATCAGACATAATGCTAATATAATCATGACATGTTTGATGAATCATATGCAAACAATGCAAGATCATATGGAAAAGATGGATTTTCAACATAGTCCATTATCAAATTGATGCATAATACAACAATAATAACCCAATAAAACACAAATCTAATTAAAGACACATTTATGCTTATAAAACATATTAATAAATTCAATTAAGAGATTAATTACTGGCAAATCATGATAATTTCATAAAACATAATCTGAAAGAAATACATATTTAAATACTCAACGACAATATACTAATAAGTCAAGATAGGCATAATCTAAAATGTATTTATACTTAATTTGGTAATCTAAAATATAATTCATACTCAAGATCAAATTATTAAATAAAAAGAATAAATCATTTACTAATAAATTATGGAAATCGAACATCATCTAAAACGTATTCATAATCAAGATAAGTTAGTAAATAACAAGAACAAATCAATTGCTAATAAATTATGTAAATCTAATTTCATCTAAAACCTATTCATAATCAAGCTCAAATTATATATTAAAGAAAAGAATCAATCACTAAGAAGTCATGTAAACCTATAAACCTAATCATAGAAAAAGAAAACAATAACATGCTAAAAGTATGAAGAAAGTACTTATCGTGGCGAATTCACAAGAAAATAATCACCCTTAGAGAGCCTTCAACACACTAAATTATCTTCTTCTTTTCGCCGCACTCTTGTCTTTTGTTTATATTATTGCTTAATCAATAAGTGTTCTCAATTCTCTTGTTTAATTTACTCACCATCAACTCCACCTTCTCACCATATCCTCTCCCCTCAATATTCTCTCCTCCTAAACTCCATGTTTTTCACTGTCCATTTCTCTCTCCTCTCAATATTCCCTCCTATTGAACCTTGGACCTCCTTCTATATTCAATATGATTGTTAACCGTTGAGTTAATCCTCAACTTATGATTGAATTTAGCAAATAAATTCTAGTAAGTATGTTAATCCCATACTAGTTTGGTCTTTAACCATAATTATTTGAATATCAATACAAAATGTCAAGACTACCCCTATGCTTTAGTTACGAGTGTTACATTCCTTCCCCCTTATAAAATTTTCGTCCTCAAAATTTTAATTGTAGAAGATTTGGGAGTGTGGAGAACGTACCTAGCTGCTCAAAAATCAAAGGGCTTGAAGGCTCCTTTTGCACATTTATCTATCAGTCTCTTGATTCCTCAACGTCTGACAAAAAGTAAGAACAAGATCAAAATGTTGACTAGGCTTGTCATATGTGGGAGCCTATAATGCATCTTCGAGGCTAGGAAGTAGGATTAATTACCTTCATCGCAAAAGAGATGATGATATCTGGTCTGCATATATTCTCCTAGTTCCCATGTTGACTCTGAAACACCCTAGTTGTTCCAACGTACCTTCACATATGGAATGGTACGCTGATGCAACACTTGTTCCTTATGGTCTACCATCTCCATTGGTATTTCCTCATAAGACAAGTTCATGTCTAGTTGGAGTGTTTCATAGCTCAAAACATGCGACGGATCTGCAACATACTTGCGAAGTAAGGAAACATGAAAGACATCATGAACATCCGATAAAGTCGGTGATAGGGCAAGTTGATAAACTATTGTTCCTACCTTCTTTAGAATTTCAAAAGGTCCAATGAATCTCGGGCTTAGCTTGCCCTTCTTCCCAAATTTGATTATGCATTTCATGGGTGATAGTTTCATGAACACCCTGTCGCCAACTGAGAGCTCCATCTCCTTCCTCTTCATATCCGCATAACCTTTTTTTGATGATCCTGAGCTACTTTCATTCTCTTCCTAATCAAGCTATCTTCTCTTGAGCACCAACAATTAAATTTGGACCAATCACCTTTCTTTCCCCAACCTCATCTTAATATAGTGGAGAGTGACACCTCCTACCATAAAGAGCCTCGTAAGGAGCCATACCAATGGTTGCTAGATAACTGTTATTATACGCGAACTCCACTAGAGGTAGGTATTCCTCCCAACTCCTTTTAAAATCTAGCACACAAGCCCTTAACATGTCCTTAATGATTTGGTTCACCCTTTCTATCTGTCACACCCCACCCAACGGGATCTGGTCATACCCGAATACCTGTGGGGGTGATATACCGCAAGACCTAGGTTCAGTGACAATTCCATTCAACATGTGATATAGTAAAATCAAATGGACAATAATAAATCAAGGTTCAAATGTTAAATTAACAAATCTGAAGTAATGAATCCAAAACTTCAAAACAAAAGGTATAACATCAGAGTTTTGAAAAGAAAAGAGGATAATTTTCATCGCAACAGAAAATAAACTAACTAATTTTGTAATGGAATCCACACTGACATGAAGCTCCATGCGCGTCCACTTCTTCTTCGGTCACTCTTTTAAGAAAATATGTCGGCAACAAATCCTCCATTTGGAAGAAGTCCTCATAACCTGCAGTATAATCTAATAGAAAAGACATATAAAAAAGAATGAGTTCAACAGAACTTAATTAGGTCAACTCAACATCATATCATGCATTCGTTCACAAGATTACACACCACACATGTAACATGAATATCGATAATGTAAATAATGATAATGATATGATATATGAATGATTATAATATTATGCTCCTAACTCTATCATGAAGTCTTTATGGTAGACATGTATTAAGTCATACACCAATCTTCTTTGGGCGGTCTCAGTCACTCTTCCCTCACGGCACTCAAGCACGACTATTGGGTTCTTCGCGGTTGTTGGGTAAAGTCCTGTCAAGCCATGGTTAGGGATTAGGTCACCACTCCCTCACATCACCATTGGTATAAGATCTGGCACGGTTTAGGATAATCCTAGGCCCAATGCAAAGTCATACAGTCTCGTACTACATGTGGTATAGATACTTCCTCTGTGGAACCAACCAACTCAGTTCAGTATCTAATATCTCCCCTCATGCCTAGTGCCCTTCTAGTTCGATACTTTCCCACCTATGAATGGAATCCTCAATGGGAGGTATCTATTGGATCCCATTCCTTAACTTAGTGGTTATCCACATATAATGGACAAGATGCTCTCCATGTCCTCTCACGGGTTGGTTACCAGTCTTGAGTGCCCATGAGCCCTTATCTATTATATGCAACCCTATCTCTCTATGATGATAGTGGGCCTGCTTGATACATAGGACCCAGCCACTAACATCACGGGTTAACCAGCTTCAATACCCCTGCAGAAAGGATAGTAGTACTCATGAGGTCACCTAACCCAACATTTCTAGACATGCCCTAGATATGTCAGTCAGTAATCAGAGAAGCGCCAAGGGCAGCATAGGAATGCATCCTATACCACATCCACTAGTGTCCAATGACAAATGCCAAAAGGGCATTCCCCATTCCTCAATCACAGTCTAAGCAATCACATAAGGTTACTAGGGCAATGGATGAACCCACAACACTAGTTTGCAACATAAAATAAAAGGAGAACTTTAATTCAATATCATCCATATATTTTCATAACAATAATAAGTAAAAGAAAAATTCAATCTATTCAATATCATCCATCTTGTACATTCTCATATCACCATTCAAAGAATATTAACAATTAGAAGCAAATTTATTTTCTTACCTTTCAACAGTCACATACATAACCACAAGATAATACTAAAGCAGTGCAAGATATCAATAATGAAAATTAACTAACATCATTATACAAGTAATATAAGGCTAAGTATATTCCTCACCTTCCAACTAGATTCCTTTCTCCAAAATCAGTAATTCCTTCCCACATCTTGGTGACTAAAGATACAAAATACATAAACCTATATATGCAAAAGAAATACTTATCACAAATTAGAGTCAATTTAGGTTTCAAAGGATATCTCAAAATCTTCCCCCAAAAACAAAATCCTGACCACTAGTTTAAAAAGGGTAGTTCTCAACCTCACTAGTGAACGGTCTCTAATTTTCCATCGATTCGAAGTCTAACCAAAATGAAACTTTGGGAAATTGTAATTGGCAGCAAAAGGATCCTACGGTACCTTCAATTTAATCCAATTTAATTTAGATCAAAAAGCCCCAAATTGGCTCTCTTAAATCACCCGTGGGTGACCAGAGAGTCAAAATGCATCAATTAAAGCAAGGGATCTCACCAATAATTCTTATACTAGAAAGGGACACATTAATATAAGAAAACAAAAGCATCCAAAATACCTAACAACCTTCCTTTTCAAGATCTCCCAAATGAAGAGAAGAGAAAAACTCCCACCAACTATAATTAAAGAGAAGGGTTTAAGAATTCTCACTTCCTTCAACGTTCCCGCAATGATTTGAGTTGTAGAGCATCTTTTAAATGATGGAAACCGCTCTTCTCCTTGGTTTCTCACTCTTCTTCTTTTTTTGGTCAAAATCTGGAAAATTTTATTAGATGAAGAGGTCTCTAGTAAGAGACCCCACAGAGAGAAAAGAAGAGTTAGTTACAAACAAAGGGGGAATACCCCACCACACCCTAGATAACTGAAACAGACGCGCCCCACGACTAAATAGTCTACAAAACTATTAAGATGCCTAGGAATAAATTGAAAATAAACACAAGTAAACCTGGTAGTAAGGAGTTTAATCTCATATACAAGACCCATACATAACCAATCTAAAGAGATAGAAGAGTCTTGTAAAGCTAAAATCGCAGAGTGGCAATCCAAATTTACTTGGATTGCAATAACTTCTAAAGAAGATACAAGAAGAAAACCATCACGGCTGGCCTCCAATTCCATCATCAAAGCAAATTGGGCTGAACTGAACTTGCATTGTGCAGCCAAGAAAACTCCGTTGAATCCCAAATTAAACAGCCTCTCCCTCCTGAAGAAGAGTTTTTTCTCCCATGAACCATTGACATACAATTGAAAAAAGTCAGTACCTTCTCCAAGATTTATTGTTGTATGGCTCGATTCCAAACAAGGATCAGTACGGACATGGAGTTGGATCTCTACAAACAAAGAATGATAAGAATGTATAGCATGAATAATCGAAGGTTTTAGGTGCCTAAATAAGGCTGCATTTCTGGACTTCCATATACACCAAACCATAGCACTCCAAATTTGATCTACTGTATGTTTATCATCTACATCCTTAAAATGATGAGCAATAAAATCCATCCAATCAAAGAGTGAGTCATCTAAGAAGTTTGATTTATCAATCTGAAGGGGGGATAAATGCCAACATTCCTTAGCATGGTCATAGAAAAATAAAGCATGACTCATAGTGTCATAACCAACACCACAAATTAAACAAAGGGGAGTTTGGGACCTACCTCTAATAAATAAAGAATACCAAATGCTTCATGAGAGGAGTGCCACAAAAAATGTTTAATTTTTGGGAGGGTATACATGTTCCAAATCTTATTCCAGAATGAAGATATAGTTGAGGAAGATGCAACATTACCATGGGAGTCTGTCATTGCCATATATTAGTAGTAGACTGATTTAACATTGAAACTATCATGTTTAGTTTTATACCAAATCCAAGAATCATTTGTAGAAGGAGAAAGGATTGGGATGTATGTTATATATGTCACTTCACTCGGGGAGAAAAGTGAATTCAATAGAGGTAAGTTCCATTGAAGGTCTTGTCATAAGATAAGTTCATGGGCCATTCTGGGCCCCCCAGGCTAGATAGGGGGGTAGCAATGTACTTGAGGGGCAAGGAAGGGATCCAAGGGTCTTTATAGATATCAATGCTTAGTCCATTACCGACTTGTTTCAAAATGCCCTCTTTTAGGACATTCCTACCCATAAGCACACTTCTCCAACCCCAAGAGCATGAGGTAGGGGTTTCCACTTCCAAAATCTTTTTGTTTCTGATGTATTTTGCTGTCATGACTCTAGCCCATAGTGAGTCTGGAGATGTTAAAAGTCTCCAACTTTGTTTGGCAAGCAGGGCTTTATTGAAGCAATTAACATCACAGAAACCTAGGCCACCTTCTCTCTTACTTTTGCATAAGGTATCCCATCTAACCCAATTAATGCCTCTACCTTGGTCATTCTTCCACCAAAACTTTCTAATCATTTGAGTCATTTCTTACATAATTCTTTTGGAATCATAAAGAGAAGCACCCCCGGGAGAACCAAAAAAAAAAGGGGAAGCAAGGGAGAAACCACTTTCAAGCAAGAGCCCCGCCGCGGCGAGGTTGCCGCCCCACCACCCGCCAGCGGAAGCGGTGCCCGAGGGGTCTTGGCCGCCCCCCACCCGCCGGGAACGCAAGACATAGCATAGACTAGAAGGGCAAAGGCACCCGCCTTGATTATGACTTCTTTTCCTGCATGGGAAAGAAGTTTCCCCTTCCAACCCACCAATTTAGATGCCAGCCTATCTAGGATGAAGGAAAAGTTTGGGTTTTCAATTTACCTATTGAAGATGGTAAGCCAAGGTAAGTACCATGAGACTGTACCTCCATTAAATCCATAATGTAAGCAATATCAGCCCTGATATTAGCTGGAGCCTTTAAGTTGAATAAGACTGCAGATTTGGGTGGGTTAATATGTAACCCAAACACCTGTTCATATTCCTACAAAATGGTATGAATTTGGGAAGCACAGGTAATCGAAGCAAGAACAAATATCGTACAATCATTAGCAAAAAATAGGTGGTTAATTTTAGGGGCATGATAAGCAATTTTTATTCTTGGCAATCTAGGGATTCCAAGGTTTGACAACAATCTCTAGGAGATGGATTCTTGATAGAGAATGAAGATATAGGGACTCAGTGGGCAACTGTGAAATCCAGCCCTAGCCTAACCCTAACCTTGACCCGGAAACCCTGATTGCTTGTAGGTCCGAAGACCTGAAGTGAAGGAAGAAGACAACTGTGGGCCCTCTCAATGGAAGACATGGTGTTTGACTCCGAACCACCCATGGAGATTGATGATGGTGCTCCATACTTGGAAGCTTTGTCAGTGTTTAATAAGAGACTGCACCTTGAAGAAGGGGAGATTAGTTGATGGACCTAATGCACTCCCGGACATGATTTGAAGGTAATTCTCTGACCTAGACTAGTCATTTGAGATGTAGGAAGAAGCCCATTTGATTTTGAGTTGATCTTGGCCTCCATTTCCCTATTTTTGACTTGTTGTCCTTCCTTGGTCAACTGCCTAGTCGATTGGCTAGTAACCAACCAGTTAAGCCACTGCATTGTAAGATCTGAGAATATTTGATTTTTAGGTCATTTAAGGTTCTATTTAAGTGGACTTCATAGTTATTAGCCTCCTCTATTGCTAGAACTCTCTGAGAACATGTCAAACCTCCTCTTAAGTCTCTCTTTGGTGTTGGTTAAGAGCTCTTGCAAGATCCTTTGTTTCTTATTCTCAAGTTCATCTTCAAGGTTAGTAAAGTACTATTTTCCCTTTAATTTACTCTTATTTGATCTTGTTCTTGCTACTGGGATTATGAAGAAGGTGCTGCAACCTTGCAACCACCTCTTCTATTGTCTCTTTGAATTAGAATAAATCTCCTTTTATTCTATGAATGCTATGGACCTCATACATGATTCTTAGCCTTGCTTATTAGGATTTTCTTCATGACAACATGATTTCTTTAGCAAATAGGTCTGATTATATGTTAGTAACTATCTCTAATCTACTGCTCATCATCCTATTTAGTGAATCCCTGATTTCTCTTCACATTTATAGTTGATTTCATTGAAGAGCATGATTTTATCAAATTCGAAAGTTAGGTTTTCAAAATTGGAAGTCATGGTTTGATCCTTGTTTAATGATTAATCTTTACTAGATAGTCTTAGTTCATTGTTCCTATGATTCCTTTCAAATTTCAGAGTGATTCGAATCCCAAAAGTTAGGTTTCAGATAAGATTTTCAGTTTTGCCCCATTACTGTTCATCTGGTCGACTGCCTAGTCGACTGGGTTAGTCAGCTAACTGTGGACAGCATTGATGCTTTCATCCAATTTGATCCGTTTGACCTCCGATCTTCTAGATTTTTCTCCCAATGTTGTATCTATGCTTGTCTAGGGTTTAATTGCTAACTTTGGGACCATTCTCTTCGATCTCCGGAATATCTTCGATTCTATTTAAGGCAAGGATAGTTGTTACCATAATTACATAGATTTCGTGAATCTTAGTTTCTATTTTGGAAATTTATTAGATTCACTTCCATTATTGTATTTTCTTAATATTGTATTATTGCTATAAGTACTTCAAGTACAGTAGTACCATATTCATGTATTCTTTTGTTAGTATGAATACTTATTCTTGTCATTTACATATGCGATTGATCATTGTTATTTGTATCTTTCTATATGATGAGATATCGATTGTGTATGTTATGTCTGAATTGGGATTGTGATTGATTAGGTATGATTTGGGATTGGGGAATGTCCTTTTGACATTTGTGTCCTTGGACATCAATGGGAATAGTATGGGATATTTTCGATGGTGCCCTTTGACGCTTTCCTATATTATTGGATGTCATACCAAGGGCTTGTTTAGCAATATTTGGCTAAGATGTCCTTGTTATATCAGACCCAATTCGGAAGGGTATTGAGACCGAACGACCCGTGGTAGCAATGGGGATTTGTGGGCACTCGAGACCAGTGAGTTATATCCGTGAGAGGACATAAATCACATTGTGGGGGGCATTTATTGGTAGGGTTGCAAATAGTAGACTTGGGCTCATGGGCGTTTGAGACTAGTGAGTTATATCCGTGAGGGGACATGAGAACTTCCCGCCTATTATTGGATGACCAATAGGGTTGGTGAGTCCGTATTTGAGAGAGTTGGATACGTTGACTCTAGTGTGAAGGATACCGGAAAGGATCCCGAGAGGGGAGGAATGAACGTATCTAGATCTGAGTTGATATGACTAAGTAGATGACTTGCATTTGGCTAGGCTTTACCTTGAAATGCGCCAATACTTAGACCAAACAGTGATGTGAGAGAGCAGTGACCTAAACCCCAGCCATGGATTGTCCGAGAGGGATGCAGGACCCATTACCAACCGATGCTGAGTGGTTTGAGACCTTTCCCAAAGAAGTATGGTGCTATGACTTAAAGCATGTTTGCCATAGAGACCAGCATACATAGAGTTAGATTCATACATACACTATCTATTTCATATCATATTGCATCATGCTATGTTTGTATCATGTTATTTATGTTGTTGTGGAATAACTTGCCTAGCTGAGTTCTTTCGAACTCACTCCTTTTTGTGCAAATATCTTTGTTAGATTATTCTGCAAGAACTGAAGAACATGACGGCTAGTACTATGAGATGCAAGCTAATGAGGCATACTACTCCTAAGGTGCTAGCGGTTACAAAGATTACACTAAAGATCCCTCAAGTGATTATGCTGCGTACCAGGATTAGTCCTACTCTGGAATGGAAGCGGCCATGTCTTGTTACTTTAGTTTATGCTTTTGAAGATATACTTTATGAGTTAGAAGAGACATTAGCTTAGTTGATTACTCCTTTTCTTTCCTTCTTTGAGAACTGATTGTAACCTTTACTTTTGTTCAAGCTACTTTTCCGCTGTGATATGGGGAGTGATTTTCTGCACACTCTACATTTTAATTATTCATATACTGGTATCATTTCTTTCCGCACTCTGCTTGTATTGGCTCTCTTCTTCTTATCTTGATCTCATAGTTCTTATGATATTACATTGATTACATCATGTTCATGATTATGTTATTGTATATGTGGGAGGTTGGTTTTCTCGATACTTGATCTTCGGGGCTATGGATCACACACTCGGGTATGCCAAGTAGGGTACCGGCTGGGTGGATGTGACAGCAACCCTGTCTGTTACCTCTCGGGGGATAATCTTTTTGGGAAATGCCCCATTGATCTTGATTTGGTATTCCACTGTACTGATACATTGTAGGACCCATTGCACCAACATATTAGCAAATCCCATTCTCTTTAAAGTGTGCCTGGAGCCACTCCAATTGATATCCAAGTCGGTTTGAGCCATATACCCTCTAGTTTGGCTAGAAAGGCGATTCATGGCCAAGGACCGGGGGCCCGGACAAGGCACGTCCGGCGAGCTCAAATGGGTTTGAGTCTATTAGCTAGACATTTTGCAATGACTTTGTAAGGGGTAGTGCACAAACTAATGGGTGAATGAAACATCTCTTGTGGGCTATGCTTCTTTGGGACCAGGGAGATCACAGTTATAGTCAGGCTCTTGAGCATAAAACCCCCCTTTGAAAAAATGTTGGACCCCCTTCACTAAGTCAAGACCAACAATGTCCCAGTGCTTTTGGAAGAATCTAGTAGGAAGGCCATCTATACCAGGAGCCTTGGTTCCTTTAATTTCAAAGAGTGTCTTTTTTATTTCTTCATAAGTGAAGGGCCTATAGAGGGTAGCATTATTTGAAGTTGTAATGCATGTGGGAGTACTAATTAGAAAGTCCTGAGGGGGAATGGGGGAGGATGAGGTAAAGATGGAAGAGAAGTGAGTGCAGATTTCATTATGAATCAAGCGATCCTCCTTAAGCCATTTTCCATTACTATCCTTTAATTTGTGGATGGTGTTTTTCTGCCTTCTATTAGTAGCAGAACCATGAAAGAAATTGGTGTTTCGATCACCTTCCTTTAACCATATAACTCGGGGTCTTTGACACCAAAATTTTTCTTTCGCTAAAAGCTAGACTTCTAATTGTTTTTTGAGTTCCATTCCTTCAAGGGCAGTGCTTTCAAAGGGGAGTTTTTGTTGGCATACTTCAATCAGGCAGGTGAGATTTGCAATTTCTAGAGATGCATTCTGAAATGTGGCTTTGCTCCAAATTCTAAAGGATTTAGTACAGTGTCTAATCCTTTGGTGGAGTTGGAAAATGGGGGAACCAGAAAGGGATCCATTCCAACCAAGATTTATTTGATCTTGATGATCCTCCCATTTGGTTTCATAATGGAATCTCATACATCTACATTTATGCGGGTGAAGGGTGACCTCCAAAGGGGAGTGGTCCGATCCCACCATGGACAACCAATGACCCTGGATTCCCCCATATAAGTGAAGAAACTCCAAATTAACAAAAGCCCGATCCAGACATTCCTTAATCAAGTCCCTGCCTTGTCTTTTATTTGACCAAGAGAATTTGAGTCCAGTGCATTAAACCTCCAATAGATCACAACTCTCAATAGCCCTTCTAAAGCTATCCATTTGGCTTTGGGGTTTTGGTCTACCACCCATTTCTCCTCATTACATAAAATCTCATTAAAATCACCTAGAACAAGCCAAGGACTACTTACAGAGGTACCCAAGTGTGCAAGTTCAGCCCAAACTCTATCTCAGTGATCTACCTGGGATGTCCATATACCAGTGTAAGCTTGAAATCTACATTAGAAGAAGAAAAATGTATAAGCATATCTACAATATGTGAAGAATTAAATAAGATAGTGAGGGAAACATTACCATTCCAGAGAATTCCAATACCCCTTGAGTTACCAATTGAGTCCAGTGAGAAGTAGTCATTGACGTTAAGTTTCCTAGCAAGTCAGAATTTGTCAGAATCTTCTTTTTTTGTTTCCAGAAACAATACTATACTAGGCCTCCATTTCTTGCATAATTTATGCAGGTACTGCCATGTCAGGGGTGGGGTTACAATCCCCTAACAGTTCCAACTGAGGAGTTTCATGATGACTGTGGGGGCTGATTAAGGGTTGCCTGCCTCACCCTTTCAGAAGAAGATAAAATCATGCCCCGGAATCGCATAATAGCCCTAAATATGCCCATTGCCCGTCAGACGAGTCCATTAAAACTACTAGGTTGCTCTGCCCTAATGAAGCCACGCCCGCAGCCACAAACTGGTTTTTGCATAAAGAAATGCGGTTACAGATGAGTTAAAACATAAAATAGGGCTAAAAAACAAAAAATTCCGTTTTTGCCCCTAAACAAAAAATGGGGTGGGGGGTTGGTTCACCCAAATGGCCCAACCAACCGGTCCATGGTTGGACTCCCAAATGAATTCCAATTTTGATGATTTTTGGCTTGTTAGAAAGGTCTTCGATGATCTTCGATTTGATACCTTATTCGCATCAATCGGATTCTCCATAGCTAATCTACAGACGTTCCAAAATCACCCTTTTCACACCATCGTGATTAATCTTCTCTCTTCACTTAAATTCTAGGAGAGTTGTTGAGCCATCACAATGGTCCAATCCTTCGGGCTTGACTTGAATGGCTCACAGTTGTCACCGACTCGAGACCTGGGTTCTCAGTCTTGAAACCATGGGTTAAAGGGGTAGAAATTCGAGGGATTTCACATTCCTATCTGCCCATATGATGGAGGGTGGAAAGCAGTATTGAAGTTCAACTTGGTGCCCATTACTTCTTGGATGCCCCTCCATAATCTAGAGGTAAACCTGGAGTCTTTGTCTGACACTAATGTCAAAGGTACACCATGTAATCGAAGAATCTGGTCAACAAACACTTGTGCCATATGATCAACAAAATATGCCATGGAGTAGGGAAAAAAGTGGGTCGTCTTTGTCAGGCGATTGACTACAACCCATATAGCATCTTGACCCTTTTGAGTCTTGGGTAAAGCAAAATCCATGCTCACAGAGTCCCATTTCCATTGTAGAATTTCCAATGGCTGCAATAGACTAGGTGGTCTTTGATGCTCAGCCTTTACCTGTTGGAAAATCAAGCACCTCTCTACACAGTTGGCAATGTCCCTCTTCATATCCTCCCACCAATAGTACTCCTTTAGATCATGGTACATCTTGGTACTTCCGGGGTATACAGAATATGGAGTAGTATGAGCTTCCTCTAAGATTTTCTCCTTTACCTTATCATCATTAGGCACACAGAGTCTCATGCCATATCACAACATCCCATCATTGTTGATGTTGACATTGACCCATTCCCTTCTTGTAGTGCCTTGCCAACCTTACTCATCAATTTTCCATCCTTCTTTTGCCTTTCCTTGATTGAATCCTTTAATGCCCATGCACATATTGATAGACTACAGAGCAAAGCAGCTGGCTTTTCAACATTCACACCCAGGTGTAGACTTTAAATCTCCTCTTTCAACTTAATTTGAGTAGTAAACATTGCTGCAGACAAGCCCTGTGATTTTTGACTTAGTGCGTCTGCAACAACATTTTCCTTGCCTGGGTGATACAGAATATCACAGTCGTAATCTTTTATCAACTCTAACCATTTGCGTTGCCTCATGTTTAACTCTTTCTGAGTAAAGAAATACTTCAGGCTCTTATGGTCAATGTAAATTTCACATTTTTTGTCGTACAAGTAATTTCTCAAAATTTTAAGGGCAAAAATTACTACTACCAACTCAAGATCATTTGTCAGGTAGTTCTTTGTATAATCCTTTAGTTTTCGAGTGGCATAAGCTATAACTCTTCCATTTTGCATCAAAACACAACCTAAGCCTTTCAATGATACATCGATGTAGATTGTCATTCCTCCGATGGTTGAAGGTAGGACTAGTACTAGGGTGGTTACTAACCTAATTTTAATTCTTGAAAACTCTTCTGGCACTCTCCCAACCACACAAATTTTGTTCCCTTCCTTGTTAGGCTGTCAAGGGTGAAGATAAACTGGAAAAACCTTCTATAAATCTCCGATAGTACCCCACTAATCCCAAGAAACTTCAAACATCGGCTGCAGAGCTCGACCTAGCCCATTCGGTCGCTGCCTTAACCTTTGCAGGATCTACATAGATCCCTCGATAGGAAACAACATGACCCAAGAATATGACATGATTAAGCCAAAAATCACACTTGCTAAATTTGGCATATAACTACTTCTCTCGAAGTTTCTGTAGTACAATCCTTGAATGATCCTCATTTTCTTCTCTACTTCTAGAATAAACTAGGATTTCATTGATAAAAACTAGTACAAACTTATCTAAGTACTCTCGTGTTACGGATGGTGTTCCTAGTATTCATGGGTACCAATATAACCAAGAATACAAATATAATCACAAATCTTCGATCTTTCCTTTTTTTTCTTTTTTGCCCCTTAGCATAAAACACAAACCTAAACTAGAAAGAAGTAAACAATTAAAGGAATAAACAGGTAATCCTCACATTTAAAGCCAAGTGATTTTTTTTTTTTTAATTATGTAATATAATTGGCACCTAACATAATTATCCAAGCTCAAAATATTAACAAATAAATAAATTTGTGAGATTATTTTGAAAGGTTAAAATTTCTATTTTCTTGTTTTCTTACAAGTTTAGTGTAAAATACATAATAAATCTTTATGAATTTCAAAAACATTCAAATTAATTTATATAAAAATATAAAAGTTATTCTCAATCCTTAAAATAAAAAAATAAAAAGAAAAAAAAGAAAGAAAGAAAGAAAGAAGTAAGCTTCTATAATTGGTTTTTCATGCTATACATTGTTGTGTTTTTATTGCAACAGATTTTGTCCATCTAATTTTAAAAAATATTAAACATTAGTTTTTCTTTTTCAATTTTGTCCCTATTTTATCTGAGAGTTATAAGACACTTAGTTTTGCTTACAGCAACTTTTGTGGATCAGAATTTGAATTCTTGGTCACTTTACTAGTCAATTATTTCTCAAGGTATGCAAAAATTTCAGAAATGATAGCTTATGGGTTATGGATTTTCTAACCTATCATTTCAGCTTAAAATTCATTGAAATTTTATGGAGATCATGATAAGACAGTTTTTAGCCCTGAATAAATTTTCTTATGGTCCATTTAAACATAGAAGTACTTTTAAATGTTTTATTACTTACGGGTTGTAGTACCGTTGGAACAACACCAAATGTTGTTGATTTTTCTAGTAAGCTTAAACAACTCTAATTTGAACAAAATTACTAAGGGCACAAAATAAAATTTCTTATGTAACCTCAATAATTTCTAAAATCTAAAGTCTCTCCAAATCCAAGTGTGCTATCAAGTACTGCCCTACTTGACCTCAAGTCAAAATCAAGAAGGTTTTCTAAACTAGTTAAATGCCTATTCTCTTAGTGCCTTCTAAGTTCATTATAACTAAGTCTTTCGGCTTTGATACTACTCTGTAAACCCCAATCTCCCTATAAGGAAAAAGTTGCCATTGATCAACAAATGTAGTAGACATGACCTTGATCTTCATCCTCTAAATATCCATCATCATCAGTGATCAAAGAATGCAATAGACATGACCTTGATCTTCATCCTCTAAATATCCATCATCCCTCTGATCAAGTCCATCATCTGTAGGAGTAAGGAGTAAGTTTTGGGAAGAAACTTAGCAAGTACAACCTAACACATATCAACAGTTTCCTTTCCTTTTATACTTGCTATTTAACTAAACAACAATCTATACAAATAAAATTAACTAACACGTATAAAAGAGAAGAAGAAAGTCATGATATGCCCAATGATATGGATGAGACTCAATGATGTGAAGAATATATAAATAAAGTACATCATCGCTGGTCTAGGGTTGATAGGATGCCCCATGCCATTACATGGCTGCACAGTTACACAACCCAACATCCATCTACCCTAACCCAAATATTTCCAAACTCAATGTATTTTTCATGTCGTTATGTGGTCTGCATGCGTTACATAGCCCTAACATACATTCTCATTCAAAAACACAACTACCAACCTATATGCATATATGGTCTAAGGTCAATAGGATGTCCCATGCCATTACATGGTCTGCGCGCGTTATACAGCCCAACATCCATTAACCCTAACCAAATGTTTTGGAATCAATGTATATTCTGTGTTGTTACATGGCTTGTACACATTACAAATACTTAACATAGATTCTAATCCAAGATAGCTACTAACTCAATATCACACATAATGCTAATATAATCATGACATGTATTGATGAATCATATACAAACAATGCAAGATCATATGGAAAAGATGAATTTTTGATATAGTCGATTATCAAATCAATACGTAATCCAACAATAAATAACCCAATAAAACACAAATCTAAAGACACATTCATGCTTATTGAACATATTAGTAAATTCAAGAAAGAGATTAATTACTAGTAGATCATGATAATTTCATAAAACATAATCTAAGAGAAAGCATCTCCGTATCTGGAATTTTTCTTACCGGAAAATATCCGTATCTATCCATTAAGCAATTGGATTCGGATAATTGCTTGTCGGATCGGATAATATCTGGATAGAGAAAATTATTTAATATTTTTCTCTGAAAATGGATGATAATCGGATTCAGAAATCAGTAATCTGTAATCGGATAATCGAAAATAAAAAATTATTCGATTAGAGTAAACCAGTACAGTACGATTTCGGTATTTTCAAAAACGGTTCGATACGATTTTGGTATTAAATCGATATGGAAAAACGGTTTAAACACGGTATCTAATGCGGTACACTTTTGGTACGAACAAACCCATGCCACTTTTTTTATTTACAAAGACAAAGCAAACACTCGATAGAATTTGATATTTACAAAGACAAAGCAAGTAAATCTAATTAATAGAGACAAAAACAAGTAAATCTAAGAAGAAGAGTGAAGGACAAAATGAAAAACCAAAACAGGGAATTATGGATAGGGTAAAGGCAAAATATTTTTACTGTAAAATTACATTTATATTTCTTAATTTGGTACGGTACCAATTCGGTACAGTTTCGGTACATACCGACTATATGAGTACCTAAAACCGGAACCGTACCGAAGAAATTTGGTTTCAGTACGTACCATTCCAAATTTTGAACAGTGCGGTTTTAGACGGTGCGGTTTGGTATGGTTAAACGATTTTGGTACACGCAATTGACACCCTTAGGTTGGAAAAACAGTATCTTAATTAGTCGTTCCAAGCGACTACCCCAAAAAAATCAGATGTTTCAAGTTGTAACTGTTATTCCTTGGTTATAATCATACTCTTGTGAGAATTAATCCATGGAAATTTTCAATTGTATTGATGGAGTTACCTTTAATACTAATGCGGTTCTCTAAGTTTTTCAATTTATTAGTTAGACCCCTATTACTAATACCATTAGTTTCAATTAGTTTTTATTTATCCTTTTCCAATATTACCTCACATCTTAAATTAGAAAGAAAAAAAAATTCATCCATGAATCATATCGTCCCAAAGCGTACGAGGATTTATGATTGGGAGAGAAAGAAGTGATAGACGGTAGAGGGAGATGAAAAAAATAAGTCGTGCATAGGGTTTTTTGTTCAAGGTTATTATTTTTCTTTTGAAGTATTTTACTTACATCAGTACTTAGTTGTGATTTTCCTAATGGAAGATGATATCTTTGATTTATTTTCATCCTATAGGGCATTTGATTGGTAAAGTGAATAACTCAACCGGTAGCACTAAAAATTTCCATTAATCTTGAACTTTTTACTTTTAATTCGAAAAAAAAAAACTGCATATTTTGTAGCATTATGTGGACGTGCGGAATTGGTTTTCAGGTATGAGTAGAAATCATGTGCGCTTTGCCGATCAAGTTTGAATTGATCAATGATATGGAGAGTTTATGATCCGACCGGGTTCATACCTGGTCCGACCCTCGACCCCGGTCGAGACAGAGAAAACCGAATCGCTCCCGAGCGAACTGGATCCGAAAGATGGCTTGCTGAAGAAGAAAGCTTATTCAGCTGCAAACGTGCCCTAATCTTACTTATGGATTAGGGTAATCACCCTGATGATGGCAGACTCAAACTGACAGCTGCGGATAATCATTATCAAAGGGATAACTATCATATAACCTAACGGTTATCTCAGGAGTCCTCTACTAGCACAAACTAGTAGAAGTCTATCGCTCAACGGATCTAACTGAGGAGATCCAACGACTACCCAAGAAAGGCTCAAGTGCATCCAACGAAGGAGATTCGAAGGTACACTCTATATAAACCTCACTACCATACAAGGTGAGGGAGGGATCAATCGATCAAGAAGAATTCTATCTGAGACCCAGGTTCAGATACATACTGATAGACCTAAACTATCAACGTTCTGCTATCTAGATCACCTTTCCCGTTTCTTCATTCATTAGCTCTGTGCTTCTAGCAGAGCCGTTTGTGATTAAGTTCATCAACTGACTTAGCCTTCGGAGGTGGACTCCCGACCCCAGCGGTCGGGCCACATCTGACGCTTTCGTTTTGCAGGACATCACGTGGAGATCCAAGGGCTGAGCAGATTTTGGACGCATCATTTGGCGCCATCTGTGGGAAACGACTTGAAAAGTCATGGTGACTAGATCAGCAGCCGCTGCACAACGCAATTCCGGTGTTCAGATACCTGGGGTAAATAATCCAGATATTCCTCAGGAAAGCCAAAATCCTATTGAAGTGGATGATGGCCAAGGAGGACGTAATCCTCCTCCTGATACAATCCAAGATCAATTGGATCAGGTAAAGATTCAACTCTTGGAGGTGAGCCAAGCACTCCACGTGCTCACCAGACGAGTGGTTTTACCACAAGAACCTGATCAACACGATTCAGGGAGACGTGCATTGCCACGTGACCAGAGAATGGCTGAAGACCGGAATGTTGATCAGAATTTCCATGAAGGAGACCGAGGACTTCGGAGGATCGATGATCAACCAAGGCGAGGCGATCGGTTCGACAGACCGCAAGAGAGTACAACTAATTCAAATACAAGTTGGATACAGGGGTAAGAACTCACTCACCCACTGTCAGAAGAACCGTTCGTGATGATCGAGCAGTTCGTGAAGAGAGAAACGTTCGTGAAGGACAGGCTGTTCGTAATGATCGAGTACCATGTGATGATCGTGTTAATCAAGGTCGTGATCGTATTGCTGAAGATCACCCGACCCAGATTGGTCAAGAATTGGCCAACATCAATGAGAAGTTAGGGCAGTTGGCTAAGGGAAGAATAACTGAGGATATTTACTCAGTCATTCGGAAGACTCCTTTTGCTGAGCCAATTACGGGATATCGGTTTCCCCATAACTTCCGTTTGCCTACTTTCTCAACATTCGATGGCTCCGGAGATCCAACAGCTCACATCGGCTATTACCAATGAGACCATGGCGCTTTCGGGTAATTCGATGAAATTTTATGCAGGGTTTTTGGTTCATCTTTAACCGGAGCAAACACGAAGTGATTTTCTAACCTCCCCTCTCGGAAGGATCGTAAACTTTGACGAATTGGCGAGCCAATTCATAGGGCGATTCCGAGTGGGATACGAGTCAAGAAAACGGAAGAAACCTTGTTTCTTGTCAAACAAGGAAAGAACGAATCGATCGGAGAGTTTCGAAAAGATTCAACAAAGTAACGATGGAGATAGAAAACTTGGATGAACAAGTAGCCGTAACCGCTCTATTCACGGGACTCACAAATCGGAAACTCCTGGAGTTATTACTACAGGATATACCCACGACTTATGCTTGAGTCGGTACGGAGATGCCGAAGCAGGCTGAAGTCATGGAGATTCTAGATGCGCGCCAAGGAGATAATAAAGTCTCCAATAAAGAACAAAAGGCTCTGAGCGAAGCAGAAGCCAAAAAAGAATGTTCGTGATCGGGTTGGAAAATCCCAGCCTTGGCGCCAAAGATCCCCCGGTAGAAGTGAGTACACTTCATTGAATGCTCCTCGGGCTGATATTTTGAATATCCTCAAAAGAAAAAATATTTTGAAGTGGCCGCCTAAAATTCTTTTAAAACCCAGAGAGCAGCAAGATCGGGAAAAGTATTGCCGATTCCACAAGGACTATGGTCATTACACTAATGACTGTCGTCATCGAAAGCGGATATTGAGAGATTGATATCTCGGGGACATCTGTCCAGTTTTGTTAGCAGGAGAAGGGAGGAGCCACGTGGGCCACGTGCAGCTGCTCCAAAGAGGGATCGTTCAGTTAGTTCAGAACGATCGAGGGAGGCCCCGAAGTCTAAAAAAGGCAAGGAGGTGATTGAAGCTGCTACTCGGTCACCGATCCTTACCATCTTCGGGGGTCCAGAGCCCGAATCATTCCAGAGTCTGAAAACAAAATCCAAATTTGTTGGATCCGGAGAGGCGCAGAAGCGGAAGAAGCTGAATGGTGAAGATTCTATCACCTTTAGCGAGGAAGACGAAAGAGACGTATGTTTACCTCATGATGATGCTATAGTCATCAAGGTAGAGATTGCACGGCGGGAAGTGCATAGAGTATTGATTGATACGAGTCTGCACTGACCTAATTTATTACGAAGTGTATCAAAAATTGAAGGTGGATTAGGACTTGATGAAACCTTCATCTACACACCTATATGGCTTTGTAGGGTCATCTGCAGTAGCGGAAGGATCGGTTCAGTTGGATTTATCCATTGGAAGTTTTCCTAAAGAAACAACTGTCCGAATCAATTTTTTGGTGGTTCGAGAACTACCAGCCTATAATATGATTCTCGGGCGACCATCTTTATCCAAGATAGGTGTTATTGTTTGGACAAAACACCTGAAGATAAAATTCCCGACTAATATGGGAATTGGTCAAGTCTCCTCTGACCAGAAGATCTCTCGGCAGTGTTATGTTGCCTATTTAAAGGACAAGGAGGGTCCGAGGAAGGTTACTGCCCTCCCCATAGAAGTTCGAGATGATCGGGAAGAGACAGAGATGCAAAGGCCCGAACCAGTGGAGAAACTGGAGCAAATCCAGCTGTGTACCGAAGATAAGAAAAAGATTACTTATATCGGGTCTGAACAGCTGGCAGAGTTTAAAGATGAGTTGAAGTTATTTCTTCAACAGAATAAGGATGTATTCGCATGGTCTGCGAGGACATGCCGGGATCGATCGGGCCATTGCAGAGCACAAACTCTGGATAGACCCTAAGGCGAAACCAGTGATACGTAAAAGAAGAAATTTCTCTATTGAAAAGTATGAACGATCCGGAGCGAAGTTGAAAAACTTAAGAATTCTGGTTTCATAGAACCAATCGAGTGCCCAACTTGGTTGGCCAACGTGGTGATGGTGAAAAAGGCGAATGGGAAGTGGAGTATGTGTACAGACTACACGGATCTAAACAAAGCTTGCCCAAAAGATTGCTACCCGTTGCCTCGGATTGACCTCTTGATAGATGCGACTGCAGGATATGAAACTTTAAGTTTCATGGATGCCTACTCAGGTATAATCGGATCCTTATGAATAAGGAGGATGAGAAGTATACGGCTTTCATGACTGATCGTGAGAGCTATTATTACAAGGTCATGCCTTTTGGCCTGAAAAATGCAGGAGCAACATATCAGAGGGCCGTCAACAAGATTTTCAAGGAGCTGATAGGAAAGAATGTTGAAGCATATGTTGACGACATGCTGGTGAAAAGCTTTACAAAAGCAAATCACATTGCAGATTTGACTGAGGTTTTCTCAGTATTGAGGAAGCATCAAATGAAGTTAAACCCCGAAAAATGTGCCTTTGGAGTCTCCTCGGGCAAATTTTTGGGTTTCATGGTATCACAGAGGGGAATTGAGGCTAATCCTGCCAAAATACAAGCTCGATTGATATGGAGGCTCCCAAAACCGTTCGAGATGTACAATGCTTGACAGGGAGAGTTGCTGCTTTAAATCGATTTATCTCCAAGTCTGGAGAAAAATGTTTGCCTTTTTCAAGGCACTTAAAGACCTGAAGGGCAGTAAGGAAGCAAAGTGGACTGAAGAGTGGCAGAAAGCTTTCGAGGAATTAAAAGAAGCACTTGGACAACCACCGATCCTGTCCGGACCAGAGAAGGGGGAAATATTACAGCTATATCTAGCAACATCCCTTTCGCGGTCGGTGCAGTACTTGTTCGAGAGAAAGATAAGAAACAAGTGGCCGATTTACTATGTAAGCCACGTGTTGCTAAATGCGGAGACGAGATATTCGCGAGATAGAGAAGCGAGCTCGGCTCTCATGATGGCCGCCGGGAAGCTAAGGCCATATTTTCGAGCTCATCCAATTGAGGTATTTACAACTTTTCCTCTTAGTAAAGTTCTTAACAAACCCGATTTGTCCGGAAGGATGGTATCCTGGTCGGTTGAGCTCAGTGAGTTCCAAGTGAGCTTTAAGCCCCGAACTCGCAATCAAAGCACGGGCATTAGCCGACTTTGTAGTAGAAACTATTGCACCGGTAGAGCCCACCATTGAGGATCCCATTATACCAACCACTTGGGAGGTATATGTGGATGGTTCGAGTAATAAAGATGGAGCAAAGCGCTGGAATTCTATTGAAAAGTCCAGCAGGATTTATTATTCGATATGCTTTGAGATTCGCATTTGATGCAAGTAATAACGAAGCGGAATATGAGGCCACGATAGCGGGACTTCGGTTGTCAAAAGCATTAGCTATTACAGATGTTACTATTTATAGTGACTCTCGACTTATAGTCAACCAAGTCCAGGGGGAGTATGGCATTAAAGAACCACGCTTGCAAAAATATCGGGAGATAGTGCAGGCATTTGAAAACCAATTTCGAATTTGAAGATATCTCGGATTTCGAGGAATGAAAATTCAGTGGCGAGATGAGCTATCCCGACTAGCCAATGCCAAGGAAAAGAATCTAGACCCTTCGGTCTACATTGAAGAGGTAACTTTTCCAAGTTATCATGAGAAAGAAATTTCTTATATTGAAGCGTAACGTTGCTGGATGGATCCAATAATCGAATATCTAAGGGATGACAAATTACCCGAGGATCCAGTAGAGGCAAGGTTGATCAAGATTCGATCAGCTAGATTTGTCATTCAGAATGGGAGACTATACAAAAGATCTTATGCTGGACCCCTTATGAGATGTATAGGCCCCGAAGGAGCAAAATCAGCTTTGGCTAGAGGTTCATGAAGGAATTTGTGGAGCTCACATGGGTGGCCGAGCCCTGGCCCACAAAATTCTAAGACTTGGGTTATATTGGCCTAAGATCCAAGAAGCTGCTACGGACTACGTTCGTCGATGTAGTAACTGTCAAATTCATGCTATAGTATTGAAGCGCCCGGCGGAAACTATGACTTCAATTTTAAATCCCATTCCCTTTGCAATGTGGGGAATTGATATCATGGGCAAATTCACCAAGGCATCAAAGCGGACGGGAATATCCGATAGTAGCAATTGATTACTTCACAAAATGGGTAGAAGCCGTGCACCGGCGACAATTACCGAGAAAAAGTGGAGAAATTTGTGCTTGAATCAATCATATATCGCTTTGGGATTCCAAAGATTATTGTCACTGACCATGGTACTCAGTTCGACTGTCCACAATTTCAGCAATTCTGTGGAACATATATGATCGAGCATCGTATGTCCTCAGTGGCATACCCTCAAAGCAATGGCCAGGTAGAGGTTACTAACCGAACGCTACTGGAAGGAATAAAGAGAAGACTCGAAGCTGACAAAGCTTCTTGGGTCGAAGAACTACATAATGTACTGTGGGCTTATAGAACTACGGTTGGAACACCTACAGGAGAAACTCCATTCAGGTTGGCGTATGGATCCGAAGCATTGGCACCTGTGGAGATAATGGCGGGGACGTTACAGGATCGTGAGTTCGAGGAAAAAGCAAATGAACAAGGACTGCTTGATAGTCTTGATTTGTTGGACGAAGTTCAGGCAAAGGCAATAGCACGAACTCAACATTATCAAAGAAGGATAGCGTCTCATTATAATACTCGAGTGAAGAATCGTTGGTACTTAGCCGAAGATCTGGTGTTGAGAAACACCCTAGCTTCCGACCCGCGTCACCAAAGAAAGTTGGACCCCTCCTGGGAAGGACCTTATATGGTTGTGAAACCGGTCGGTTCAGGAGCTTACAGGCTGAAGAACATCGATTCCCAGAAAGAGTTGGATCGTTCGTGGAATGCTAGGCATCTCAAAAAGTTTTATCCTTGAGGATGATTTCAATTTTGTTCGCGATGTAATCATTTTCAACTCAATCAATGCAATTTTCGGCTTTCAACAAACTATCTTTTGATTGGGGGGCATCATACACCACATTCAAGAACAAGATCCAACTATAAGGCATCGGATGAAAATTCGTGTGGGTCCTTCAACACTTCAACGCTTATGGAAAATCTTTCGAACTTTCTTAAGTCGAGGCATCGGATGAAAATCCGAGTGAGTTCCTTTTGCAAGGCGTCGGTTTGAAACCCGAGTGAGTTCCTTCGAGACTTATTGAATTTTTGAATTATCCTTAAGTATAAGGCATCGGTTTAAAACCCGAGTGAGTTCCTTCTCAGACTTATTGTATTTCTCCGGAAATCCTTAAGTATAAGGCATCGGTTTAAAACCCGAGTGAGTTCCTTCTCAGACTTATTGTATTTCTCCAGAAATCCTTAAGTGTAAGGCATCGGTTTAAAACCCGAGTGAGTTCCTTCTCAGACTTATTGTATTTCTCCGGAAATCCTTAAGTATAAGGCATCGGTTTAAAACCCGAGTGAGTTCCTTCTCAGACTTATTGTATTTCTCCGGAAATCCTTAAGTAAAGGCATTGTTTCAGACAACTAAGACCTAATACAACGGCGATTCAAGTGGCTAGCAAAGTTCAAGATAAAGTAATTTCTTATTTCTTCAGAAGATCCAAAGAGGCCAGTATCAAAACAATTACAAGAGCTGGATACAATCTCGATCAAAGAAGAAAGTCATTACAGTGTTGATTAACAAGTTACACAAGATCGACGCGACTTTGCTAGAACAAACATATGAGTCAACCATTGGTGGGGATACAAGGAAAAGAAGAGAAGAAATGAGGATTACAAAAATATTTCGGTATACATAAAATCCTCCGCAATTTCATACTCTTTGCCCAGCTTCTCCAGGAGAAGAATGGTCCTCGACCAAACTCGCATTCGGTACAAGCTCGTCATAATTGACTTTTTCCAGCGGAGAATAAACAGGAGAATCTTTCGAGATATTGCATAATATCCGGATCGGAAGATGGAGGATCAATCTTATCCTTGGTCCAATCGGGAGGAGGAATACCCGGGTTGGTAAATACTTCGGGATGGCAAACAAAGACTTGTAGGGAGTCGTATCAAAATGAGGATCTTTCCTTAATATTGATTCCCATACTTCGTTCTCACCATCCCGGTACGCCTGCAAGTTATAAGCATTCAGCATATCAACAAAGGGCTTCTTGTGTAAATACTTGAAGACACGAGCTCTGCGAACATCAGTTGGAAGGGATTCGGGCAAAGGAACGACAGACTTGCCTTTCGGGTAATGTTTCAGATCCTTTGACTCGACTTTCCAACTGTTCGCTCCAGTCGCCGGATCTTCTCCCCGGCATCATCCAAGTCCGACCGAAGACGACCAATCATCGAATTTTTTTCTCCCCGCCACCTCCCAAGCTAGATCACGAAGGCAAGCAATCTCAACATCTTTAGCTTCGAGAGATTTCCCGAAGCCTAGAAACTTCATTGCTCAACCTCTCGAGTCTAGTAACCGCTTCCACTTGGTTGTGGAAGTTACCAAGAAGACTCCCGCAAACAACTTCCGAGTTAGCGAGGAGCAGAAAAGTAATTTTTCAACATCAGAGGATAATGAAGAAAGACTTACATCACCAGGTGACTTCGTAAAGACTTCATCCGGAAGTTTGGAAAGAACTGCGCTCTCGAAGTCACTCGAGCAGCAAGACACCATTCCAACGCTCTGTCAAACTCTTTTGACACTAATTCGAGGCGAAGGATGAGAAGGATGAACTACACCAAGCAAAGGATGAGCTTCATCACTTGTCACCCGACGGCGCTTCCTAGTGGCAAAATCCTCCAACTCAGAAGGAGAGGAGGAGGATGCCAAACAAGCACTGGAGTTAAAAATAGGAGCAGCACCTGCTAGGACCACACCTTCATCAGACGCCAACATAGTTGCCTCGGATGCCCGAAGAGTCTCCTTCGGGGGTGCACCAACAGGCTCACCAACAGGCTCACTAGCAGGAGCGCCGGCAGCACCATCGGCAACGGAGTGATCAAGATCTTCCTGGGAAAGACGAGCGATCACTTCGGGCAAAGAAGGCGCAGGGACGGCATCAACGAAGGCTGCGGGAATCGACTTGAAGATTCACCGCCAGCAGTCGCCTTACGCTTGGAGGATTCACTAGCTGAAACCACCGCACTGGCCCCAACCACCACCGACGAAAGGCTTTTCTTGCAAGATTTTGCTCTGATAAAGTTTGGGTTGATCTTGGGAGCCACTATGCAAAACCAAAAAAAAAAAAAAACACCAGCCATATCAGTACAGAAATAAACGACAACAACAATGGGAAAACCCTAGTTTTCTACAGTTTCTGACTAACCAACAAACTAAACCCCAAGTATAACTACTGTGCAGTTTACTTCGGGGGGAAATGGGGAAAGAGATGAGTAATCAAAAAACTCACTTGTTCAGAAATGGATAGAGTTGTCGTTGGAGTACGAGGAATACGGAAGCAGGCCGAAGGACGAAAGGTTGCTATGGCACTTTAGCAAATCTATCTTGCAGAAGTCAGGATAGATGGAGAGTACCCACGAAGGCTTTAAATAGCCTAAGGTATAAGACGACGGTTGAAGGCTAAGGATAACCGACGACCCAGATCGAAATGACACTTCGAAATCTGCAAAAGCAAGATCAACGGTCGAAGGGATGCCACATGGAAACATGTGGAAGCGAGCACCTGATGCAGAGAGACCTCCAATCGTCGCACTGCCATTAAAATAATGGATGTATTTCCGATTCATTGGAAACAAGTGAATGGTATACAAAAAGCAGAAAACGTTTGAACTTCGCAGAAGGGAAACGTGCGGACTTTGCAATAAATGAAGTAGTGGGGAAGATTAACGCATCTTCCCGAAACGCATCTTCACAATATTTCAACAAGATTATTAATCGGCGAGGAATGAAAAGTTAAGTGATGAGTTTTATCACACTTTGATATTCAAGGCAAGATTTCGGCAGGAGACGGGGAAATTTCGGGGTCAACATGAAAAAAGAAATGTCTATTCATTAAATTGAGGGTACATCTTTACAAAAGAACAACTCCCTAAGCCTTTTCTTCATTGTTGCCCTAGGGACCCTGGTCGGGAGGACTTTTCTCAGGACCATGAGAAGAGCCTTCCTCAAGAGTGGCATCGGCTGAATCCTCTACAGCAACAACTTGAGACTCGGCTTGTGATTTCTCCTCTGGAAGTGCCGGCTCGTCATTCGGATATGCCTCATATTGAGGGTCAGGCTGGAAAAGGATCATCTTCTCCCCGAGCCCAGTCGGGAGATCCATACCAACTTTCCCGAAGACCTCCGGGTGGCATACCTCACGAAAAGGAGCGAGTGTCGAAGTCGGGGATCGTTCCAAGGATCTGCTCCCAAACATCGTTACGCCCCCATGCGATAAGCCCGAATGTTGTAGAAACCTAGCAACTCGGAGAAAGGTACGCTGTTCAGGTATTTCCGAATGCACTCCTTCCGAAGCTCTGGCTTTATATGCTCAGGCTTGCTAGGGATCGCCAACTTCAGATGTTCTTCGAGCTCCCTACTTTTGATTTCAAGGCTGTCACCAAACAACGTGGCAGCTGCCTTTTGCTTCCTGGCCTCGCGCTCGGCAGCAGAGACACGAATTCTCGAAGCTTCAAGGGCTTCCTTGAGGGAGATCACTTCTTCCTCATGCTTTTTCTGCAGCTCCACGGTAGCTGCAGTCAGCTGGTCTATTTCAGAATTGGCCTTGGCCAATTTCTCTTCACAAGTTTGCAGCAAGGAGCTGGTGCGACCAACCCGGCTCAATGCTTCCATGTGTTGATAAAAGCTCAACACAACATTCCTGGGAAGACGGAAGATATCAGAAGAAATCATAAGAAATTATGAAAACGTAAGTAATCAAGAAGATCGGTACCTTGTAGATTGACTAACAAGGGAGGTGTCATCCAGGGCTTCGAACTCCTGGCGATCAGAAGCAGCAAGACTGAGGGAGCTCCATTCTGCAGCTTTCTCAGGATCCCGAGTGACCCTGTCGGTCATCTTCAAGGTCCACTGAGGGATGAAGACCTCTTCACCATCCGTCGAAGCTTTGGATTTTTTATTTGAGGGAGCATCAATTGTGTCATGCCTCCTCTTGGTTCGGGCGGAGGAAGAGACATTAACCCTCTCCACCATTGGTTTCTTCCCTTTACCCGAAGCATCAGCTACAGGCCTGATATTCCTGATACCCCTATAAGAGGGGTCGGGAGAGGGAAGAGAAGCCTCTTGATCTACGGTCAAGACCCTGGGCGATCGTTGCTCGGCTGTCACAACGGCCCTAGCGGCCTTCACCCCCTGAGCTTTCGGGGTTCGTTCCGGGAGGCACCGCAAAGAAGAAGGACAAGAATCAGAATTCAAAACATATCACTTGAGTCAAATCAAAGGATGATGGTTAGAAGCTCACAATGAGCCAAGCCCCAGTACTGAAGGATGGAGTTATACTTCACTTCATATCCATGTATCTCTTGATACCACGGAATGGATTTGATCTTCCTGATGGCCGCCTCGTCTTCTCTGGATAAGGGAAGGCCCCGGTTACTCTCGGACGAAGAAGTAAACCTCCTCCAGGTGGTCGTGAAGTTAAGATCTGATGGAGGCGCTCGACAGAAAAAGTATCGTTCGCGCCATCTTTTGTGGTTAGAAGGGCAAGTTCCTTTGACAAGGATGCTGCCCCTCCAATCAAGTTCAGCCTTATTGCGTTTGGAAAGAAAGACCCATCCGGGAGGATGGGAGATAGAAAGAACATGAAAATGTACAAAAAGAGAGAGAGATGGTGTAATGCCAAGCTCAAAACACAAACCCAAGAAGCCGACGATGAGACGCCAGCTATTGGGGAGGAGCATTCCGGGACAAATGTTCCAGTGATTCAAAATTGCGGAGAACAAAGGATTAAAAAAGGGAAAGCGAACCCCGCTTTCCAGTGCATCTATATACAAAGAAAATTCACCCGAAAGGGATGAATCAATCCTCTCATCAGGATGGGGAGCCCTAACCTGATATGAGGAAGGAAGATCAAAATCTTGGACAGCTGAAAGAAGGGTTTCTCCATTGTAAATGGAAGGAACAGAGCCATGTCCACCATTGGACCCGGAGGTTTGAGGCTGCCTAGAAGACTCGACAATCTTGGAAGATCCAGACTCGAGAAGGACAGGAGAAGTTTCGGTTTTTTTTTCAAAACCTTTTTGAGAAACTTTAGCGAACTCCTGCCAGAGGACGGTTAGGGTTTTGTTATCACTATCCGACTGTTTGGGAGCAGGAGAAGCAAAAGCATCACTGCTATCACCAACCTGGGGTACTAAAGAAGCCCTATCGTCCGCCATTACTCGTTTCAGTAAACTACAAAAGGAAAAGACCAGTAAACTTACTGATTCAGTGAGACGAAAGCTTGAGAGCGAGGAAGGCGCGAAAGGAGACAACAAAGGTTCAAACTCCAGACGGGAAGAATGAAACCTACGAAGACAACGAACCGCTTTTAAAACTCCCGCACGAGTGTTCGGGAATCTGAACGATCGAGATTGATTCAAAATCAAACGATCAAGATTGAAAGACGTTTTGAAAGTTTGAACTCACAAATCCGAAATAGGCGTTCGGAAACCGTCGCTTGGATGACGTGAGCCACGACAGATCAACTGGAACTAAGACATGTGGCCTTTCACTCACAACGCTCGAGGAAAAGTGACCACCGCATTAAATGTGATATGACATTTAATGAAGCACGCAGAGATCATCACCTGACGACGAACCCAGTTAAAAACCAAGCCCTCGAGATCGACCGAATGCTTGGTCTCGGGGGCTCGTGATATGGAGAGTTTATGATCAGACCGGGTTCATACCTGGTCCGATCCTCGACCCCGGTCAAGACGGAGAAAACCGAATCGCTCCCGAGCGAACCGAATCCGGAAGATGGCTTGCTGAAGAAGAAAGCTTATTCAGCTGCAAGCGTGCCCTAATCTTACTTATGGATTAGGGTAATCACCCTGATGATGGCAGACTCAAACTGACGGCTGCGGATAATCATTATCAAAGGGATAACTATCATATAACCTAACGGTTATCTCAGGAGTCCTCTACTAGCACAAACTAGTAGAAGTCTATCGCTCAACGGATCTAACTGAGGAGATCCAACGACTACCCGAGAAAGGCTCAAGTGCATCCAACGAAGGAGATTCGAAGGTACACTCTATATAAATCTCACTACCATACAAGGTGAGGGAGGGATCAATCGATCAAGAAGAATTCTATCTGAGACCCAGGTTCAGATACATACTGATAGAACTAAACTATCAGCGTTCTGCTATCTAGATCACCTTTCCCGTTTCTTCATTCATTAGCTCTGTGCTTCTAGCAGAGCCGTTTGTGATTAAGTTCATCAACTGACTTAGCCTTCGGAGGTGGACTCCCGACCCCAGCGGTCGGGCCACATCTGACGCTTTTGTTTTGCAGGACATCACGTGGAGATCCAAGGGCTGAGCAGATTTTGGACGCATCAATCAATACCCATTGAGCAACCTTTCAATGGTTATTTTTTCAATTTTGATTCTTCAATTGGCAACAAAATCAATTGGAAGTTTACTCCAATACCAAATTATTAGTATCTTGTACCTCTGTTCAACATTCGATTTAGTTGGAGAAAAGAAATCAAAAGAATCATACTATTATACTACTATATAAAAGGAAAACCTCCAACACTTGTGGCACGTATTTTACTTGACCAAACTACCCATTTGAATAGAAAGGTGCATGCTCATAAAACTCCGAACAACCCATTCCCAACCCTCCAAACCAAGGCGCCTAATCAACGGGCAGCATGACCAAAAGATGTACTCGTCCACCTCCCCTATTCGAACGAACGCCCACCAAGAATGCCTCTTAAAAAAGAAAATGCAGAAAACGCCAGTTCCAACCGAAGCCCTTTAAAAAAAAAAGGCAATCCATCCGGCCATTCATGATCTTAGCAGAGTTATTTTCGTTCCTTGAAGTGTATTGCTGACGAAGAAGAAAAGAGAAACCAAGAGAACAAGGAATGCTCGTACTGTGGTCTCTTCGTTTGTTCCTATAGTTTCCACCGCTTAGAGCATATAAGAAGGAATCTTCAAAGCAACTCAAAATTCCCTCGTGCAACCGTTTCGCTATCTCAGCAAAAGGTTGCAACAGTCTCTGTTCTCCGTCTCACTCAATTTCTATCTCTCTCAAATTGGACAAATTCACTTGGAGTTCTTGAAACATAGCCGGCAGGATCAAACGGACCTATTTACTGCCAATTCACATATTTAATATTTCCGTGAAGCCAATCTGCCCGTTTATGACGTTAGTAGAGTGATTTCCATTATTTGAAGTATAATAATTGCGAAGAAGAAGCAGAAAATAGAAATTAAGATGTCAGCCAAAGACGACGGGGAAAAAAATAAATTTGAGGCCGGTACGACGCATGGCGTAAAGAAAATAATGGGCAAACCCAAATTTCCAAGTTCAACAACGGCGGCAAACCGAAGGATTCGGGCTTACAAGAATATTAAGAATTGCGGTGTTATGATACTTCATCAACAACTTCTTTGCTCCCAAGTGGCCTGCTGAACCTTCTCAGCAGATCTTCAATCTTTTCATCAAGGCGGAGCCCCTGGTTTGTCTCTTTAGCTTTTCACTCATGTCTGAACATAAGGACTAGAAGAGAGAAATCTAGGCATATAACTTCGCGTACTTACCTAATTAGCTATTGTTGTATACTTATATTTAATGTCTGAAATATCTATTATCTGGAACCTATCACTAGACCAATCGTCAACTTGGAGTTAACGGTGAGATGTGGTAATTGGTAAGAACCTGGTTCACATGTAACACGGAACATGAAGACACCTGCTTAAAGAAGGAACTTAGCCATGCCTTGATGCGCAATAGATATTTCTGATAGGGAAAAAAAGCCCACGAGGAGAAATCCTTTCTATTTCATTATGGTTGTACTGTCGCACATACGCAGCTTCAAGGCATGGGATTACTCTATATGCGTGGCTATTGAAAGAATGTGAAATATTCTTAGTCTCTCAGAATTTTGATTATTTGTATACATTTTTAAGCATTTAATGTATGAAGAAGCAAGTTATAACGTTAAATGTGGATCATTCTTGCTTGCTATCCTGAGAATGGTCACACGAGGTTAGCCAGAAAGTTATGTCGGAGGGCTTTGGTCTCTTAGTGGTCAAGCTAGGTTGTTTATTCTTCTTCTAAATCGTTGGCCTCATTGTTAATTGTGTGAGTTAGTGAACTAAATCTCATTCTGCATGTGAGAGAACGTACTAGAGCATGCACAATACTTGGTTCAAGTTTGTACTTTTTCATAGTAATTCATTGTTTATAGTCTTTGGAAGAGTTAAAGCATAAGTCATACTCCTCTGTGTTTCCTGTAATATGGGATGTAAGAACAGTAAGAAGTGGCTAATATGATATACTGGCACCCTGATTTAGCTTTAATTATTGAAGTTCATCTTCCTTTACATCATGCCAATTAGTTTAGTGGAGTTAAAGCCTGCGAAGTTCCAAAACTTATTCTGCCAAAAATACCATTTGCATATATTCTTTTGGTAAGCAAATAAGGCTTGGTATGATGTTCTAATAGAAGAGTAGGTGTTGATGTAGCCTTCGGTTGGAGGGCTCCGCTCAAGTGCCAATATTATGATCTCTCAAGAACCAACTCAAATGGTCATGGTATATTTGTGTTAAATGGTGGTCATGAAAGGTTAAAAGATTGCTTGTGTGATAGGATCTCTCATTGCTTCTAATATTTTTAAATGTTTGAAAGAAAGCAATGCATTATGGATGTTTGTTCATATGTGTTACAGGTATATCAATGGACTGTTGGGTTTGGTTCAATATGAAAGACAATTAGACAAGCCAAATCGAATGGAGTGAAGACCGGTTAAAACCTATCACTTCTTCTCTGTTCAACCTCTCTTGCAAACACCTTTTCCTTTTCTTCTCGTGAGTTTCATTCTCAAAACTGAATATTCGCAGTGAACCTTTGCGGTTGTTTCTCAATCTTAGTGATGTTCTTGATACAATAGTTTAGACTCATTGCCATTTTCCCAATATTCTGATTCCTTTTACGAGCCCCTCCGGCATACTCTCCAGATTATATGCCTTTTAGTAGAACAACATATCTCACCCATCCCTTTTAGAAGTTCTCTTATCCCAAACTAATCACGCTTATTAGACCTTATTTCACTTAAAAAATGCAAGGAGGCATGAACATCGTGCAACTACTTCGATGGTATGTATACGTCCACTTTTATACAATGGAAGTGAATATACTATGTTTTCCAATAGTTCTACCTCTCTCTCTCATTGCAAATCAAAGTAGAGACAATTCTTACGTCTCTCTTTTTCTCTCCATGGCTAAATCTCATCCTTCACTTTCTTTCAAAAGCTTGCTAAATTATTTTTTCTTAAAAAGATGATTTTGTCAAAATATTGAATTACCAAAATAAATCTACATGTCATATTAGTCAGATTGATCATAATAATCACGAAAATTCCACCCGCATTTGCACGTGAGATTTTACTAGTATATATAAGTGTACTTTGATCATAAGATGATGAGGTGTCTTCAATCAATTTTTCTTAATATGTCGGACAGAAAAATGTAAAATATGACGTTTTTTTACTAATAATGACTTGATCAATGCTATACGCAAATGAAAATTACCCATAAACAAGTATACAGTAAGTCCTTAACGTCTCCTGTACGAGTCATAATCAGTGATCCTAACGGTAAGCAGCTTGTGCTCCTCGAAAGCTTGTTGACCACAAATATTGGGGGCCACAGAGTACCACTGTCGTTTCATCCCTTAAATTTTTATTTATTTATTTTTTAATTTATAAGCCCCACCTTTTGACTAATAATAACTTAGTCAATTTTATAGGTTTGCAAATGAAAATTACCGAAACAAGTATATAGCAAGCATTTAAGGTGTCCTATACGAGTCCTAATCAGTGACCCTAACGTGGAGCAATTTGTGTTCCCCAAACACTTTTGACCACAGATATAGAAAAACCATAGGGTACTATTAAGGGTTTCATCCCTCTTAAATTTATTTATTTATTATTATTTTTTAATTTATAAGCTCCACCTTATTTTGTGATTGAAAAATGTTGGGAGGGACCACATGGACATGATCCGGATTCCTCCTGTAAAATAACATGATGCAAGCTCCTAAAATCAAGGTTTAAAATGTCGTGGACATTTCAAGTGTTGATGGTTGTTGACACCGACACCCTAAAATATTGGCAACATTTTGCAAATATTTTCAGAGGCGGTATTGGTGATTTGTTACATTTTACCTCTCTTCCGGCAATGGTCCCAACGATTTCCGCTCCTCATACTCTAGCGACTTGGACGATGTTTCTCTTCTTCTATTACAAGAGGATTTAGCCAAAGTGGACCGTGGTACTCTTAGAGAATCCAATCTTCTCCCAAAAAAATTGTTTCATAAATCATAGCAAAAATCAGATGTTCAACAGGGCTTGCTAGAGGACTCGAAGATCTAAAAATTTTGCAGAAGTCTATGCTGATGCAACATTTCTTCGTCGTTTGCACAAATACCACAAATCCATTGACCTTGATACCTGTCTCGAACTCATGAAATGGATAATAAAGAGAAAGTCATTGGAAAATATAGATAAACGGTGACTTTCGCCAACATTTCACAAATTCTGAAACTTTCGGCAATATATCGCCGACATATTGCAAATCCAGTATCAATTGGTTGTGTTACATCGTGTAGCTTCGGCCACATATCACTGACATTGTGTCCCTGGCTTAAAATTACGCCACAACAATCTCGCATTCCGCCAATGGAGAAGTAGTAGGATGGTTAGGAACCTGCTTCTCAGTGGAGAGGTCATGGGTTCAACTCTTACCGGCGGCATATGTAATATCCCTATCCCTATATATAAAAAGAACCTTTGTACCAAAAAAAAAAAAAAAAATCTCGCATTCTTTGCCTGACTATTGACGGTGCTATAGCCTAGGCATAAAATTGAAATAGATCAGATGAACCTTAACCGTCTGATCAGATCAATGGCTTCGATGATCCTCACAACAGAGAGATTCATAATCGGACTTGCAGTCACACTGAGTCAAGGCTAGCTCACGCCGCATGCATTTTGCATTTCCCTTTCTAGTGGGACCCATTAAGGACTCTTATTTTGTAATATCGCCACGTGTACTTCTAACGGAACATTGTGTTGCTACTTACTACCCGGGGTGGGGCCACCCTAGCAGAGTTGGAGTCTTGGAGATAAAGAGGAAAAATATGAAATAGGTTAAAGAGTACCGGAGAGCAATTCCATCTGCAATATAAGACGAGAGAGAGGAGTAAGAGTAGTTCATCATCTAACATCTCAGGTTTGCAAAGCAAAACAAAATGGGCTACAACACGATGTTGCAGATAACCGCTAAGCTCGAAAACCTCACCAATCTTCAACCAGCAGGTGGATGTGATGATCCAAACTTCCGGTACCGCTTCAAGGTCTTCTTCTCTCAATCCTCAAATGCTTCTTTCTTATTCAGATCAAGATCTGTTGCTCTTAAATATATTCTAGGTCTTCTTGATTTTGTTTTAGTATTTTTCATGTGTTCTTTCGATCTATTTGTTTGTTTCAGACCAACTCTGAAACTTCTTTTTCTTGATCGATCTGGTCGTGGCTTCTGAACTCTTGTTTGTTGTTTGTTTTTATTTCCTTTTAGATGAAATGCGAGGGATGTGGACTGCTTAGTGAGAAGGAATCTTGGGTGACCTTGAATGTAACTGTTCCAACTCCCAATTGCAGGGACACCACTAATCTGGTTCAGAAGGTCTCTCTCTTTCACTAGCTTTTGTCTTCTATGTTGTTAGAAACCTTCCACTCTCGTTCGCCATTGCCGTTTTCTTCTTGCGACTGGTAATCATTATTTCTCTACTTAGTTCCTTTAGTTGAATATCGTAAACTTTCTTTGAGAAAATCACTCTTGATCTTGATCTTGATCTTTGAGAATATCCATTTATGTGTGTGCTACGTATTTTGCAAACCGGAGAACTTTCTTCTCCTTATCGCCATTGATATTTTACTTTTGAGTGTGTTCTTCTCGTGCGAAAGCATCGCCGTCTGGGTTTGCAGACAGGAGTGCCAATGAAATCTTTTCCCGTACCGAAGTATCAATGCATGGCTGGCGCTGTCCTTGCCTGCGGCTGTGTCTGGCACGGCCAGCACATATCCATAACAGTGAACCTTTTCTTCATTTCGCTTTGCTTCCTTGTGTTCGACGCAAACCTATTTTTAGCCTCTGCATTTTTCTTTTAGGGGTTTTCTTCTTGTAGGAATTTATTTTTGAGGTTTAATTACATCAATTTCATTTTTGTGCTTTTTGCCAGTGCAAGAACTGTGGGAGACAAGGAACTTTGACAATGATCCCTGGCCATGGTCGCCCTCTGATACATTTAAACGGTCGATCTGATAGATACTCTCCGCTGATGTTATTTTATTGCAATGGACTTTCCCCTGAGGGTTTCGTTTTTGGACGTGGATGGAAAGCAGAATCTGTAAGTTCATATACTATCCGATATATAATTTGATAATTCCTGCAGCCCTCGGCATAATAGTGACTGAACTAATTAACTCATCATTGATATTATTCTTAATCAAGAAATTTGCCATTATAATTAGCTCAATTTGTTCTCATTTATGAGAATTTTGGATCCTCTTTTTGGGAAGGTTTTCATAATGAGTGCTAGTGAGTCACAGGATTTAGTAATTTAATATTCTAATTGAATAGATTAAATTCATAAGTATTTTTATATTCAAATATTACACATGATTAAATCTAAATGCTGTAATTTATTTGACCTTCATTAAAAGATTTCCTACAAGAAGAACAGTCAAATACGTCTAGAGACTGCAAATCCTTGGATAGACCTATCTTGTCTCTTATTTGCATTAGTATTGTTTTTATTTCATTTAGTTACTTAATCCATGAGGCAGTCCTACAAGATGAGGATACATTTTTACTTATTATGATTATGAAAATTCAAGCAACTGCTTTTTGCAATTCAAGCTCTTTTTGTTTCTTTTCAGAAAATGAATATCTTTTAAGTCTGTTTCCGTTCTATGTTTATTGATTTTCATTATTTTTGCTGGGATGTTCTCTACTTAATGTTCTTTACGAGAGTATCATAACTAATATTATTATTTCTTAAAATGTAGTTTAAATTATTGATACTCCCGTAAAGAACATTAAGTAGAGAAAATCAGAAGAGATCACCGGAGGGAACAGTTCAAAGAGATCACCAGCTTAAGAACGTCATAATCCAATGGTTAGAAATTCTTAGGGGACACATGGTGCTCATTGGTAGCTAACCAATGAATTGCCGCTAAACTAGGTGCTGCAAAAAATGTGAATCCATTTTTAGTTAAGAAAAGGAAAAGAAAAACTAGCTTCCTTTTTTACCCAAAAAATCTCCTTTTTTCCGTTTTGCATACTCATGGTTTTAAAGCATGCATTAGGAATTCTTAATGATGCATTGTATGTGCATATTTAGTAATTGATATTTTCATTTAATTGTTTCTGTGAAAAGGTTGAGCACAACATTAATGCACTCTAGTTAAAGCATATTGTGTCTCTCTCTCTCCTTTTGAAATTACACAAGGAACCAAGAGAAATCAATGCTTCATGCTAGTTTACAATGTCTATCCCTCTTCTTGTATCGTGTATATTTATAAATTAATTAAGTTATAAATAAAAAAAGCTTTTGACAATAATTCAAAACTAAGGGTATTTAAAATTAACGATATTAGGCACAAAGAGAAATTTATAATGGGTTATAAATTTGGAGGGTATATATGTAATAATAAAAAATGGAATCAAAAGTACAAAATTGAAAAGCTATTAATTTTCTTGCCAATATATAACCAAATGGGGCACGAAATTGGGGTTGGGGGTATTAAACCTTTATTTTTATTTATTTTTTATTTTTTTTGTCCTGTTTTTTTGGTACATATTAAATCTCTAGTACACTTCATTTCACTAAAGCTTAGTATGTTTTCAATTCCCTTGTTAAATGTATTTTTCCTAATTAAAGGTACACATGAATCTCATTTTTTCAGAGAGATGGAACAAAATCGTACAGTATTAGAAGCTTGACTAAAGGGGAGGACTACTCAAGCTATGATGAAGATGAAAAGTTCCCAATTAAGGTAATTAACCCGCGAGCTAAGTTTGAGAGGGTGAAAGGAAGATTTTTTTATTAGTGCATCTTTGGCATGGAAAAGACGCATTTCTCAAGTAAAGAGTAAAGACTTTCTGGGAGGATTGTATTTGTTTTGAATTTGAGGGTTAAGGTTTGCATATCATGCAGAAACATTATGACTGGATTTCAACAAAAATTGACAAATTGACAATACAGTTGGAAAACTATGCATTGCAGTAGTGACTGAAACACAAAGCCCTCTTTTGGTCTTTCACTCCCAATCTTACATTGCCAAGATGCCATCTTAATAGTCCCACATTGGGAGTTTTCTAAAAATCCATCTTTTTTATGTAAGCACGTATTGTACAAGTTTAATGCCGAGCTCCATAGCAAGAGCTTGTAACCAAGCGGGGCATTAAGGTGATTGAACGCTGGCTCAGCTCTAGTTGGGTTGGGTTTAATGGTGTAGCTTTGCTAGTCTGCCCATTCCAAGTGGGGAGTTGAATCATGTGGTTTAGGCGAAGGCTTACACTTCATGGTTCTTAGAGTGGAGGGTAATGCGCCAGGCTGGTTTCACAGAGCAGCGACAGCGATAACCTCCCACTCCCAGCAGTGGAAGGATAACAGGCTGGTGCACCTTGAACCCATTGTAACCCCACGAGATGTCCCTAATCGGACGGTCACTTTTTCCATTCGTCTTTCTTCTTTCTTTCCCTTTTCTTTCCCCCTTCTATCAGCTCTTTTCCATTCGTCTTTCTTCTTTCTTTCCCTTTTCTTTCCCCCTTCTATCAGCTCTTGTTGGGCTGAGTTTAATGGTGTAGCTAGCTTGTTGGTTTGGCCACCTCTAGTTTGGGCAATGCCCCTATCTACATTGAACTTTTCTCCTTGAAGTAATTAATTAGTTTGGAAGTCTGTAGAATATTTTCTTTTTTTATGTATGAGGTGTAACACAAAAAGACAATCAGAAAGGCGGATATAAAGAGCATAGAAAGCTGAACAGAACGTGCCAACAAGAGACTCTCTCTCTCTCTCACTCGTTCGTTCTTGTGCTGGTGCAAGATCTACACAACCAAGTAGTATACTCCGCCAGTTGCTAATGTGATATATGATATATATCTGTACGTCTTGGTTAGTATTTTCATGGCTAAATCAAGGCTAATGGTAATAACAGTCAATTAAATTGAGGCTGTGTCGACCCCTTAGTTGATGAACGATTCTAGCACCTGAGTAGTAGTTGATGCAGGAGATTATAGTGAAAAATCTACAGTTAAGGTTTCCAGGTTTAACTCCGGCCACGCTGTGAGTTTCTAGTCCCTCCCATGAGGGGCTATTACTTCTAGTTTCATTGAACCCTAAAAGTGGTGTAACCCTTTCTTCTTCTTTTTATCTTCCACTTTCTTTCTTGAATTATTTGGCTCTTGATCCCATGGAGTCATCTCCAACACAGAATGTGGTTGGAAATTTAAAAAAAAAGCTTAGTTATGGCACTTTATTATTCACGCCTACTTTAAACCATTTTTTGTTTGTTTTGTCTTGATTAGCAGAGGTCAATGAATCTCAACGAGGGAAGTGTCGTTATCACTAGGTCTAGAGGATTTTTTTTATGCCAGATCTGGTACTAGCACCATCACCCCAAGAAAATGGAAGTGGTTAAAGAAGTGATGATGTCAAATTGTTTAAAGGCACATTGGTAAACTAGTGAAGATGAAGATTGACATAAGTATTAGGAGTGAGCAACGAAGTAGGCAAAAGATACTGGGTGGACCTTCAATAACAACAACAATAAGCCTTGTCCCAACTAAATGGGGTCGGCTACATGGATTCTTGTCTTCCAATTAATTCTGTTTGAGGTCATGCTAGATACAAGGCCTAAGCTATGCATTATCATTTCTCACCACTTCTCTTAAGGTTATCTTAGGTCTACCCCTAGTTCTTCTAGTTCTTTCAATCTAGATTATATTATTTCTCCGTACATGGGCATTTATAGATCTCCATTGAACATGGTCATGCCACCTTAAATGATTTTTCCAAAGCTTATCACTTATGGGAGCAACTCCCAAACCAACTCTAATATAATGATTCATTATCTTGTCCTTACTAATTTTGCCACTCATGCATTTTAGCATCCTCATTTTTGCTACAACGAGTTTATCTATATGATTCTTTTAACAACCCAACACTCTGCATGATACACCTTAGCTGGTTGAACGACGATTCTATAGAATTTTCCTTTAAGCTTTAATGGAATACGTCGATTACACAAGACCCCAGATGCACCTCTCCTCTTCATCCACTCTATTTTAATTATTTGGGAAATGCCATCCTCTATATCACCTTTTTTATTTATGATTGAACCTAAGTACTTAAAATAATCACTCTGAGGAATCTCCTCATCTCAAGTTTCACCACCTCATTGTTTGCCCGATCATGACTAAAGTTGCAAACTGATATTCTATCTTCGTTCTACCTAATTTAAAGCATCTTGATTCTAAAGCTTCTCTCCATAATTCTAACTTGATATTAATTCTCACTTGAATCTCATCTATCAACACAATATCATCAGCAAAAAGCATACACCAAGGGACATCGTCTTGAATGTCTTTGATTATTTCATCCATTATAATTGCAAATAAATATGGGCTTAGAGTTGATCATTGATGTAGCCCATGTAATTGGGAATTTATTACTTTATCCCTCCACTGTTTTTACACTTGTCATTGAACCATCATACATATCATTATCTATGTCTACATATTTACTTACAACACTTCTTTCTTTAGTACTTGCCAATTAACACACTAAGAATTCTATGATAAGCATTTTCTAGGTCTATAAATACCATATAAAGGTCTTTCCTACACTCTCTCTACCTTTCCATAAGTCTCCTAATTAGGTAAATAGTCTCTATTGTAGATCTTATTGGCATAAACCCAAATTGGTTCTCCGTAATTGTGGTTAAGTGTCTCAAATGAGTTTCAATTACTCTCTCCCATAATTGCCCAATTCTTACTGCGGATTTTTAGGGCATGAAGTTTGAAATTGTTTCATCAATGACCAAATTGATAGGAGAGGTTTTCCCATCTTCAACTCACTTCCTAAAACAGTAGCTATCCGGATTTGCAACATGGAATTTGGAGATTGGATGCGATATGGAAGTGATCAAGCGGAGTGGGGAGTCATAACAATGTTCATGTCCTTCTAGGGATTTGACTCCCACTGAATTTAGATGATCCAATCCCTAATTAGCTCAACCTCCTTCTCAATCAAATTTAACTGAACTCCCTACCATTGGTTTTCGGCATCAAGGGGATTGCGACAAGCGTCCTCTCAGCCCATACATGTTCTTAATTAACATGGAAGTATTCTCAAGACTTCTAGCTGAATATAGGCAACTAAATTTGTTCTAGGGAATAAAAGTAGGCGGAAGGGCACCAGAAATCTCTCATCTATTTTTTGCAGATGATACTTTTCTTTTTTGTCGAGCTAAAAAGGAAGATGTGCTTGCAATTAAGGCTGCAAAGAACTTTTTTCAAATCTCACAGGGCAAGAGATCAACTTGCAAAAAAGTGGAGCTTATTTCAGTAGAAATGTGCCGATGAAAAAGAAAAGAGTGCTTTTGGGGATCACTGGAATAAGTAAAATGAAAAAAAAAATGTTGTGTATCTTGACACAAACTTATTCCATGGAAGATCAAAAGTAAAGAATCTCCAATTCATCCTTGATGGAATGATGAGAAAATTTTTTTTTTTTTTTTTTTTTTTTTTTTTGGATGAGGTTCATCCGGGCCAGCTTACGCGCACCATGATTACTTCCTCAAGGGAGATTTTATATATATATAATTAATGCCGCCGAACAGGTGCGAACCCAAGACCTCCCCTAGGGAAGTTGAGCCTTTAACCGCTTTAGTAACCTGTCATTGGCATGATGAGAAAATTATCCATGTAGAAAGCGTCTAATCTCTCTTTTGCAAGAAGGGAAGTCCTAATCAAATCAGTTATTCAACCACAATCCATTTACCACATGCAATACCTCAAATTTCCACAAAGTCTATGAACTCAAATTGACTCTATCTGCCAATGCTTCTAGCTAGGAAATCCAGCAAAAAGAAAGCACCTAACTTTGATCTCGTGGAACTGATGTTGTAGACCAAAGGAGGAAGGAGTTGGGTTCAAAAAAATTGCCAACCTGAATGAAGCATTACTGCTCAAACAAGGCTAGAGAATGCTAGTAGAAGAGGAGTCTCTGTGGGCCCGAGTCCTAAAGGCAAAATACTTTCCAAAACATCCCCCTTTGATCCCAAAACAAAAAAGAAGAAATGATCTTGGACTTAGAACAGCATATGTGCCATCTTGGCAACCCTACAACAGTTGGTGATGAGACAAGTGAACAATGGGAAAAACACTTCATTCTAGTTCAAACCATGGTTAACCTCCAACACAAATAATCTAGTAGGGGATCCACAGTTAGGGCCATGGCCGACCAACTCGATGGTAGAGCATGCAGTCAATTCACCAGCGTTCAGAAACAGGGAGTACTCTCACCATCTTTCCTTACCCCCTCATTTATTGGTGACCACAGGACAAGATACATGGACTTCACTTGTCGTGTCTAATGGTGTCCTAACAACAAAACTTGCTGGAGAAGCACTACAAAAAATGAATCCAGCTACAAATATTCTGGGGGGCAGAAGCTGGTGGAAACTTCTACGGAAGCTTCCGATACACCCAAAGTTTAAGATCTTCTTCTGATGGTTACTAAATAAAGGGTTACCTCTGGCCACAACATTAACACCCTAGATCAATACCTTACCACTCTATAGATTGTGCAATTAGACCAATGAAACTTATTGGCATTTGTTTATCTCATGTGAATGGACCAAAAGAATTTGGGCTACAGGACTCCTGGGACTTAAAACAGAAAACATTACAACACAATCAAAATCAATTCTCAACCTTTGTGAGGCCATGATTCGAGCATGGGGAATGGATACTGCAATTACCAAATGGACAATGTCCGTCTTCATCATTACTTGCCACCTTGTTTGGAAGGAAAGAAATAATGCCACTTTCTCGGATAAAGTGCCAAATTTTGAAATGATACTTCAAGCCACCTCTAGATGGGTCGGGGACCTTCAACTTAAACCACCACAAATGTCAGGGCCCACCCAAACTCAACAGATTTCAGAGATGCCTGATGAAAGTACACCAATTTGCATATGTGATAACATTAATAATAGCCACTTACCCATGTTACTGTGTGCAGGCATTTATACTCTGGGACTAGACAGAGCAGCATGGAGTGTTGGGTTCATATGGAATGGAAAAATACAATATCTACATAAAGGTATCATCAACAAAAGGACAAAACCACAAGCTATAATTCATGAAATTCAAAAATGACTCAATTTCGCAGATCAACAGAAAGTTGCAACGCAAGAAATTTGGTGCAATGAAGAGAACTTAGTCAGTCTATATCCAGGAATGAAGAACTTTAATTGTTGTCTTATACCCTTGTTGCTTGATCTAAAAGATTGTATTAAGATTCATATCACCATGTTTAAATCCCCAACCCTCCAAAAACATTTTTCTTTCATAGCTACTTTAGCACATACAAACTGCAATATGCATGTATGTTGTAATTGTACTGCTTAAGCTTTTATAAAACTTCTTTTACTATCCAAAAAAAAAGTGAGCAAGGAGACCTAGAGAACATCTCAAATGGTTGTTGGCCAAAACCATATTGATTGAAGCAAATCTGATCACTCTTGTATCAAGAGAGGACCGGAAAATTATTCTACCTGAAAAGATTCCCAAAGTCGTGGAAGATCTGACAGGCCCTAATCCATCAAAGCAACCAGAACCGGGAGTGCTTCAAGTGATCGAGAAATTTCTTCCGGCACCACTCAACAATGATGCCTTTCTTGCTCCGCCTTCTCTTCCACATCAGATCAATGACCATGGTGACACAAATGCCCTAATGGATGAGTCACTGCCAAATCATTAGCTAGGTATGGATAATTCTCTTGGGAAGGATTTAGGCCCCCAACAATGTAAGAGGCCCATTCTTCCTCTGGACCAAATTCTTTGCTTTTGGGCCATATCGGGTCCTCAAACCTAATAGATCTAATACCTTGCAACAGAGAAACTCTTATGGATATACTCTACGGGAATAAAGGAAAACCAGAAACTAATTCCAAAACTTCTATCGGTCCCCTCTCAGGATGAACAAACCATTGAGTAGAATTTTTATATCTCCACTTTTCAAAGGGAACCTTAGGTCAGTAAAGAGGGTAAGAGCCCCAGCAGACTGGTTGAACATTAGGATTTAAATGTTTCTCAAATGGGAATGGGATCAGGAAATTGTGTTGAACAAGGAGAAGGGAAAGATAGAAATCTTAACTCTAGGCTAAGTAATGCTCTAACAGTGGCTCACGAAATTGTGATCTTCATAGTTGAACAAGGTAACCCTTTTATTCCCTCTTCCTTGGTCACTATTGAGGAGACACCTTCAATTGAGATCAGCACTGAACATTAGAACCTGGGTAACAAGAGGAAATTAGAGGAAGACCTTCAGATAACTCCCCAGTTCAGAAAATTGTGCATTTCTGGAGCTTTAAAATTCATCTCACAACAGGAAGTTAAAAACAACAGGCCAAGAGAAATGTTATCAATGGGTGATTCTAGCAAACACTCAATCAATTGTGACAAAAAAAAATGCAACTGAAGAAACAACAAACAGGGTGAAGGAGGCTACCCTTAATCATCTCCCAAGTGATTAATGAGGCTGATATGCTAGCAGTCAGGGTGTGGTCAAAACCTGACTAAGCAATATTTGCATATTTTATGCAAATCCTCTGGACCTGCTTAGTGATGCTTCTATTCAGTTATGAACATGATTACTTCATCACTAGGCTTTTCTAATAGTTTTTTTGTGAATCCAATTGGTTCTTTAAGTGGGGACTGTGCAAACTCTCCTCTCATGTTCTTTCCATTTGTAGATATTATTGTATATGTGCATTCCATGAGTTTTGAAGTTTGATTAACTTTGGTGTATGGTGATCCAAAAGCTGAAAATAGATATAGAAATTGGCAGGAGCTATCCCAATTAGGAAGAACTATAACCACCCCTTGGGTTATCTTAGGAGAATTTAATGAACTTTGGAGCAATGATGAATTATTTATTTATTTATTTATTTTGGGAAGGGGAATGGAGGAATTTAGAAATGGAATCTCAAATTTTGGGATAATTGAACTTAATTGGACAGGGCTAGAATAATCATGGTCAAACAAGAGACAAGGAAAACTATAATAAAGGAAAATATTGATAAGTTTTTTTTTAATGCACAAATAATAACTCTTGCAATGGCATCTCAACCCACAAGCTAGCAATGGTAGGGTCCGAAAAAGATACACAATTGCTAAAAAAATCTCTTAAAAATTGGAGGAAATCAATAATCTCTGTGGCCTCTCTTGAAATAAAAAATCTCCAAAAGGAATTAGAAGAAATCAAACAACAAAACCCTTAAGAAACTCAAGCCCAAGCAGAAGTTGAAATCTCCTATAAATTGTCTAGGCTTCTTATAGAGAAAGAAAAATATTGGCATCAAAGATCTAGGGTGAAATGGCTACAAGAAAGATATACAAAACACTGATTTTCTTCACTCTGGTAAATCACAGAAGGCAAAAGAATGTTATTCACAAAATTAAAGATAGAAATGGTCAATAACTTACATATGACTAGGAAATATCAAAAGGATATTCAATTCTACATCCTTTCCAATTTTTCATTCCCATTGTTCTCTTTAGCAAAGCAATTCTTCCCAATTTAGTTGTTTTCATTCTCCTTCCAGCCCATACAATGGTTTCCATTTTAGTTACTTTCCAATTTAGCTTTTTCCTTAATGTACGCTCGCTAGAGGGGATGAAATATTTGATTGTTGAATTGAAACATTTTGTGAAAATCCTCTAGATTTGGACATAATCAAATCCTCCACCTTTGGGCATGGTTCTTTGATTTGGTTCAGTATTCGTTTGATATTAAAATGTGGTAATGCGGTTTTAAACCACTTTTTTTTCTAGACTTGAAATTCAAACGCTCTAATTTGTCCATATAATAAAAATTCAAATAAACAACCAATTAATCTCATTAAAATATAAAGGAATTGATATAATATTAATGCAATTAAACGACCTATCAACAATGAAGCCTCTGGTCAACATATAAATATTTCAAAGTCCTCAATCTTCTTTAGCAAAGGAACCTCAAACCAAACAAAAGAACAAATTTCAAGCTTCCTTAATATAGCTAAAGTATCCTCTCATGGAGTTTACTTGGGTTTGCCTTCAAACGTTGGAAAATCAAAAACCTAAGTTTTCTCATACCTATATGAAGGCTACAAACGAAGCTAGATGGTTGGAAAGAAAAACGTCTATTTCAAGCTAGGAAATAAATCATCATCAAGGTAGCTGCAACAACATTACCCACATACACTATGTTGAATTTTTTTTATCCTAAAAGAGAGGTGCACAAAACTTTCTAGCTTAATAAGGAATTTTGGTGGAAGAACAAGGGGAACAAATGAATTAATTGGATTAAATGGGAGATACTTGTAATTCAAAAAAAAAAAAAAAAAAAAAAAAAAAAAACAAGGTGGTTTAGGCTTTAGAGACCTTCATTCCATTAACAAAGCCCTGTTGGCAAAACAAGAATAGAGGCTTCTCACGAAACCTAACTCCGTTTAGGCTAGAGTATTGAAAAGCAAGTAGATGAGGGACTCGAGTTTCCTAGAGGTCGAACGAATCAAATCGGCGAAGTACACAATTCAGCAACTGCTTGGTTGACTGACTTGGTCAACTGACCCAGTCGACCAAGTGAACAATGTCGGGGCTGAATAGTGCTTTTTGGCCCGAAATCGATCTTCCGAGGCTCGGATCGATTCGAAACTTGGAGAGATTCATTGTAATAGTATAAGAACAATATTAATCAAGTAATTAACACAATCTAATGGTCTAATTGGAAATTCCCAAATCGAAACCCTATGTTCTAAATACAATAATCAGATGAATTGAAATCAATTGAAATTGCAATGGAAATGAAGGAATTAGCTAGGGGAACTGATAAGAAAGGGATTAGAATCATATGCTAGCATAGAACATAGACTTAGCACACTTCATACCTCAGTTTAGGACAAGAATGCATGAAGTTAAGAAGAGAATCATAGCAATGCATATGCAAGAATTGAAATGAGAGCATATCATCAATAGAAATGGAATAAGATCATAGATTAGCTAAGAGTGAACACTTGGAGTGATGGTTGCAAGGTTGCAGCATCAACTCCAAGGTTGCAACAGCAAGAAAAGAAAATAAAAGAGTAGAATAGAGAGTAAGAGTGATGAATCATACTTTTTAGGTGTTAATGGAGATAAGAAGCAATGATTTGAATGGAATAATCTTCACCACTACCAAGGAGGTGCTTTGGGAAGCTCTCCCCACGTTCTCAGCAAATTAGGAATGTGAAATAGAGTTCAAAACACGAGAATCACTTAAGTAGAGAAGGGAATATCCAAAAAGCATCTTTTTCTCGGATTTGGGCAACCTTTGTCAACTAGCTTGGTCAACTGGCCTAGTCGACCAAGCATGGACAACATGCTTGATCCAGGGAAATGAAAGGCTAAATTGATCCGAATTGAGTAGGGTTTTCTCCTACAAGTCAAACAAGTCTAGAGTAGAGAAATACCATCGAAACAAGACCGGAAGCGCATCAAACACTTCAACTAAGCTTCCCCTCTTCTAGGTGTAGTTTCTCACTGAACATTGACAATGCATCCAAGTAAGGGGCATCACTGTCAATGTCCATGGGCTCTGAATCATACACCAAGTCTTCAACTACAAGGGCCCACAAGTCTCTTCTTCCACCACTCCGGGTCTTCGGACCTACAAACATCAAGGGATCCGGGTCAGGGTCAGGGTTTGGATAGGGCTGGGTTTCACAGGTCAAGCTTAAGGGCCTTATAACTAGGAGTAACTTTAGACTTCTTAATGAAGTGGAGATACTCATGGGATAAATAAATGTTATCAGATATGGCTTGACTTGGAACGAAAGCACTCTGGATTTGGCTAAAGGGGGACCTTAGAATGGGTTTTAAATGATTAGCCAAATACTTTGTTATCACTTTATAAGGAGTAGTACAAAGACTGAATTCAAAAATGTGAAACATCCTAGGGATGACTTCTCTTAGGTACTACACAGATGATGGTTTTGTTCAAACTTTTAAGCATGTAACCCCTACTGAAGAAGTGCAGCACACCATTGATAAGATCATGGTCAATAGTTTCCCAATGCCTTTGATAAAAGCGAGCTAGAAGACTATCAAAGCTAGGGGTTTTGGTACCTTTTATCTGAAAGAGAGTTTTTTTTTTTTTTTTTTTTTTTTTTTTTTTTTAACTTATTTATTTCCTCAAGGGAGAAGGGAGAACAAAGAGATGAATTATCTCAAGCAGTTATGCATGTGGGAGAGCTACAGAGAAAATCATGGGGGTGGAATAGGAGAGGAAGAAGAGAAAAGTGATGAGAAATGGAAGCAAATTTCGGAGTGAATCTAGGATTCCTCGATTAAACTGTTGCCATGATTGTCTTTGAGTTTGGTGATGGATTTCTTCTACCAATGCTGGGTTGTGGAAACATGAAAAAATTAATTTTGGTACTCCTATCATCCTCTTTAAGCCATTGGACTCTAGATCTTTGGCTCCAGAATTTCTCCTCTGCCAAGATATATTTTTCAATGTCATGTTTCAGCTCCAATTCCTCCCTCATTAGCGGGGGTTGTTGTTGGAAAACCTCCAACAATTGGGAAAGCTTAGCAATCTTAGAAGAAGCATTTTAAAAAGTGGCCTTACGCCAGGATCTAAGGGATTTGGTGCAACTTTTGATTTTATGGTGAAGGTGGTTTGTGGGGGATCCCAAATTGGCAGCCTTCCAGCTAATATGGACTTGGTTAGAGAGGTTAGGGTGGTCTTCCCATTTGGTCTCATAAAACCTCATGGGTCTTTTATTTTCCAGGTGAAGGGTCACCTCAAGGGGAGTGTGATCTGAGCCCACTGTCGCATACCTATGACCCTGAACACTCCCATAAAGATCAAGGAATTCAACATTTACAAATGCTCTATCAAGACATTCCTTAACCAAATCCTTACCATATCTTCTATTTAACCAGGAGAATTTGGATCTTGTACATTTAACCTCAAAAAGATTGCAAGCCTCAATAACTTAAATGCATCCATTTGAGCTTGGGGCTTAGATCCCCCCCCCCCCCGACACCTTTTCTTTATTGCAAAAAATCTCATTAAAATCAATAAGAACAAGCCATTAAGTACTTGTAGAGCTTTTCAAGGATAATAATTCATACCAGATCTGATATTCTCCACCATGGGGTGACCATAGACCAAGGTGACTCTAAACTTCGTTTGCGGGTAATGACTCTCCCAATCAAGATGGTGTGACCTTCTCCAATAGTTACATTTACTAATGAATTGAAGTCAGACAGATCTTCCTCAGGCAACACAATATCCATAGAAAACACTAGTTCTTCACTTGAAGAAGGAGCCATCGGTGGGGTCTCCATAGAACTTACAAATTCAATAACCAAACCATAAAACAACACACAAACCAATGACTAAACAAAGTGTTAGGTGGAGAAGGAAATCCTAGGTGAGAACAAAACAAACACACAATAAGAAGTTGTGAATCCCTATGTAGAAAGCCACAAGTAGTTTAAAAAAATAGAAGAGATAGATCGTAAGCACAATCAGGAATATTGATGGTGAAGTAAAGGCAAAGACCTAAATCCTACAACTCCTCCCAGGAGGGTGAAAAACCCCGAGCTTCAGTTGTCACACCCACCTGCTGGTCTCGGTTACCTACCCGACAACCCGTGGGTGCGATCCGTCACAGGATCCACGGTCTTGCCCATCAATAATAATAAATGCGAGTATAGATAATCAAGAGCAAGAGCAAGTTCAATAATTAATAAAAATGATTACAGGAGTCCAAATACTCCAATAAAATAATCAAAGAAATAATCAATGTTTCTAAAAGAATAATGAGTTCAGTGGAAGCAATCAAAATAAACTAAATAAGTTTCATTTCAAATTCTTTTGTTAAAGCTAAGATAAATTGTTCATGCTTGTCAAGAAAGGGGGTTCTCCAGTTCTTCTCCAGACAGTCAGCAAAATGTCTGGCAATCTGTCTCCCTCTGCCATCAATGGGTGCTATAAGCGCACGCCAAGCATCCGCAGGACACTTCGTGCACGCTATCTCCATCTCCCACTAACGGTGCTACATCCTCTTCATACGAGAATGTTCAGTCATGCGGATTATCTCCGACTTCGGACGTTGTGAAACCATCTGCACAGTTAGTTTAACATACAAAAGAAAAGGAATGAGTTATGACAAACTCAGTAAGGATAACACGTTTCTCATCCATATGTCAACACAATCAGCAATGCATATATGATATGAATGATATGCAAAAGTATGAATGCTACTAAGATCTAACTATGCAAGTCTCTAGACAGTTGACATGCTGTAAGATATAACACCAACCCTCCTCTGGGTAGGTCTAGTCACTCTGATCCCTCATGGACTAGTTACCTCTGTTGGGATCCTAGGTAAAGGGGTAAAGTCCTCACTAGGCAATCCATGGCTGGGGATTAAGTCAACACTCTCTTACCACGACCATTGGCAAAGAGTACTAGCGCATGTCGGGGTTACTAATCCAATGCAAGTCATACTGGTAACACACTACATGAAGTCCAGATACTTCCCCTATGGCACCAATCAACTTGGTTATGTATCATTCACAACCTAGGAATGAGAACCCTCACGGACTGGATATCACTGTTGGACTCCACTCCCTAACCCTATGGTCATCCACATATTATTGGGGCGGATGCTCTCATGACTCCTCACGACACCCGGTGTCACATCCACCCTAAAATCCACCTAGGGTACCTTATATGGATTACTCAAGGGAGTGATCCACAGTCCCGCCGATCAAGTTTAGGAACAATCATAGCCACTTAGCACAATAATATAATCAAAAGCAAGAACAAATATTTGTATTCAATTACTTTAATAATAAAAGTCAAGAAAGGACCTTAGAAGGACCTTAGAAGGATCAAAAAAGAACATTAGAGTGCGGAAAAGATACCAATAAAATACATAGTCAAAAAGCAGAATGAAGGGGGAACCCCACTTCACAATAACAGCGGAAGGTAGATCGAATAAAAGTAAAGGTTACAACCGGTTCCCAAAATAAAAAGGGGAACAACTAAACTACAGTCTCAACGAATCAAATAAAAGGTCGAAAGAGAATAGGACGATATCCCATCGCTATCACACAAGTGTAAAAGCCGGACTGCTCCAGATAAGTACCAATCTTGTACTGATAGTCTTCATCAACTTAGTCGCCATAACCAGTATTGTGTGAGTCACCAACTTGGTCTTCAGAGTGTTTGGCCATTATAGTCAACAGTAGTAGTACCTGCAAAAAATTCTAATAGAATGTGTTGCAAAAGGAGTAAGTTCAAAAGAACTCAACAAGGCAGTTATTCCATAAAACATAAGCCATATGATACAAGCCATAACATGATGCAATATGATATGAAACACATGATGCAAGTATGATTCTAACTCTATGAATGCTAGTCTCTAAGGTAGACATGCTTTAAGTAATAGCACCATACTTCTTTAATAGCACCATACTTCTTTGGGTAGGTCCGCTCACACCCTCAACCATTTAAGATATCTTGGGTTCCCTCAACCATTTAAGATATCTTGGGCAGCCGGTTGGTAATGGGTCCTGCATCCGTCTCGGACATTCCTTGGATGGGGATTTGGTCACCACTCTCTCACATCACCATTTGATATAAGTATTGGCATATGTCACGGTAAAGCCTAGCCCAATGCAAGTCATCTACTCAGTCATGTCAACTCAGATCCGGATACTTCCATTCTTCCTCAACCATTTAAGATATCTTGAGATCCTTTCCGGTATCCTTCACACTAGAGTCACGGATATTACTCACCAGACTCATCAACCCTATTGGTCATCCACAAATAGTAGACGGGAAGCTCTCACGTCCCCTCCTGGATCATTTCACCGGTTTTAAGTGCCCGTGAGCCCAAGTCTAGCCATTTGCAACCCTACCAATAAATGGCTCCCACAATGTGATTCGTGACCTCTCACGGATCATTTCACCGGTCTTGAGTGCCCACAAATCCCCACTGCTACCACGGGTCGTTCAGTCTTAATACCCTTCCAATTCGAGTCTGACACAACAGAGACATCCTAGCCAAACACCACTAGATAAGTCCTATGTATGTCATCCAATAACCCGGGAAAGTGTCGATGGGCATCTTCGGAGAACATCCCATACTATTCCCTCTGATGTCCAAGGACAGAAGCGTCAATACGACACTCCCCAATCCCAAATTATACCTAAGCAATCACATGCTTATTTCCATCATATCACATATCAACGATACATCATCATAAGAAAAGATATGTCATAACATCTCATGATCAAGTGTATAAGTACATGACAAGAATAAATAGACATGATAAACAAAGTAATTAAGCATGGTGCTACTGTCATATGGTAATTACAGGTGTCATATGATGTCTAAAATCAACTAATAAGCTAAGTCTACTAAATTGCCAACAACAGTGTAAAAGTCATACAGTCTATGTTATATGGCAATAATCATCCTTACCTTAAGCTGTGATGATGATGATCCAAAGGTCACAAAAGAATGATCCAATGATGGTATTAAGACCCTAAACAAACATAAATGAAAGATTAGAGAAGAAATTAGGAAAATCGGAGATCGAATTGGTCAAAATGGCAAAAAACAAAGTTTAGCAGCATGCTTGGTCGATGCTCCTTGGTTGATGGGATCGACCAAGGATTAGTATCGGGTTGCATAGTGTATCTTGGTGATTTTGGTCCGAAATCGGTCTTCTGGGGCTCGGATCGATCTGAAACTTGGAGGGATGATTAATAACAATATAAGAATACATCTAAGAAAGTAATTAACATCATCTAATGGTTTAATTAGAAAGCCCCAAATTGGAATACTAAGTTCTAGAGACAAGAATCATAGCATCAATGAGAAATCATTGTAATTGAAAGGGAAGCTAGGGAATTAGTTGGGGAATGGGTTAGGAACAAGATTACAATCATTGCAAGCCAATACTTAGACTAATCATACTTCACACTTCAGTTTAGGACAAGAAATCAAGTTGTTAAGTAAGGAATCATGGTAATGCATATGCAAGGATCAAAATGAGAGTGAGGCATAGCAAGAATGAAGGGGAAACTAATGTAAATGGGAGGGGACACACATGACAAGGTGTTTGCAAGGTTGCAGCACCTTGGCCATGGTCTCAACAGTAAGAAGAAGAAGAGGGATGAGTAAGATAGAGAGCAAGAGAGAGAATATTACCTTGTAGATGATAATGGAGGCAAGAGACAATGATTAGAGTAGAATATCCTTCACCAATATCAAGGAGGAGCTTTGGGGAACCTTCTTCACATTCTCAGGTGTTGCAATGATTAGAATAGGGTTCAAAACACGAGGCTAGCATAAATAGGGGGTGGAATATTCCAAAAGAATCATTAATTTGCAGCTGGGAAGCCTTGGTCGATGCTCCTTGGTCGATGGGATCTACCAAGCAGGATCGACCAAACAAGATTGGCCAGACATAGTTCAACAACTTCGGACAGGGATTCGGAGGGCTATACGAGGTCAAATTGAGTGGGGTTTTCTCCTACAAGTCAATCAAGAACTCTAGTTTCAGGAAATACCTTCGGATCATGCATGGAAGTTCATTAGGCACTTCAAATAATTCAACCCTCTTCGATGCACAGTTGCTTAACAGTCACTAACAATGCTTCCAAGTATGGAGCACCATCATCAATATCCATGAGTTTCGAGTCAAACACCATGTCTTCTACAGAGAGGACCCATAGAGACTTCTTCCTTCACTTCGGGACATTGGATCTACCCTAAGGAAAAGGTCGGTCATGACCTCCTAAGGCTTTCAAAGATAGCAACATTGAAATCAAGGTCCGACTTCAATGTCTAACATTAAACATGCCTTTCTTTAACCCAAAACAAATAGGGTGTCCTGGCTAGGTTTGGGCTGGATTTCACACCTGGTCCGCTCCTTGGAGATCCATGAGCCCAACCCTATCATATGCAACATACCATTGCATGAACAACAGTGGACCACTGAATCTCCGCACGGACTAGTTATCTCTGTAGGATGAAATAGAGACACATCACCATCGTCACGAGTCATTCGGCTTTAATTGCCCTACCGAAAGGGTAGTATGTGGGGTACCTAGCCATGCAATTCTAGACTCCCTAGGTATGTCATCCAATAGTCATGATAGTGTTGCAGGCATCAATGAGCATGTGTCCCATACCACAACCCTCTAATATCTCAAGATATCCCAATGGAATACCCTTTCCATCACAACTACACTACGTCTTTCACCATCATACCACAATACTACAACTAGTTGTTCAATATCATAAATGATAAAGTACATAAAAGAACATCACAAACAGTAAGTATACAGTAGGATCAACACACTTATACAGTTACAGCAAGATACATGATTAAAGAATAGTAACGAAAGCAGCGGATTCATCATGTATATGTAATTGCATAAAGATAAGAATGTATGTCCTTACCTGTAATTAAGTAAAAGTTTATTAAAGTGCAATCCAATCACATTACAAGACCTTTAGTAGACTCAGAGAACACCTAAATACAGGGTTACAAAGTACACAAGAGTCATGAGTCAAATCAGAGCAACAAACAACTTCACATAGCTACCGTGACCCAGCCGGCTGCTTGTGCCGGTTGCTTGGGTCAAGCGAGCGCCCCTGTTATAGATAATTTTCCAACTCCAAAATTCAAACTTTTGATCATCCGATTTCAATCTGTTTTGGGATGATCTTAATCCGAATTTCAATCTTAACAAGTCTATAGCAAAGGAGCAAAACAACAACCTAAAATTAACACAGATCTAACACCCAAATCACCTCCCTTGATTAGACCCATCCTTTATTCGAATGCAAGGATTCGTTTTCGGACAGGATCTTCTCAAACACATTGATTAGGGTAACCAGCCAATCATAATTAGGTCACCCCAACATGATGGAGATGGATCCAACACCAATCAAAAGTTGAAAGAAGAGAAAGGAGTGAAGGGGATTCACTTACCTCAACCAGAACAGCAAGAACAGAGGAGGAAAGATTCCATATCTCAATCAGCACTTCGCTCACCTTTCAGCACGTCTCCATTACCACCTAACCGTCCAAAACAACAATTTTGAGTATAATAATACGTTAATAGGGTGAGGGTTGCTATTTATAGTATAATAATACGTTAAGGAGTGAAGGGGATTCACTTACCTCAACCGGAACAGCAAGAACAGAGGAGGAAAGATTCCATATCTCAATCAGCACTTCGCTCACCTTCCAGCACGTCTCCATTACCACCTAACCGTCCAAAACAAAAATTTTGAGTATAATAATACGTTAATAGGGTGAGGGTTGCTATTTATAGAGATCAAGGACAAAATTAGGGCAAAACTCGGCAATCAAGGAACGGCGGTCACTTGGGGCGGTTGATTGGTTCAATCAACTGCCTTAAGCAACCGCCCCCTAGTACATTGTTATACTTGGGTGCTTTGCTTAAGGGGTTGACACCCAACCTCAACCTAACTCTAATCAACACATGGGGGAGTCTTACCTTCATTCCGGACATCTCCAAATGCCACTTGCCTTCCACCAGAGATCCAACTTCCCAGTAAGGTAGGTTCTTTATCAAGAGAATCCAGATCCATGGGTTCAGGGTATGGATCATGGACTTCTATCCAGACACTCCACAACTTAACCCGGCTAGACCTTCGGGTTATCGTACCTGCAATACGGATTCCGGGTTAGAAATATGGGGTTTTTACATCAGTAATCTTTGAAACGAGCACAAGGTTAGAAAGTATCCTAGCGAGATAGGAAACAGTAAGTTGGATAATCTGGCCACACTAAAAATTCCGACGAAGTTCTTCGAGAACTCTTAAACGAGAGAAAGCAAACCCTATCCAACGGATCTCCAATCTTTTACCTTCCTCCTTTTTTGCAGCTGAGAAACCTTTCCATTGTAAGATCCATTCAGCTAATGTTGTTATTGAATCAATACCAAAGTTAATTGATAGTGGGCTACCAAACCAAGTAGCTCAAGCAATTGAGAAAATATTCAATGGGATGAGCCACAACCAGACAGGATAATTGCTAAGGCACTTCATTTGGCTAATGAATATATGGAGTGTCACATCCTCCCAGCCGGTACCCTAACTGGCATACCCAAGAGTGTGATCCACAGCCCCGAAGATCAAGTAATGAGGAAATCATCCTCCCACATATACAATAACATAATCATAAACAAGAAATAATCAGGGTTTAAAATATTATAAACAAAAGATTAAAGTCAAGAAATGAATAATCAATATAATCAGAGTGCAAAAATGATACCAGATGTAATCACATCAAAAGAAGTAGAGTGAGGCGGAAACTCACTCCACAAAATACAGCGGAACGTAGAATGTAAGTCTAAAAGAAATAATATCTAAAACAATGGAACTAAGAGAAATATCTAACATCAGGGTTTTCTATTCTATAAATAACGTCTTCAAAATAGTGGACTTCATCAATCCATTTGAGACGTTCCACGTATAAGTTGTCTTTAATCGTAGTACGCAGCTTGATCAACTGAGGGATCATCAGAGTAATCTTGATGGTTGCCAACACCTTGCGTGTAGTACGCTTCATCGGCTTGCGCTTCATCGAACTATTCGCCATAGAATCAGTACATGTAGAATAATCTAACAAAAACAATGTACAAAAGGAATGAGTTTCGAAGAAACTCAGTAAGGTAGTTAATCCATAACAACATAAATAACATGGAAGCAAACCATAACAAGATGCAATGCAATATGAAACAAGTAAGGTATGTATGCATCTAAACTCTATGTATGCTGGTCTCTATGGCAGACATGCTTTAAGTCATAGCACCGTACTTCTTTGGGTAGGTCACGCATACGGCTCCTGCTGGTAGTGGGTCCGGCATCCCTCAGGACAAACCATGGCAGGGGGTTAAGTCAACACACTCTCTCACAACCATTTGGCATAAGTACCGGCGCATGTCAGGGAAAAGCCTAGCCCAATGCAAGTCATCTACTCAGTTACATCAACTCAGGTCCAGATACCTCCATTCTTCACCCCGAGCGATCCTTTCCGGTATCCTTTCCACTAGAGTCCTAATAGTCCCGGACTACGGACTCATCAACCCTATTGCTTATCCACATATGGTAAACGGGAAGCTCTCATGTCTTCTCACGGATATAACTCACCGATTTCGAGCGCCCATAAGCCCAAGTCTAGCCATACGCAACCCTCCAATAAATGGCCCCCACAATGTGATTCCCATCCTCTCACGAATATAACTCACCGGTCTTGAGCGCCCGTGAATCCCCATTGCTGCCACGGGTCGTTCGGTATCAATACCCTTCCGAATCGGGTCTAATATAACAGGGGTACAACCTAACCAACACTGCTAGACAACCCTAGGTATGACAACCAATGATTCGGGAAAGTGTCGATGGGCAACCCCGGAAACATCCCATACTATTTCCGATAATGTCCAAGGACAGAAGTGTCAAAAGGACACCTCCCAATCCCAAACCAAACTTAATCAAACACATTCTCAGATCAGTCATGACATACACAACCAGTAGTTCATCATATAAAAGAGAATGTAAAAGCAAAATCAAATTAAGCAGTAATAAGTAATTCATATAACATGAATAATGAAAAAGATGATATAAACAAGTGCTATTGTTCTCATAGTAGGAGATCAGAATTAAAGTACAACAACAGTAGGTAATCTCATAGTTTCACAAAGTAGAAACCAAAGAACAAGTAATCTATGTAGTTAAGGAAATAACTGTCCTTACCTTCTAACTCGCAAAGGAACTTAGAGAATCAAGTAAGACCTTGACTAAACCTGAGAAAAGAGTCTTAAACAAGTGTATACTATGAGTTAGGAAAGATACATAGAAGGAAAGATTACAATTCAATCAAAACAGACCAAGAATGGGGTTCTTTGTACCCATTGGTCGATCGATTGGTCTATCGCCTGATCGACCAATGAGTCGACCAACAAAGAGATAGCCTTCAAAAATCAGAATTTTTAGAATATGAATCCGAATTTGGTGGTTCAAAAGGGTACAAAATAAGGGGGAAACTTTAATGGAAACATCTAAGTCTATAGAGGACAACAAACCATTAATCAAATCAAGTTTCCAGGTCACAACTCAGGAACCAGAAAGTTAACCTAATTAGGTTAAACATAGATTATGAAGGAAAAATATAATATGATCAAGGGTAAGGAAATAAAATTAATAGGTTACAATTCTAGTAAAGAAAATAAAGTGAGAGTCTTCTAACATGATCAAAATAGGGGTTCTTGATCTTACCCAAGAAATTAGGGTTTCAACATTTTTGGCTCCCATGAAAAGGTTGAGAGTTCCGGATGAAGGGAGGTAAATTGTTAGGTCAATTACAACAAGAAGAATTAAAGAACATTGAATTTATATCAACCTCCACATTACCCATGAGGTTTTCCTCACATGGGCGGTTTACCAAAAGGTTCTCCTGATGACCACACAAGGTTAGGGTTTCAAGGGTTAGGGTTTCCAGGATTCAATTGACATGGGTTGAGATCATGATGATGATCATGGATCTCAAGGAACATGATGAGATCATGGAATAGATGGTTGCAAAAATGCAGCATCATCTTTCTGATCTCAATCAAGAACAGATTTAAGAAAAGAAAATCAGAGATAGAGAGGAAAGAGATCATACACGTACCTTTGATGTAGGAGGATGAAGATTTCTTGAGTTCTTGCGGGATATCAACCAAGGATGCAAGGGAATCGATCAGAATAGGGTTCTAACTCGTTCCAAAGGCTTAGGAGGCAGATGAGGCGGAGTATTCCCGAGATTAGACTTAAATAGAGTAGCCACGATTCAAAAATCAAAAACAGAATCAATTGGTCGATTGATTGGTCGACTGGTCCAGTCGACCAATCAGAACAGCAACTTAAAAACAGGGAATTGAAGGCTCAGATCAAGTCCAAACATCAAGGGGTTTTGCACACACCTAAAGTGACATACCTAGTAGGTAGAAATGCCTTCGAACCAATACAGAGAGCACTCCAAGTCCATCAACTAATCCAATCTCCATCAGTGTGCAGTTTCCATAGAAGGGGCATTGACATCCATACTCAAGGATTCCACTCCAGCCATCAAGTCTTCAACTGAAATGGCCCAAAGTTGACTTCTTGCCTTACTTCGGGTTGCTGGACCTACAAACAACAGGGTTTCCGGGTCAGGGTTAGGGCTGGGTTTCACATGGAGAGTACCAAGAAGGAAGGAGGCAGAATAGGATGAGGCCACAGGAATCTAAATTGATACAATGGACCCCCCCCGGTTTGGCTACTTCAAAATAAACACCGATGCAACATTCAGTAAATCTTCAGGTAGATCTGGTCTTGGTTTTATTATTAGAAATGATGGTGGTCAATGCTTACTTGCTAGATTGATTCCAAAACCATTTATTGACATCTTAGATGGAGAGGCCCTAGCAATGCATGATGCCTTGATAGAAGCCTTAGAAGGAGGATATCTTTGTTTTGGTTGAAGCTGATAACAAGGAGCTGATTTCACTACTGGTGGATAATATCAAGACTAGTTTGCTATCTACACAGCCACTAATTCCAGATATCGTCTATACTTGGTGTCTCAATTTGTGAGTTGTAATTTTACCTATATTCCTAGAATGACCAATGTTGTGGCCGATAAACTAGCAAAGGTGGCATTGTCGATTCCAAGCTCAACATCATGGCCTATTACCACTCCGTGGCTGGATGACTCTATTAACATCCCCACATGTTTGTTTCTGTTGCTTGAATGAATGAGTTTCAAAAAAAAAAAAAAAGTGACTAGATTCATGGTGTAGTGGACTCATTTATGGTAAATGATAAGTCCATTATCCTCTTAGGAGTGCAAGACCCTTCAAGAGCAAGTCCTGATCACCTCCTTGCCAAGGGAGAACGATGTGCTCCCCTAACGGTTTTTAATCACATAGTAGGAGTAGGACCCACTAATTCTCATTTTTTCATTAATTTTTATTTATGTAGTCTTTTGATGGTTTATAATCACATAATAAGGATGGAGTCCACCAGTTATTATTATTTTTTAGTAATTTTCAATATTTATCTAGTAGACCCCACCCCTATATGGATTTTTGTTCGTGCGCAAGCACAGAAATATAACACTTGTAATTTTTCTATCCAACAACTAGAAAGTAAGGGTACTTTTGTAATTGTATCATTTAGGGTAAAAAAAACTTTTAAATTTACAAAACTCATCCTTCAAGAACTCAAATTCACCGAATGAACCCCAAAAAGCCAAACGATACAAGAAACGAGAAATCTAAACCTTAACCCAAAACCCACCATCACAATTGGATCTCTCTGGTTTTTTCATCGTTTTAGGTAAAAGACCCAATTTTTCATTTTAACTTCCAATATCTTTGAATTTTTCATCGTTTCAGCTTGAAGAACTTTTTTATTGTGAAAACCCTAGCCAAATGCCCCACAACTCAACTTTTTTCTCTTTTGAAAAACCCTAACCTTGATGCGATCGCAAAAGTCTGAATAAAACACAAATCATGAAAGATTTGCCATAATGAATGCAAAAGAAATTGAAGATTATTTATGCATAAAAGAAGTTTGGGTGAAAGAATACAAAGAGCACAACAAGATGAACATAACCCGTGAAACTCGAATTCGAATATTATCCTTGAGAGAGACCACTGAATCAGGAGAAAGAGAACAAATCGAAGCTCCGTAAAAGTTCAAATACACGAAGTAATGTCAAAAAATGCAATACCGTTTCATGCGTCCAATAAAAAAAACCTAAATTTCAAGCCAAGCAGAGCAAATCTCGAGTGGAAGGTAAACCCTAGAACTCTTCTTTCTTCGTGGTTCTCCTCAAAATAGACAAAAAGAAAGAAGTGCAAACCCAAAATCGAAATGAAAAAACAAATTCACAATGGCATTGGATGGATTTGGTCACCGATGATGAGGCCAGTCTGCCAGGGTTTCCACAATCACAATCTCGTTTCTGATTAGCTTTTGGGTTTATTTTGTGAATTGGATTGTTACTAAGGTTGCCTTTTATAAACTCTAACTTTTCTTTCTAATTAGATTATAAAATTACTATAATACCCTTTCTTATAATTTAACACATGGCAAGAAGTTGCACGCGAACAAAAATCCTATACGGTAACAGGTTGTAACTTGTAACAGGTTTTAGTCTGTACGGGCTCCACCCAGAGATTCCTGACTTCCAGAGAATCGTTCTGACGGAGAGAAAGCGTAGGGAAATATTAATTAGACACGAAAGTGATCGTCGTGCTATACCTTCAGATCATCTTCTGTTAAGCCCATAGAAGGAATCGAAAAAATGGTGAATTACATGTTGATGATAACCGCTGAGCTCGATAATCTCACCAATCTCCAGCCACAGAATGGCTGCGATGACCCCAACTTCACTTACTATTTCAAGGTCCTTTCCAGAATTGGATCGCAATGTTTGCGTTCTTTAATATTCTAGGTTTTACTGAAATTATTAATTTTTTCCTTCGGTTGAACTCGGTGTGTTATTCCAAAATTTTTCTTTTCTTGATCTCGGTTGTGGTTACTGAAATGTTGTTTGTTGTTTCCCCTATAGATGAAATGTAATAACTGTGGAGAGCTTAGTAAGAAAGAAACCTGTCTGAGCTTGGATGAAACTGTTCCTGCTCCAAATGGCAAGGGTACCACTAATCTCGTTCAGAAGGTCTCTCAATCTCTCTTCCATTTGGAAATATTTTATTTTTGACTTTCCTGCTTTAAACGTTCATGGATGGCTTAAGCAGTTGAGCCATAATGAAAGATTTTAAATGTTCCATGAGAATTTTCTCTTTTGAGTTCAAACTCTTGAGTATCGGTCCATGGGAAAATAGAAAGATACTTACGATAAACTTGCAAATGGATGCATATGAATTGGAGAACACTATAGTATGCTTAACAATACTACCATGTTCTCCTTAAATATTTTGTTCTCCAGGTATTCCCCTTCTTCCTCCTGAAAAAGAACGAGGGTAAGTTTTAGTTGACTAACTATTGGAGTATATGGATGCTAGCTTCCAGAATCATATTATTTATTACTCATTGACTTTCAGATTTACTTTAATGTTTGGGTTTTCCCCAGTGCAAACTTTGTGGGAGGGAAGGAACTGTGTTGATGATCCCCGGCCGTGGTCTCCCACTGACTTTAGAAACTACTGAATCTGGAAAATACAGCCCCTTGATGGTATTTGATTGCAGGGGCCTTGAGCCTGTAGGTTTTGTTTTTGGAGATGGATGGAAAGCAGAATCTGTAAGTTCCTTTCTTTTCCCCTTTTTATATTCGCCATAACCCCTGGTGCATGTGAATGTCCACCGATGACTATGCCTTGAATTATCTTCAACTACAAATTTAGTCATATGCAGTTCAATAATTTGTTCTTTCTGAGAATGCTAAGTACTGGATTATTTTCTTTGCATTGTTACATGGTAAGTTGCAATTTGTCTCCCATTTGGCCTTCTTCTTGTTTTGTGAGGCAATTAGGTTGATTTTTCTGGATGTATTTTGAGTTTGGCAAAAATGTAGCAATTACCTTTAATATTTTCTTAAGTAGGATTCCCTCCTGTGATTGTTAGCTATTTTTGTTGGAAATTCCTTTCTTACCTTTTTCTTCCTGATATTTTATGTAATGATTATGCAGTTGTTATCTGAATATTACTGTGTCCAAATGGAAATTGTTGGGAAATTTCATTTGTTGTAATTTCTATACCTAGATGAAACATTTGTTTGTAAGATACTCATGTAAATTGTGCAAAATAAAGGAGCCATATAAATAACATTGTTCCAAGAAGTTATCTTTAAGATGAAATATGTTTGTTTACCTTGAACCTTATATTTCGATGTCATCTTATACTGTCTGGAACCCAATAAACTTTGACATTTTACCTTTTAAGGACATAATGAGTACTACAGTCCTTCAGAATGCCAACCCTGTGTTTTATTGTCTAAATTATTGTGTGCTGCAAGTTTTGATATCATTATTGTTGTTATTTCTTTATACTATTGAGTCCAAACTATGGAAATGAATGCAGATTGTCACTTCTTGTATTTTCTGCACCAAAATTAAATACTTATTCTTGACATAAAACATGACTCATGAGACAAACATACTTTTATCCATACATTTCAATGCACTTCAATCTGTAGTGCTGTGTAGAACCTAATAGATTTTAATATTCTAGCCTTTTAAGCAAACTAAGGATGACAGCTTCATAATGCCAACCCCTGTCTCTCTTCCTCCTTTTTTTTTTTTTTTAATTATTTTTTATTTATATCCTTCCTTTATATGTAGGATATCATTGTTATTTGTTTGCTAAAGTTTATGGTTGGGGTTCTTGTAGTGTCTAAACTATTTCTTTTAATAGTTATCATGGTGTCTAGGCAACACCCCAGGCACTAAATCTTGAGAACTTTTGTCTCCCCATTCTGTCCTTGCACTTCTATTTTTTAACAGTGGACAAGGCAATACCTAGCATCTAGACACCCCACCTTGATTGTCTTGGCTGGTTTTTGAGTCCATTTAGGACTCTTTTATGTGTTATTTCAGTAGTTATATGATGCTTTATTTTTTTCCTATAAATAAAGCAGCTGTTATTTGGAGTTCCTCACAACAAGAGAGAGATCTCCCATGTCCTTCTCTCAACTTCTTATATTCTCTTTCTCGAGCTCTCTTCTCTTTCTCGTGCTCCCTTCTCAACAACAACTCTGTTTGTCTTTGTGTGTATTATATTAAAGGGTAGTTTGGCCTACAGTCTTTTCTAACAGAAAGTCTTGTGTCACCGGAATTCTTGTCATATGGAATGACTGTCCTGTTTTACTGATGTATAAAGAAGGAGATCATGGCTTCAGGATGCAGGGGTATTTCCTTTGCAACTATGATCGTTCTAATGTGTAGCCTTGGAGCATAATTGTCCTAATAGTCTTTTCTTAATAGTGGAGTCTTGTGTTAGTGGAATTCTTATTGTTTGAAGTCTCATTTAATCAAGAAAAACTAGAGTAGAGAGATAGGCATACCACCAGCTTGCAGTAAGCTAGCGGGTGGCAACAATGGGATCATGGGGTAGTGCATTATACAGGAGGGGCAGGGGGTTATTTCAGGGGGGAAGTGGGAGATAGACATGGTGGTAGCTCATGGTACTCCAGCTGTGTGCCCAGCCTATGCCATAAACAAATATGGTAGCTGGAGATAAAGAATGATTTTGATTCCCAACCATAAGCACTTTACTCTTCATTCGTTCAATCTGATGTGGCATCAGAGCTAAGAAGAAAATAAGCAAAAAAATTTATATCCTAGTTAATCCAATATGAAAAAGAAGGGGTTCTACCGTTTTGATGGTGCCTTGTTCTGCTGTGATACATAAGCTGTCGCATTTTGAAGAATGTGTTGATATGTCCTGTTTTATCAATATAAAAGGAGGTTACTGCTTCAGGTTGCCTAGGTATTTTCTTGACAAATATGATGGTTTTTATGTGTAGTCTTGGAGTGTACTTGTGGTCTATAGTCTTTTCTTAATAGAGGAGTCTTGTGTTAGTGGAATTCTAATTGTGTGAAGTCTCATTTTATCAAGATAAACAAGTATTATTCTACTGACATGAGAATCTCTATTGATATGAAGTGTCCTGTTCATGTACATCTAGTTTGATCCCTTACGAACCATACACACTTGCAGCACCTGTTTTTCTCGGTAATGCTGTAACCAGTTTAATTCATAGCTCTGATACAATAAGCTGGTGGAGATGAGCAATTATTAATTTCACTATCCTGTCTTGTGTCCATAATATCAACACTTGCATAAAAAAATTCCGAGGTGTGTTATTTTACTAATTGTTTAGGTTGTATTTAAGGGGGGATCTTATCACTACATGGGATGGCATATACAAATTCTAATTCCACCTTGCATTGCAGCATGCCTTACAATGTGCCCTGGCCTGGAAATAATACTAGGCAACACAACCTAATGTCTGTCCTCTTGTCTGCATGTCTCCCTTCTTCCTGCTTTAGCATTTCTGTAGGTTCATGGGGATCTATTCTGGAGGTTCCACCATGACCATCAGTTATATTCGTTTATGCATACGAATCAGGGGTGAGTTTAGGGGAGCGCAAAAATGATTTTTTTTTTTTTTTTTTTGGACAAAAAAATGGAAGAAATTGCCATCTTGATTGAATATAACCACTTGACCAGAAAATCATTAGATCCTAGTTTATCTAGCATGGAAACACTTGCGCACATTGGTATAGTTTCTATATTAACTATCTTGCAGGAAAAAGGAAAAGAAAGATGTGATAAAATGCATGGTCTGAAGGAGTAAAAGAAGAATTTGAATGGCTGAGATTGGTTAAGTTATGATATGAACCTTAACACCTAAATGAGAGCAGGACATCTGAAATTGTTAGAATTTCCTCTACTGTGATATTTTTGGACGCCAAATGAAATACTGGAGCCAGAATTATTTAACTGGTTGTAGATTATCAATGCTACCTTGGCAAGTAAAATGATAAGGGGTGTATAAACATCTGGACCTTAGATGTGTACATAGATGTCGGATGTTTGTTTGGTTTAAAATGATATCTGGATGACAGATTGTCAAATTGGAGGTTAAGGATCTCCGTTTGGTCGTCCATCATTAACTCACTTGATTTCAGATCCAATAGAATGACTAGTAGATTATGAAGGCATGACTTTGGATTTCACGTGTTGGGTTAGAAATATTTGATAACGAGTTTATCTTGCCTCAAATTTGAAGAATAAGAACTCCCCATTTTGATGTATCTTGTGACAAATAAAATCTGTATTGGTAGGAGGGTTTTTTTATCAGACATATTCTCATTTAACTTTAGCTAAAATTGATTTGCGATCTCCTGATGAATTCCATGGACCACATGAAAGCTTTATTATCAGAAAAAGTTGTCTCTTCTTGAATCCCCACTGGTTCTTTATCTATAATTCTACTGCTTGTACTCAATAGTACTACGAGTAAAACATGATTGTGGGTGTTACATTTTTAACATCATTTAATAATCTTTCAACTGCATTTTGAGTAAGTGTTGCTTATTGTGTTTTCTAATATCATGTTAATAATGTTGTCTCAGTTCAAACTAACAAATGTATCTCTAACTTCTGTAGACAAATGGGACTAAATTCAATGAGATTGACTTGTCACAAGAAGAGTACGCAGACTATGATGAGGAGGGACAGTGCCCAGTTATGGTATCCAACCTTAAGGCTAATTTTGTTGTGGTGAAGTAGAATGTGATTCTCTCATACACACAGCAAGGCACAGGTTGGGGGTGGAATTATGTATAGAACTTCTAGGAAGCATATCTTTGTTGATGTGAAGGCCAAGTTTTTTGTACCTTGAAGAGACATTCTGACTACATTTTTACTATTGGAAGTAAATTACATAGGCATACTATGTCTAGGAGTGGTTTGCTACTCATTTGATAAGAGATGCTCTTGACTTGCAACTGACAGCCTTCCAGCATATAATGCAAATAGAAAGCATGGTATTAACCTTTTGTGTATGTTTATTTTCTCAAGTGATGCTATCATGTTCGGGTAACTTCGCCTCTCATATTGCAGTAGCATCCCTACCTTCCTAATCGTCAGCTTATGATTCTTAAACTCAGAGAGGACTTACCTTTTTCCATCTTGTTCTAGGTTGCTCTATGGTTGAAAAAGCATCCTAGTTTGTTAATTTTCTCTTCGCGTGCTTTGGTGAGATTGTCGATTTAATCTCTGTTCTTACTCTAAATTTGCCTATAGCCGAGGAGCCAAATCACAAGCATGGGGGTGTTTTTTATGCAATTGGGGGAATAGGGGAAATTTTCAGAACTTGAGTTTTTCATATCAATGAAAATTTACAGTGAAACAAACGGAGCAGAGCCATGTTCCCTATCTGAATCATAAGATTACTTGAATAATAGTTTACTCTATAAAATTGCTTCGTTACATTGATGGGGGTTGTCGTCACAGTTTCCCCTCCCTGTTTAAAAAAAAAAACCAAGTGAGAAATTATAGGTAGTAGATGAATGAGAAAGGCTTCTCTTGGCAAACACGATGGAATATTGCATTTTTGTTCTTCCTGGCTTCTCTTGCTGCTTTTCAATATGCTATGGTACGAAACCCTTGAATGACTCAGACCCTTAGTAGTGCTTTTAGTTTGAATATTCTCATGAGAAAACGCTGCTGATTGGGTTTGACCTTGTTGGGGTTTTACTCGCCCACCTCAGAATTCGTGTTGTTTGATCATGCGTTACTTTCATACGTCTTGGTTCATGTAGATCTCCCCAGACATAGCTAACCAATGTTTTCTTGTTGGTATCTCGTCTTTATTTGAATCTACACCCAGAAACCAGTCTGCGTAGAACGTCTCAGGTACTTTCTTCTGAGAACAAACAAACAATAAAAAAAAAACTGCATAGTCCTTCAGCTAATGATTGGCCTCTTGATCAGTATACAATGCTCGTTGCATGCTCACACATGGTCTCAGAAGCCGGAACTTGGGCAGTGAACTATCTGGGCACTTCGCATCGATGGGCAATTATGGACAGTCTCACTAAGGTTTGCCTAGGCTAGTTTATGCACATTTGACCAGTCCTATGACAAGGGGAGGGGGTGATAACTATTTATAGGACTTTGCACATGACCCCAAGAAGATTCAAGCTCTTGACCTTGCACTATGAGGCATTGTTCTTGGCATGGACTTTTGACTACGTGAATAAGTACCTTATCTGACTAATCAATTTGTGAACTTAATACCTTGCAAGACATTACCAAAGCCTTATCAAGTTTAACCAAATCTAGGCCCCACAAGAAAAATTGCAAATAAGAAGGATTCTCTTCAATCTCTTATAAAATAGATCCATCATATGAAATGGAGTATAAAATGTATGCACTAGTTCCCAGTGCCACCTGAATCAAAAGTACACAAACGGCTACAAAAAATACATAAATCAGGGCAAAGATATCACACCTCCCCGCTGATATCTCTATTATGTAGCCCTGAAAGAATTGGAAAACTCTGTTAAAATACAGGAATGGCAGTTACAACTCACCTTCTATCAGGGATTGATCCAGGCTTGATGTGTCAAAAGTTCTCTTTTACAGTGAGCAATAAGGCACAAGCTCTGAAAGTAAAACCCCATGTCTTCTTCCCATTGATCAATGGATCACTCTTTCTTGGACCCTCTTGAAGAACTTGATATTAACCCAAACTCGGCTACAGAGTAAAAACTGAAGTTTCGAGACTGGTGTGCATCTGAAAAAGATAACATTTAAACAAGCTCTAGCAAGCACACACACTCAATATGAGGAGTGTGAGGAAACATATCCACTGGATGCAATTCTTTTAGCCGGTAGCACCCCTCTAAATTTTTCTCCACCTGCACAGAATTTTAGTTGGGTCACATACCTAAAAGACAGATTACGTTCTGAGCAGGGAAAAAACACCCAAAATGACAAATTAATAGATTTTCAACATACCACACCATGACATAGGTAATCCAGGTCACGGGCACAGGTAGCAGGATTGCAAGAGACATAGATAATGCGTGGTGCTCGCAGCTTCAGTAGGAATTTAATCAACTTCATGTGCATACCTGGACGATTAGGATCTGCAGGAGAATTAAGTTTAAGAAAAGCCTATTATGAGGGGGAAAAACAATTCATCCAGTTCTATCCAGCCATTTTTTTTATTTTTATTGAGCTAACAATAAAAACTAAGGCTGGTTTTCATATAAAATGGGAATATACTAGTTTAGGTAAATTTCAAGAGACTTTTATAGTGGAAGTACTTAAGTCTAAATGCCAATGAATAATTGAATACCCCAGTCACATTAGAAAGTGTGGTAATCTAGATGTGAGAGGGAAATATCCATCTCAATTTGATGCTAGCTAGCGCCAGCACTAGATCAAGGGGTTTCCTAATTGGAGTGGGACTCCTCTTTAAACTCCTAACTGGAGTAGGAGTTTGCTTTAAAACTCCTATTTTAATTATGCTTTTTGTTTTCTTAACTTTTCTATTTTGGTTTCCTATTTTGTGCTGGACTAGTTTCCCAATCAGTCTAGGATTAATTTTTCTATTCCTACTTGTTTTTGTAATTTCTTCTACTTCAAGTGGAACATCTCTTTTGTTTTTTTTTTTGGAGCACAAGTGGAACATCTCAGATTGCAACTATAAATACCCGGTTACAAAAAAAAAACTATAAATACCCCATTGAGACCCATGAATAAATCACAATTTGAGCAATTCTCTCTCAAACATACAAAACTAGATAATAGGGATATGGCCAAAAAATAGCGCTCAATATTCAATATCTTCAATTTTCTTTTCAGATGCCCATACAGATCAAGAATATCCCAGTTTAATTCAAGAAATGTCCAACTATTTGAAACCACAATATTCCTTCTTGTACACCCCCAACCAAAAAATCCAAAACCATACCTACAAAAAATGAAGGTCCTATTCAATCTCTTTTCATTCATTTAGGGGGTCTATTCAATCTCTTCACCTTAAAGTGACTAGTATAATAATGCCTTTCCAGATGACATCACAAAAGAAAGCTAAATCACATAAATGAAAAAAAAAGATTACGGCTCATAAGGAAAAATACATCCAAAATAAGGGTACCTGAAATGACAATGTCAGGCTTAGGAAAAGCATCACCAAAACTTTGGTCAATTTTATTCAGATCCCCTTGGACAAATGTAGCATTATGAATACCATTCAGTTCAGCGTTTTGGCGAGCATCTGAGATTGCCTGAGCAACTACTTCATAGCCATAAACATGTTTGACTCTGATAAGAAGTAAATAAGAGGGTATGATTCATGGTTTACATACAGGTAGATTCTGTGCTTGGAGAGAGAGAGAGAGAGAGAGAGAGAGAGAGAGAGAGAGAGAGAGAGAGAGAGAGAGAGAGAGAGAGACCGTCTAGCAAGTGAAAGACCAATTGTGCCAGTTCCACAAAAGAGGTCCAGGACAATTTCTGAGTCATCCCCTCTTATACCAGCACAGTCGTCTATAAGCTTATAAAGAACCTCTGCCTGAAATAAGAATGCATATATGCATGTTTACAAACTTGAAACGGATACAGTTGGATTTTGACTAAATTGTTTTTTATATTACAAGCCACCAAACTTAACCAACAACTAGAGTAAGACTGGATCAATTTTATTAGTCCATGACATACCTGATGTGTATTTGTCTGGAAAAAGGAGTTGGCTGAAATTTGAAATGTTAGTCCTCTTAAAATTTCGGTGATGCTTGATTTCCCATAAAGAGTATATTCCTGCTCTCCAACAGACGTGTTGCCCACAGAGGAATTTACATTGTTTATGATGCTAACCTATACACATCAGTGAAATAAAATTTAGGGGAAATCCAATGACGGCTCAAAGACAACTCGACAACTTGAAAATTTTAACAGGAAGATTGCCAGATGATGGATATCTGATTCACCATTAAGGCAACCCATGTGAGTCATTTTTCAGAGTTGATCATAGTCATCACCATGCATAACATATCACAACTACGTAGAATAGTTTGTTGTATAAAAGCAGAATCCTTCAAATATTTTGTTAGAGTTGAGCATAGCTGACAAAATTAGAAAGTTGACAAAATCCTGCATCTCCCACTCCACCAAAACACCCCCCCCCCCCGGGAACCCAACAAAAGAAGAAGTTGGAAGAAGCATAAGCAATATTTACTAAATCTAGTTGTGTCAAAGTGCAATCCATAGTAAAACTGTAAAAGAACTTAAAACAAAGCCCTATGCTGATTAATTTGTCATTGCTAAATAGGGGATGTTATATGGTGGAAGATAAGGTGTCAAAAGAACAAGGCAAGGACACAGCAAAAAAAGATGGGTTAAACTAGTAAGGTCATAAATACCAGTGAATCAACAAAGATGTGGCACTAATACAGTGGAATGGAAGAAACAGGATTAGTGTAGCTCATCAAGTACAGACACAACAAGCAAACAGTGAGCTGTGAATGTTGTACTCTCCAATAAATTTAATATATGTCTATGTATGGATACCATGGTGATTTACGTAATCAAATTTCAAATTTTAAAAATTTATTGATGTCTATAAAAGAAAATTCACTATATTTGTCGAGTTGAACATTTCAAGAAATTTTGTTCGCTAGAGGACTAAACTGCTTATTTCACCAAAAAACTAGAAAGTCGAGAAAAATGTGTTTTGACATGAAAACTCTACAATCCAACAGCCAATGCTGCTCAACTTAGATGAAGATTATTTTGTATTCCGTTATTTCATTTAGTGAGATACACTGATTGCTGGACACCCAACAAGAAACTGATTACTGCATATGAAAACCCAAAAAGAACGCCATTAGGATTGATATTGAATGTATGTCCCAGAAGATTGGGAACCCAGTGGGAAAAATCCAGTTTAAATTAAAATAGAGGACAGCAGATACAAACCACTTCAGGGATAGCTGAGATCTTCTCAATGAGAGGCTTAAGTAGCTCTGGCTTGTAGGAAGAAGTCACAAAATTAACCATAAGCTCGTGTGAACCAGTCTTTGTATCTCTGAGACAGAGAAAATTCACCGTTAGGGTCAATAAAAAATTTCAAATGCAGAGCACAATATTCACTTCGGAAGCTTTAGTATTTGACAGAAATCAGCAATGACCATTGAAAATATTAGAAACTGGAAACCAACCAAAGGAGTAAAGAAGCATATATTCACAAGAAAGAGAAGAGAGATACAGAACTGAAAGAAAAGAATGAAATAAAAAGACAATGGGTTGAAGAAGACATCCCAGCTAACCACATCAAGGAAGGGCAATGGGACAGTTGAAAACAGGTAACTGTCCTGCTTCAACCCGACTTTGGGTAAGGTATGACTTTTACTGAGTAAGGGTTAGATGCATGGTACAAGAATTTGTCGACAGAAATACCTCCTTTCGGAATTCCAAGATGAGATGTCCTATGAGTTAATATATTGGTAATATCTAAGTGTTGAAAACATGGACTAAGGTTTCCTAATTAGAATAGGATTATGTTTCTTCATATGTCTAGAGTTTTATTTATATATTTCTTTTTCCTACTTAGTATAAGACTTAACTAGGTTGTAACTATAAATACCCTATTGGGGTCTTGTGAATACTTTAACTTTAGAGGAGCAATTCCTCGCATTACAACATGGTATTAGAGCAAGGTTTTGTTTACATCCTACAGAGGTGGTGTAGAAAGAAAAAAAAATTTGAAGTTACTATTCACTATCAGAGCAAGGTTTTGTTTTCATTCTACAGAGGTGCTGTAGAAATTTTTTTTGAAGTTGCTATTCATATGTTTGTTTTCTTTTCGGGTATCCTGGAAATATATATTGAGTGATTAAGTGCAAGTCTAATTTTGTCTAAGGAGTCTGGTATTTAAGCGGATCGGTTGTGTCCCTCCAGTCTTTCCTGATGTACTTTGATTCAACAATATACCAATTGGAGGTACCTGAGGAGATACTTTTCACATGAATTAGTGGGAGTAATTTTGAAAATATTTCAGGGACTTTTCGTAAATTTTGAAAAAAGTTCAGGGACTTTTTGAATAATTTCTCCTTGCAATGATGGATGATCCCATATCTCCTTTATCTGGTACATCTGAAGAGTCTCCCATGTCTTCCATTCATAAGGATCGTGAGTTTTCTCCGCTTCAAATAACCACTGTGAAACTTAATGAGACAAATTATCTTAGATGCTCTCATTCAGTTTTCCTCGCTATTGGTGCTCGTGGTCTTACTGGCCATCTTGATGGAGCTTCTACCAAACCTTTCACACCTGGTCTGGAACTTTCCAAGTGGTATAAAGATGAATGCTTGGTCATGGGTTTTCTCATCAACTCCATTAAATCTAGCATAGCAGAGAGTTATCTCCTCCTTCCTGATGCGGCAACTAATTGGAAAGTTACTAAAGATACATACTCCAGAGTTGGCAATGATGCACAGTGCTTTGAAATTAGACGAAAAAGCAATCAGTTACAGCAGAAGGACCTTCCTCTTTCTCAGTACTATGACACTCTTCGGGGATATTACCAGACTTTAGATTTCTATGGAAAGTTTACACCGAAGAATGCTGAAGATGCTATTGCCTATCAACAATGGGAAGATAAACAAAGAGTTTATAATTTTTTGGCAAGATTGAATATAGAATTTGATCAAATTTGCGCACAGATCTTTTCTAGAGAGCATTTCCCTTCTCTGGCTCAAGCCTATGCCATGGTAGATACCGAGAACAGTCGAAGGACAGCTATGGTACACACTCAAACATCTGATAGATCTGCATTGGTGGCTGGTTATGGCAATAATAAATCTAGTTCTGGTAATTTTCGCCCTCCAGTAAAGTGCGAGTATTATGGAAAAGAGCGTCATACAAAGGATAAGTGTTGAAAGTTGCATGGACGTCTAACAAATTCTTGTGGAGGAGGTAGAAATGGAATCAAGGGCAACAATCAAACATCTGCAAATCAAGCTAATTCTGACACCCTTAATACTCCAACACCTCTTTCCTCAGATGAGCTCCAACACCTTCGCCAATTGATGTCCAAACTTAACTCATCTTCTCCATTACCGACTTCTAGTACGAGTATAGCCTCTATCATTGATCCCTCTGTTGATCCACAAATCCCCACAGGTATTTTTGGGTGTCACAATGTCAATTTGACTTATCCCTCTTGGGTAATCGACTATGGGGCAACCGACCATATAACAGACTCATATACTTGTTTCATACTTATTCATCCGTCCCTATTGCTCAGGATGTTCGAACGGCTGATGAGTCTCTCTCCCCTACCTCTGGGAAAGGATCTATTATCTGTTCGCCTTCTCTTACCTTATCTAATGTCATGCATGTTCCTAAGTTTTTGGCTAATATTTTATCTATTAGTAGCCTTACTCATGATATAAACTGCAAAATAACTTTCTTTCCTTCTCATTGTGTGTTTCAGGACCTGGAAACAAAGCTTACGATTGGCAGTGGTAGACAGAAAGGGGGGCTCTACTTAATGGATGGGTCCCCATCAGCTCTTTCTACGGTCTCTAGTTCCACCTCCCCTGCACTTTTTACCTTATTACAGTAGCATAGTCGTCTTGGCCACGTTCCTTTACCTATTTTGTCCAAATTATTTCCTGATCTAATTAAACGGTGCAATTTAAATGATTTTTATTGTGAGGCATGTATTTTGGCCAAATAGACCAGGCATGTTTACCCTATTTCAAATAATCGTAGTAAAATTCCTTTTTCACTCATTCACTCTGATGTGTGGGGCCATTCTCGAACCGTGTCTGTATCTGGTCATAGATTTGTTATCTTTATTGACTGTTGTACTAGGACCATATAGGTTTACTTACTTCACCAAAAAGGTGACGTTTTCTCCAAAGTTTTCATAATATGATTAGGACTCAGTTTGAGGCGACAATCAACCTTCGTACGGATAACGGAACTAAGTACTTGGGTGGCGCATTCCCTTCCTACTTAGCAAACCATGGCATCATACACCAAACTAGTTGCATCAACACTCCAACTCAAAATGGGGTTGCCGAACGCAAGAATAGACATCTACTTGAGGTAGCACGTTCCCTCATGTTTTTTATGCATGTGCCTCTTCGGTTTTGGGGTGAAGCAATTCTTACTGCGGCATATCTAATTAACCGAATGCCTTCCCGAGTCTTAGACCAACGCTGTCCCCTTGAGGTTCTTATAGGTACAGTAGTCTTTACAGTCTCACCTAAGGTTTTTGGATGTGTTGCCTTTGTCCGGAACCACCATGTTCATGGAAAGTTAGATCCTCGTGGGTTAAAGTGCATTTTCTTGGGTTATCCTCTTACACAGAAGGGGTATAAGTGTTATCATCCTAGTTCTCGTCGTTTTTTCGTCTCTATGGATGTTATGTTCCAGGAACAAATTCCTTTTTTTTCCCCTACACCTCTTCAGGGGGAGAGTTTTAGTGAAGAGGTTCCAATGTTGATTCCTCATTTCGATATTTCTCTTAAGATTCCTACAGATGATCCTCCTTTGAAAGATGGAATGACCGGACAGGAACAGCTGGTGGATGATATACAGGGGGAGACTATACCTTTGAAAACCTATCAAAAAAAATAACAAGTGACCTCTTTTGAACCAGGCCAGTCAAAAGCTTTGGTTCCTGGCCTTGAACAATCCTTTCCTCCAGGTGAGTCTGTCTTTGACCCTTCTTCTAATCCTACTTTAGACTTACCAATTGCATTAAGAAAGCAGCTTCGAACTTGCACCAAACATCCTATTTCCAATTATGTTTCATATCAGTCTCTATCTCTAGAATTTCAAAGTTTTATTTCCTCTTTGTCCTCTACTTTTATTCCTAACACTTGGCAGGAGGCATTATCTCACTCAAACTGGAAAGAAGCTATGGATGAGGAAATGCAAGCTCTGGAAAAAAACAAAACGTGGGACTTGGTGACTTTGCCCATAGGAAAGCAGACTGTTGGGTGCAAATGGGTGTTTGTGATCAAGTACAAGGTAGATGGGACTGTTGAAAGGTACAAGGCAAGATTGGTGGTCAAAGGTTTCACTCAGACTTATGGCATTGACTACCAAGAGACATTTGCCCCTGTTGCCAAGATGAACACAGTTCGTACTATTATTTCATGTGCAATTAATAAAGGGTGGAGTTTACAACAATTAGATGTGAAGAATGCCTTTTTGCATGGAGAACTCCAAGAAGAGGTATATATGGATATACCACCTGGGTATTCTACTACAGAGACTTATAGGAAAGCGTGCAAGTTAAAGAGGGCTTTATATGGGCTAAAACAATCTCCAAGAGCATGGTTTGGAAGGTTCCATAAGGCAATGATATCTAATGGCTATAAAGCGAGCAATGCAGACCACACTTTGTTTATTAAAAGAGATGGTTGCCACACTACTATACTTTTAGTATATATGGATGATATTGTGATCACAGGCAGTAATGAGGATGAGATTTCAGCATTAAATACATTTTTGGGAACTAAATTTGAGATCAAAGGTATGGGAAAACTAAGATATTTCCTAGGTTTAGAGTTGACATATTCTACTAGCAGTGTATCTCTATCCCAAAGGAAGTATACATTGGATCTTCTTGAGGAAACTGGAATACTAGGATGTAAGCCTGCTGAGACTCCTATTGAGCCTAACCTACACTTGAAGGCAAAGGAAGGAGAACCAATTGACAAGATAAGGTATGAAAAATTAGTGGGAAAGTTGATTTACCTATGTCACACTAGACCTGACATCACATTTGCAGTTAGTCTTGTTAGCCAGTATATGCATGATCCCTATTCCTCACATTTGGATGCAGTATATCGGATCTTGAGATACTTGAAGACTACTCCAAGAAAAGGAATTTTAATTTCAGCTCATGGACATTTGAAGATTGAGGCATATACAGATGCAGATTGGGCAGGATGTCCAGATGATAGGAGGTCTACATCTGTGTATTTGTGTATATGTGGGAGGTAACCTTGTGGGAGGTAACCTTGTGACTTGGAGAAGCAAGAAACAGGCTGTAGTTGCACGGTCCAGTGCCGAGGCCGAGTTTAAGGCGATTGCTCAAGGCATTTGTGAGGTACTATGGCTTAAAAGGCTGCTTCAAGAGGTTGGGACAGATTTGGAGGTTCCTATACAGTTATTCTCAGATAGTAAGTCAGCAATTAGCATAGCTTATAACCCAGTACAGCATGATAGGACTAAGCATGTGGAGATTGACAGACATTTCATCAAAGAGAAGCTTGAGGCTGGGTTGATCCATATCACCTTTGTTACTTCAAATGAGCAACGGGCTGATGTACTCACAAAGAGCTTGAGCACGAAGATATTCAATTACATTATGAGTAAGTTAGGCATGATAAATATTTATGCTCAAACTTGAGGGGGAGTGTTGAAAACATGGACTGAGGTTTCCTAATTAGAATAGGATTATGTTTCCTCATATGTCTAGAGTTTTTTTCTATATTTCCTTTTCCTACTTAGTATAGGACTTAATTAGGTTGTAACTATAAATACCCTATTGGGGTCTTGTGAATACTTTAACTTTAGAGGAGCAATTCCTCACATTACAACACTAAGATATCTTGGTGAGATCTCAGTATATCTTGGAATTTTATTGTGATTTTATGCTTCCCACCCAAGCATGGCTTTGATTTTAACCAAAAAAAAGAGCAACAACTCAATCAGATCTCCGTCCAACTAGTTATTTCGGACCACTGTAGGCCTCCAAAACCAAGTTCAGACGGGGTACTTAAAATACCCTAGAGTTTCCACTCAGGCTATGATGTAACATTAGGAGACCAATAAACATCTATCAAGGTGGGTCAATTTGGCATTTGAGTATTTTACGAGGGTTTGGTATCATACTGTTGATACCTGTCCCAAACTCTCCTTGTTGACATACCCAACCACACCAATATTCTATTAAATGGAATCTCCTCAGAAGTCTCTTTCATTTATTGTAAAAAATAAAGTTTTCCATCTAAAATGGAAATCATAAGAGCAGCTAAAATTAACCACACAAACAGGAAATTTGGATGAAATTGCTCATTTTGCTAAAATAAAGAGGACCAAGAATGTTATAAAAGGACAAACGGCTTCAACTAGTTTTCATGATTGATGATTCCCAATTCACATTTTCCAGCTCATATTCTAAGGGAGTGATGAGCCAATATATTCATTATCTTTCAATATTAAGCCTTCTCTGATCCTAATAATGTTTCTCTTCCCTTAGTCCACCCTGATTGATGCAAACCCACCATGAAATAGGCTATCTACCCTAAAATAAGCCTAGGGCTGGTCATATAGGAATGTGCCTTTTCTTCCATTGTTTTACCTGTTAATGGGAATCCCCATTTGGTACAAATTATGAGAATCAAGCGAATTTAGTTATTTGAGTTAGTTCAACTTTGTCTTAGAGATCATGTGACCACTTCAAGTCAGATGACTTAATTAGAATTAGTTCGGTCCAGTTTAAGTTAATGACTTATGGGTCCTTTTTACCTTTATCTAGCATGCAATTAGGACCAATTTGAAGGCCGCACACATGAGACAGTTCCTACTCTTTCAAATCAGTATTTAATGTTCCTAAAAGTTAGTCAAGTCAGTCTTACAGTTAACTTAATGATAGGAGTTAATTATTCCTATTTCTAATTGAACTTTTAATTGCAATTGGCTGCTTAAGGCCATCCTATGTCTACCCCATTCATGGGATGAATAAAATAAGCTTGTTTGACTCTTTGCTGATTGCAATAGCTATTGAGCTGCTGCCTCCTCCATAACAGAAACTGGTTTGGTATGTCAGATCCAGACTGAATTTGATAAGTAACATGCAAGCATAAGCACCATGTGCGTCATATCCAAGCCGCTGAAGTTGGGACTAAAAATTATATCCAAGGCCTTCCTTCTTTTGACTGTGGAAACAGTGTTCTACAATTCTACTCCAACCAGAGTTACTGACATTAAAGAAGACCACCAGCTATGGGTCTAGTTGAAGGATCCACCTTTCTTTACTTCCCCCTTTCCTCTTTACCTTTTTGTTTTCTGTGTATACCTTTTTGTTTTCTGTGTATACCTATCCGTGGAATCCCATCCAGAGCCAATTCTCCAGCCCTAGCTTCATTAGATTTTTCCATCGGTCCCGCAAGGACTCCCTCTGAAGAACCACTATTTGGTACACCTTACAACTCCTTTCCCTCCATTACAACCCAAACTCCATCAAAGCTCTGACAACTCAAAACCCGCAACTAGAGGTTAGATACATCCTGTCCATCAGAACTTAGTAAGATTTTCAAGAGAATCACCCCTTTACAGCACCTTCCTTCAATCCACATCCCAAAAGCCCCTTGGAACCTCCATTGACTTTGTCTTCCTAATTCTTCTTAACTGACCAAAAGTTAAGGACTCTGATCCTAACCTGGATCGAATGCCCTTGCCAGGCCCCTCATCAGTATTAGCAAGTTACAGCCCCACCTGAAACCTACAAACCATGCGCCCCTTCTTCCCCCTTTGACATCTGAGATTCCTACAGAGTGCCGGTTTCACATTTTAAGGTCCTAACTTGGTCCTCAATTCAATTGAGGCTACATCACTGCTTGTTCCAAGCTAAAGAAAAACTTTTGCCAGTTTTGATGCCGCAGCACTACATGTCTGGGACTCTTGTGAAGGATAAGGGTCAATAAGTACCACAGCAGAAAACAATGCTTTAATTTGTACATGCCAGCTGATCTTGCACCTGCTCACACCATGTCATTGAGGGTTCAAAATGAAAAGATGAGGGAGTTGCCATCTAGAAACAAGAGGTACAACTGATTATTTGTCTTATTGACGGATACAAATGTGGCAGTATAAAGTCTGCATTGGAGAAACATGGCACAAGGGTCCTCAGGAGTTTGGCGGCAGCTAGCCTTAAAAGTCATAGATCAAGAACTTGCTGGATCTCAATATCATGTTTTTCGGGATTCCGAGATGAGATGAGATACGAGTTGATATCTCAGATATCTCCATAACACCTTGGCATCTTGATGAGATATTGGTAATTGAATGCTTTGGCTGAAACCTGGCTATGATTCAGCCAAAAGTTAAGTGCACCAACTCGGCGAGATCTTAGTCCAACTCAGTTTTTTGGCCGCCTGAGTTGGGCTTCAAGAATGAGAACTTAAACCCTGAATTTAGCATGAGGAACCGGACTTTCAATTCCTCCAGTCTGAATAGGGACAGAACAGAGTGCAGGTGACTGTATGTTTATGTGTCTACCCTCTAGAAACCTTCATATCCTCATCAAACATCTGTGGTTGGTTACTTCCCAAGTAGCTCAAGCAGATGGTACTATAGCTTTTCACATCATTCTACAGCTGAGATCCCAATTCAGTTATTTACCATCCAATGCCCCTGTTAAACCATAACACCTCACCCCCAGCCCACAGAGATCTATATCAAGCTTAAAATGTTCAGAAGCAAAGCAATTACAATTATTAAGTAATCATATCAATGTTTACCTGCCAGTTCTAAGCATTAAATGCTTAAGAAATCCTATATGAGTGCGAACATCATATGGAGAAAGGCCCAACTGTGGATCTCTCCAACAGTTTTGCATAACTGCCAGAACCTATAACAAGGAATGCAATTCAAATCAGGAACCAAAACAAATGTATATAATTGATTTATGGGAGGGAGGGAAAGTTCACAGGAAAGAGGCGTAAGAATCCAACAATTCAGCAAAAGAAACTATCATATCCATCATAACAACAACAAACTATTCAAACCATATGTTGGATGTAAGTAGAAAATACTTACAAATATTGAGACCAGTAGTAAAAGCAATTATACGAGAACAGGATACCATGTTCTCCTCAAAAGTAACAGCCCAGATGAGAAGATAAAGAAAGAATTATTACCATATATTGACTAAAATGCTTGCCATGGTTAAAGATCTTGCTATCGAGCGAGATCTTGCCCCTTCCAAAAACCGAGATCTCGGTCAAGATATGGTCTTTTATTGGGGCCAACTCGATGGCCCATATCAGTGGGTCTACCCTAAGTGTGAAATCGAAATACTGCAGAACTGGGGAATGCAAGGTTATACAACATGTAATATAGAACTTTTAAAGCATATAAATGAAAAGCAAGTGTATCAAACACATCCAATAACTTAAATGTCATCAAAATTCGATCCATATAAGTATCACAATCTCGACTCTCGAGAATAAAATGATTGATCTTCCTTTGGTGTTGTAGATGTACTAAGAGTAGTTGCAAGTGAAATCCAACCAAGATCCACAAGAAAAGGGGCAAAAATTGAAAGTTCCAGCGAGATCTCGAAAGAGACGTGGGAATGTCGCCCTTGATCTTGTCTCGCTTTCTTAAAAAAGCAAGATATCTCACAAGATCTCAAACCATGATGCTTGCTCATGAACTAATTTGCTCATGTTGGAAGCAAACAATGAAACCCAAGTTTTAGGGTTTTTTGCACTTGATTATTTTACCCTAAAATTAGGGTTGCTCCAGGATACTCTCCTTATGAACCAGCAATAAGGACTAACAATTGCAGTTGAGAATTATGCGGGAAGGATCAGGTAACAGTTAAGGTTTTAACAATCACCAAGATGGGATAGATTTTAGGTTGGCTAGGTTTTGGGAGAAGACATGGACAGAGCCCGATTAACAAAACCAAGATGGGTTGCAATAAATTAGGCAAGAGTTAGGGTAAATTAGGGTTTTAACAGAACCCAAGATGGGATGGTTTATATGGTAATAGAGTATCCAAACTCACCCTAGGAAGGATGAGGTGGGGAAACGAAGCATGCGGTTGGTCTAGGGAGGGGTTAGGGATGAATTGATCAAGGTATGGGCTGCTTTGGTTGATCTTGAATGGATCTTGGAATCTTTCCCCTTCTTTCTTCTCCTTCCTTCCTTTCTTTTCTTTTCTTTTCTTTTTTTTTTTTTTTTTTTTTTTTTTTTTTTTTTTGAATTTGAGTTGAAGAGGACTGTCACCAAGCTTGAGAAGGAAGAACAACAAAGCTGCAATTGCAGAACATTCACTAAAACTCTCAACCCAAGTCATGGGCTAGCTTCCCAAGACTCCGGGGCATTCGAATTTTCTTAATTTTCAACTGAATTCTTTACAAGGAGGTGGGGGCTTAAATAGCCTTACACTTGGAGGGAAAAGACTTGGACTCAATCAAGAAACTAAATTGGACTCCACTAGGGAATCCTTTATAAATTTAAATCCCCTTTACAACTCAAAAAATAAATAACCACTAAAAATGAATTTTCCAAAAAGCAACTTGCAAAATTAATAACTAATTATTCAGAATGAATCTTACTTTAAAATTGATTCCAACTAGAACTCCATCTCGACTAGGAGTTTAATAATAATAATAATAAAATAAAATAAACAAATAAAAAAAAAAGTAGATATGGACTCTGAAGAATATTTGAAAATTTACTGGACCCATTCTGATGTAGGAGAAACCCTAGAAACTAAGGAACCTACAAAGTGGGCTACTAGACTCTTAGAATTAGACACCTATTCTTGACAAATAGTAAAGAAATGAATTTTGCAGCACTTGAATTCTGATTAATCATGCATGTAAGATAGCTAAAGTAGAGAAATAAACACAATAAGTCTTACTAGTAAGCACAACTAAACAAGAATCAATAGGGAAACACGGGGATGGGGATCTTGGAACCATAACACTAAATTGAATGCAAGGGTATTAAGAAACTTAAAGAAAATAAAGCTATCCTAATCAATATCTGATTTCTAAGAAGGAATTCAACAATTAGCTATGTAAAGGGAGTCTTAGGAAGTTTTTGTTCAAAACAAAACTACTGCCAAAGAATAAATGAGAAATATTTAGGGAGAGATAATGTTACCTGCTGATCCTGGCTGGAGAGAGGGGGAAGAGCTAGTCCGCCAGGAGAGAGAGAGAGAGAGCAGCGTGAGCTTCTTTTCTAATTCTTTTCTTTATTCATTGATTGCCAAAAACGAATTCCATACAAGATTTAAATAAAAAAATTGATCTCTCCCAACCCTACCTGTTTAATTCCCAAAATAACCCCAACTTAAGTTGTAAATATAACCCAAACACAAAATAATTCAAAATTGGGCCCAAATAGACTCTAGGCCCAGCCTATAAAGACTCAAACATGAAATTAAAATATTTCAATAATAAACTACTACCCAACCCACTAAGACTAAGGAAAATACCATGACAAACTGCCTAGGAGCAGTGTTTCTCATCGAACCATAGGATCCTAGCAATCTGATAACCTCCGAACTCATCATCCATCCACATAAATGATGTCGTGGGATGATCTCTACGTTGGCATCGCTGGTAAACTTGGAATTGCTCACTGATGTCCTCATCAACTCTCCCCGACTTTGAAGAATTCACCTCCGGTGAATAAAGGCTCTAGTAGTACTCTAGCATGTCTGGGTCAAGTCGTTGTAGCTCCGCCATCATGATCCAAGTGTTGTTGATCTCAGGATGTCCCCGCCACTTAACAAGGAATTCTCTGTGACCTCCCTCTTTTGTAGTTGTAACTCTCTCATCAAGGATCTCTTCAACTGTCTCAACTCTGTTGTGAAATTTAGGCATAGGTGGTACTGAAGTAGTAGGGAGTGAAGGGGTCTTACCAGCAGGGTCATCAAAAACAAAGGGAAGGGTGTCAAGGTCATCTGGATAAAAAGATGCAGTAGTAGGAGTGCCATGGAAGGGGACAAGGTCCTCTACATTGAAAATATTGTTGATCCCCATGTTAATTGGTAGATTAAGAACATAGGCATTAGCTCCTATTTTCTTCAGAATCTCGAATGGTCCTGCACTATGAGCATGTAGCTTGCTCACTTTACCTTTAGTGAAACGTTGCGGTCTGATCCTAACCATCACCATATCTCCTTCTTGAAACTCTTGCAGTCGTCGATGCACATCAGCTTTGGACTTATATTGATCATTACTCAGTGCTATTTGTTGTCTTATACTTGCATGTAAATCGGATATGTCTTTGCGCAAAAGACTCGGCTGATGGGGAAGTCCCAAAGCTGGACATAGCTGGAATAAGGTCTATAGGAGCCTTGGGCTGGTATCCTAGACAAACCTCAAAAGGTGACAAACTAGTGGTTCAATTCTTAGAGCTATTATAGGCAAACTCGGCTTGGGTAAGGACCTAATCCCAACTGGTAAGGTACTCTCTTATAAGACAACGCAACAAGTTCCCCTAGACTTCTATTAACAAATTTGTCTGATATGTGATGTGTATCTGGATTACTTTGCGAGGCAACTAGAGCATAAACAACTTCTGATTCTTTACACTCAACTTCAAATTCTTGCTGATTTAGTATGCCAAGTGTTTTAGAGCAAGTTTGTTCGATGTTACTATCTTTATGCTCCACAACCTTAAACTCTTTTGGGGCGCTAGGGGTCAATCGAATCTTTTTCCCTTTATATTCAAAGATACAAATATTAGATTTCCCATACGTAGTGACATCCCCTATTATATAACCATGGTCTCCCTAGAATGATGTGAGCAACATCCATCTCTAGGACATCACACCACACTCTATCCTCATAACTAGCAAAATGTAGGGGAACTAAACACCTAAGGGTTACAGGGATAGTAGACTGATCGACCCAAGCAACCTTGTACGGTTTGGGGTGAGCCTCTGGTTTGAGCCCCATTCTGGAAACAACACTTTGAGCAACTACATTCATATAGCTACCACTATCTATGGCGACTCAACAGTTCTTACCTTAATGGCTAGTGTAGGTAATAAAAATATTAGTCCATCGCCAATCATCAGTATCTTTGGGTTGTGATACCATACAACGCACAACTCCAAGCTTAAACCCATATACCATATCGAGATCCTCATCAGATATGTCCTCATTTGGTCTATGGTCTTCATACTCAGGCTCTTGATCATCATCCTGATCTAAATCCACATGGTCTTGCCCTCCAACATAAAGGTTTTTGTTGGGGCATTCCCTAGCAACATGCCCAAATCCTTGGCATTTGAAACAATGGAGCTGGCCAGCTTTCATGGGGAGAGTTCCCAAAATGCCTTTACCCTTGTTATCTTTTGGGTGTTGTGGATTAACAGGCGGTCTTTGGAAATTGGTAGTGTTAGGGGTAGACCTTCGGAAACTAGATTCTCCGGACTGAAAGCTATTCTTTTGAGGAAAAGTCTTCATGGACGTCTCAAGTTCTAAAGCAATCCTAAAGGCTCGAAGGACATCTCGCACTAAGTGGGGTGCAAGTCGTGACCGGATATCTGAGTTAAGTTCAATAATAAACTTAGAAAGTGTTTGTTCAACATCCTCACGAGTACGGCTTCTAATCTTAAGTTCATTGAATTTGGCCATGTACTCAGTCATAGTTAATTTCCCTTACTTTAGGATGTTCATTTCATTCAACAAGTTCAGCCTATAAGTGATAGGTAAGAATTCCCTTTTAAGCCTTTTTTGCATCTCAACCCAAGTGATCACTGGCTCAAGTCCTAGATTGTTCTATTGGTACTCTAATTCTGTCCAAAAATCTTGGGGGCGCCCCCGGTCAAGTTAATCTTAGCAAACCTAAAGCGAACCTCTTCCGACATATTATAAAAATCAAAGTACTGCATCCATTTGTCTAATCCAATCTAGTAAGACATTCGCATCTATTTGGCCATCATAAGGATGGGGCCTCGACCGGCCCCCCCTTGACTATCCTCCATAGAACCCTCATCGAACCCCCTATCATGGGTGTCAAGAGCATTGTCATGCTCATAGGTTGCATGATGCATAAGACCACGATGTCCATGCGCTCCACGACCTCTACCTCTACCTCGTCCATTACCTTGGAAATTATCCCCAATTCTATCAAGATCCTCGAAGCAGTGGTCAAAGTTTTGGAGGTCCACTTGGTAGTTTTCATTCCTAAGTCTAGTGGCTTGAGCATTATGTCCTTGTTGCCCTTGTTGTCCCTCTATGGTTGTAAGTCATGTTGCAAGGGTCCGAACATTACATTCTATGGCCTGAATGGTGGTGGCTTGGGCTGCCTGGGCTGCCCTTTGATAACCTCCGAGCTCATCATCCATCCACATAGATGTTGTCATGGGATGATCTCTACATCGGCGTCGCCGGTAAACTCGGAACTACTCACTAATGTCCTCATCACATTCTGTGTCCAAAAGAAGTGGGAAAAGACCAACCTACCCATTGTAAGGTTTGGCCAGTGCACTTGGTGGACCAGTGGGCTGGTTCTTGGGCCAAATTTTCAGGTTTGAGAAGGGGAGTAGGCCTACTCATATCAGCAAGATTGGTAATTTGGTACAAGTCCTAAAAAGGGGGTTTCAGTTTTCAAGAGGGACATAATTGAGCACTTTTCTACCACATAAGCCCCACTTTTCTGTAGGACATGGACAACCATGCTAATTGGAGGAAGAATGATTCGAGTAAGGTTTATACTGTTGGAGATTACCACTAGGTTTATAATTTTTGAGATTTCCACTTGGTGATTAAGCAATGTTTTGAGGATTTGGATATTTTCGCTAAAATAATGAAAAAAAAAAAAACATCTTTTTTACAACAAGAATGAATCATTTCGGGATGCTTAATCAAAAGTAGAGTTGGTTGTGCAGAATTCTACATAAGCCCTTCGTGATAGATTTTTTAATAATGACTTCCAAAGTGTTTAGCCTGCTCTCTGCTTTGATGCTGAATTCAAGCTTGAATGAGTGACATGACATTTTCAGAAACTCCCAGTGTGACTCATATAGACCTACAACTGTGACCTCTTATAGCCTGTACATCTCTACCTTCCTCTCCTTTATAAATATGTTTGTTCTTACTCCAACTCTTGCACAATGACTCTCTTCTTTACACATGGACACACACACAAAAGGAAGGAAAAGGGGGGGGGGGGGAGAACAAAAAAAAAAAACAGACATTTTAAGGAGCATGTAGTTTATGCAGTAACACCCACTAATTCAAGTCCTTTTTCCAATACCACCCCACAGTTTAGATATTTACTTCTTACCATTCAATCATGGAATGTTATCATAAATTTAGATCTTGAGGAATATAAGAGATTCAAAAAAGCTTCGATTATTGGCTTTACAGTGGATGAAAACTTTGGAAAGTGAAAAATCTCAAACAAAGTCATCTTATGAAAAAGAATTATTTTTATTTGCAGACCTTTTTCCACCCCACATTCAACACCGTACTTGCATGCACAATCTCACAACCTCCATCAAACATTTAGTTAAATGCCTGATGATGGAGCGCACATTCATTGCACTTTCTTTTACTGAGATCAAAAGAGCAGGGATTGCAGTATAGAAAGGCCCCCCCCCCCCCCCTTCCAAAAACCCCCCAAAAATAACCCAAAAAAACATGGCCTTGTAGATCTAACACCAACCATTTGCATAATCTGTTTAAAAATCTATGGTTGAAAAGGAGAAATTGCATACCATATTGGCTGCCTCACTTTGTAGGAGGCACTTATCAACATTGAGGACCTTATCAAAAAACCCTGGGGCATGAAGCCCCAAAGAAAAATTATCTCCACCCCCTTGCTCCTCCTTCATTGCATCCCTAGGTAGCCACCTTTGTGTACTAAATGAAAATTCCATCTGCAAAACTATTTAAATATGAGTTAAAACTATTCCATTACTATAGACACGAGAGAGAAACCAAATTAAGCAAGCATATATCCGTGGACAGAGTTCAGGGAGTATGTGTTGTATTTAAGGTCATATAGATCTACAGCAAACACTTGCAGGTTGTGTCATTGCGACTAATATAGTTCACAGACCGAATGCAGTGCAACTAATAATAAATGCCTGTGCTACTTACAGACCGAATTCAGTGAAACTCCAAACATTACAAACAGAGCAAACAGGCCAAAAAGTTTTAAACTGCTAACCTTGTTTCGGTAATGAAATTGAATGTCGCACGGGACAATGGGCTTCATGGCCATAACAAAATCTGGGTCATCTTTAGAAAATCTGCCAACATGAATCATCAACTCATGGACTTGTTGTTCCTTGGCTCTGAGCTGCGCCTCGTACAACAGGTTCTGCGTTTTACAACCGCCGCAATGCGAGGCGTATTCACAAGGGGCATCCACTAGATCCCAGGGTGGAGAAATTGTCTGTATCTTCTGTACCTGTGCGTATTCATTCATTACTGATTCATTATTCAGTGAACTCAACAGTGAACCGTGAGGAAAATAGTCCCAATTTAAACTGAAAGCGTAAACTATGTAATTATCTACCTCGCCATAGCTGCCCTTCTTGCGAGTGACACGGCCAAGAAATCGTTCGCCAGGGAGAGCCCGATCACACATGAGGACGAAATCAGTGTCAGCTACCTTGCAGACTCCCTTGGCTTTGAAGGCTAGGGTTTCGCAAACCAACTCCAATGTCTGGCCTTTCTTAGGGAAGAACGACTGAGACCGACATGGTGTAGCTGTGCTAGTACTAGTAGTGGTAGCTGCAGTAGACTCATGGGCTTCTGAGTCATCAAAAGGAGGAGGATATGGGGATGCTGAAGAGCAAGAAGCAGCAGCAGTTGAAGAGGAACGGTAACGGACCTTCTGAAGCCATGGCCGCGAGTTTAGGCGACGGAAGCCGCAGCAGTTTACGGTTGCCATTCATTCCCTGCTGATTTTTCCCGTTACGGGAAAGTGACTGCGGAGGAGACGTTGGGGTGGGATTTGGGAAGCGGGCAAACGCTCTTGATCCCCTTTCTTTTTTGAGTTTTTTTCATTTTGCCCACTTGCTTTTGACTAAAATCTTGTTTGCCCACTATAAAAGATCAATATTTCAATCTGCCCAAGCTAACGTTAGCTTTTTTAACATTGACCGTTAAATTTCCATGTGTTAAAAGACATAAATACCCCTTTATTCATGCGAATGATTCAAATGTCCTTCTAAGTGTGTATCTATCTAATTTTATTTTATTTTTTTTGGTAACCAGTGTGTATCTAATCCTAGGGGATGAAAAGATTCTCCCTTCACCATCTTCTTCTTACACCTCGACGAAAATTGCCCCAGCGATCACCACCCATCTCTGTTAGCTACCGCCACCTTGCCTGTTACAAATCATCTCAAATTGTTTCTATTTCTATTGTTGAGATTTAGGGAGAAGGATGAAATGCTCTCCTTTACCCATTTCAACCATGACTTCTCTTTATCATCATTGTCTTCATTTTTCCTTTATGGTTTCAATTCAATATAAATATTATTATTATTATTATTTTCATATAAAAGAATAGATTCACTTATCATTTGCCTTGGCCTTGGCCTTGGCCTTGGCCCTAGCCCTACCCCTACCCCTGATTGGCCATATCCTTGGCCTTGGCCTTGATATTGACTATATCCCTGATAAAGTATGTTTTCATTCACATTATTCAATAAATGAATATCTTTATTCAAAAAAAATCCTTATTCAAAACCTTTTTAACAAGTAAATGAACTGTAAATCATTCATAATAGTTAAAAAAATAAAAATAAAAAAGAAGAAAACAAAGAAAGAAAGAAGAAGAAGGCATTTTAGTTACAAACATTATTATCCATCCTTGATAAGTTATTTTGAGATATCATATTGGAGGAAAATGAAAGACTTCAACGTTTTTGGAAAGTAAAAATGACTTAGTCCAACTTCAAGGGGTCCAAACAAAAATTACCCTAAAAATAATATAAAAATGAACTCATAATTTAATCTAATCAAAATGAATTAAGGTCACACTCAAAGCCTTATCAAGGTTAACATGAAAATCAGGTAAAATCAAGAATAGGACACTACAACAAAAAAGGGCTTTTGCCACGGAGATTTTCCGTGGCAAAAGCCTAGATACCGTGGCAAATACATTTACCCGACGGCAACTTTCCGTCGGGTTTCCGTCGGTTGGAAAGCCATTGTAAGCATTTACGACAGAAATTTGTGAGGGTCGGTTCTGTTAGCTTTTGCCACGGTAATTAGTTACCGTGGCAAATTAGTCAAGTATATGCGACGGTATTTATTTACGGTGGCAACTTAGTTTATCAAATATCCTTTGCTTTTTTGCTACGGAAATTTACTACCGTCGCAAATACTCTCTCTCTCTCTCTCTTTTTTTTATTATTTTATAGTATTCTCATTTTCACATCCCCTCTCTCCGTACTCTATACCTAGTAAGATGAATATATTAGTAATTTGATTTGAACAAACTTATAACAGGAATTATCTTCTCTTGAAAAGAAAGGGGAAAAAAAGAAAAAAAGAAAAAAGAAGAAACTGTACTAAGAAGAGTAACCAAATATTAGGATGTAAAAGGAATGATGAGAATTAATGCTATTTTGTATAAAGAATATTACATCCATGGAAAAAAATTCGACCGAAACATGCGAAATTTCGACTGAAATTTCGCACTTTTGAAAAACCGAAACGAAACCAGTGGGTACCAAAAAAAAATCATTGGTTTCGGTCGAAACCCTCGAAATTTTCCTATTGGGTCGAAATATGGGTGAGCCAGTCTGAACCGCCTGGGAAAATTTGCGAAATTTCGAGGGTTTCGATCAATCTCGAAACTTGGTTTTTTGTTTAAGTGAACCGGCTGAACCAGCCGGTTCAATGTTATAAAAAGTCACCATCTTCGATCGAAACTCTAGGAAACCAGAGTTTCGATCGGGAAACGCAGGCGGAGGCAGAGAGTTTCGACGCTAGGTTTCGACCATTTTTCGAACTTTTTTCATGGTTTTGCATGATTTCAAGTAGATTCAAGCACTCCTTTGGTGAAATCGGCACTTGTTGGTGGATTATTTCAAAGTTTGAAGCTCTATTGGAAGGTAACCTAGCTTTGAATGGTTTAGTGAACAGTAGTTTCCTTGCTTTTAGCTTCATTTCCTTGGGTTTTTAGCTTCATTTCCTTGCTTCTCTTCTTTCCCCTTGAAATTCTTGTGTTTTCAGCATCAAGTCTTGCTGCAAGTTGGCTCATGTATTCCATTTACAGCTTTAAAAAAATTAAATCTTTAGTTGTTTAGCATGCTTAATAGATGTATTCCATTTACAGCTTTAAAAAAATTAAATCTTTAGTTGTTTAGCATGCTTAATAGATGTATTCCATTTACAGCTTTAAAAAAATTAAATCTTTAGCTGTTTAGCATGCTTAATAGAAGACTTACAGAGAATATGTTCAAGTTGGAATGTTCAATGTTGGATGTCTGAATTTTGATCCAGAAATTTTGGTACATAACTTGTTAATGAAATATGCCATTATCTGGTTCTCTCTTCTCTATTGTTGTTCACTTGTTCCATTATAGTGCAAGCTTAAATTGAAGAATTTTTCTTAGTTTTTGTATTTAGATGTTAAACAGTTAAAGTATTAATTCTTTGATTAAAATTTAAGTGTTGGACTGTTGGGTTTCTATTTTAAGTTTTTAACGGTGATTATTAAATATTATGTATGTTTGTATCAGGAATTCAGATTCAGGCACAAGCTTTTGAGTTTTGAGTTGGAGATTCAGATAGAAACACAATGTCTGACATAGCTTGGCAGCATGGTAAGCCTCTGACAGATGATAGGAAAAAGTCAGAGTGTAAATATTGTTTGAAAAAGATTGGATCAGGTGGGGCCACTAGACTAAAGATCCATCTAGCGGGAGGGGACCGCAATGTGGTTGGATGCCCCAATGTCCCTTATAAAGTTAAAGTGGCAATGACAAAGTATGTGAAAGGAGGGCAAGAGAAGAGGGCACAAAAGAAAGCAAAGAGGGATCAGTTCGAGGCAGCATGCTTAGAGGAGGTGGAGGTGGGAGAGACAAATGTAGATCCAGATCCAGCTGATGCATCATCCCCAGAGGCAGAGATGGAGAGAGTACTCAGGATGAGTAGGGAGTCTTATAGACTCGATGAGATCGGGAGGACACGAGAGAGCCGTGGGTGCGGGGTCATCCGGAGATCCGGATGTTGGGAGGGCAAGTGGAGGCAGCTCCGGTGATGAGGAGGAGCAGCAGTACCAGAGAGTCAGTTCCATTACCATGGGCCCCACGATCACGACCTAGTGCCACATCTACTGCTTCTAGACCCATTGAGGCCGATCCTGATGTGCAGATACTACGCACTGATCCTGACTTGTTTGCGAGGCCACAGTCAAAACAGAAGAAATTAAAGCATATGTGGGGTAATGTGAAGGACAAGGTGGGGATGGCCTTTTCTAAGTGGGCATTATATCACAGTGTTCCGGCAAATGCTGCACAGGGGCCTTATTATACGGCGATGGTGGATGAGATCGGTGGTCTTTGGACGTGGGGTGGTTGGGCCAACCCCATATGAGATATATAATGTATATCTCCCACGGCATAAGGAAGAGTTGAAAGCCTACATTGATGGCCTTAAGCCAATGTGGATGCACTATGGGGTGACAGTGATGTGTGATGGTTGGACTGGTCCCACTAGACAGTCTATCATCAATTTTATGTTGAATTGTGATGGGAGGACGGTGTTCCTCAAGTCTGTCGATGCATCCGGTCACAAGAAGGATGCAAAATACATATATGGGTTGTTGAAGAATGTGGTGAAAGAGGTTGGAGTCGAGCACGTGGTGCAAGTTGTGATCGATAATGGCGCCAATTTCAAGAAGGCTGGGATGAAGTTGATGGAGGATCCCAGGTATAGGCTCTTTTGGACTCCTTGTGCGGCACATTGTATTGATTTGATGCTAAAAGACATGGGGGAAGTCAAATTTGTGAAGAATGTGGTTCAGCGGGCTCGAAATGTGACCACATTCATATATAACCATGGATTTGCTTTGGATATGTTGAGGAGGACATGTGGTGGTGATTTGGTGAGGCCTGGGGTCACAAGATTTGCCACAAATTGGATTTCCTTGACGAGTTTTCAGAAGAAGAAAGCCCAACTACGTGCTATGTTTGCATTTGAAGACTGGTTTGCTTGGCCCCAATCAGAATCACCAGCAGGGAGAGCAGCACGGGCTACCATATCCAGTGATAGCTTCTGGGCAAATCTAAGAGTTGTTATCAAGCTTCTAGACCCTGTGGTGACAGTCTTGAAGTTGGTAGATCAACAAAGGAAACCAACTTTACCACATATATGGGCTGCAGTTGAGATGATGAAGGAGATGGTTAAGAAAGTCTATCCTAGGGGCAACCAGAAATTCCTTAACATCATCCAAGAAAGGTGGGAAAGGCAGTTGAAACATCCATTGCATTTGGCTGGTGAGTTGAAAGTTATTAAAATTTTCAAGTTATTACTTAAATACTTAATTGTTAATAACGTAATACTTATTATGTAGTTTTATAGTTTCTTACCATCTCATTTGTTGGCTTGTTTGATAGCCTATTATTTGAACCCCATGTACCACTACAGTAAAGAACTTGGGATGAGGACAGATTTGATCCGGGCAGTCCATGAAGTAGTGGAAAGGTTGGAACCGGATGCGACAAAACAAGCATTAATTAATAATGAGGTAAGACTATAAGTTGTGACTTGTGAGATGACTAGTAGTCTAGTACTTAAGAATTAGGCTAAATACTTGTTTCTTAATACTAACTTTGTAATTATTTATCGCAGTTAAAGGCTTTTAGAGATGCTACTTGGTAGCTACGGTCGCTCGATCGCTATTCAGGGCTAGGGAGAACACCACTCCTGGTTAGTCACTTAGTCGGTTAGTCTAAGTCTTAGATGCTCAATTTGAGTTTTTGACACAATTTATTTTTACTATTATTAATTAGGTTGGTTATGTTTCTTGCAGCTGAGTGGTGGCTGCAATACGGGTTAGACTCGGAGTACTTGATTAAGATTGCCGTTAGAGTGCTCTCCCAGACATCTTCGCCACCGGCTGCGAGCGTAATCGGAGCACATTCAATCGATACATTCTAAGAGGCGGAACCGTTTGGGGGTGAAGCGGCTGGAGGATCTTGTATATGTTCATTATAATATGAGGTTGAGAGAGGAGCACATTAGGTTAGGTCAAGAGCAAGGTAATGGGGACAAGATTGAGTTGGCTGACATCTTTGCCATAGATGATGATGAGGAGGAGTACCCCCTATTTGAGTGGGTCAGAGAGCCATTATTGGATGAGGCGGGAGGTCGACCCAGCAGTCAAATTGCACGAGAGATGGGAGCTGATGTTAATGAGTTCTTGGCCACGAGAGGGAGAGTGCACACCGAGCCTAACCGTCCCTTTGTACCACACCCTGGTGCATCCAAAGTGTCGGTGAGGATAATATTATATGGTCGGATGATGATGATGATGATATTACTCGGCCACCCGCTAGTCGTGCACAGGATGATGCAGGCGATGATGATGATGATGGACTTGGTAGTGGCCCTAGTGGGAATGACAATGGGAGTGATGATGATGATGATGATAATGATGGTGGTGGTGGTGATGATGATGATGGTGGTGACGGGCCAGCTGATCGAGATTCAGCTGAACCATCGGAGAGACCACCACCAGAGCCAACGGTTGAGAGTCAGGGACATGGAGGGCCATTAAGATTCACGGGGGAGAGTCAATTCACCCATGCTACCCAGGATGTCGACCACGGTGCAGGTCGTAGTTCCACTTGCAGTCGGAAGGGGAAAGGGAAAGGGAAGCACCATGGACATGGGTATGAGGATGACACTTCATTGTACGGGTCTTACAATCCCATTGAAGTGAATAGCTTGGCGAGGCTCCATAGGATCTATGAGTCTAGATGAGTCAAGAGGCTCCACTTGTCGGATACCGGATACCGGCAACAGCTGATCCCCACTCGTACGAGAGCGGTGCTGCATCTTCTTCTGGGGCTTATAGTAGTGCATCTTATTGTTAGGGGTTTCCTCAGGATTATGGAGGACATACGGTAGTGGAAGTGGAACAGGGTAGGATGTATTATCCCGGCGTCGATGGGAGGACGGTATATGTGCATAGGGGTGCAACTTATACGAGATGCTTTGATTCGGGGGCACGAGATGTTTGTGGAGCAGATCTTCGGGGTGCAACCCCAACCCATACCCCCTGAGATTCATCAAGAAGGACTTCCCTATCCTTATTGTGCATTCCCTCAGATCGGATATCTTATGCATGTTGATGACCAGACCTATAGAGCTGCAGTTGTCGATTACCTCGACAACCATAGGCATCACATGTCATGGGATGTCTATGTCCATTGGTCAGAGGAGAGGATGTCACAAGCACAGTACTACTCAAGTCACGGGATGGATCCGCCGAGGCACTCCTATTGGCACTGACTTAGTGAGTTGTACTTCCCATTTTATTTTTATTACTAGTTACATTGTATTTGATGTTTAAGAGTTTATTTGATATTTCGAATTGAACTTAAAAGTTAGAAGTTAGAGCTTAGAAGTTAATATGTTCATGTTGAATGTTATGCTTATTTGCTTAAGTATAGTTAACTTTATTGTGTACTTCTCGGTCATCTTTACATTAATGTTATGTAATTTAAAAGACATATTTACATTGATTTTTTTACTAAAATGCATGTGCCAATGTGTTCTTTATACACTAATTAGCTTAAATACAGAATCCCACCCCAAAATAGTGTCTAAAACCTGTCGAAACTTGTGCGAAAAAGTCCTCGGTTTCCTCGAAATTTCCCAAGTTTCCACCTAAGTTTCCCATTTTCACCCGGTCGAAACTTGAGTTTCCCTCGAATTTTTTACCATGATTACATCATTGAATCCTCCAGTGGCACCATAAAAAACTAAAAGGATCTGTGGCAATATAGTGAATCCAAGACTAACAGTAACTTCCCAAGAGCAATGTTTAAACTCTAAAAAGCACAATGTGATAACATGAAACAAGAAAAATTTAGAGCTACAAAACATCATAAAGCACCCTGAGAGAATTAGCGTTATACTTGAGCAGTTGAGCTACACAGCCTACCCAATTCTGTAATCCTCAAGAACTTCAAGAACAGCAAGCAGATGTACATATGTGTTAACATCATTCTGTAATTGACCCTGTGCAATCTGCAGTTTAGCTTTGGTCCGTAGTAAATCTCCTTTATCCAACTCTCCAGTTTCATTCAAACCAGTATCTATGGCCGCTTCAGCATCCGTGTATCTCTTTTGAACAGAGAATAGTCGAGCCAATAAGATCCATCCTTTGATGTTAGAATTAGCTTTCAAATCCAGAAACTGCATTGCATAGAGAACAGCAGTATAGACCCTCCTCTGCTCAGCATTTACAAGGCTGAGGTGAAAACTAACTTTGGGATCTCTCTCTAGATCTGTTGTTGAGAAGAGATATATACAAAGGTAAGAAGAACCTGAATTGGTTACTTACAAGTATATTAGAGTGAAGAAGAACTGAAGCTTATGAGGCATATATAAAAGAGTGTAGAATTCCTTTATGCATTGTATATTTGTATTTGTTTCAATAGAAGTGTGCTTGTATTGAACTTTTGTGAAAACAATTTGCACTCTATGTAAGAAACATGATAGTTGAGTTGCCCATGTACCCAAACACTAACTCAACTATCTGAAAATTCAAATTTCCTTTCAATAAATCTACTCCTATACAATGGTTCTTTCAGAATGGAATCACAAAAGATTGATCTCTCACATCAAATAGAGCATAGCTTTTCCTTTCAAGATTCATTTCTCATTTTATCTGGAGATAATTTGTTTATGTTCACTCACTTATGACTCTATGAGAGTCACTTGTAAGATATGAAGCTGAACTAGAAAATAAAAAAGTGTTAGGATGCTGAACTAGAAAAGCTAATTTTTTTCAAGCCAATAAGATCCATCCTATGTTATTTGATAGTCTTGAGTTAAGGTTGAACAGGGTTTTACACCAACATGAAAAGTCTAAGACTAAGCCAAGTATACGCAACAGTATAGGAGGCATCCCAAACTGTTACATACTGAACCAAACCAACCACTCCTACCAACAAAAAAGACTTTTTTTTTATACACACCCCTGTTCAAGAATGCTCAGGTATCATTCTTAGTTGATGTATCATAGAACCCACTCCTTTCTGAGGTTTTGCTTTATCAAAAACTACCACCCCAATGCAATGCAATGCAATGTAAAGTTGCCTGCTCCATGGCCTCTGTCAAAATAAATAAAGTATTTTACAACTACTTAACCATTACAGTAACATTGCAAGTACACTCCAGTCCCAGATAGTACAGCCTCAAATGAATGGTACCAATACCAACCTTAGCAGCAACTAAATAAATTTTAAACCCAACCCAGAATTGAAATCAATATAACAAACAGAACAGTTAGGCTTTTAACCACCATATAGAATTCAGATATGTTAGGTTGGATTTGAAATTTCACAAATTTTCAGTTGTTTATTATAATCTTCGTTTGGTGTGAGATTTTTATCCCAGTGCAGTGGTGCTGATACCTCACATTAATACTTTCTGTCCATGTCCATATGACATTAATTGCTACTAGGCTCTGTTCAAAACAAATTTGCTACTAGGGATGACCGTTTAGGTAATATCCATATCCGGATCCAAATTCGGATAATCTAGAACCATAGACATTCGAGTTATTTTCATGGGTCTGGTTCCATATTTGTGCCTGATCCATTTATATCTCTTTGCAGCAACTGGGCCTAAAATGAGCTCGGTCTCTGTGAGCTCTATATCTATAGATCATGGCTTACATCTCAGTTGCCTCCATGTATTATTACCCTATAACATGATTATATAATGTGTTGAAAATTTTCATTATTTATAATACTAAAGACAGAACATGCTATAACACTATTCAAACCCAGAATTGAAATCAATATAACAGAGAAGCATACCTTTGAATCTAACAAAGCCTTGCAATAATTTTGTTTTAAGAACCATACTCACCTCAAGTACGTCGTTCTTCCTTTAGGAACTCTATGTCAGCCCTGAGTGAAGAGTAGCCAACCTCAAGTGAAGATATCTTTCCAGACTGACTAGCTATCTCTTCAGCCTGACTAGCTATCTCTTCAGCCTAACTAGCTATCTTTCCAGCCTGACTAGCCATCTCTTCAGCCTGCGCCGATGTTGTTGCCTCTAATGTATGTATCTTAGCCCGCAATTGTGTATTCTCTTTAACATATGACTTCTTGAGCTCTCTTGCTGTCCCGTGTACTTGTGTTGGAGTTATTCCAACTCCACACATCCGTACTCGACCATGAACATCTTCACCTACACAATCTCTAAAAACTTCATCTTGCACAGCAGGGTCCCCTCGCATTTCTTCAGGCAGTTTATTGAGTTGTTTTTCCATATTGGCCTACATTTGAAACACAAAAATCAATTACAAACTGTATTAATTGAAGCTATAAAATGGTAGTACCTCATTTATGATTTTATAACTTACAATGATCACATTAGCAACCTCGTCTGTAGGGTCACGTGTAATCTTGAACAGTTCCATACGAGTGGGAGGTTCTTTCTCTGGGTGCTCCTGACGCTATACAATTAAGAAACAATAAAATATTATAACATGTGAACTACCATAAACAACATTTGAACTTCCATAAACAACATTTATACTTTCAAATAACATCATATACCTTCTTCTCTCGAATTACAGCAAAAGAAGTCTTTCCTGTGTTGTGTAATGATTTTAAATTTTTTCTATTGTTAATATTGCGGGTCGACATAGCCTAAAATATTTTCAAACACACAGAATTAGATTAGAAATATTATTGCTAACATAATTTACTATTTTGTCACAAGATGAGCTAAAATTCTAGGCATCATACCTGACTAGCCTCTTGGCTCCATGTCTCGAGGAGTATATTCCATTGTTCTAATGGAACACGCTTATCTAAATGGGCTAACCTCTCCTCATGTGTTCCGTACTTGTTGAACACATTTACCTTAAGCTCATATTTAAATTCCTTCCATCTTTCATTGAGCTTAATTTCCACCAATCTCCTTAAACTATCAGGGAGATTGAATTTTTCCTACAAATATAATATGGTAACAGTTAGTCTAGCTCTAGGCAATATATGAATACAAACATCTAAATATAGGTAAGAAATATGATACAGGAAATATATCTTACATATATCTTATTCACCGCGTCATCTTTCAGAGGTTGTGGGATTTTCCTCCAATCAGGATAGGATAAAGGAAGTAGCTGTGCATCCCTTGCTTTAACTCCAACCCAAGTCATCAACTTTGCAGCTGATTCGCTGCAAGGTTGACCATTATCATCAATTTTGCCTATGAGTTCTTCAATCGCCTTCCCTCGAGCCGGCCCTCTTCCAGATTTCTTGCCACCTGAAAATATTCAATTCTAGTGAGATACACATATTAACTATTAGTTAAACCAACATAAATTTGCTAAAGATGTTTAATCTCTTACCTATAGACTGCACTCGAAGATGGAGCAGAGAACTCACTGTCACTCATGTTTGGCAACAACCTGCATGAAGTAGCAGAGTTTGAATCAACCAAATGAAAGAAAACTATTATGATGAAACAATTCAATCTAATACAAGGTTAAACTATTATGATGAAACAATTCAATCTAATACAAGGTTAATCAACATGAAAATCAAATAAACATATACAGCCATCGAGATACTTAATGGTTTCTTTTAATGATTTTTGTTGGGTTTCTAATGAGTAGCAGAGAAGCTGCTGTGAACTTTGTTTCGTTCCAGTTCACTAAAATTGCAAAATTTGGGGAAAGCACATACCACTATCATTTTCATATATTCTGATTTATTGTATTTAGTTTTCTAACATAAGATTAGAATATCAAAGCCACAAATACCACTTCAGTTCATCCATACTCGTTTACATGCACATGAACTAGAATTTGGGAGAACAAATCCTAATTAATGTTAAATGGATTCCATAATAATTCTTAAAGAAGTACTGCACAGTGTTCTCTGAGTCTCAATCTACCAAGGACAGATGGGCCTTCAATAATATCCCCTTTTTACTGCTAGGACATGAATCTCACACTCTGGTGAAAGCCTTCCTCACCCCACCAAAGGATCCAGCAGGAATAACCTTCAATACATTGAACCACACCGTCTTTGATAATGGTCTAAATAGAAAACATAAGACATTGTTTTATCAGATAAACAAGGTGGATTCAAGGCAAACATGCATACAAGTTGTAAATGTCAAGTGATTCAATTAGCTGCCACTAACCTGCACTGGCCAATGATCCCATGGTCCAAATCAAAAGGCAGGCCAGTGAAATTCAGAGGGAAAATAAGCATAACCAATGCACTTCCAACATAATTGATTCATGCCAATTGCGAGAAAGAAGTGAAATAACAACTAAACGAGCAGAGAAAAATTAAACAAGCAAAGCTGCATTTCCTAAAGCAGAACTTTATTTTTCAGTTAAATCTTAAAGCAGAACTAACAAATAAACATAAACTCCAGAAACGCATTGACATGCTGACAGAGAATTTATCCATAGGCAATAATATTTTAGGTTGTGTTATACATGCCCAAAAGAAGTAGATAAAAGCTAATCTGTAAGAAAATTAGCCAATCTAGAAGATACTTTCAAGAGTTGTATCACATTAAAGTTATCATGGCAAAAAAAAAGATCAAGCAATGCCAAAAACAACCACTAGATCATTGTAGAAGTGACAAAAGCACTCATACCATATACAATAGGTCAGCAATCACCAACCAACCAAAATTTAAAGGCACTAAACACTTTGAGAGTCCATCAGGCAACCAATAATCAAGAGGCCTCTCTTGAGCAAACATTTAAAGCCAGATTTGGTTGCCACCACCCTCTAACTCCAGTGGTCATTGAAGAAGTTTAAGATTGATGGACTACTAAAGAAGAGACATCCAATCAATGAAATAGAAGAAGCAGTTGAGCACAAATTTCACATCAACTCATACAACTGATCAGCTTATATTACTCTGTTTCCCAGAAGGAAACAAAAAATAAAGAATGATTAATGACTACCTTAGTCTTTATGCTAGTGAAGGTCACCAATCAATCTTATTGTTTGAAATAGAAGTATGAAATACCTGATTGAGCAACCACAAAACCAATGACCTCACACTCACACAAACACTTCAACAGAGGAACACACATAAACACAACTATGGTCATATTAGGAAAAAATAAAATACAATATAAAACCAAGAATAGAGTGGGCAAAGAATTATCATAATCTAATTAAACCAATCTTCTAATCCAAATAGAAATAGTCGTTCAATATGGAAGAAAGACAAATCAGGGAAAAATGAAGTATCAGTCTACCTTATGAGTCCGCACTTTGCAGCAGCAACAGCAGCCTCGAACAGATATAAACCGTGAGAAGAGTGAGATCTGAACAACAAAGAAATGAAATTAAGAATGAACTATCGAGACTACTAGTTTCAGCTCCAAAACAAAAACGGAGGAGATCATAGGAATGGTCGATCAGTAAGGAAGAAAGACAAATCAGGAAAAATGAAATATCTCCGTCTACCTTCTGAGTTTGCACTTTGCAGCACCAACAGAAGCTGAATCACATTCACAAAGCCAGGTCGTTCGCCGCCTCCAGATTTAAAAGACTCCTCAGTCACTTTCCAGTTAATGTCTTTGACCCTTCAAACCAAATCCGCTTGATGGCTGATTCTGCTGCTTCCCAATTCAAGCAAATTCAAATTCAGAGGGATGACACTGTAAGTGTTATAGCATCTCTTTCCTTGTTTTACCACATTTTCGCGTCAATCAAGCTTCGCGCGCTACTTCTCCGCTGGAACCACTAAAACCCTAGAACCACTCTCTTATAGCTTCTCCTTTCTAATGTGATCTGTAATGCCTGGTTCGTGAACTCCAGAAACAATTCCTTCTCCACTGAACCACTCTCTTTTAGCTCAATTACAGGACAAATTGTTTAACTGATCCACCGAGAAGGTAGTTAGCTCAAGAATCAGATGAGGAAAGACAAACTCCACTGCTGAGTTGATTCTCAGAGAAGTAGGAAGTAGGGTTTTATCAGTTTCGCGCCAGAATAAATTGAGACTAAGTAGAAGGCGCGTAAAATAGACATTGCCTAGCAAAAGATTTGGGGTTTTATCGGAGAATTAAAAAAATGCTTATAATACGGTAATTTATTACCGTAGTATATATTTTCCTTTTCGCCACGGTACCTACCGTAGCGTATGGAGTTGGATTATCAATTTATCATATAAAAGAAAGTGCTCAAATATACATGATTCAAACTATTGCTACGGTAAGTATCTACCGTGGCTTATATTAATCTAAATGGTAAATATGTAGTATTTTAAGTATTCGGGAAAATGGGAAATTGAAACTGACTATTTGCCACGGCAATAAAATATCCGGATCAAGGTCAAAATTAAGGACAAAATTAGGATTAGGATCAAGGCCAAAATTTGGGTTAGGATACTGCCAAAATTAGGGCAACGATCAGGTTCAAAATGAAAGTCGAGATTAAGGCCAAAAAATAAAGTGTTAGGGGCAAATAGTGCTATTCCGATGAGGAATGATCCAGACTCAGGGGTGGGGGAATTGGGGAATGCTTTAAAAAAATGTCCATGATGCATGCATCTCGAGGAGTCTTTGCCTCCCCCTGTATGATCTCCTGACTACATATTAGGATGATGTGTCTACCTTTGAGTTTTACTAAATTGAATTAAAAGTGTGACTCTAATAAGTCTCCTATGAGCCCTTCTCCAAATGTATGGTAAAGAAGTATGAGGAGAGCATAGAACTCTACCTTAAAGGTTTGAAGATTTGGACTCTAGAGGAGTTGGGTTAGTAGTGGTAGTCTAGATATTGCATTTTTCAGCTCTTTTATTTGCCATGTAGCAAACATTTATTTTTATTTGTTTGTTAGAAATAGCATACATTTATCAGTTCTACGTCTTGAGCTTTTTCTTTTTTGGGTAGGAAAATAAATTTATTTAAATTTAAAACTATGATGGAATGTATAACTTTTTTTTTTTTTACCAACAGAATTGGTAACTCTCTAGCCAGGAAGGTAGTCTCCTTATTGAGTAGGAAAGACTCACTAGTATCCACTGCATGGTTTGCCAAGATGTGTAACTCAGATAATCCTGTCTCTTTGTCTTTGGAATGAAAGTTGGTTTACCAAAAAAAAAATTAAGAAAGGGAGGTGGGGAAGCAGTCAAGAAAAAGCCGTGTTGTGTTTAAGCCACATGGTTTGCCAGTATATCCATCGTATTGTGTTGTGGTCAAATTGAAATATGTAGTGATCGAACCAAGTGGTTCAACCAAACTGCTACAAACTGACCAGATCTTGGACAAACCAAGATCGAACTAAGTAGACCACATGTCAAGTCTTTTAGTCACAATCAACTCTTGTATAAAGATAAGAACAAAACTCTATGAAGATAGGACTAAGAGTCTACACCAACTCTTATCAACTCAGTTTGAATAGAATTCTACTAACTCCAGAGAGATAGTTAATGTGGCGTTTGGTTCCGCAATTCCCTGGAATCAGATTCCAGGGAATCATGACTCCAATAAAATAAATCGTTTGGTTCACACGTTGAGTCGGAATCCAGATTCTTCAAGAATCATCAGGAATCCACAATTTACACTAAAAAACTGAATCCACTGGAAACCACCTCAAGAGGTGGTTTCCAAACAGACTCACCTAATTCAACCCCAAATATAAATATGGATGATTCCCATAGATCACCATTATCGTGAAAGATTCAGACAGATTCACTTTCTAGAATTAGGGTAACCAAACAATTTTTTTTTACGAATATGATTCTACAGAACCAAATTCCACAGACTCATGATTCCCTACAGAAGCGGATTCCAAGGAATTGCGGAACCAAATGCCCCCTTGGAACTCTATTACGACTCTTAACACAGAGAACAACAGGTAACCGCTCCCAAACAGCTATAAATACTGACATCTTCACCATTATCAGTTATGCATTCTTGAGTTATTCCAACAACTTCAAAATTTACATTAGAGTAGCATGTTTTGTGTAGAAAGAGAAGACTGACTTGCTCGTCAGAAACGATACTCGACCCCTGGTCGACCACATTTTTTGCAGGGGGTTCGTACGTTCGATCAGGTTGAACGGTATCTGCAACAACACATTGTTTGCATCTCTTTTAGTATATGTCGGAATCTGATCAATCGAAAAGCCTTCTGCAATTCTTCTTGAGTCCTAAATTACATGTATTCTCCAAGGTGGGTGATCTTGTTGGTGTGACAATACGTGAATCATTGTCAAATTATCACTTTCAGTTATGATTCCAGGATGACCTTTCTCCCTCACGGCCTCACCCATGAAAGAGCTTGTCGAACAACAAGTGCCTTCGCTTCAAGAATACCCATTTCTCCACGTCCTTCTGTTGACAAAATAAAAACTGACCATTATGATCTCTTCCCATGATCTCTTGCACCAACAACATTAACTTGGATACAATGCTTCTCCGGTGCTAGCCATCTAAGTTGTGGATGTCTTTGGGAGACGTTGGATGATTGTAACATTTAGATAGCTGGGTTGCAAAATGAGAAGTCCGACGATGGGTTTTGGATGGGTTTTGATGAATAGAGTTGAATAATTTATCCTGAGAAGGAAGATATGATTTTAATTGACCATATTGGCTCCACAAAGAGAACAACAGCCTGGTATGACACATTCTTTTGCCAACAGTAGCTCGGCTGTAGGTAATCTTTGATGTATATTTTGCACAATTGGGAGAACAAGTCTCAACCAATATGTACTCAAATTGTTGTAATTTTAAAATGTTGGATATATGTTACTTTGGATTTTATTAAATTAATTAAGTGTCTTCTTTGAGTTTCTATATTAAGAAAGTTCAGACTTACATTGGAAACCGAGATTTCGGGATTTGAGTTTAATAATAGGTTCTTCCTATTAGTTATAATTTAGAATAGTAAGATACGATCATGTATGTAGTGTACAAGTGATAGTATACCATCCAAATGCACATGCGCAATGAGGGCTGTTGAGGCGCTTTTGGCCCACGCACTTGGCACGCTTGCATTGCTTCAAGCAAGATCTAATTTGGACCGTTTGTTTTAATCAATGCTCGATCAAGGTTAATAGAGGCTGATCCATCAGAATCCAAGTAGATCCAATAGTTACATTAGCATTAGTAATCTAGCTGTGATAAAGGAATATCGCCATTGATACATAATTGATCAATCTTGACCATCGGATCATGCGGCCGAACCATCCGACGGCTCATATTTGATCTTGTATGGATGTGTCTATATAAGGAGGTACATATCTGTATAGAGTCATGAACTTACAGAATATGTATCTCTTTGCCTATAGGTACCCCTTAGACACACAAAACGAGCTTTTAAATTCCTATAAATACTTTGTGGTTTGGATTTTGTAAGTATATAATAAAATTCTGAAATGAATTTTTATTGGGCTTTCTTGTATCTTGAGAGACTATTCGCTAAAATCCTATTGCACAAAGTGGTGGGAACGAATAAATTCTTAAGGAAACTGATACGATAGCATGCCTGAAAGTGTCAATGTCTAATCTCCTCCTTGTGCAATTTTGAACCATCTTTTCTTACACAGTTCCCTAAAATCTAATGGAAAGATAGCCACAGAGTAGACAAGATCCCTAATGCATTTTTGTCCAAACATACTTATCTTCTCTAGGAGACAATGGTATAATACTCATAGTAATCTCATCCTCATAGCAAGGTACGAAATTTCGGCAAGATTTTGCCCATAGTTCGGTAAATTGGAGTAGTAGAAGATCAGGTAGTGGCAAAACCTCCATTGCCGAAGTTGGTCTTTGCCTTAGGACCACGAAGAGTCCTAGCAGCTTCATCGTAAGCCCTAGCCACCTCTTCTGCAATGTCGAAGGTACCTAGCCACTTCCTCGTCTTCTTCCAGGGATCTCGGATCTCGGCGGCGTATCGTCCCCAAGGACGCTTGCAGACACCTCTAAGATGGACCTCCTTTAGAAGTGGTGCCACCATCATCGTTTCCTTATCCCTGGAACCGCCCATGCTTCCTTTTTTATGCACATGAAACGCTTCTACCGCCATGAGAGGGAGGGAAAAAGCACCCAATCCACAAGAAACACGCCACAGATTCAACAAATCACCACAAAAGTAACAAAGACCACCACATAAGTAACAAGAACCACCAAAGAAGCTGCAAAATACACCAAAGATCTACAAAATTAGAGTCGCAGAAACGAAGAACACCAGAATCCAGAGAATGCAAGGCAACGAACCGGAAGACTAGAACATAAATGGCAATAAGCAAGCCGAAAAATCATGGTAGAAACCAGAAAAGGACCATTGATAACAAACAAGATCCAAGAAAAAGAAAAGTTGTAGATTGGTTTTGGGTTCATTTCGCCCAGCACCGAAATTCGGCAATTTTGCCCACCTTGCCTCATAGTCTGGTGGCCGGCCACCATTCTCTTATCAGTCCAACATTCTAGGACCCGATCGGATTGGTTTACAATGATCTTCTGGAGGTAAAGCAAGTGGGGGGCTGCAAGAGCTAGTTTTCCATGTATCCAAGAATCAATCCATGCATCAATATACAGAAAGCCTTTCTTTAGCAGTTCTCTTGCACCATAACCAACGACTTCCATCCCCATGAAGTAGCGGGATAGGTCTTCATTGGTAAGAAATTCACATTTTAAGCATTTGGTTGATGCAAGCAAATGTTTTTTTGGGTTACGAATTGAATGGTGCTTTGATTTTTTTTAAAAGACTGTTGTTGGCAACAGTTGCATTTTTGGTTGATGCAGATAAATGTTGTTCTATTTTTTTTCAAAAAAAATAAACAAATGTTTTTTTGGCTATGATTATAAATGGTGATCATTTTTTATTATTTTTTTTAAATATAAAGATCATTGTGGACAAGAAGGACAAAGACTCTATCGAATCTAAGACCTTCTTGGTATTATTGTTTTTACATTGGAGGGTATCACCGCTATGACATAAGCACATCTACTTGTTTGTTAGTGCATGGGGTTGAAATCCTCCGCAGCACACAAAAGAACGGCCACTCTAGATGTGCACCATGTGTCACAAACATAATTCAAGCCGTTGGTGAATTAGAACTAAACCAGTTATATGTGCCCAACTTCTAACTATGTTTAAAAAGTATTAAGATTAAGTTTGCAATTTCCATTTTGCTCTTCACTAGAATTATAAAGCCAAAAGAAGATATTACATTCATTAAGAAAAATCATATGAAGTACCAATTTTACTCTTATATTTTTAGTCATTTTGAAATTCAAAAAATTGCATCGTAAAAAATGAATAACAAATCTCACAGTTTTTTCGTGTTTTTGAAAAAAAAATACAAAGATGCTAGGTTTTTTTTTTTGCTTTTGGGAAGTAGGTTTTTTTTACTACTAGCCAAAATCTGCACGTGCAATGCACGTGTATATACGAGAGAAGAAAAAAGAGAAATTATTGAAGCAAGTAAAAATTTGGAAATACAGATGAGAAAACAATTTTACTAAATATCATTTTATTTTCTTTATTCAAAAAAAGAATATCATTTTATTTTATTACCTAACATTTACTTTGTCCTTATGGTTTAAACACTACAGAATAAATTAACAGTATCAACATCATGAGTACCACATAAACTCAACAGTTCTCAGAAATTACAATTCTAGAACAAAATCTAAAAACAAACATCCTACTGAATTGAATCAAGGGTCAATGCAATTTCCTAGCGTCTCTTTTAGACCCGTTGGCTTAGACAGTCACCCTCCCTGACAGGTCTCTTAACTTGACCTTTGTGTGAAAGAAACCCTATAGCACAATACAATTCAAATTTCTAGTTGGCAAACCATGCAATAACTATAGAAACAAAACCTATTCAGCATGGAAAGCCATGAGTAACAATTCAGACCCTTACTAAAAAGTGTCATTTCTGTACCGCATGATTCAACACACCCCTTTTTATCTATTGACTATTTTCAGAATAGAAACTATTGAAGTTGGGTCTAAACGACACAGATTAGAAGCCTTAAAAAATAATCCAATATTCATATAAGGCCTAACTTAAGTAAGAAATTGTATGAGTAAACCAAGATAGAATAATGAGATATCCAAGTCAAATTACAGGATTAAGAGATCAATGGGAGCTTAAATGGGGGACCAATTCCTTTGTTGAACAAATAAAAACCTACAAATATATAAGTGTTGAGACCTTGGTGTGGGGATCTTCAAGAAATTGATGTGACAATCAATTTGAAAGAAACCAAGCAGCTTGTACCACTCCCTTTAGATCTATTTGAGAAAGACGATCTGATTTCAAAAACTTATGGAAGGTCATGATATTAATGTCTCCTTCTATTAGTAAATGGTTATGTAAGAGATCCTCAGTGGAGAAACCAAATATGGTACGTTACTGAACTGACCAACACTTGTGGTGGAAAGTTTTGCTATCACTTTCGCTTATCTTTTCTCTTGTTCAATACCTATTTTCATGTTTCTTGCACAATCCCAAACCTATCAAGAGAGTATAGTGAGTTGCGCATGAATAATTATAGTAATAATAATAATAAACACTTCAAATAACAAAAAGTCTCTAACCACATATTGTTATCTATAGTATGGAAGTTGAGATTATGATCATACAACTTATTCTGGTGCCAGCTATTCATTGTTCAACTGAGTCATTTTTTTTGTATGATCTGCCCTTTTCCAGTAGAATAAATGCAGTATGATTATTATGCTTCAAAACTCTATTAACGCCATTTACATGCATTAAGTGTATTCAATGAGGTTTGTCAGTTGAACATAGTAAGATAAGAACTTGAAAGATTTCGTTGGGAAAATTGAAACAGTCCCGATGACAAGGCAGGAAAAATTTGATGGGCAAGTATTCCTGCCACACCACTTAGTAATGACCTGATTCAAATTCAAAAAATACTAAAAAAGAAATAATTTATCTGTACCTGTGGGTCTTCATGCTCTAGATGCTACAGTGCCAATGAACCTCACTAAAGATGCTTAAATTTAATGAATTCCAAACTCAACTCTTCCTTATTAAAGTGGTTTTGTTTAGTTACCATGATCTGTTCCATCAATCCCTATATGTATGTTCATGAATTCAATTATCTTAAAACAAATACAAAATAGCAAATTTATAGGATCCACATTTGAAGGCTTCAGCTAAAGTTTTCTAACGTTGGCTGCCAACCTTGCACATCAACCAAGTGTCCTAAAAACAAGGCATACTAAAATCCCCAACAAAGTAGTTATGTAAATTTGAGTTTTCACCACCTTCCTAATGTTTGATTATATTCAAGATCAAATAGAAGCCCACAATAGACTACCAACTACAGGTGGAAAAAAGATAAAAATAAGGCAACCCTACCAAAAACTGAGAAGCCAGATGTTTCAACATTGTCTTGGAATATGCATGTCCTTCCTATCCAACAACATATTTAACCCAATTTGTCATGAAACCAAATGCCTAAAAAGAGAAACTACACTAAAAGATCCCAAAAATGTAACAGGGAGAAGAAATAATGAAGACAATAGGAAATCATCATAGGGAGTTGTTCAGACCATCGGACCAGCCAGTCCAACTTCCAGAGCATAGACTCTGATTGATAGTTAATTACCAACTTTCAAATTTATTGACATAGTTTCAAGTAGCCTAAACCCAAGAATATATAAGAACATACATGAATATCTACCAGCATGCAACAACATGAAAAAAAATAGGTTAGGACGTAAAAAGGAATAGAAACTGAATTAGGGTGTGGCTTTAGGAGAATAAGAGAGGTCGATGACAGTAAGATGCCTTGTAATCGATGAAAATGAACACCGCAATTTGTTGGGGATTATGAATCAACTATTACCTCCCGCCATAAATCAAGGACCCAATAGTGGCAACAAATAAATTACTGCAAAACTAAGAAATAATTGAACTGCCAAGATGAGAAATAATTCCACAAATTCCAAATCACATGAAGCTAAAGATTGGAGTCGCTGGTCTAGAAAAAGAAGGATTAGCAAGAATAAAAGTGAGTTCACAATCATCATGTTTAAACCCACCTAAGTCGCCATATAAAACCTAAAAAATGTCGGCATTTGTCAAAATCAACTGAAGGGGGGAGGGGAATGAGGGACTTGGATTCGGAAGACCTAAGTACAAATTTCACTTACGAATTAGCATGATCTAATTTGCTGGCATGATCAACCGTTTCTTTGATCTTTTACAATCAACAGTTCAAAGTTTGAAGACTGGAATCGACGCTTGGTTTTGGTGATGGTTCTCTTTTTATTCCCGAAATGAAGATGTAAACTGTTGCAGCAGCCACAGCTATAGAGCATAATGTACCTATGCTAGATAGTCCCTACTTCTAAAAGCAAATCCCATCCGCGCCACCTTCTTCCCAGTTGCTGCTGCTTTCTTCCTTGATCCTGGAATTGCAGTAATCGTTTTTCAGCGTCTCTTGCATAGTTGGCACGTTGGGCTCTCCTCCAAAGCCTTCTGTAGGGGTGTCGCTTGGGCTTCCTACGTGGGGTTGGTTTTGGGAGTTTTGGAGGCGACGTTTGGGCTGCTTAGCCTGTTCGTTGTAGAGCTTGTCATAAAGATGCATGGCCACGTTCCCTAACCCCATCATGACTCAGTTAAATCTAGGACTTACAAGCTAAACCGATGGCTACAATTAGATAAAATAAGTTCCCATATTTAATTTAATGCTTTAATGGCAATCACGATCCCTACAAGTCACGGCCCACAACAATTTTGCTGAGGTCCGGGGGAATTGCGGGGGGGGGGGCGGGGGGGGGGGGGGGGGTAAAGGGGGGGGGGGCCCGCATTGTTCTGCCATTAAAATAATCTAAACAATGACGTCCAACCTGTAAAAGCAGCTTTTTGGGAACGGGTCGGTCCAATGACGCTAAACCGGTTCGAGTTGGGCGGTTTGGGTTATCTCTTTTGAGTTGTACTATATGTTATAAATACGTTTTATAAAACGTAACGTACATACTTTGGTTTTATACCTTTAACAAAATACATTTGTATACGATACGAAATGATTTCAAACCAATGCGCGGGTAAATTTTGAATTTCAAAATATTTTGAATCACAAAAGCGTTTGTTTTCTACATCTCGTGTTTCATTTCAGAATCAAAAGCCCCAATTCCATTTTTCATGTTGCAGAGGAGAATTAGAAGACGAAGACGAATTTTCATGGTTACAGCGTTGTTGCAGAGGAGCATTTCCCAGTTTCAGAGGTTCCAGCGTTGTTGAAGAACATGTTGCGGAGGAGCATTTCCTAGTTTGATAGGTTATACCGTTCTTGAAGAAGAAGCAAACCTTAAAGCTTCAGCAGAAGAAGAAGTAGGTTGAAGTAGTGGGTTGAAGAAGAAGAAGCCGTAGATTGGGTTCTCGTTCCAGCGTTCTGCTCTTAAAGAAGAAACACGAAATGGTGCAATTATTCTGTCCTAAAATGCTCTTGGCTTACATTATTCACATCACTTCTTGATAATTTTGTCATTTACCCTAATTTCAGGAGACGCTGTGAAGGTGAAGAAGAAAAGGAAGACAACGATGGGAGTAAGGTTGGAATCGAGCCGTACGCGGTTGAGTTTTCACTGAGTGGGGAGCTTCACGCTTTTGGACTCTCGAAAGTAAGATTTACCGGTGGGTTTTACGTAATGACATCTCGATTTATAATATTTCTGTTGAAATCATTATTTTATTATTTGCTTAAGTGTTGAATTTATAGCTTTCCATTCGGTTTCTGATTAGCTTGGGTACAGATTTTTTGGTAAAGGTGATTGGATTTGTTCCCAAAGTCTGTTGTACAGGTTGGTTTTGTTGAACACAATAGCTTCACTCGGGCTTTTTTATTTTACTAATAGAGAATACGATGTTTCATATTTTTGGAAATTAATGACGTTTCCACTTTTCCTAAACCTATGCATCTTCAAAGACAAACTTTGCATTTCATGATCTCCTTGATTGAAAAAAAAAAAAAAAAACCCTGCTTGCCTTATCTGAATTTCGTATGTTGCTGAAATTCTATGGCATAGTCCATTTTGATTTCAAAGCTGTCAGACTTGTGGTCTCAGTTGGATTTCTATGATATTGTTAAACAACCAAAACATAAGTGAGAAGAAAATTTGTTTGAAGCAGTTCCATTGTACATTAATAATAGGTGAGTAATCAGCACCATTGTTTGTTTATTAATATGTTATACATCATTCACTGTTTCCTTCTTTTTAGTTGAGCCTATAGCCTCCTAAAGCATGCTAACCTAGTGCCATATAGTTGTTCAACATTTCAGGTTTTTGATATTTTAATTTTTCCCCATCATTAGTAGTTCTTTCAATGGTGATAGTAGTTGGTTGTAAGTAGAAAGCATTATCTCTATTCTCAATGTCATGGTTATATGCATAGTTTGTATAAACTTTCTGGAAGTAGTGGACAAGAAACAATATGGTTGGTTGTAGGTTTGTCCTACTGGTGGTAAAGAGTGTAATTACTGGACATGCTCTTCCTCCTAGATATGTATTAAAATCTGAAATGCAAGTTTTGTTAGAGGAAGAGGTGAGAGAATTTCGAGAAGATATCGATTGAGGAAGAGATTAGAGAATCAAGTAGATGGAATATTATTTGTGCCACTAGTTCTCTTTGTTCTATCCTATAATTTGGATTTTAGTAAAGTAGTTCCAAGTAGTGTGATATTTTGGTAGTAGTGTTCAAAACTATGGTTGAGCAGTCCCTCTTTGAAACCTTACATTATTTTGGTGTCTTTTGTAAGCTCCAAGGGCTCGAGTCATGTGAATGAAAAGTTGAAATGCGCTCTCAGATTATAAGCCTGACATTGTACTTTGAAATTGGAATTTGATTTCTCTTGGTCGGATAAAATATGTTGGAGAATAGTGGGATAATACTTGTGTTCTTTGTGGCTATTTGCTTTATCATGCGTGCGAGTATTATCGACGAAGCTTCACTCTTTTTATAATTGAAATATTTATCGGTTTTAATTTGTTGGTTTCCTATGACATGTTTTTTTGCATTTAATATGGTGTTGTTTTAGCATTGGCTTATTAAAACATTTCGTCCATGTTTAAATTAAATGGTTTCGTGCACAGTCAGGAGATAATGTTGTTATAATAATAGGAGCTTTATGTTAAATCCAAAGCTGGTCAGGCCTATGTGGTTGTAGGGGCCATTCAATATGATATATATAATTTGATTCTATGGTTTGTACAGACTTGTGGTGGGGAATGATTTTTGAATTAAATATATAATTTCCTATAAGCATGTAATGATTAGTATTTTGTGACTTGTGGTGGGGAACGGAGGCATTATATTAGTTTGTATCATTGCACCGATTTAAGGGTATTGATTGAAGACTTTCGATGATGTTTGGCGGTTTGTATTGTTTGATCATATTTGTTTTGTTTTGTTTTGACATAGTTGATCATCAAACTTTGAGTTAAAGAAAGGGGTTAGTATTGTAGATGTCCATATTTGAGTCACCGTTGTGCTTGATGAGTTGTTCTTTCAGGGGCAGTTGTGTTATCCTTGTTTAAATCATGGGCGGATGCAATTGTGAAGAGCAGTCTTCCATGTTAATGGAGCAACCCACTCCATTATGCTATTGCGGGCAAGGCAGGATGTTGCTGCTGACTTCAAACACAACAAAAAATCCTGGTCGCAGATTTTATAGGTGCCCAAATGGTGAAAAGCATCCACATTCTTTTATTTGGGTAGATAAGATGTGTGGTAGTGAAGCAGCAGCAACGTACGTACATTCTAGAGCTTCAACTTCGTATGACAGTGTGAATAGTAAGAAGGAAGTGAGATCCCCAATAATTTATGACGACCCACTAGGCAATCAGCTGAATTTGGGTGCTGCATGCCGAGCCCCTACTCATCAACTGCACAATCAGACAGTGTTGGCCCGAATCACAATGTTGTATCATATAGTATTGTTCTTATGTGTTTGGGTTTTTTTAGTTTCTTGTTATGTACTTTATTCAGCAAACATGTAAATGCCGTACTTTTTTGTCAATACTGTAAGCTAGACAAGAGGACCAATTGCAAGAGGACAATGGTCAAGTGGTTGAGTATTACATATTTATTGTTATGTAGTGTATCCAATTTTAGTGTCATTTGGCTCATTCTGCTTGTTTGTTGATTCCTTTATTTTGGCTGTTCCTTACGGTATGGAAGCTTACGAACATTGAGAGGATACAGGGTAATGGCTAATGATAGTCATCATATCACACTAATGGGTCCAACTGATAGTGAGGTTGCAGATGATTTATTTTGTTCGATCGACCTTGTGCAGCAGGCAAGAGTGAGCTGTAGTTCGGAGTGACTTTAGGAGCTTAGGCAATCTCATTCTTGGAAGGTCTTATCGCATAATATAGTATTGTTATGTGTTTGGGTTGTTTTGCTTTCTTGTGGTGAGAAGAATTCTTTGAGATCCCCTCTGCAGTCACCTTTACCATGCTTCCGTACCCTGACAAGAAAAGTCCTGTGGTCTGCTCTGTCCATGGAACTCCTAACCCACCCATAACCCCGTAAAAAAAATTATCCATGACATAGACAGATAACTGTTTGAGGAAGATGAGTTTAGGAAGATGGCAATCCTTTCATGAGACCTATAGTGTACACATTTACTATTCACTCATATGCTCAGTCAATTTGAGCAACCAACCACTGTAATGCTCACTGACATTTTAAAATGAAGACTTACATTCATTGTGACGAAGGAAACATATGTCCCTCATTGTTTTATTCAAACTAGTACCACCATCCATATACAAATTCAACGTGCCATTAAAAAAATGTGAAGTACAGTCCCTCATGTATGAGCTCAACATTCTATTCTTGACCAACCGCACATGCTCGGAACGCTGACAACATTCTATTCCAATCATCAGTGGTGGGCCTTGTAAGCCACCTACTTCCTATATAACCAAACAACAAATATGTAAGAATCACTCTTAAATAAAAATATATGAGCAATACAGAAAGAGATCCGTACATACATTTAGCTTAGTTAATCAATGATCAGCACCACGACCAATATGCATTGAATTTTGGGAGGAAGGTACATCTTTGTATAATCCAACAACAAATACGTAAGAATAACTTTGAAATATAAATAAATGAGCGATACAAAAAGAGATCCATACTTTCATTTACCTTGGTTGAGGATTGAGATTGATTAGTAGTTACACCATTTTGTACTGAATTTTGGGAGGAATGTACATCTTTGTATAATTCAACAACAAACATGCCTAAGATCAATTGTGAAATGAGGTAAAAAAGATGTACAATACAAAAAGGTGTGTAAATGCATTCACCTGAGTTGACCAGGTATTAAAACCCTCAAACGTTGACAAATAATCAGACTCTGGCAAGGTTATGTCAATGGAGCCCTGTCCTTCCACTAGCCTGACAGACCTCTTCTTTTGTGTTTTTTCATGCCAGGGCTTCATTCTTTTTCTGATCCCCTTTTGTGAGACTCTTTTGGTTTTAATCTGTAAATTTCGGTAGTCTTCAACATTTTCTTCGGAGGGATGCTTTGAGTAGGTTGCACAACGTCTACATCTTCAAGCTCTTTGAGAATCCCATTTACATGCTTACATAGTATGTTATATCCAACCTCCGTTTCACAGGCTTGGTTAATGACTTTCAAACATGTCGGAGTAATCAGCCTACTTCGCTGTAAGCAACTTAATTTCCCATCAACGTCATTCCTTGCCTCCCCTTCTCTTCCTGTTCTGACAACTGGTGTTAATTCTCGGACTGATCTTCTCCATCTCATCAAAAAATATTTGTTCGGGATGCACATGAGCTGGTGAAAATTGAGCACCCTTAAGATATGGACACAAAGGATCCCAACGAGTCTCAAATTTCTTACAACTACATGTTAGGCTTTCTTCTCTTGTATTACGCAACTTTGTGTATGCCTTACCGAATAGGAACCAGTCACATCTGCCTTCAAAATCACATATTCAACAAAATTACTTGACACATTACGGCTGTTGATACCGTGACTATCCACCAATTCAAACTCGATCAAAATTTTTTTGAATATAGTTGGAGTATATAACTGGTAAGCTTGATTCAACATAGGTTTAAACCTATGTGCACCTCCAAGAACCTCATTTCGTGCATCAAATTCTTTTTTTCATTTCATTTGCACGTTTTGCCTCCACAACATCGTTGAAATGTCTCATAAACCTTACAAGATCTAGTTTGCGTCCAAGACATTGTTTCAAATCGGCATTCAAACTTTCAGCCAACTGTGTGCTCCTCACACCTAGTGTGAAACAGTCCTTCATGTAACAACAAGCCCATTTATTCCTTATTTCATATGTTCTATCTAGCCAAGCGGTGTTTACAACCCCATGATTTTCTCTTAAATTCCTCCATGCAAATTCAAATTCCTCAACTTCGTATAATTGTAGATGCATTTGTACAAAATTCTGGAGAATTGTGACTTCTCACTCATCAAATATCCATGGTGTTTCTTTGCATTTTGCCGAGAGATGCCAAGTGCACAATGCATGGACTGTATTGGGTGCAACCTCGGTTAGTGCCCTTGACATTGCGGCGTCCATGGTCGGTGAAAATTGTCATTGGCTTCTTGTCACCATTAACTCCAAAGAAAGTTTGAAATAACCATTGAAATGACTCGGTTGTCTCATCATAAAGCAAGGCAGCTCCAAAGATAACCATAGTCCTATGATGATTAAATCCCACAAACACGGCCAACGGTCTATTTTCTTTGTTTGTGCGAGAAAGTAGTATCAAACACAACTACATCACCAAAAAGTTGATAATCACATTGCATCTGTGGATCAGCCCAAAATACATTTGTCAACTTATCCTCATTGTCCATTTGTCTGTACGAATACACAAATGCGGGGTTTAAATTTCGTTGATTGTCTAGATATAACATCAAGCTCCCGGCATCCCCATATGCCAAATCATGTTGCCGTTTGGTATTCAAAAAATTTTGCAAGTCTTTCTTTGTGAAACCCAGATTTTCATTGCCCCACGCTTGCAAACCCATCAAATTATATGTCAACTTGGTCCCCAATCCGATTCCATGTCGCCATTTCTATTTTCGTGGCTTGGGTAGTTGATATTGCACGTTGGGAGCGCAACAAATGTGCAACTTCTTCAACTTTGAAGAGCATGGTTGTGTTCCTCACAAAATTTATCTACTAGTAATCGTCCATCATTATCTCTTTTGACAATCAACCTTGCTAAACAACCAGTTCTAGTCTCAGGACGTTGTCCTTTGACTTCTACTTGTTTCTCTCTTCGATGTCCTTCTTTACTACACACGTAACACCGTTGCACGATGATACTCTTATCTATAGTACACCTGTGCAAATAATTTTTCCTAATGCTGAACCCAATCATACGCGCATACTTGTTATAACGAGTCATATGCTTGTTCAAAAGATGTAAATTCCATGCCTATTCGAGGTGTCACATCGGCATCCATGTCCACCAATGTTGACGAGTTCACTATAAAGACACATTTACAAAACTTAGTTATGAAAAACACTTAACATTATTCAAATTCAAAGATGAAGCCAACAAACATTATGAGATGTGAAAAATTTAACACCAACTTCCCATCGCATCGGACACATTTGTAATCAAATCGATGAGATAAGTTGGAACCTGCCATCCGATCACACATTGATCTAGTAGTATATAGGCCTGAACATTTTGACAGCCGTGTCTTAGAAGAACTGAAACAAGTTGTCCCATTCTACTGAATAAGCCTTTTCTGTTCCAATATAATCTCAGTTCTGGGTTTTTTATACGACTCATACGAAATACGTGTTTCAAATGATCTCCTTCTTGCTTTCTATAACAAATCAAAATCTCATGTTGATCTTGTTCTTGTCAAATGTGAAGTATAGTCGCTCATGTTTACAACATGAATGCAGCAGAGTTATAAACATTTGATTCAAAACAATTTACAAAAAAAAAAATATAGAAGAAAAAAAATTTCCAAACCTTCAACACAAACAACCGAAAGAGGGAACAGCCTCGGAAAAGAAACGTTTTCACAATGCAGATACTCGTTAGAGGAAAAAGCTGGAAAAATAAGGGATCGGACTCACCAAATGCAAATGGATATCAGTTGAAGGACCTTAGTTGCACTATTGCGCTGCTTCAAATGTTGAGGGCAAATGGAATATTCAGATTCGGCTGTACAGGGGTAGTTGAAGAATAGTAAGGGAGAAGCGTCGGAGGCGAAAATTTATCACAGACTTATTTGCATCGAAGTTTCATCCAAATCGAGAGTGACAGCTGAGAAACCAGAGAGGTTCAACGAACTGTTTTGCGTCAACGAAGCACAAATAGCCTCAGCAAAATTGCCAAAAACCTAGAGATTTAATCGATTCAAGGGACAAAGAGAAATCAGAGCTTGAATAGGGACAGAGAACGAAAAAGTTCGAGGTTTCGCGCCTTTACGGGTTCGCGCCTTTTTGTTCCATTATGTATTTCTTCATTACGAGTCTGGATCAAGTGGTCCCAGTGGTGAAATTTTTTATTTTTCATATTTTCCGAATTATTGTTTTTCACCGTGCGTGGGGATGTTTGTGGTGAGGAAGCGTGGGGGGAGCACTTTGTGCACCCCGTCGGGGTCGCTGATCCGTACTCTTCCGAGGCCTGGTCATTCTTTTCGTAGCTGACCAGGCGTCATATGTTCCGCGTGGGTTGTCCCGACATTCCATGTGTGAGGCTGAAGTAGCCAGGCTTCCAATGCCTAATAATGCTTTCCGAATGTGATTAACAAAAGTTATTACGCAGATTGAAGATTATAAATTTGCGGATAAGCTAGTCAGCCAATTACTAAATGACAAAAGCTTTGATCAAAGAAACACGAAGACAATCTTATAAAAGATACAAAATTCAATGTTCATTTCCTCAAAATATCCTCAAAATAAGGAGATAGATTGACCAATACATCAGAAAAAGAGTGACTTAAACAAAAAAATAAGAGTTCCTTAAAGTATTCTTTCCAAAACATGATTGACATCAGATATGTGGGTCGAGCGGGAGAGTCGTCATCCTTGGTTGAACTTGACGTCTCTCCATCTTCAGAATCTTTATCTTCACATTCTTCTTCACTTTCTTCATTATCCCCTTCGATTCATCGAGTCGGGATATTTGAGATTTCTAAGGTCAAAGAACTTCGGGAGGGGAGAATCCCCGAAGGAAGCATCTTGAAGTCAGCAATTTGGACAAATTTTATGAATTTCGGGAGAATATCCGATCGGAACAAACCTTCACCATATTTTTGCAGAATCCAAGAAAGGTTGGATTATCTCCAGCTTCTTCAATTGCTGATGTAACGGTACTCGAGAACAACTTCATGTTCATATTCAATTCTTTTCTTTTGTAATTCAAAATTTTTCCTCTCTCGATTGTATTTCTTCAACCATAACAGTCTTCTCCTTATGATCTCATCCAATTCCAATTTCAAATTTTCCTTCTCTTTAGAAACCAAATCTAAAGACACTCTGAGATTATCCTTCTCCTTAGAAGTCTCACAGAGGGTCAATCCCAATTGGTTTTTCTGACACTCTAAATCGGATTTTTCCTTTGAAAGCTGAATCAAAGGCTTTCTGCAGACATTGATGTTGTTGCTCCAAATCGGACTTAAATTTATCAATCTTCGGAAATTTTCGAGAATCTCATTTCTTTCTTTCTCAAACTGTTTAGACCAACTAATGGCCCTTGCTAATTTCTCTCTCAGTTCATCCCTCTCAAGCGTAGCAAGTCTGGCCCTTTCCAGACCATCGTTCTTCAACATTTCAATCTGAAGAAGTTCATCCTTATGATTTAGAACTGATGCCCTTAAATTTGACACTTCTTCCTGCAGATCGGTGCATAGATCGGAACACATTTCATAATCACTATGTAAACCATCTATATCGGAACATAGTTCCATTTCTACTGAAATGAGCAGCCTCTAAATTTCTTTTCGATGATTTCAACCTTTTTCTCAGTTCTTCTACCTCATCAATCAATTCAAACTGCCGCTTTATGAGACTGTCATTTTCCAAAGAAAGAACCTTCTCTCTTTCCAACACTTCAGAAAAGGCATTAAAGGCAGCACCAAAACATCTGCATCCAAAGTGATGAACAGTTAACAAAAACTAGATAATAAAAGATGAAAAAAAAACCCTTTCTCTTGAATCAATGAACCTGAATAAGAGAAATGGAAATTCATTCCTTACCCCCAGGCATGTGAGTACGAGCGGGGATCAGTCATCTTTGGATGTCTCTCTTTTATCTCGAGGAATTCTGCCTTTTGTTCCCCATTCACGTGCTACTTCCCAGTTCCGATTAGCGGTGTGATTTTCCTTCAATTTCCAAAGCTGGGTTAAAGTCATCCCTGAATCACCATCGGTGTGGGCATCATCTAACCGCCCGAGTACCAATCGGAAGAGGATTGGCGGGTTCAATTACTTCATGGGGGTTAACATCAACAACGGCATCACTAGAAGGAACTTGTAAGTCAACAACTTCAGCCGCAATATTTACCCACGCTCCTGTTGACCATTGGGAGGATCAACGGCATAACTAAAAAAGGGGGAGCAGCATCTTGAGAATCTTTACCGGGGACATTTGGGACAATCTCTTCAACAACATCGGGCACAACATTGATATCTCGGAATAACATTTTCAATAACGAGGGACAGTAAAAATTAAATTTGGAACACCGGATGATCACCAAGTTACGTATCATTGTCGGGAACATCCATCGGGATATTTTGTTCATTTTCATCTTCATGATGGGGAACAGAACTATTGTCACCAAACAATTGATCAGACATTTGATCAATGATATTACCTGCAGCATGTGTACCAATTTCGTGAGCCATTCTCTTCATGTGATCAATAAAGTAAGTAGAAAAGTCCTCACCTGGTTTTTCGGCTTCAACTGTATTTTATGAGGGGGCAACAGTAATATCATGGGGAAGATGAGGTGACATGGGGGCGATAAACGCCTCATCCGCAGAAGAATTTTCGGGATCAATGGCTTCTTCAACAACTTTTTCCATTGAACTTTCTTTTTCAATGGGTGCTTGTCTCGGGGATACTTCAATTGGGGGACAAACAGAGGATATTTTTCTCTTGCCTTTTTTGGCGAGTATGTAACTCTTCAGCAAATGAAGGACCCATGGAGCGAAGTCGACTTCTCAAGGTCCTCGCTATTTGAATCGGAGTTTCAGTAGGGACAACTTTGACAAACACAATATCAGAATTATCAGCATCTTCATTTCTTTCTACCTGATCCTGCTCTGCCGATCAGATGGAATTTCCTCTTTAGCAACATCTTTTTTGGGCAATTTGCTTTTCTTCTTTGAAGTTTTCTTAACATCCTGCTTTCTTTTCTTCCCTGACTTCCTTGACTTGGATTGAGGTTTCTTTTCAGATTTGTTTTCTTACGAAACAGCCTTTCGGAGTTCGAAACATTGGGAACTTCGTATACATCAGTTCCTAATGAAAAACCAAATGTAAAAGTGCAAAACAAATATTAATTTATATTAAAAAAACCCCACAATTTATCAAACAATTTAATTGTATACCGGAAGAAGCCCATGGCTGGCCGGACTGCATCGAGTTCTTAGATCCGCCGCATCAATTGGTTCTCCACAGGGAATTAAACCCCAAGTCTCTTGGTCATACTCATTTAGTTCGGGACGCTTATTCAAGGGGAAGAAGAGAACTCGGAGAGTGCAAACACCAACGGGAACGATAGTTAGGAGTGGGAATGGCACAGAAAAAATACTTTTCTCTCCATTGTTTGTTGTCACGAGGGATGGAGGAATCAGTAAAAATACGGGTTTCTGGACCCAACTCACTCGCAATACAAGTTCTTCTCGCAAAGTGTATGTAACCTCTCTCACGGGAAACTTTCAGAGTATGATAGTTTCTGAACAGTTCTATAGAAGGGAGACGCCCCATTCTACGAATAAAAGCAAAAAAAGTGTAAACCAATCTCCAACTGTTTGGAGTCAGTTGACAAGGACAGACATGGTAGTAGTCAAGCAGTGACTGAACTATGGGAAGCAAAGGAACTCTAAAACCAGACTCAAGATGGTCAAGGTAAGCAGCAATAACTCCGGGCTCTGCATCATATGGACGTTCGGAGGGTTCGGGAACCCATACCTTAGCATCGGAGGGAAAGAGATAATCTTCCAAGTACGAAGACAGGTGCGATTTTTAAGCTTACTTGGATACCACTCCGGACCAGCATATCTTGGATCTTTCTTCTCTCTGAGACATGTCTCAGGTGTGTAAGGAACTATATCTTCATAATGAGCATAAAGAGCGGGTTTCAGTCTAAGGGGACTAGATCAGACGACAAAATATTTAGGGTTTCCTCTGTTTGATCGGCGAGTAGAAGGAGTATCGGGTCGGTTTGAAGTCTTGGGTCTTTGAAGGATTACTTGCAGAATCCATGTCATTTCGATAAAAGAGAGGAGTAAAGATTCGAAGGCGTAAGTAAGAGCGATAAGAGCAATGAAAATGGCGGATGATTACAATATGTTTTCAAATGAGCGAGAGCAAATCACGACGGATGAATAAATAGAAGGACGACGTAAGGCGAAAGAGGAGGTGGGTTCTTGAAAATTTGGAGGGAAGTATAAGGCGTTTCAGATCAATGGATATATGTATTCGTACTCGACGCGTGGAGTCAATCGGTTGATTTAAAAGCATTACCTCCGGACACGTGGATGATATCAAACGAAAGAAGAGAGATATGATAACCGCATGTTGGCAAAAATTTTAATTTATGATCAAATGGATCGCGCAAAGGAGGAAAACGTCAAAGAAGACAAAAAGTAAAATTGAAGAGAGAGAACCAAAAATGTCGACATACTAAGATTTGGCTGATCTTACGAGAGATTTGTGGGCTGAGCACGATAATCTATGGTTAGGGTTACGATGCACGGATCGACTCCCGATAAATTTCTTGTTTAAATTCATAAATGCAAATAAGTGATGGGTCACCCCATCACCAATTTTTCGACTTAATTATAAGGATTTTTTTTTAATTTTTTTTTTTTTGGGAAATTGACTTAATTAAAGCGATTAAGTCCGAGGTTTTGATATTTAAAATATAATTAATTATGGAAATTACAGGCGTTCATCAAGTAAAACCTGCGAGGTGGAGGATATATTAAAAAGTCGATATGTGGGGAAAATATTTTCTTAACAAAAGCGAAATTTAAAAGGCGATGGCGTGCACAACATTACGGAATGACCTATTAGTTCGGAGAAAAAACCTCCGACCATACTCTCGGATAAGTTGAACTTGATCGGCATGGGGCCAACTTTGTCAATAAAATACCCCAACCTCGGTTCAACGTGATTCACTCCGGTCTAAATCTAAGATTATCGGTTTAATTCCATTATATAAAGCGAGTCTCCGGGTCGGCCAACAGCTAAGAAGGTCATAATAATGGTGGATGCTACTCAACCAACCATTAAAACACAAAAAGGATGTTATATTACAAATGACAATAGATAAATTGATATAGAAAAAGGAACTAAGGGGCAAGATATATTAATATATCAGAAAAATAGTGAAACTGACTTTTTTCTAAAACAAAAAATTTAACAAAGGACTTTCAATGTTTCTATTCAAAGTTAAACATCAAAGTTTTGGGTCCGCGAGAGTGTGGATATCATCTTTCTTGGATGCTTTGATTGATCGCTACAATCACCATCCTTACTTGAACATTCGGTTTCTTCCTCTTCAGAATCATTATCTTCATTGTGTTCTTCACTTTCTCCATTATCATCTGCAGAATCCTCAGAGTCAGGATGCTTCAAATTATTGAGATGAAAGAACTTACGAGATGGAACAAACTACGGAGGAAGCGATTTAAAATCAATGTTTGGACAGATCCAGAGTATCTGCGAAAAAATATTATCGGAGAACAGACTTTCACTACGGTCTTGCGCGAACCTCGGGAAAGTTGGGTTGTCTCCTGCTTCTTCAACTGCAGAGGTAACAGAACTTAGGAGAAGTTCATGATCATCCTTCATTTTTTTCTTCTCAAGTTCAAATTGCACTTCTGCTTCTTTTTTCTCTTCCTCAAACTTCGCAACCATGGAAGTCCTCTCTTTTACACTTTCTTTCCAGGCAACAGATAATTTTTTTAATTCCATACACACTTCATTGTAAGAAGTACTCATATTGTCCTTCTCCAAGGACATCGACTCAGAACCCAAAGTCAATTTGTCTTTCTGGATTTCAGGATCTTCTTTCTCCTTCGAAAGAGAATCAAATGCTTGTTGCAACAATTCATTTCTTCTTTCAAAGTTCAAATTCAATTTCTCCACTTCTTCTAATTTCATTTTCCATTCTGCTTGTTTCTCTTTCAAAACCTTGGGACCAAGCAATTGCCCTTGCCAACTTAGCTTGAATTTCATCTCTTTCATAAGTGGCAAGTCGGCCCTCTCCAATGCATTATTCTTCGACATCTCAATCTGCAAGAAGTCTTCCTTATATTTCATTAACGAATCCTTTAAACCCGAAACTTCTTCTGCAAAAAACAGTGGTTGTATCGGAAGAAATTTTAAAATCATCTTCCAAAATATATATCTCGGAACATAAATCCTTTCTCTCTCAACCGAGCAGACTCAAATTTCCTTTATGACGATTTGAAACAATTCTTGAGCTCTCGTACCTGATCATTCAATTCAAAATTACGTTTTATCAAATTGTCATTTTCCAAAGACATAGATTTTGTCTTTCCAAGACCTCAACCAAAAGCATTGAAAGCGGCACCAAAGCATCTGCAGCAAAAGTGATAAAGACTTAGCAAACAATGGATAATGAAAGTAAATTTATCTTAACAATAACGATAATAGTTAACTTTTTACCCCCATGCATGTGTGTAAAGCCCATCAGCGAGACATGGCAGCGGTCTCTCTTTTGTCACGGGGTATTCTACCCTTGGTCCCCCATTCACGGGCAACTTCCCATTTCCAATTGGCACTATGATTTTCTTTCAAATCCCAAACAGGCTGAAAATGGTCACCGAGTCGGCAACACTTTGGGCATCTTCTTCTAATTGGCCGGGGCCAATTGGGTGTGGGTTCACATCTTCAACCACATAATCGGGATTAACATCTTCAGCGGCGTCATTCGAATCTACTTGCATGTCAACAACTTCAGCCGCAATGTTATCTTCATCATCAGGTCCATTAAGAGGATCAGCTGGCATATCAAATTCGGGGGAGCGGGATGAACAAAATCTTCATTTGGCGAGCAATCTGTGCATTCTCTTCACCAAACAACAAAAGACCCAATATTGTCAAAAACGGGGGCAGCCAAAGCGGGATCATGTATAGGGGGAGCCAAATGAGGGGCGAGGCAAAGCGGGATCATGTATAGGGAAGGGAGCAAAGCGGGATCATGTATAGGGGGAGCCAAAAGGGGGCGGGCAAAGCGGGGATCATTTATAGGCGGAGCAAAAACGAGGGCGAGGCAAATCGGGATCATGTATAGGGGGAGCAAAAAAAACGGGCGGGCAAATCATCATCATGTAAAGGGGAGCCAAAACGGGGCAGGCAAATCATCATCATGAAGGGGGCAGGCAAATCATCATCATGTATAGGGGGAGCCAAAACAGGGGCGGGATCATGTATAGGGCGACCAAATAACTAAAACATGGTCATCATCGGCAACAACATTTTCATTTTCGGGAATATCCTTACGGATATTCTCTTCATCAACAAATTCGGGGGGAGGAGCGGGAGCAGAAGTGTTATCATCAAACACCGGATCAGCCATTTCTTCAATAACATCACCTGCGGCATTAGCAAGAATTTCTTCTGCCATATTCTTCAAATTTTGAATGGAATAATCGGGTACTTCCTTACCTTGATATTCATTCTCAACCGAGGACATTTGGGAGAACAGAAACATCATCGGGTAGGATGGGTGACATGGGAGGAGTGAGTCTCTTCACCTACACTGTCGGGTCTTCCGGCGGGGAGGGGTTGACTTTTCTTCCTTTCTTTTCTTTGAAGCTGATACCTTGTGGCTGAAGAGGGACCTGGTGAGTTCACTTTACATCTGAGGCCCTTGGAGGTTCTTGAGGTTCTTGTTCGAACAGGGAGGGTTTTTACTTGACATCACTTTCACAATCTCAATATCGGGCATTTCTTCATCAGCATTTTCTTGTACAATTTCTTCTTGTACACTGTTCTACCTTTTTGCGACCGAGATGGACATTTTCGTCGGCCTCTTCTTACCAACCTTTCTCTTGGTGGGTTGTGAGCAATGAGAATGTTTTCTTTTCTTACGACTTCCGAGTTGCGCTTCACGGGTTTGGAATCACGCTTTTCTTCTTACGAAGCAACCTTTCGGAGTTCATAAATGTTAGGGATTTGATAAACATCGGTCCACAAAAAAACAGATTGTGAACAAGCGCAACAAAATTTATAGTATTAAAAAAAATTTAGAAGAAGAACACGAAAAACCCTATCTTATGTACCTGGTAAGAGGTTGTGAGTTGCCAATCCAGGCATCGGTCTTCGATTCTGTTGCATCAATGGGTATTCCAGACGGGATGAGGCTCCATGTTTCTCGATCATATGCACTTGAGCGTGGGACGCTGGTTCAAAGGACGAAGGGATTCCTTTGTATGGAAACACCATCGAGAGCGGTAATTGGGAATGGGGATGGAACAAAAAAAATACCTTTCTCTCCATTTCTTGTTGTCATGAGGAATAGAGTGCTCTGTGAAGATTTTGGTTGTGTCACCCAACTCAGCAGCAATACTATTTCTTCGAGCAAAATGGAGATAACCACGCTCACGGGAAACTTTGAGTCTGTGAAAATTTCTAAAAAGTTCGATAGATGGGGTGCGGGCCATTTGACGGATGAAGGCAAAGAAACGATAAACCAACTTCCAACTGTTGGGAGTAAGTTGAGAAGAGCGAGACGCGGTAGTAGTCAAGTAAAAGGCTGGACAATCGGAATCACGGGAACTCTAAATCCGAATCAAGGTGATGGAGGTAAACGGCAATAACGCCGGGGCAAGCATTATATGGACGCCTGAGAATGTTCGGGAACCCATAACTTGGCATTAGAAGGAAAATGGAAATCTTGACGGTAAGACGAAAGGTGAGATTCTTTGACCGTAGTTGGATACCATTCTGGTCCAGCAAGTCTGGGGTCCATCTTTGCTTTGGTGGTGTCCAACGGAACATATGGAGTTATTTCTTCGTCCACAGCATACGGAGCAGGGCTATCAACATTAACATGTGAAGGCGCATTCACTTGTTCGGAGGTGCTTTGGGGCTGATGAATTCATAGAGGGATCCATGAAGAAGAACAAGAAATGCAGCAACGAAGGTTCGGGAATTATGATAATGGGAGTTGCGAGAGGAATGCGGTTTGCGGTTTGAGTATGAAGACCAAAAGCTGCGGGTTATGTGCGAAGCGGATGACGTGGAGTAAATAAATACAATATGAAGATGAGGTGACATACTGAAAAGACTCTTGAAAGCTGGAGGGAAATATGCGATGCTTCGGATCGACGGCTATAACTATTCGTAATCGGCGCTTGGGGTTTATCGGTGGATTTGGAAACATTGCGACCGCAGACACGTGGATAAAATAAAAACGATTAAGGAGATCATTACAATCGTGCGATGGGAAGCAAATAATATTTATTGATCAAACGACGGAGAAGAAGATAACGTCAACGAAGCTGGACAGGTGCATTAATGAGGTGATTTGATTTGGGACGGTGACCTCGAATTTGGATGATTACAAAACATTTGGGGCGGCTGACCACAAGAGGCATTATGTGCAAGATCGGCGTTAATTGGTTAAATTGATGACAACTTTGACAATCGGAATTCCAATACTTGTTTCAAAAATTAATGATTTCCGGAAATAATACGAAAGGTTAAAGGTTGATAAAAAACTTGATGACGAAGATTAGCAATTTTGCGCAATTAAACTGATTGAACTGACAAAAGAGTCAAAAAGTAGAGAATGAAGCGGAACGGTTATGATTGAATTAAATCCAACTTCTATTGATTAATATTTCCGAAGTTGATATGAATTGAACTATCTTGATGACCTAAAGTACCGAGGAATGGGAATTTTTCACAAAGCGGTACAAAATATAGAATATTCTCAAGTCATGTGAAGGAAAGTTTCAAACCTACTTGACCGAGACTCTCATACAAGTTCAACTTTGATCAGCTTGCTTGTGCGCTCATCTTTGTCACTAAAAATATGGTCATCCCGGTTATTCCCATTATACACAGATCAAGCGACATTGATCTGTCTCGGACCTCCACCCGTCAACCTAATTCAAACTTCCAAAAATAAAAGAAACAACATCCAACCTACTCAAAATAAATAATTTCAAAAGCAAATACGTGCTTCAAAAAGAATAATTAAATCATACCAACATTTGTTTACTGAGACAAAGTTCTCTACTACATCAGCTGTAAAACGATTTGGTAAAGTCTTGAATGTAATGTGGCAACTGAAATCCACCAACCTCGGTATGACACACGGACTTGAGAAACGAGACAATAGAAGTAGCAATATACTTGATAGTCAAAAAAAATCAAACAATTAAAAAAAAAAAATAACTTTTCAAGTACCTTCATAACGGTGATGGGCGATTCAACTATCTGATCGATCTGATGAAACGGAATCATTCCCTTTATAATAGGTTGAAACAGAACCATTCAATTTTACCAAGTTTGCCTAAACGTAATCGCAATCATACATACAAAACCTTCATATCTTCATAATTTTTTGGTAAATTAGAATAACAACTGTACATACCAACTCTTTACGTGAAGAATTTTTGTATTGGAAACCCCAAATAAAAACTAAAAAACATCCCATAATTGACCAACCAATCACTGTTATGCACACTGAAATTTCCAAACGAAGAATTACAATAACGTGTATGGTCTATCATTGTTTTATACAAATTTCAAGGGAATAAACAATGTTTCAATATGAATGTCATGTTTCAATTATTTGTTTCATCAGACTGTAATGTCATATGAAAGGTTGATATGACAAATAAAAGAATTGGATGTCGAGCATCATATATAGAAGGTGTGGTTCAGCAAATTGCTGATACCTTAATGTTCACTACACCAAGCACAATATTATTCACCGTGACTTGAAGCCCGACAAATGCATTTCTGAATGAAATCCACAATTCGCCTTTGAAGATTATGGACTTTGGTTTCAGTTTGTCGATGACTTCACTGACCCAATTGTTGGAACGTTTGCTTCAATTGATTATGTCTCACAAGAGACTTCATCACGTCAGAATTCCACTTTCCCTCCTTTCTGGGTAATGTCTGCAAAATTCATGTGAAATATAGTCGATATTCATGCACAGACTAAAATTTAAATACATTAATAAACTTAAAAGGAATCCTAAATGATTCCTTAATGAATATTAATTGATAGTTTACAATTATAAAGAAGAATACGATGCGGATTATAACACATAAAACCATGAGTGGCTTAGTCTATATATATATATATATATACCAACCATATGAATTTCAAAGGTTACCATTTTTCAGATCACACCAACATTTGTCTTGTTCGGGAGATGTTTATTTCATCTTTGAATGGGATTAGACCTATTTAGGTTCTAATCTTACATTTATTTGTGTCTTCCAATATCTATTTTATAAACACGAAGTACAAAAGATGGATCAGTTGAGATGACGATTGATAGGGGGATTATCCATATATGGTTTCAAGAAATAAATGTCAAATTAAAGGAAAAAGAAGGTTCTTAAGACTCTGATGCAAAGGAAAACATCAGTCAAGCATCAGTATTTGTCAAAAGTATTGATTTAATGAAATGAAGTCTGTGAACAACCACCCCCTGTATACCTAAACCAGAAACACCTAAAATCCATTCATCTTAGATAAAAAAACTATTATATGGTGATCCATCAGATGCACCCGATGGATAAATAAAACATGCATTCTATAAAAAGAAGTCATTTACAGCAATAACTACAAACATTAATGTGTAAAGACAGAAAAAACCAGAAATGCATCCAAAATGCATTTGTGCATGTTGCATGATTATCACTGATGTAAATACACCACCGACACAACGAGAATGTCTTGTTCTAGGTGCTTGGGCGAGGAGCGGTAAGTGAAGATTGTTAAGTAAGTCACAAACAAAATGCAAGTGGTTTATTGTCAAACTATTCAGTTAGCACAGGTTCTTATTGTTCCTAAAGCTCAAGACCTCGAAGACGAGATATGCCTTTGGTCGGTGTCTAATCTTCAGCTCTGCTGATATCCCTTGTCTAGCCTCTTCACTTGATTGGTGAGAGTTAATCCAAGAATCTCTAATTTGTCAAGGTCACCCGAAAGCAAATAAATCATAAATTTCTCTTTGAAAATTGAAGAGGCAACAAATAGTCATTGAAACCTCAAACATATAACAACTTAAATTACAATAATCTACAAGGGCAGAATTAAGGATATTGTATCAACTCATATTCGAAAGATAATAAATCCAAACACATCATGACATGTCATCAAACAAAAGAAGTTGGAACCACTCACTGGCAAGCCTAGCATACTCTTCATAATTTTCAAGTAACATCTTGCTAGCTTTGTGCATTCAAAGCTGATTCCGGAAATGGCTCAATCAATAAACACATGACAACTCTGTAAGAATAAAGAGAAACCACCATCGAGAAAAATACCGGATGGGATTTTGAAATGAACCTGAATCTGACTAGGAATCAAATGCGACTTAGAGAAATCTTAAATGACTCATTGCAGCCAAAACTAAGTTGCTTGATTCAGAAAATTGACTTTCAGTTTTACATGGTAGAGGACAAATGGATTATTTCACAATTCATGAACTGTTGAAACTTTAAAGTCTAATGAACAAAACACAGACTCACTACTCCAAACCTACATAAGCATTTATAAAGGATAGCGAAGCCTATCCATATGGTGCCCAGGATTATGCTCAAAATCTTCTACTCTTCTTGCTCAAAATCCCTTCTTCTTGCTCCTCTTGCTTCTCTTCTTCCTGTAACGAGGCAATCAAATAAACAACCAAGACACCAAAGAAACATTCAAAATCTTTTGCTCAATAAAATCCCAAAGCTGGTTGAAACAATGATAACGAGAACAAAAGCAGAACCAACAAGGAAAACTACCTTGAAGGTTTCCTTAGTCTTTTCATAATCTTCCTTGAGCTCTTGTGCCCTATCAATGTAAGGCTTCTTCTCCTGAAGAACCAATGAACCATGAAAATGTTAACTGAAGAATACAAGCAAGAAAATATAAAGAGAAACAAATATAGTACTTTTGACAAAGAGGATATGATTATTTACTCACATCATCAGTCATAGATTTCCATTTAGCTCCACCTTCTTTTGCAACCTTTCTTATTTGATTTACAACAAATGTCAGTAAAGTTAAAAGCAGAAATCCACAAGACAAACACATAAAAAAAGGAAACGGACATTTTAATTAAGTAATAAATAGATAAATATTACCGATTTATTTCCATTTGGGTTCTCTTCCTTGAATGATTCTCTTAAGTCATCCCTGTAACCAAACTATACTATTAAAAGCCATCAAAATCAATAAGACAGAAACAGATGGCGGGGGAAAAGGATAGAGACATACATAAAAGGAGGGGGAACGAAGCGAGGATGGCGCTTAGGCTTAGGAGCTTTTAGGTTTTTACTTTCTTAACAGATTCGGTCTTCTTTCCCTTTGATTTGGACGACACAGATATCCTCTTCTTTTCTGCTGGCTTCTTCACTTCTGTAGCTTTTTCTATGATACGCACCTCTGAAGGAAACGGAGAAGACCAATCAGAAAAAGATCAAATGCTAGAAAAATGAAAGCAAATACACCAACGTACTCATCGATAAACAGAGCAACCATATAATAGGAACATAGACATGCCTAACGTCATCTTGATTTTTGACTCAATGCTACATTCGTTCATATCAATAAGCGCCACCAACTAATATGTAATTTCCTCCATAGAACCTGACCAAAGAATGATGGATTTATTAATAAAGCCGGGAAGGTAGAAGAGCCCGAAGCCACACAAGAATAAAAACAAGCGGATCTGAGAGCATTACTCCCGGTGCGGTGCCACTCATTTCGGTTGCAGGCTTTTGAGGGCCCGTCTTTATCTCTCTCCTCTCGTCTTCTCATCATCTTTGTCTTCCACACCTCCTCTTCGGCTGCTTCTCTGCAATCATCACAAACGAAATATCTGGAATCCCTGTTCAGACTTCTGCTTTTCTATCCTTTCAGACAAATAGCTTTGTGGTACAATGGAATGGGTGAAAATTTACATATATCTTCAAACCAAGAAAAAGCTTGGAGATTCTAAAACTATGAACATGCAAGTTCGCCTTCGTCGACCTGAAAGCCCCAAGTTCGTCTTCGTCTTCGTCTTCGTCTTCTCCTCTCGCAAGTTCGTCCAAAATTTCTCCCTCTCCAAGTTCGCCTTCGTCAAGCCCCCCCCCCCTCCCCCCCCCCCCCCCCCCCCCCCCGTCCAAAATTTCTCCTCTCCAAGTTCGCCTTCGTCAAGCCGCAACCCCCAAGTTCGTCTTTGTCTTCGTCTTCTCTCCTCTCGCAAGTTCGTCGCCAAAATTTCTCCTCGCAAGTTCGCGCTCGTCAAGTTCCGCAAGCCCCAAGTTCGTCTCGTCTTTGTCTCGTCTCTCCCTCTTTGTCCAAAATTTCTTCTTCTCCTCTGCAAGTTCGTGTTTAGAGTTGTCAGGCTTTTGATTTTGAAATGAAACCAAAGCTTCTCCAAGATGCGATCAACGAAGCGAGTTCATTCTCAAGATGAGCAACTGTTTTCGATCAACGGAAGCGAGTTCGTTCTCAAGAGCGAGAGGGCTTGCTTTGTTCTTCTCCAGATTTTCGAGCTCCAAATCGTAAAATGAGTTGGGCGAGGTGAAAGCCATGGGTTTTGGGTATTTTCAAAACATTTTGAAAAGCTAAATTGAACCGCGCTCCTTTGTTTTTGAATGGTTTTTGAATTCGTATATACGAACTTGGGGTATTTTGTGTTTTTAAAACGTATTAACCAAACTTGTATGAAATACCAATACTTCGATTACATAAACCACCCGAACCGCCCAACTCGAACCGGTTTAGCGTCATTGGACCGACCCGTTCCCAAAAAGCTGCTTTTACAGGTTGTTTAGATTATTTTAATGGAAGAACAATGCGGGCCGTCCGATCTAATCGGACGGCTCGCTTGACGGTCCTGCGCATTGAATTACCGGCCCCTGTGTGCCACGTACGTCGTGGAGCATGTGATGCCTCGTAGACACAAGGCGTTGGATTATATTAGATCTTACTCTCTCCGAACATAATTGGCTTTATTTTAACGTTTTATTTAATTAAATATTCACATAGCGTTTTGAGCGACTGAAATTCAATAAAATTCATATCGCGTGCGTAAAACGGTGATCATCACAGGCATTAATACGTCACAACGCACCATTCAAACACCATTCATTCATTCATGTCCCAACGGTCGGCCGTTCCCGAGAGTCTGATCGAGTCCACGAAACAACTTAGCCGCGAAGGCTTCGTGTATCTCTCTCCCTTTTATGGATAGAGACGATGGATAGCCGCCTTTTAGTTTTACTTCTTTCATCTTTGAATAAAAGAAGATTCCTAAAAAAGACCTCTCTCGCTAACTCTGTGGCTTGGAGAATAGCCTTAGCGACGAAGCCTTCTCCTCTTTCTTTCTCTCTGTCTCCCAGCTAGTCAAGTATATAAAGGAACCCAATTAGCAGAAGCAGCACCACCACGAACAACGAAGCAGCAGCAGCAGCAATGGAACAACGAACCAGCAGCAGCAGCAGCAGCGTTAATAATCTCTACGTTCTACCGGAAGATTGTATCTCCAACATTGTATCTCTCACATCTCCCCGAGATGCCTGTAGGTCCTCGGTGATCTCTTCCGTTTCCCGGTCGGCGGCGGATTCTGATTCCGTATGGGAGAGGTTCTTACCTTCCGACTATCAACAGATCTTGTCGTCCTCCTCCGTGTCTCCCTCGCCGTCCGTTTTTTCGTCAAAAAAGAATCTTTATCTCTATCTCTGTGACAATCAACTCCTCATAGATAAGGGTACAAAGGTAATTAACATTAACCGTCTTCTTCAGTTCTTCCATGGATGGACAGATTATTTAAATTATGCCACATTAGGAGGAAAAATAAAAAATCAAAATCAAAGAAGACAATCCAGAAAACCTCCACAGTTGCTTTATTTTTTGAAGGAGGACCATCAAACTAAACGACGCCATTGTTTTTCTTTTCATGTCTTGTGCAGATCTTTACGTTGGAGAAATGCAGCGGGAGGAAATGTTACATGATTGGAGCGAGAGCACTCTCGATTGTTTGGGGAGATACACCTGCTTATTGGAACTGGCGACCTCATCATGAATCCAGGTATCTCTCTAAACCTATTGTAACGTTCCATTATCAAAACTCACAGCCACAGGTGAAGTGGGGCTGACACATTGCCTTATTTAATGTGTTTTGGAGATCAAGGCGTTTAACTATTATCCCTACTCACTAACTTGATGAGACGAGGGTTTTCTTCCCCAATATACGTGAGCACTAATTTGATAAGATGAGGATTTTCATATGCAGCATATGTTATCACTAAGTTGATGAAATGAGGGTTTCTTATTATCATAGACAGATTCTCTAACCACATAAAACCTTGTTTGTTTTTTTTTTTCTCTTTTCCCCTTATTCTTCATTTCATTTCATTTCATGAGAGGATGAGTTTTAAAAGTGTTTATGCTTATAATGACCTTTTATTGCTGCAGGTTCTCAGAGGTTGCCGAGCTCTTAAGCGTATGCTGGCTTGAAATCCGTGGCAAAATGGAGACACGATCGCTATCTCCAAACACGATATACGTAGCTTACCTGGTGCACAAGTTCACTGAATCAGCCTATGGATTCGAGTTTCCACCAGCAGAAGTTTCAGTCAAAGTAACAAATAATGAAGGTCGTGAAGAGGAAGAGAAGAAGCCAGTCTATTTGAATCCAGTAGGAAGACGGAGGCGGCAGCTTGGAATTTACAAGAGACTTGGAAGTTTTTCAAGGAGTTTGTTATTCAGTTATTCGTTGAGACCTCAGGATCTATTGCTGGGAGAAGATTCAAAACCAGAACCAGAACCAGAACAAGAGCTAGGGGAGGTACCAAAGAAGAGAGAAGATGGGTGGTTGGAGGTAGAGATGGGTGAGTTCTTCAACAAAGAAGGTGAAGATGGAGAAGTTGAGATGTCTCTCATGGAGGTCAATGGTGGTAACTGGAAAGGTGGTCTAATCATCCAAGGAATCGAAATCAGACCCAAAAACACATCAGTAGAAACCACTCATCCATCTGGGTCTGGTGCATTCAGATAAGATTTTTATTAATTATATTCTCCATTTTGGAGACCATGTGAAGAGGTTCTTCATTTTCTTATTCTTATATTTGTTTATGCATGGGTTGGAGCTGCATATTTCAACGTGAAGATGACCTAAAAAGTAGAAAACCTTTATGTGATACTCTATATACTAGACTTTGAAGTTTCTTCTTTTAAAGAGTTTTCCAAATTCCACCAGCTTGTACTTCCATTAGTGTTGGATGTCTATGTCAAAAGCTTCACCAATCTTGCTGAAATGACTAGGAGATCCTACTCTTTTAATTACTCTAATTGGAAAAGAAAATAAAACTTCGATCTCCACTTAGTCATTGTCAATGTGATGAGCTCCGAATGATTCTTCAAAGACAAACTTTTTTGTATTGGATGGTTCTCATTGTAAACGAATATTATCATATGAAGATTATCACAATGGATGCTTCTTTATCATAAACGAATATTATCATATGAAGATCAATATCACAATAGATGCTTCTCATTATAAACGAATATTATCATTTTATTTTGGTTGAAGTGTGTTATGCTTAACCATATTTCAGACTTCCGAACCAGAGCGAAACGTATGAATCAGGCTCAACCAGGTTTGGCATAGTTGCTTCCTAGACTTTAGTACTTTTTGGAATTTAGTCTCCGGGTTAGCCACTTGGTAGTTTTACTTTCCGGACATATTGCTTGGACTTCTTGACCCTCACTTGTCAGCAAGATCTTAGCAGATACGAATACTTCTTATACAATTGTGCGCTTGCTAGAGCATTAAATTCAACATTTAATGCACCGTCCCTATACAATTAATGGTCTACGCTTATCAAGAGATATGCTAACGCGCCAAAATCCCTATGGATATTGCTTCTTGCTGGCTTGTCGAGAGTTTAGAACAACACATGTCACATTAGGTGTCAACTTTTGCAAAGGTCTATATAGATCTTGTGATGCACGCCTAGAGCATGCGATTATTAGGAATTTTATTTGGCCATCCAATGGCCAGCATCAATTGTCTCCAAGGTTTGCTCCAACTACGTCACTTGGACCTTCGTTTGCTAAGCCAAGTTAAGCCTGAATTAACTCTTGTACCTACCCAAGAGAACTTCATCTCTTCGGGCATTTACTCCTCCCTGAGAGGAACTCTGTTATCCTAAATCTAACTTCACCATCGGAGGCGGCTTCCCGTCCACAGAGGCGGCCCACTCTCACATGTTTCTTTGTTCATAGATCCCTGGTCCTATATGCTTCTTGGCTGAACTGGAGTTGCAAGATTTTGGAGCAACATTTGTCACCGTATGTGGGAAGGAAAGTTATTCATTCTTTCATGTGCTTACAATACCTCAGTAAAAATGGCAGGAGATAATTTAGACAATAATGGTTCCAAGTCTCAAGGACGTGCATGTGGTGGGAAGAAGAAAGTGAACCCTTGAAAGGATGGTCCATCCAAAGATACTTCTCTCATCCATCCACACGAAGTGCAAGTCTAGGACCATGGAGCTGCCTTAAATGTTGGTCTTCCCCTGCAGGGAACAACCTCAAACCCGTATATGACCTTACTTAGGTGCAAGCCCTAGAAAGGAGAATGATGGGTGCTTTCCAGACCATGGTGACCCAATGGAGCCATCTCATGCCACCAAGGGGCCCTATGGTAGCTCTTCTGGAGACAGTGGTACCCTCCCCTTTCGATCAGCAAGATGGGGCCCGGGGAGTTGGAGTAGCTTTGCTCCCCCCACTGACTTCATGAGGATCAGAGAGGAATAAGAACTGAGGAGAGGTCATCAAGGAGGAGACCATTGTTCTTTTTCAATAGACTAGGAGTACCACATGCTCAACATTCATTTCCAGATGCTGTTGCAAGAGATCACCAACCTCAAAAGGGCAAGAAAAGCCAAAAGGAGCACAATGCAAAGTCGAGTGCTTCGATGAACATGGATGGAGGATTCCAAAGGCCTCATCGTGGAAGAGATGATAACCTCTACCAACAGATCAGGGCTATAAATGAACATTTGTGCCAGTTGGATCGGAAAATCCTAGATGACATGCATGAGGTACTATCCCCAGGACCCATTCATCCCCGAGATCATGGCAGCTCCATTGCCCTTAGGGTTCAAAATCCCATCTTTCTCTTTGTATAATGGTTCGGCTGGTCCCATGGCACACATTAGTCACTTCAACTCTATCATGACTATGTGTGGTGGGGGTGATGCCACCAAGGGTAGATGATTTCCAGCAGGGGCGGACCCACTAAGGGGGCGAGAGGGGCCATGCCCCCCCCCCCGGATTTTAAAATTTTGTTAATAATTCTCTTAGTTTCTCGATTTTATATTAATTTTCTTCATTTTTTTCAGTTTTATTCTCTTCTTACATGTGAAATGTCACTATTTGCCCCCCCCCCCTCAATATTGCGAACAATTTTTAAAGGTAAAATAATGGATATATCTGTCATCCCTAGTTAAAAACTAACTCCTCAATCCCTATTTATTCTCCCCTCTTCTCTCTATTAGGTTTTTTATTAAAAACTATATTATCTATATGTTAAGTTTCAAAATTAGTTTTTGCATTTCTTATATTTAATTGTTTTGTTTGTGTGTGGGACCCTTGTGGTAAGGGTGGTAATGAGGCACCATGAGTAAAGGAGGCCCTTCATGACCTTGGTTATGAGGCTCTTCATGACATTGGTCATGGGTCTTAAAGGTCTTGATCATGGTGATGAGGTGGGCTAACTTGAATGGTGGAATTACTCAAATTCTAACTCTTGACCTTCATTTCTCATTTCAACTTCATGACCATTCATGGCCATTACCATGAATGGGGGTTAAGGTCTTTGAATGGGTTAAAGCCTATTCATTCCAAAGAAGTGAATATGAGAGTTACTTCCCCAAGTAGTGGGGAGGTTAGGTCAAGGGGGTTTATTCACATTAGTGGAGGAGGGACAAACCATTGATTCTCCATTAGTAGAGAATTGATTCTCCCCTTGTGAGGAGGTGTGGTTTGGGCCTATATAAACCCAACCCTTCCTTGCATATTGGGTGCAATTGAGACACTCCTCACTCACATTGTTTGTTTTACAAAGTTCACTTCTTTCTTGAGTTGTGTAAGTGTTGTGCTCTAGCTTTTGGCTCCTTGAAGGGACTAAAAGAACTACCTCATCTTCTAGTTGGAGGTTTGCTTTATCTTGGAGGTGGTGGTGCGAAGAACCCTTGGTAGTAGGGTGCATCAATTACCTTAAAGACAGCATCAAGGTGTGACTCAACCTCATCGATCGGTGGTTCGTTCGGTTGCAACTACAAGCTCTTCGGATTTGCTAAAGATCTTCATCTCTCAATTGTATTGCAATTTCATTTTTTGTATGTTTGAAGAATTTGTAATACAATTACCCCAACACTCTCTCACATCTTTTCTTTCTATTTATTTTCTTCTCTTCCTATAAACATGGGTTAAAGAAAGTATTTGAAAAAAAATCTTATTAGAAATTCAAAATGTCATTCCTAATTAGAAACTAACTCCTCAATCCCTATTTATTCTCTCATATCTCTCATCTCTCCTCTTTTCTTCTTATTTGTTCTCTTCCGTTTCCTTTTTCCTATTTATTATTCTTCAACTTTCTATAAGCGTAGGTAAATTTGGGAAAAAAATCTTCTTCATAATTAGGTACTCTTTCTCTTTCTCAATTTATTTATTGTTTATATTTTTTTCATTTTTTTTTGTTATTCTTTATTTGATTTTAAATTCTTTGTTTCTTTATTTCTTTTGCAATTTGTGTTATTTAATTATATATTGTAAATAAAATGTCTATAATTAGTAAAGTAACTAACTATCATTGGTTTGCATCTCTTACCTAAAAGAAATTTGGTTTGCATCTGACTTTTATTTTTTTTGTAATGATGCTTTAATTTATATATTATCTTGTTGAAAAAAAAATATCATTATCAATAATTTACTTATTTTTGTCAAATATGTGTGGGTCCCACAAAATATAAGTGGGCATATTCCTTAATATAATAAAATAATTCATAGGTGGGACCCCCAATGGGTCTTATAAGGGCCATACAATATGTGTGGCGAAAAAACATTTGTGCTTCCCCAATATAGACTTCCATTCTTCGGCCCACCCCCAATATTGATTCCTGGGTCCGCCCCTGATTTCCAGCTTCCCTAACAAGCTAGCCCAACAACAACATGGATCTATCTTTTACCTAGACATTTCATTCACAACTTCATTGAGCTGGGTTATGTCTTTGCTGCACAGTTTAAGAGTGGAATCAAGAAGGACAAGACAGAAGACAACCTCTTACTGTTTAGACAAGGCTGCTCTAAGTCCATCCGAGACTTCATAGCTTGCTTTAATAACATACCTATCCTAATAAAGGATCTTGATGATAAAATGGCCTTCACTGCCTTGAAGAGAGTAGTTACTAGTGAAAGGTTGTGGCCTCCATTGTGGAGAAAAAGCCCAAGACCCTAGCTGAGTTGTTGGACTTGAGTTATGAAATGGCCATCGTGGAAGAAGTCTTGGAAACCAATAGAAGTGGCTACAAGAATGAAGGGAAAACTTACAAGAATAGTGATTGAGAAGTGTCACATCCCCCCAGCTGGTACCCTACCTGAAATACCAAGAGGTGTGATCCACAGTCCCGAAGATCAAGTCTCAGACAATCATCCTCCCATTCCACACAATAGTACAATCATGAGCAAGAATCAATCATTGTATTAATGTAATTGAAGATAAAATAAAAAGTAATAGAGTGCGGAAGAATAATCAAATCTAAGGTATACAACTTAAAGAATAACTAAAGACTAACATTGTTCTAAATATTACAAAAAATATGTATTCTTAAGCAATATATAGTTTCTAAACTAAAAAAAATAGCTCTTGCCCTCCTTTATTCTAGACATGTCCCAAAGTCATATTGATCTAATCCTGTCCTCACAAGTTGCTACCTCATTAATCATCTCCCTAGCAAAACCCTTAATTACGAGGCCCTAGTGGAAGAGCTTTATGGTCATAAGATTGATATTTCTCACTTCTGGGTGTTTAGTGTATCTATTGTTTTCACTCCCAAATTTGGAAGGGACTTGATCCTCGCGTGGACAAGTTTATCTTTGTTGGCTGTTCCTCTACTAGAAAGATCCCAATGCAAATTGTTCTTAATATATCATGTGATGTTATATTTGATGCGCAACACATGTTCTTTCTCATTAGGCTCCAAATTCAAGGGGGATAACCATTCATTTGATAATAGCGACTTGAAGGTTGAAGAGTTTGCACCTGTCCCTCTTCCTCTTCCAACTACTGAGAGTGATTATGGTAATATAAAAAATCATGACAATGATGATATCAATGAAACTATTACTGAAACTATCACTACACCTCCAATTATTGCTCCAGTTGCTCCTACAATTCTTCGTAGATCCAATGAGTTCTCAAGCCCTTGACTCGTCTTAAGGATTTCTTCACCAACCATTCATGCAATATCCTATTCAAAAGTGTGTGAGTTATGATCATATTTCTCTGAAGTTCTTGAGTTTTCTATATGCTATTGACTCTAAAAAGTTAAGGAACCAAGTTTTTGGAAGCCAAAGAATAAAAAATAAAGAATAATAAAATAGTAATAAAAAAGGTTGTTAATTTGGGTTAAACTTATGAATGATGAGCTACAAGCCCTTGCCAGATTAGAAGCATAGTTGGGCCGGAGTTTGTTCAATTGCAAGATGGTAAGCATTGTGTTGGATGGTGATGGATTTATAAATAAAATAGGGTAATTTTCATATGGACCCCTAGAGGTTTGGTCCTGATGCATCCAAAATCTGCTCAGCCCTTAGATCTTCTCGAGATGACCTACAAAATGAAAGCGTCAGATGTGGCCCGACCGCAAGGGTCGGGAGTCCACCTCCGAAGGCTAAGTCAGTTGATGAACTTAATCACAAATGGCTCTGCTAGAAGCACAGAGCTAAGGAATGAAGAACTGGGAAAGATGATTTAGATCGTGAGCCCCTGATAGTTTACGTCTACCAGTGTGTATATCAATCTCTGTCCCTCACCTCGTATGGCAGTGAGGTTTATATAGAGTGTACCTACGAATCTCCTTCATTGGATGCACTTGAGCCTTCTTCGAGTAGTCGTTGGATCTTAACAGTTAGATCCGTTGAGCGATAGACTTCTACTAGTTTGGACTAGTAGAGGACTCCTGAGATAACCTTTAGGTTATGCGATGTTTATCCCTTCGATAATGATTAGCTGCAGCCGTCAATTCAAGTCTGCCATCATTAGAGTAATTAACCTAATTCATAAATTGAATTAGGGCGTGCTTGTAGCTGAATAAGTTTTCTTCCTCAGCAAGCCATCTTACGGATTCGGTTCGCTCGGGAGCGAGTCGATTCCTTCTGTCTTGACTGGAGTCGAGGATCAAACCAGGTATGAACCCGGTTCGATCATATTTTCTCCATATCACGAGCCCCCCAGACCAAGCGTTCGGTCTATCCCGAGGGCTTGGTTTTTAACTGGGTTCTTCGTCAAGCAATAGTCTCTGCGTGTTCCATTAAATGTCATATCACATTTAATGCGGTGGTCACTTTTCCTCGAGCGTTGTGAGGGTAAGGCCACGTGTCTCCTTGCAGTCGATCTGTCGTGGCTCACGTAATCCAAGCGACGGTTTCCGAACGCCTGTTTCGGATTCGTGAGTTCAAACTTTCAAAACGTCTTCTAATCTCGATCGTTGATTTTGAATCAATCTCGATCGTTCAGATTCCCGAATACTAGTGCGGGTGCTTTTAAAAGCGGTTCGTTGTCTTCGTAGGTTTCATTCTTCCTGTCCGGAATTTGAACCTTTGTCGTCTGCTTCGCGCCTTCCTGCTCTCAAGCTTTTGCCTCACTGAATAAGTAAGTTTACTGGTCTATTTTCTTTTTGTACCTTACTGAAACAAGTAATGGCGGATAATAGGGTTTCTCTGGTATCCAGTGTTAGTAATAGTAGTGGTAATGAAGCTTTTGCTTCTCCTCCTTCTGAACAGTCGGATAGTGATAACAAAACCCTAACGTTGTCTCGGCGCGAGTTCTTGAAGTTTCTCAAAAAGGTTTAGAGAGAAAAACCGAAACTCCTTCTGTCCTTCCTAAGTCTGGATCTTCCAAGACTTCTAGGATAATTGCCGAGTCTTCTAGGCAGCCTCAAACTTCCAGGTCCGATGGCGGACCTGGCTCTGTTCCTTCCATTTTCAAGGAGGAAACCCTTCTTTCAGCGATCCAAGATTTTGACTTTCCTTCCTCTTATCAGGTTAGGGCTCCCCATCCTGATGAGAGGGTTGATTCAACCCTTTCGGGTGAATTTTCTTTGTACATAGATGCACTGGAAAGCGGGGTTTGCTTTCCCTTTTTTAATCCTTTGTTCTCGGAGGTTCTGAATCATTGGGACATTTGTCCTGGAATGCTCCTTCCCAATAGCTGGTGTCTCATCGTTGGCTTCTTGGGTTTGTGTTTTGAACTTGGCATTACGCCATCTCTTTCTCTCTTTGTGCATTTTCATGTTCTTTCTATCTCCCATCCTCCCGGCTGGGTTTTTCTGTCCAAACGCAATAAGGCTGAACTTGATTGGAGGGGCAGCATCCTTGTCAAAGGAACTTGCCCTTCTAACCACAAAAGATGGCGCGAACGATACTTTTTCTGTCGAGCGCCTCCATCAGATCTTAACTTCCCGACCGTCTGGAGGCGGTGTACTTCTTCTTCTGAGAATAACCGAGGCCTACCCTTATCCAAAGAAGATGAGGCGGCCATCAGGAAGATCAAATTCATTCCATGGTATCAAGAGATACATGGACTTGAGGTGGAATATAACTCCATTCTTCAGTATTGGGGCTTGGCTCATTGTGAGCTTCTAACCATCATCTTTTAATTTTATGGAAGTGATACGTCTTTAATTCTGACTTTTGCTCTTCTTTGCAGTGCCTCCAAGAATGAACCCCGAGAACCTGCGAGTGAAGGCCGCTAGGGCCATTGTGACAGCCGAGCAACGATCGCCTAGAGCCTTGACCGTTGATCAAGAGGCTTCTGTTCCCTCTCCCGACCCCTCTTATAGGGGTATCAGGAATATCAGGCCCGTGGCTGATGCTTCGGGTAAAGGGAAGAAGCCGATGGTGGAGAGGACTAATGTCTCCTCCTCCGCCCGAACCAAAAGGAGGCATGATACAGTTGATGCTTCCTCCCACAAAAAATCCAAAAATTTTGCTGATTGTGAGGAGGTCTTCACCCCCCAGTGGACCCTGAAGTTGAGTGACAGGGTGACACAGGATCCTGAGAAAGCTGCAGAGTGGAGCTCCCTCAGTCTTGTTCCTTCTGATCGCCAGGAATTTGAAACCCTGGATGACGTTGCCCTTGTTAGTGAATCCACAAGGTACCGGTCTTCTTGCTTACTTATTTTTTCACAATTTCTTATGACTTCTTCTGATAATTTCCGCCTTCCCAGGAATGTTGTGTTGAGCTTCTATCAACACATGGAAGCATTGAGCCGGGTTGGCCGCAACAGCTCCTTGCTGCAAACCAGTGAAGAGAATTTGGCCAAAGCCAATTCTGAGATAGACCGGCTGACTGTAGCTGCCGAGGAGCTGCAAAGAAAGCATGAGGAAGAAGTGATCTCCCTCAAGGAGGCCCTTGATGCTTCTAAGGCTCGTGCTATTGCTGCCGAGCTCGAGGCCAAAAAGCAAAAAGAAGCTACCACGTTGTTCAGTGACAGACTTGAATTTAAATGTATAGAGAACGAAGAATACTTGAAGTTGGCTATTCCCAGCAAGCCCGAGCACATCAAGCCAGAGCTTTGGAAGGATTGTGTTCGGAAATACCTGAACAGCGAACCTTTCTCCCAGCTATTGGGTGCTTACAACGTCCAAGCTTATCGCTTGGGGCAGAATGATGTTTGGGAGCGAATTCTCGCATCAATCCCTTCCTTCGATACTGCTCCCTTTCGTGAGGTGTGCCATAAAGAGGTCTTCGGGAAATTAGGCATGGATCTCCCAGACTGGGCTCGGGAAGAAGATGATCCTTTTCCAGCCGACCCGCAATATGAAGCATATCTGGCTGACGAGCCGACACTTTCAGAGGAAAAGTCACAAGCCGAGTCACAAGCTGCTGCTAAAGAGGACTCTGACAACGTTAATCTTGAGGAAGGCTCTTCTCGGGATCCTAAGAAAAGTCCTCCTGACCAAGGCTCCTCAGGCAACAATAAAGAAGAGGCTTTAGGGAGTTATTTTTTTTTTTTTTTTTTTTTGGCCTTACTATTTCCTTGTCTCCTGCTAAAATCTTGTCTTGAATAAAATATAAATGATAAAACTTATCACTTAACTTCACATTCCTTAACGAATAATAATCTTGTAGAGATATTATGAAGATACGTTTTGGAAAGATGCATTAATCTTCCCCACTCCTTCATTTACTGCAAGGTCCACACATTTCCCTTCTGGTATCTGCGAAGTCCAAACGTTTCCTTGCCTTAGTATACCATTCACTGTTTCCAATGAATCGGTAATACATCCATTATCACAATGGCGGTGCGACGGTTGGAGGTATTCTTGCATTGGGTGCTCGCCTCCACATGTTTCCATGTGGCCTCCCTATGACCGTTGATCTTGCTTGTTACGGATTTTGAAGCGTCATTTCGATCAGGGCCATTGGTTGTCTTTAGCTCTCAACCGTCGTCTTAATACCTGAGGCTATTTAAAGCCTTTGTGGGTACTCTCCATCTATCCTGCTATCTGCAAGTTAGATTTGCTAAAGCGACATTCCGTCCTCCTGCTTGCTTTCGTATTCCTCGTACTCCAACAATAACTCTATCAACTTCTGAACAAGTGAGTTTTTTTGATTACTCATCTCTTTCCCCCTTCCCCCTGAGTAAATTGCACAGTAGTAATACTTGGGGTTTATTTAATCGAGTTTTTCATAGTTGATAGAGAACTAGGGTTTCCCTCTTTTCTTTCGTTGTTGGATATCTATACTGATACGGCTTTTCTATTTATATAGTGGCTCCCAAGATCAACCCGATCTTTATCAGAGCGAAATCTTGTAAGAAAATCGTTCCGTCGGCGGTGGTTGGGGCCAGTGAGGTGGTTTCAGCTAGTGAATCCTCCAAACGTAAGGCGACTGCTATTGGTGAATCTTCAAGTCAGATTCCCACAGTTTCTATTGACGCCGTCCCTACGCCTCTTCTGCCCGAAGTGATCGCTCGTTTTTCCCAGGAAGATTTTGATCACTCTGTTATTGATGGCGCTGCTGACGCCCCTGCTGCAGAGATCGTTCATGCACCCCCGAAGGAGACTCTTCGGGCATCTGAGGCAACTATGTTGACGTCTGATGAAGGTGTGGTCCCAGCAGGTGCTGCTCCTATTTCCAATTCTAGTGTTTGTTTGGCATCCTCCTCCTCTCCCTTGGAGTTGGAGGATTTTGCCACTAGGAAGCGCCGTCGGGTGACAAGTGATGCAGCTCATCCTTCTCTTGGTGTAGCTCATCCTTCTCATCCTTCGCCCGAATTAGTGTCAAACGAGTTTGACAGAGCGTTGGAATGGTGCACTGCTGCTCGAATGACTTCTGAGAGCGCAGTTCTTTCCAAGCTTCCAGATGAAGTCTTTATGAAGTCACTGGTGATGTAAGTCTTTCTTCATTATCTTTTGATTCTGAATATTACTCTTCTGCTCCTTTTTAACTCGGAAATTGTTTGCAGGAGTCTTACTGGCAACTTCCACAATCAAGTGGAAGCAGCCTCTAGGCTCAAAAGGTTGAGCAATGAAGTTTCCAGGCTTCGGGAAATCTCTGAAGCTAAAGATGCTGAGATTGCTCGCCTTAGGAAACTAGCTTGGGAGTTTACAGGAGAAAAGAATTCGGTGATCGATCGTCTTCGGTCAGACTTGGATGATGCCAGGGAGAAGATTCGGCACCTGGAGCGAGGAGTTGGAAAGTCAGGAGCCAAAGGATCTGAAAAGTTACCCCAAAGGCAAGCTGTCGTTCCTTTGCCCGAATCCCTTCCAACTGATGTTCGTAGAGCCTGCGTCTTCAAGTATTTACACAGTAAGCCCTTTGTTGATATGCTGAATGCTTAGAACTTGCAGGCGTACCGGGATGGTGAGAATGAAGTATGGGAATCAATATTAAGGAAGGATCCTCATTTTGATACGACTCCCTACAGTGCTGTTTGCCATCCTGAAGTATTTACCAAACTGGGCCTTCCTCCTCCTGACTGGACCAAAAATAAGATTGATCCTCCGCCTTCTGATCCAGATATTATGCATTATCTGGAAGATTCTCCTGTGTATTCTCCCTTGGAAGGATTCAATTATGACGAGCTCGCCTTGAATGCAAGTTTGGTCGAAGACCATACTTCTCCTGGACAAGCTGGACAAAGAGTATAAAATTGTGGAGGATTTTATACATACTGAAATGTTTTTTATAATCCTCATTTCTCCTCTTCTTCTCCTTGAATCCATACCAATGATTGACTCATGTGTTTGTTCTAGCAAAGTTGTGCCGATCTTGTATGACTTCTTAATGATCATCGATGATGACTTTCTTTTTGGACCGAAGATTGTATCCAGCTCTTGTAATCTTATGTTTGATGTTGAGACCGGCCTCTTCTGGTCTTTTGAAGAAATAAGAAATTAACTTCATCTTGAACTTTGCTAGCCACTTGAATCGCTGTTGTACTAGGTCTTAGTTGTTTAGAACAATGCCTTTACTTAAAGATTTCCGGAGAAATACAATAAGTCTGAGAAAGAACTCACTCGGGTTTTAAACCGATGTCTTTACTTAAGGATTTCCGGAGAAATACAATAAGTCTGAGAAGGAACTCACTTGGGTTTTAAACCGATGCCTTTACTTAAGGATTTCCAGAGAAGTACAATAAGTCTAAGAAGGAACTCACTCGGGTTTTAAACCGGTGCCTTTACTTAAGGATAATTCGAAAATTCAATAAGTCTTGAAGGAACTTACTCGGGTTTCAAACCGACGCCTTGCGGAAGGAACTCACTCGGATTTTCATCCGATGCCTCGACTTAAGAAATTCCGAAAAAAATTCCATAAGTGTTGAAGGACCCACACGGATTTTCATCCGATGCCTTATAGTTGGATCTTGTTCCTGAATGTGGTGTATGATGGCCCCCAATCAAAAGATAATTTGTTGAAAGCCAAAAATTGCATTGATTGAGTTGAAAATGTTTACATCACGAACAAAATTGAAATCATCATCAAGGATAAAAAAAATTTAGATGCCTGGCATTCCACGAACGATCCAACTCTTTCTGGGTGTTGATGTTCTTTAGCTTGTAAGCTCCTGAACCAACTGGTTTTACAACCATATAAGGTCCTTCCCAGGAAGGGTCCAATTTTCTTTGGTGACACGGGTCGGAAGCTAAGGTGTTTTTCAACACCAAATCTCCGGCTAAATACCGACGATTCTTCACTCGAGTATTATAATTAGACGCTATCCTTCTTTGATAATGTTGAGTTCGTGCTATTGCCTTTGCCCGAACTTCGTCCAACAGATCAAGACTATCAAGCAGTCCTTGCTCGTTTGCTTTTTCCTAGAACTCTCGATCCCGTAATGTCCCCGCCATTATCTCCACCGGTGCCAATGCTTCGGACCCATATGCTAAACTGAATGGAGTTTCTCCTGTGGGTGTTCGAACCGTAGTTCTATAGGCCCACAATACATTATGAAGTTCTTCGACCCAAAAAGCCTTGTCAGCTTTGAGTCTTCTCTTTATTCCTTCCAGTAGCGTTCGGTTAGTAACCTCTACTTGTCCATTGCTTTGGGGGTATGCCACTGAGGACATACGATGCTCGATCATATATGTTCCACAAAATTGCTCAAATTGCGGACAGTCAAACTGAGTACCATGGTCAGTGACGATAATCTTTGGAATCCCAAAGCGATATATGATTGACTCAAGCACAAATTTCTCCACTTTTTTCTCAGTAATTGCTGCCAATGCACTGGCTTCAACCCATTTTGTGAAGTAATCAATTGCTACTATCAGATATTCCCGTCTGCCTGATGCTTTGGTGAATTTGCCCATGATATCAATTCCCCACATCGTAAAGGGAATGGGATCTAGAATTGAAGTCATGGTTTCCGCTGGGCGCTTCGATACTATAGCATGAATTTGACAGTTGCCACATTGATGAACATACTCCATAGGAGCCTCTTGGATCTTAGGCCAATATAACCCAAGTCTTAGAATTTTGTGGGCCAGGGCTCGTCCACCCATGTGAGCTCCACAAATTCCTTCATGAACCTCAGCCAAAGCTGACTTTGCTCCTTCGGGGCCTATACATCTCATAAGGGGTCCAAAATAAGATCTTTTGTATAGTCTCCCATTCTGAATGACAAATCTCGCCGATCGTTTCTTGATCAACCTTGCCTCTTTCGGATCCTCAGGTAATTTGTCATCTCTCAGATACTCAATTATCGAATCCATCCAACAACGCTCTGCTTCAATATAAGAAATTTCTTTCTCATGATAACTTGGAAATGTTATCTCTTCAATATAGACTGAAAGATCTAGATTTTTTTCTTTGGCATTGGCTAGTCGGGATAGCTCATTTGCCACTGAATTTTTAGTCCTCGGAATCTGAGATATCTTGAAATTCCGAAATTGGTTTTGAAATGCCTGCACTATCTCTCGATATTTCTGCAAGCGTGGTTCTTTAAAACCATACTCCCCCTGGACTTGGTTGACTATAAGTTGAGAGTCATTATAAATAGTAACATCTGCGATAGACAATGCTTTTGACAACCGAAGTCCAGCTATCAGAGCCTCATATTCTGCTTCGTTATTACTTGCTCCGAATGCAAACCTCAAAGCATATCGAATAATAAATCCTGCTGGACTTTTCAATAGAATTCCAACTCCTGCTCCATCTTTATTACTCGAACCATCCACATATACCTCCCAAGTGGTTGGTATAATGGGATCCTCAATGGTGGACTCCACTGGTGCAGTAGTTTCTACTACAAAATCGGCTAATGCTTGAGCCTTGATTGCGGTTCTGGGCTTAAAGCTCACTTAGAACTCGCTGAGTTCAACCGACCAGGACACCATCCTTCCAGACAAATCAGGTTTATTAAGAACTTTATTGAGAGGAAAAGTTGTAAATACCTCAATTGGATGAGCCTGAAAGTATGGCCTTAGCTTCCTGGCGGCCATCATGAGAGCCAGAGCCTGCTTCTCAATCTGCGAATATCGTGTCTCCGCTAGCAATATGTGGCTCACATAATAAATCGGCCACTGTTTTTTATCTTTCTCACGAACAAGTACTGCACTGACCGCTGAAAGGGACGTCGCTAAATATAGCTGTAATATTTCCCCCTTCTCTGGTCGGACAAGATCGGCAATTGTCCGAGTGCTTCTTTTAACTCCACGAAGGCTTTCTGGCATTCTTCGGTCCATTTTGCTTCCTTGCTGCCCCTCAAATCTTTGAGTGCCTTGAAGAATGGCAAACAATTTTCTCCAGACTTGGAGATGAATCGATTCAAAGCGGCAACTCTACCTCTCTGTGACACCATGAAGCCCAAAAATTTGCCCGAGGAAACTTCAAAGGCGCACTTTTCTGGATTCAGCTTCATTTGATATTTTCGCAGTACTGAGAATACCTCAGTCAAATCTGCAATATGATTTGCTTTTGTAAAGCTCTTCACAAGCATGTCGTCAACATAAGCTTCAACATTCTTTCCTATCAAATCTCTAAAAATCTTGTTGACGGCTCTCTGATATGTAGCTTCTGCATTCTTCAGGCCAAATGACATGACTTTATAATAGTAGCTTTCACGATCAGTCATGAAAGCCGTAAACTTCTCATCTTCCTTATTAATAAGGATCTGATTATACCCTGAGTAGGCATCCATGAAACTTAGAGTTTCATATCCCGCAGTCGCATCTATCAAGAGGTCAATCCGAGGCAACGGATAGCAATCTTTAGGGCAAGCCTTGTTGAGATCTGTGTAGTCTGTAACATTCTCCACTTCCCATTCGCCTATTTTACCATTACCACGTTAGCTAACCAAGTTGGGCATTCAATTGGTTCTATGAAACCAAAATTCTTCAGTTTTTCAACTTCGCCCCGAACGGCTTCATACTTTTCAATGGGAGAAATTTCTCCTTTTTTGTATCACTGGTTTCACCTTCGGATCTATCCAGAGTTTATGCTCTGCGACAGCCCGATCGATTCTTGGCTTGTCTTCAGCAGAACATGCAAATATGTCTTTATTCTGTTGAAGAAATAACTTCAACTCATCTTTGAATTCCTCCAGCTGTTCAGACCCGATATAAGTAATCTTCTTCTTATCTTCGGTACACAGTTGGATTTGCTCCAGCTTCTCCACTGGTTCAGGCCTTTGCATTTCTGCTTCTTCCCGATCTTCTCGAACTTCTATAGGTAGGGCAGTCACCTTCCTCGGGCCCTCCTTGTCTTTTAAATAGGCAACGTAACATTGCCGAGAGATCCTCTGATCAGAGGAAACTTGACCAATTCCCATATCAGTCGGGAATTTTATCTTTAGGTGTTTTGTCGAAACAATAGCACCTATCTTGGATAAAGATGGTCGCCCGAGGATAACATTGTAAGCTGGCAGTTCTCGAACCACCAAAAAATTGATTCAGACGGTTGTTTCCTTAGGAAAACTTCCAATAGATAAGTCCAACTGGACAGATCCTTCCACCAACGCAGACGACCCTGCAAAACCATATAGATGCGTGGATGAAGGCTCCATCAAGTCCTCATCCACCTTCAGTTTTTGATACACTTCATAAGAAATTAGGTCAGCTGCAGATCCTATATCAACCAAAACTCTATGCACTTCCCGACGTGCAATCTCTACCTTGATGACTATGGCATCATCATGAGGTAAACAAACGCCTCTTTCATCCTCCTCGCCAAAGGTGATAGAATCTTCACCATTCAGCTTCTTTCGCTTCTGCGTCTCTCCGGTTCCGACAAATTTGGATTTTGTCTTCAAACTACGGAGTGATTCGGGCTCTGGTCCTCCGAAAATGGTAAGGATAGGTGACCGAGTAGTTTCAGTCACCTCCTTGCCCTTCTTAGACTTCGGAGCCTCCCTTGATCGTTTTGAACTAACCAAACGATCCCTTTTAGGAGCAGCCGCGCGTGGCTCACGTGGCTCCTCCCTTCTTCTACTAACAAAATTGGACAAGTGTCCCTGAGATATTAATCTCTCAATATCTGCTTTCAGATGACAACAGTCATTTGTATAATGACCATAGTCCTTGTGGAATCGGCAATACTTTTCTCGATCCTGCTGCTCCCCAGGTTTCAAAAGAATTTTAGGTGGCCACTTCAAAATATTTTCTCTTTTGATGATATTTAGAATATCAGCCCGAGGAACATTCAATGGAGTATATTCACTTTTACCGGGAGACCTCTGGCGCCAAGCCTGAGATTTTCCAACCCGATCACGGACATTTTTCTTTGGCTTCGCTTCTCGCTCAGAGCCTTACATTTCCTTATTGGAGACTTTGTTATCTCCTTGGCACGCATCTAGTATCTCCATGACTTCGGCCTGCTTCTGGCATCTCTGTACCAACTCAGCATAAGTTGCAGGCATATCCTGTAGTAATAACTCCAGGAGTTTCCGGTTAGTGAGTCTAATGAATAGAGCAGTTTTGGCTACTTGCTCATCCAAAATTTCTATCTCCATCGTTACTTTGTTGAATCTTTTCAAAAACTCTCTGATTGATTCGCTCTTTCCTTGTCTGACTGTAAACAAGGTTTCTTCCGTTTTCTTGACCTGTATCCCACTCTAGAATCGCCCTATGAATTTGCGCGCCAATTCATCAAAGTTTACGATCCTTCTAGATGGGAGGTTCGAAAACCACTTTTGTGCTGCTCCGGTTAAAGATGAACCAAAAGCCCTGCATAAAATTTCGTCAGAATTACCTGAAACTGCCATGGTCTGCTGATAATAGCCAATGTGGGCCATTGGATCTCCGGAGCCATCGAATGTAGAAAAGGTAGGTAAACGGAAGTTATGGGGAAACTGATATCCCGCAATTGGCTCGGCAAAGGGGGTCTTCTGAATGACTGAGTAAATATCCTCAGTCATCCTTCCTTTAGCCAACTGCCCTAACTTCTGATTGAAGTTGGCCAATTCCTGACCAATCTGGGTCGGGTGATCTTCAGCGATATGATCACGACCTCGATTAACACAATCTTCACGAGCTATTCGATCCTCATGAACGGTTCTTCTGACAGTTGGTGAGTGAGTTCTCACCCCTGTGTCCAACCTTGTATTTGAATCGGTTGTACTTTCCTATGGTCTGTCGAACCGATCGTCCCGCCTAGGTTGATCGTCAACTCGTTTAGGTCCTCGGTCGCCTTCATAAAAGTTCTGACCTATATTCCGGTCTACAGCCAATCTTTGATCACGCAGTTGATCACGTGGTAACGCGCGCCTCCCTGGATCGCGATGGTCAGGCTCTTGTGGTAATACCACTCATCTGGTGAGCATGCGGAGTGCTTGGCTCACCTCCAAGAGTTGAATCTTTACTTGATTCAATTGATCTTGGAATGTATCAAGAGGATTACGTCCTCCCTGACCACCATCTACTTCGATAGGATTTTGGCTTCCCTGGGGAACATCTGGATTATTCACTCCAGGGATCTGAACATCGGAATCGCGCTGTGCAGCGGCTGCTGCCGATCTAGTCACCATGGCTTCACAAGTCTTTCCCACAGACGGCGCCAAATGATGCGTCCAAAATCTGCTCAGCCCTTAGATCTTCTCGAGATGACCTGCAAAACGAAAGCGTCAGACGTGGCCCGACCGCGGGGGTCGGGAGTCCACCTCCGAAGGCTAAGTCAGTTGATGAACTTAATCACAAATGGCTCTGCTAGAAGCACAGAGCTAAAGAATGAAGAACTAGGAAAGGTGATCTAGATCGTGAGCCCCTGATAGTTTATGTCTACCAGTGTGTATATCAATCTCTGTCCCTCACCTCGTACGGCAGTGAGGTTTATATAGAGTGTACCTTCGAATCTCCTTCGTTGGATGCACTTGAGCCTTCTTCGGGTAGTCGTTGGATCTTAACAGTTAGATCCGTTGAGCGATAGACTTCTACTAGTTTGGACTAGTAGAGGACTCCTGAGATAACCTTTAGGTTATGCGATGTTTATCCCTTCGATAATGATTAGCCGCAACCGTCAATTTGAGTCTGCCATCATTAGGGTAATTAACCTAATTCATAAGTTGAATTAGGGCGTGCTTGTAGCTGAATAAGTTTTCTTCCTCAGCAAGCCATCTTACGGATTCGGTTCGCTCGGGAGCGAGTCGATTCCTTCTGTCTCGACCGGGAGTCGAGGATCAAACCAGGTATGAACCCGGTTCGATCATATTTTCTCCATCTCAGGTCCATGTCATTTTTAGTCCAAAAAAATGGACACCTTGCATCTGCCTCCCCTGAAGTATTCAATAAGATCAATTAAGGACAATTTATGATTTTTATGACCAAAATACCCACACATCTATTCTACCGTAAGATTTGCATATTTTCTTCACAATTAAATCCAAGGGTGAAAATCAAAATTCGATCCGGTTGTATGTCTCAGGTCCTCCAGAGCAACCAAAGAACGACAACCCGTAATGGGATCAAGAGCCATGCCGTACACCGGCGGCGACATCAAGAAATCAGGCGAACTGGGCAAAATGTTTGACATACTAGTGGTGGATCCTTCTTCCACCGCCGGAACTTCGTTTGGGCCAACTCCATCAAGGCCTTCTCGCCACTCTTCCTTCCAACACAACAATTAAATCCAACGATCCGCTTCCAGTTCAGGTCATGTCTCCAAATCCTCTACTGGTTCAGGCCTTTGCATCCCTAGAAGAAGTCCTCCGGTCCTATGCCTATACCTCCCACCGGACTTGTCATCTCCGGTCCTCTTGGGTCTTCCCGTGGCACCACTGCTTCTGCTCGCCGACTCGGGCCAGTTGGAGCCCTCTGTTTCAATGATCAAGCCTGTATATGGTTCCGCTGTAACCCATCTTACAGAAGATGTAAATAATGGATTTAATGTGTCTAAGCCGTCTTACAAACGATGTAAATAATGTGGGTTTTCGTAGTGGTGAGTGCATGCAATGAGTTTTTTAGTGGGTGCCTTCGTCTTTGTTACAGTTAAAAAAACCTGTGATTTGATTGTGGTTGGTCCTCTCGTGGCACCGGTTATGCTTTTGTTCTTGCGAAATTATACTTGGGGAAAGAGAGGCCTCTGGAGGTACTTGAAGAGCTCTCTTGATTCTGATAAACTAAGAATTGGATTTTGTTCCTGACGGTACAGATTTCTTTTATTTCCTTCCTTTTCCTGTTCCTGTTGATCCCCACTGTTGGTGAGCTTTATCTTTTCCAGTTTTGTTCACCATTTACTCAACTTAAATTTGCTTGTTTGTCTTATTTTGAGGAGGTCCATCTTTTGATTTCATTTTATTACGATTCTGTCGCCGGAGTTGAAGAGGAAAAAAACATAGAGGGCGGAGACGCCGGACAGAAGATGGAAACGATGAAGAGATGAGAGAGAATAGGGATTTAGATGGATTTATGTTCATCCGATTAGAATGATCCACATTTAGAAAATGTGCAAATCTTATGGTAGAATAGGTGTGAGGGTATTTTGGTCATAAAAATCATAAATTGTCTTTAACTGATCTTATTGAATACCTCAGGGGAGGCAGATGCAAAGTGTCCATATTTTTGGACTAAAAATGACATGGACTAAACCTTAGGGGGTTCAGATGAAAATTACCTAATAAAATATAATATAATAGTGATGGAATTGTTGAAAGACATAAGGTAAGACTCGTCTCCAAAGGATAGACCCAGACATATAGTTTTTGATTACAAGGAGACATTGGCCCTTGTCGTAAAGATGAATATTGTTCGCATTTTTATGTTAGTCACAACCACGGGCAGACCTATAGAGGGAATTCAAATATTAATACTAATTCGCTTATTTTTTCTAGTTCTTATATTGATTTTCTTAATTTTTTTTCAGTTTTTTCTCTTGCCACATGTGAAATGTCACTATTTGGCCGCCCCCAATATTGAGAACAATTTTAAAGGTAAAACAATGGGTTTAAATAATTAACTCCTCAATCCCTATTTATTCTCCTGTCTCTTCTCTCTCATCTTTCTTCCTATTTATTCTCTTCTCTTTCTATATAAACGTAGGTTAAAGGAAATTTTTGAAAAAAAAATCTGATTAGGTATTTAAAATGTCATTCCTAATTAGAAACTAACACCTCAATCCTTTTTTTTTTTTTTTTTCTTTTTCTTTTGGTAATACTCCTCAATCCCTATTTATTCTCTCCTATATCCTCTCTCTCCTTTCTTTCTTCCTATTTCTTCCTATTTATTCTATTCCCTTTTTATAAGCGTAGGTTAAGAAAATTTGGAAAATATGTACTCCACAATTAGGTACTCTTTCTCTTTTTCAATTTATTTATCGTTTATCTTTTTCTCATTTTTTTGTTATTCTTTTTATTTGATTTTATATATTCTATGTTTCTTTATTTTTTCTACAATTTTTGTTATTTGATTTTGTATTGTGAATAAAATGTCTATACTTAGTAAGGTAGTACTAACTACCATTGGTTTGCATCTCTTACCTAAAAAAAAAATTTGAGTTACATCTCCTACCAAATAAAATTTTGGCATGCATCTAACTTTTTAGGGTTGAAGTCATGTGTATATATTTTTTTTGAATTGTTGCTTCAATTTACCTATATTTTGTTAAAAAAAATAATATTATCAATAATTTACTTTTTTTTTATAAATATGTGTGGCCCCACAAAATATATGTGGGCCTATTCATTAATATAATAAAATAATTTTAGAGGTGAGACCCCCAATGGGTCTTATAAGGGCCCACAATATGTGTGGCAAAAAACATTAGTGCTTCCCTAATGGGAAAGTTATCTGGTTTTCATTCTTCGCCCCCCTCCCCCCAAATATTGAATCCTGGGTCTGCCACTGGTCACAACAATTGTGGATGGATCCTATTTGAAATGAACGTAAAGAATGTGTTCTTTTGGAGACTTAGAAGAATAGATATATATGGATCTCCCTCCTAGCCATGCCCTAGAAAATCAAGTTGGACCAGTTTGCAAGCTCAAGAAAGCTATATATAGACTCAAAAGTCACCACGAGCATGGTACAAAAAGCTTAATTAGTTTGACATTCATTAATTTCGATTTTAAAAGGGTGAATCTGTTTTTGTTCAAAAGGGCAAAGAAGGTGTGGTGATTGTCCTTGTCTATGTTGATGACACTATCATCACGGACAGCAACCACCTTGGAGTTGAGACTCTGAAACAACACCTGAATAAAGAATTTAACATCAAAGACTTAGGAACTAGGTTATTTTTCTTGGTATTGAAGTTGCAAGCTTAGAAGGGATTATTTTTGTCTCAGCGAAAATGTGCTTTGGATTTATTAAAATAGAGGAACAAATAAGGAGTGAAGCCAACAAGTGTTCCCATGGATTATAACAGTAAGATCACCTTAAATAATACCCTATAACAAGATAGTGGGGGCATATCAACAGTTGGCAGGGAAGCTGTTTTTTTTTCACTATAACTAGGCCTAATATTACTTATTTTTTCAGTTATGTGAGCCAATTTTTGCAAGTGCTTATATTAGTAGGAACTAGTTGATCGAATTTTGAGATCTCTGAAGACATCTTCAGAAAAGGAATCTTGATGAAGAACCATGGTCGAATCTTGATGAAGAAACATGGTCATACCAAGATTGTTGATTATGCATATGCTGATTGGGTTGGAAACCCTTTAGACAAAAAATCTAATACTATATTTTGTACATTTGTTGATGGGGCAAAAAACAAAATGTAGTGGCAGGTTCAAATGGAGAAGTTGAATATCAAGCTGTAGCACTTGCAACCAATGGAAGTGTGGAGGTCATGCTTCCAACTAGTGGTGGGTGATTTTCGGCAATGGGAGGGGGAGGATGGGGGTGGTGGTTGGTTTTCAGCGAGGTCTAGGAAGAAGATGGTGAAGGAAAAATCTCTTCATCCACCTAAGGGTTGGATATGGAATGAGACAATGATGGGGATAATTTGGTCATAACATTTGTATTAGGAAATTTTGATCATTTGATTTTCAAAATTTGAATTACTTAAGGGCTTGTTTGTTTACTTGAGTCTGGAGATTTAAAAAATCTAGAAATTTCAAATTTATGGAGTCATGGTTCATAAAAGTAACTGTTTGGTTAGCCTAAATCTTTGGAATGAAATCTATTGAACCATCCTAAAAAAACATCTATGGAGTAATGGTTCAAATGTTTAATATTTTTATAGTAGAGGTGAAATCTTTGGATTTTATGAATTCAAGGATTCACACAACCAAATGAATATAAATCTCCCATTTGTGAATCCAGATATTTGAAATATTTGAATTCATGTAACCAATCAAACAGCCCTAACAGAACTAGCTAAGTCTTCTACCGAAAAACAGAACTAGCTAAGTCTGCTAAGTGTGAGCCACAATCACCAGCAATAAATTGGTAATCATATGAGCTCTAAGCCTTAGCCACGAAGGATTCGATAACTTATATCTTGTCTCCGTTTAAAAGTCGTCTTCTTAATTTAACCCGCCACGCCTTTGGACAAAAGAAGACCTATCAACTTAAAAACAGGGAAGATAAAAAGCCTTAGCGACGAAGTCTTTCACTCCTAGTCGTCACGTATATATTCCATTCCACTGGGTCTGGGAGACATTAATTATATTGTTAATTTCTAGCTTCATGCGGAATAAGCTGCATGCTTTTGTCTTACTACATCTACATTTGAAGCTGAATAAACAACCTTTAACGACTTTAGGGTTTCTTGAAAAAGAAGGTTTCGTCTGTTCTTGTACTATTTTGACTTTAAAAATTTTAACAAGTCAGACTACTATAATGGTGGTTATGGATGTCGATGTCAAAAGTTCTCCGATTTGAATCCCTCTAATCCTGCTAAATATGAGTAGGAGAGAGATGATTATTAGATAATCAACTAAACTGACCTCCTCTTTTAGGGGAAAAAAACAAATCCTTCCTCAACTATGACATCTTCCTGTTTTGCAGAGCAGTTTACCTTTTATATTAAATTTTTTTTCTGTTTTGCACAACATTGCATTCTTTATACACAATCGATGGTTGAGATTAAAAGTGTAGTTTTAAATTAAAAAAAGATAATCGTCAATAGTTGCAATGTAGAATTGTTCTAGTAGTAAAAAAAAATCCTCAATAGCTCCTCCCTTTGGATGAATATTTCCCATTGGATGAATATTTCCCATTGGATGAATATTTTTTCTTTTGGTGGGGGGGGGGTTGGTTAGTGGTGAGCTCAGGAACTCTTTGGACTTAATATCTCTATACAAAAGATTATTACCATCATTGTTCTAAAAATACATTTCACATGCCTTCAATTTCATCTAGTGAAAGAAATCATACTACTAAAGCATTGCTCTACTAATAACCAACACTTCTTAGTGAAGATCTCATAGATTCAACCATCTTTAATGGTACATGTGATAGTCTCCCCACCCTGATATAAAGCTATCAAGTTCCCAAAATAAAATGAAAAAAAAAAAGTATTTTTTCATTTCTGGAAATCCAATTCATACCAAAGGAAAAAATATTTTTCTTCTTTTGTTTTTTTGTTAATGTAAAATAACATAAAACGATAAGAATAAGGCTACGCCTTAATTCTCTGAATCCGGTGTGGACAGGCTAGAGCCTCTTGCATTAGTTGTGCACCTTAATTGGTTGTGGAGATTGACAACCTTCAAACTCAGAAGTCTTCTTGTGTAGAGTTTGAGTTTCCTGCTACAGATCCAAAATATTTTTCAGCAAATCTGTAAAAAGAATCCAAACATGACTGTGCATAGTGAACAAAAGTTACTGTTTTATTATGGTTCACAAAAGCTTACTCTGAGCCTACCATGAAATACACGACTACTCTCTTCTTCAGTAGAGTATTGGTTGAAGCAATATAGTACGGATCAGATGAGGAACATAACACCTTAACTATACAGGAAGAGAAGAATTTCAGTCAATTTTTGTCTTCCCCAAAACAGAATCCTGGTCAACTGGTTCCTCATTAGTTGCAGAGGAGGTTGACTCTGAAGCAGGTGAAATTGATGTAGTAGCAACATCACTGGACACTGATATCACTGCTGTAGTAGAACTGGGAGTAAGCCCTTGGGCTCCTCTGGCTTCGTGTGCCGCTTTCTGCTTGGCTCGCTTTGCTCTCTCCAACACATCATCCTGCATCACCATGTATTCAGTTAGCTATTTGCAGCACGGAGTCAAGAATGCCTGACAAAGAATGACACACAAGGGAAAAATGGGAAAAATGTACAACTTAATCCATCCTCTCAATCCTTTTCAGGGAAAGCTAACACACTGCCTCCACCCCAAAAGAAAATTAATAAGATTATCTACTTTACTCTCATAGAAAAGAAAATCATGGTTTCAATTTGTCGTGTTTCCAAATCTTTTTTGCTGAAGATATTTCTTTGACATGCCATACAAAAGGTGTACTTTAATAGCCTAAAGATATGTCTGCGCGCGTGTTTCTCCTAGATTCCCACTGCATTGGCTTATTTTGAGTCAAGCATGATAAATATGTACCAAAACCATAAGAGGCCCTGAAAAAGTACCATCATACACCAAGCTCATACGTGTCAGCTAAACCTTTTGTCACCTTTGAACAAAACCTTAGGATGGACTAAAATATATCAAGCATGAAAGTTTGACCAAAATATACAGTAATTTACCCATTTCCACATAGGACCATTTCCTCCAACACAGTCTGACATGAAATGCCATGTTCATGTTCACATAAAGGTGGTTTGACAAACAAAGATAGAACTAGAAATGCAGAAATGCAAAGGTAATCATGAATTATCCCATTGAAAAAAACTACTCATAAATGGATGGAGGTTCCACCTGGAATTCTTGCACTTGCTTCTGTTGCTCAGCTTGCAACCTCCCACCTGCACTCAACAACTCCCCTACAGTAGACTCAATACGTTTATTAATTGCTTCTGCAAAAGCCTTGCCTAAGAAAAAGGCATCCAGAATGGTCCTACTATCATTATCACCTGCAAGATGAAAATTACCGTATTTTTTAACATAAATGATACTAGAAGTAATAAGGATTTCCACCATGCTGGAGTGGGTATTTCTTCCCATGGCCTTCCAAATAATGATCCTGGGCGACACTGACATTCTCTTAAAAAACAAAAATAAATAAATAAATAAAAATTCAAGCCCCCACTGAGTGAAAGCATCCCACATATTCATTTGGTTTCCTGGTCTCGCGTCTAGTGAAATCTCTGGCTGTTTTGGTTGTGCCAGACCAAGCATTATCCCAACTGAATAATTAAGAAAACACAACCAACTGGAAATTACCATTGGCACTTTGCAGTGTATTTCATGTCTTATCTCCTTACAGCTTCCTCTGGTTGCAAGGGAAATAAATGAAAGGGAAGCGAATGTACCAAAGTGGAAAGTTTTTGTATCATCACCTTCATGATAGTGCAACTCACTCCAGAAATATTCTAAAAATGGTTGTCAAATTTTACTTTTTAATCAAATTGTTTTGGGAAAGAAAAATACCTGATATATGTTAAAAAAATTTACACAGTTTACAGAATCATGAAAACGAAAACCTTCCCTTTTTTTCTCTTACTGGTTTACTGTCCTACCCTCTAATTACAACCAGACAAATCTTACATGCATGTTATAGTATAGCCCCTTTCTTTTGTTTCAGGGTATTTAGTGGGAATCTCCCAAAGAGGAGACAGAAAAGGGAGGGGTGGGTGCTTGTGAGAGAAGGGGATAATCCAATTCAAACATTCAATATGGGGAAACAAGTTTCCCCTCCACAACACCCCCCCTTCTTGTTTATTTCTACAAGTGTGTAAAGTGACCATTATTCAAGCCATATATACATCCAAATAGATGCAAATGCTTTCTGTTTCAAGAAAATGCTTTTATATGGTCAGCTGATCCAAATAATTGCTAAAAGAATTGAATGTTATACACTTCAATCTCAAAACGTTGCTCCCAGAAAAATATATTAGAGTCTTCCTTCTTATGGAAAATTCACAAATTTTGGAAGAAAATAAGTTTCACTAACCTATTACACTAGCACAGAACAATAATATTGGAGGAAATAATCAAAAACAAATAGCTAAAAATTAACTTTAAAACATTTAGAGAATAAGCACAAAAGCATAATTAGATGATACTCCTCTTTTAGCAGAGACCTTAAAATCTAATCATTTGCTGCAACTTGGTGATATAATAAGAATAACAGAACATATTATAAATAGGAGCCTCTAGTTTAAAAATAGAAATACATTTCAAAATGAGAACAGGATTAGATGACTAGACATGGCCTACTAAAAATAAAGGCTTGACTACATTTTATGTCCATGTTTTGTAAGATTCATCTTTATTGGCATCAAATCAACAGCCCGATAGAGATCTCACACAAATCCCGTATTTCCGTCAGTGTGAGATTATATATGTTTCAAGAACTATGAAGGAAAGAAATAGGTAACTCAGACGACTCTTCAATGCACAAGGAGCAATCCACACAGTAAGTTTAATGAAAGTGAAGCTTGATGTAATATCAATTTCAAGCTCTGAGGGGAAAGAGTTCTTCTTTTTCATATGAAACAGAGCTTCATGTGGATATCCTCATTCTTTATTTATTTATTTTCATAACAAGGAAGATTAATTACAACAGTGGAAATAAGAGAAAATAACTCTCTGTAATTCCAATTCCAGAGATGAGTGGGGGAGAATAGAATAGAACAGAAGAGGATACAATGAACTTATAGTATCAGAACTTGGAAGGATTGCCTTTACAAGCAAAGACTTTACCTCATTTCCCTTCTTATGCTTAGAAAGGCTATCAAATTGTAATTTAGAGACTATTTCTATTTTCAGTTTTCCTCAGGTGCATCTCGAATACAGAGTATCATTTGTCCAGTAAGCCATAATCTTGCTGCCAGATTTCCTCCATGCCAACCCTTCCTCCCTTCTTTTTTTGTACCACATAGGATAAATTTCTTTTGCAGAGAAAAAGAGCAAAACATAGGCTTTACTAAAAACATACCTGAGAAAACTGACAAGCTTGATAGCTCATGTACCAATTTCTGTTCACCCAATCAAGGATTGACACGTATAATAGCAAAAAGAAGCGGAGTCTTGAACCTACTGGCAGTCAGCCGAACCAGAATCCAGTTCATGATGATTCTGGATCCCTTAGATGATATTCTGACCAGATGACTAAGATTGATGGATCAGCCCTAGAGCCACTTCCAATCATTCATATGGCAAATAGTCCCATTCAGAATACTCTCACATGGAGAGCATTTTGCATGGTCTTAGCAGACCGACACTAAGCAGGACAACAGTTTACCTAGTCAGTTACTTTTTAACTAAGCTGAATAATTGGACACCTGTGACCTGGGTTCCAAGTCACACAATTTACATGACATCATAGGTGTCAGTATGTCAGTATGAGAGTCTACAACCTGTACCATGGGAAACATCCTTAAAAATGTCTACATAAACACTTTATTTTACACTGATCTATTAACAGCCTATTAATAAAGGTATTCCCTTTCGTTGCAGAAGTTCAATTCATTGCTTCTTGAATTGGTCTCAGTCATTTCAGCAAAATCTATTGCTTGGGCATCTGAAGGTTTCTACTGGCTCTGGTTGGATTCCCTGATTCCATTTGGTTCATTGTATGTAGGTCCAGAGATTAGATCAGCCCAAGCCTGGTTCTAGTCAGATCAGAAAGTAAGAGCGTTTGAGTCGGATTTGGCAGCAACAATAGCCAGTACTACAATAATTAAAAGATCCATATCCCACACTACAATCTCTCCCCATAGGTTATTATGTTAAAGAACACATCAGTCAACACCATGTTAGGTTTATGGGGTAACTATTGGGATGAGATGTTCAACCTCACAACCAAGAGCCGAGCCTCTCCATGAAGCAAGTAACTCCCACCAAAACAATAACAATACTCAATGAGGATAATCAGAAGCAGCACTGGTAATATTAGATGCCAACCACAAGTCTACATTAATTCAACGGTGAAAGCTCAGAGGCCCCAATTCAGTGAACTGGGAAAATCTCAAACACTTGTAGGACAAGAAAAGGCAAACAGGATTGACACAAAAACAATCTAATTAAGTTTACAGGATCCCTTTTATCTACTCTATCTTAAGTCCAATGATCAACACAGAAGAAAGGAAAAATCTAGTTTCAGAGGATCAATAACTGAAAGTCAGACAAGAAAATAGAATCAAAAAATCAAGCAAAAGCGAGAAGTTTCCATCATTACCAACCATTACCAAAGTCAATGATGCAAAATGAAAATCCAACAAAACGAGACAAACCCACTTTACACATCAAACCAGTCGTTCATTCATAGCAGAATATATATATAAAAAATTCCTAGCATATCAATTCGTCGTGGAATCTATTTTAGTGAAAGAAAAAAAAAACCAGAACAGAAGAATTGGATTTATGCAATTTTCACCTGATGGGGCTCCAGGTGGAGGGCTGCTGCTGCTGCGACACTGTAAATTGAGCTTCGGAAACCCTCCTCTGAGACTACAGCTCTTGAATTCAGAGTCTGAGGGATGAAAAGGGAGTCGAGAACCAACACAGTAAACAGAAGGAGGAGAACAAACGTATTTAGTTTTCATGGTAAGACGAGGTGTGGGGAGGGAAGAAGGTGGAGCCAAAATCCCACTCATTCTTCTCTCTCTCCCTTCTGTTGTATCGATGAGTTTCAGTCTCGTAAAGAAGGCCGAGTTGGGATGCCCTGCACGGCATGTGTGTTTGGAGGGGAGCACATATGTTTGTCAATGAACCACGATGTCTGGTCGCCTCCCCGTCAGGGGATAACAATACAATGTATGCAATTTTGTCCCATAAAGTATGAGAACCGGGTCCCACTTATAAATATTTATAAATTAAAAACAAAACTTTTTGTAGTCTCATGTGGGCCCCACCTTTTACTGTGTGGTTCAAACAATGAGGGGAGCATGTTATTCTCTCCTGATGATGATGGGATTTTAATCCTCTGCAGCCCAAAACCAAGCGGCCATCCTGGATGGCTGCCACGTTTCAGAGGCTAAAATCCAGCTGCTGACTTTTAATTGGTAAGTTTTCAAACGAATCTGTAAATTGAAACGGTTTGAACAATGGACCTGTTGCTACGCAATCCTGTTCGTCCACTCAACCAGATGAATCGCAAGAATGAGCTCGACCGTCGAAGTCGAGCTTTCACCTCTGACGATTTAGTTAGGAATCCGACTAAGGAAGACAAAAAAGTAATGAACAATAAGAATTCGAATAGTGATAGTTCTATTCAGCGTACCTTTCTCTTGTGCTCCCTTACTTTTTTATATGTTTTCTATGTGTGAGTTCGTCTCGAACTTAAACATTATTTGGACTGCAATACGAATCTTAGTGATTGATGTTGGGTTATGAAAAACCCACCGAATAGAACAATCAACAAATAAGAGAAAAGAAGAACACAAGAATTTATGTGGAAAACCCTTAAAAGGAAACAACCACAGGCAAGAGAGAAAACTCCACTATAGATAAAGAAATATACAAGAGGAAAGATTTTAGGATGAATTACATATGGAGGGGGAGGCATCCTTTTATAGCCTCTCCCCATCCTACCTTCTCCCACATCTAATCGAATTGGGACTAAAACTCTCAATAAACTCCCACTTCTTTATGATGTGGGATAACAACTCCTACTTTTACTAGATGTGGGACTAAGACTATACAACAATCTCCCACTTGGAGATTAGATTGAGAACCAATTAATCTCCACACCATTTTCTATCTTGCCACCACCATGCTGTCTATGTCTCTGTCAAGCCATACAAGGTTCTGTACCAAATGAACTTGTCAGTGTTGATTGCCTTTGTCAATACATCTGTTAGGTTCTCTTTCGTGTGGATTTTTTGCATATTCACCCTTCCGTCTTCCACCACTTCATGAACAAAATGATATTGTACTTCTATGTGTTTTGTCCTGGAATGAAACGTTGGATTCCTTGCAATGTGCAAGGCACTCTGACTGTCACAATACAAGAGAATATTCTCGTGTTTGTGCCCAAGTTCTTCCATGAATCGTCTTATCCAGATTGCTTCTTTACAAGATTGTGTAGCTGCCATATACTCAGCTTCTGTTGTAGATAGTGCTACAACTGTCTGTAGTTTAGATAGCCAGCTCACAGCTCCTCCTGCAATTGTAAACACATAGCCAGTAGTGGATCTCCTTTTATCAAGATCAACTGCAAAATTAGAATCAACATATCCTCTAATAGTAAATTCAGATCCTCCATAACATAGAGCAGCATCCGAGGTTCCTTTAATGTATCTTAGGATCCTCTTCACTATAATCCAATGCTCTTGTCCCGGATTCGCCATATGCCGACTAATTACTCCCATTGCATGTGCAATGTCCGGTCTTGTACATATCATAGCGAACATCAGACTTCCCACTACTGATGCATACGGTACTCGATACATCTCCATCCTCTCTGCTTCATTGCTAGGACACATACTTGAGGATAACTTGAAATTAACAGGAAGAGGAGTAGAAATTGGCTTACAGTCTTGCATATTGAAGCGGCGCAAGACTTTCCTTAAGTAACTCTTCTGAGATAGCCAAATCTTCCTGTTATTTCTGTCTCGGTGAATTTGCATCCTTAGAATCTTGTTTGCGAGTCCCAAGTTCTTCATTTCAAATTCCCTAGCCAACTGAGCCTTTAATTCTACGATATGATTTTTGTTGCCCAACATATCATCAACATACAACAACAAAATAATGAAGTCATCACCACCAAACCTCTTGTAATACGCACAAGGGTCTGAAGCAAGTCTGTTGTATCCAAGGCTTAATATGAACGAATCAAATCTCTTATACCAACATCTTGGTGCCTGTTTTAAGCTGTATAGAGATTTGTTTAACTTGCAAACCAAGTTCTTATTTTTTAGTTCTTTAAAACCTTTTTGTTGGAGCATATAGATTTCTTCTTCAAGATCTCCATGAAGAAATGCAGTTTTTACATCTAACTGCTCAAGATGTAGATCAAATGTAGCACAAAGTGCCAGAACTATCCGGACAGTAGTAAGTCGAACCACTGGAGAAAAGATTTTTGTGAAATTGACACCTTCTTTCTGAGCATATCCTTTGATCACCATTCTTGCACGATACCGCTCTACTGATCATCACTGTTTCATTTGATCTTGTAAATCAATTTGTTATCAATGGGCTTCCTTCCGTGCGGTAAAGGTACAAGCTCCCACGTCTTATTCTTATGAAGAGCTTCTAGTTCTTCTTGCATAGCTACCATCCAAAGTGACGCTTTTGAGCTATCAATCGCTTCTCTGAATGTTGATGGCTGCCCATCTTTTGTTAGAAGACAGTATGCAACGTTGCTCTCCATAATATAATCAGACTGCCAGGTTGGTGTATGTCTTTCACGAGGTGATCGTCGAACTTCTACAGTTGTAGACTCAACTGGTACTTCTTCCTCATTTTCTAATTTAGCTCTAGAAGAATTTTCTGGATCGGATTTCTCTTCCTCCTGAATTGTTCTACTCTCCGGAATTTCTATTGAAGTGCTACTCACATCTTCCTTCTGCAGCTTATCTTCTGCAAAAATGGCATCTCTGCTGATGACGACCTTGTGGGCAGTGGGATCCCACAGTCGATACCCCTTAACTCCATAAGCATATCCCAAGAATCTGCACTTTCTGGATTTTGGATCCAAATTCGAAATTTCTTGGGAATGATACGTCACATACACAGGACTCCCAAATGTATGCAGGCGTGAATAATCAACTGGCTTGCCAGTCCACATCTCCATAGGTGTCTTCAGATCAATCGATCTTGATGGTGATCGATTAATCACATAGCAGGCAGCGTTTACGCTTCTTGCCCAAAAGGACTTCGCCATACTTGCAGTGCTTAGCATGGCTCTCGTTCTTTCGAGTAGAGTTCTATTCATCCGCTCCACTACATTTTGTTGAGGATGTAAGCCACCGTGAATTGTCTCTTGATGCCTTCTTGATTACAAAACTCAACAGAGTCATCCCCTGTATATTCTCCGCCATTGTCTGTCCTGAGGCACTTGATTTTCTTCTCAGTTTCTCGTTCAATTTGCGCTTTAAATATTTTGAAAACTGAAAACACATCTGACTCTTCTTGATAGGAAACACCCAACATCTTCTGGAATAATCATCAATAAAAGATACAAAGTACCTTGCTCCTCCCAAATATGTAACAGGTGCTTGCCAAACATTAGAATGAACTAATTCTAGAATACTTTTACTCTTGGAAGCAGATGCATTGAACTTCAATCTATGCTACTTACTTGTAACACAGTGCTCACAAAAGGGTAATGAAATCTTTGTGAGGCCCGAGAGTAATTTCCGTTCGGCGAGAACCATCAACCATTGCTCTAACATGTGGCCCAATTTTTTATGCCACACTTTTGTCATCTCTTCCGCAGTACCGGTTGATGCAACTGATGCTTCTGTCTCCTTGCACCCAATTTCATCTAACTGTCCCAAAGACAATAGATTCTTCTTTAGGCCCTTCACATGCCGCACATTTTGAATAGTGTGTATCATACCATCATATATTTTCAATTTGATAGTACCAATTCCAGCAATCTCCAAGGCATGATCATTTCCCATGTACATAGACCCTGTAGAGATAGGTTCATAAGTGTGAAACCAATCTCTATGAGAGGTCATGTGCCATGTTGCTCCCGAATCCAAGACCCAAGCATCAGTGAGCTCCAATCTATCCTTGGATACCGTTGCTGCTTCGCTGTAAAGAATATCTCCTTCAGCAACGCACCCTTGAGATGTTTCTGCATTATCTACACCCTTTTTGAATTGACACTCATTTTTGAAGTGTCCCCTTCTGCCACAATTATAACACTTGAAATTCTTCTTACCCCTGGATTTTGACCTCCCTTGATTGTGACTCCCACTGAAATCATGTTCCGTTGACCTTCCTCGAGTCATAGACAAAGCTTCTGCTTGTTGTGAGCTTGCCTATCTATCTTTCCTACCTTTTCGTCTACTTTCTTCTTCAAGAATTATAGTAGCGACATCATCAAATACCAGATAATCAGAGAGGATATTATTGGTTAAATTGATGATGACTAAGTCATATGAATCTGGAAGACTTTGGAGTAGAATTTCAACATGTTCCTGTGGTGAAACATTATGTCCTAACGTTGAAAGTTGAGAACATAAGGAAATCAGAGTACGTAAGTGCTCTGTAACTAATATAGATTCTGCCATTCATAAGGTGTACAACTTTCTCTTCAAGAAGATTTCTTTAAGAAGATTTTGTTGTGAAGTGATTTGGCTTCATACAATTTGATGAGGTGATCCCACCTCCTTAGCAGTTTTCTTCTCTTCTACGCCTGCTAAAATATCATCAGATAATGCCAGATGCAAATTGGAAAGGGCCATTGCATTTATTCTGTTCCACTTTTCGTTATCTATGATCTCTGCCGGCCGAACACTAATGGCTTCCAGACAATTATCTTTTATCAATAATGCCTTCATCTTCATTTTCCATAATGAGAATTTCGTGCCGTTAAACTTGCCGATGTCGATCTTTGCTGCCATTGCTTATATCACGAACTGTTTTTGACTACAGAATAACTCCCACTATTTCACGTGAAAAATATTTCCTCAGGTTACCTCCAACTAGTATATTGTTGAACCAAAGAACACCAGGAAAATTTTCAGGAAAGACTGGAGGGATACAACCGGTCCGCTTAAATACCAGACTCCTTAGACAAAATTTTCCTAGACATGCACTTAATCACCCAATATACCTTTCCAGGATACCCAAAAAGAAAACAAATATGTGAATAATGACTTCAAAATATTTCTTCAGCACCTCCGTAGGATGAAAACAAAACCTTGCTCTGATACCATTGTTGGATTATGAAAAACCCACCGAATAGAACAATCAACAAATAAGAGAAAAGAAGAACACAAGAATTTTTGTGGAAAACCCTTAAAGGGAAACAACCACGGGCAAGAGAGAAAACTCCACTATAGATAAAGAAATATATAAGAGGAAAGATTTTGGGATGAATTACATATGGAGGGGGGAGGCATCCTTTTATAGCCTCTCCCCATCTTACCTTCTCCCACATCTACTTGAACTGGGACTAAAACTCTCAACAAACTCCCACTTCTTTATGATGTGGGATAACAACTCCTACTTCTACTAGATGTGGGACTAAGACTATACAACAATTGAGTCCTACTCAAATATGAGTTATTGGATTCCAATCAAACACTTTTTCTTTGGCTACTAGCTTTATTGGATTCGTCTTGCTATTCCGTCTTTATGCTTGGTTGACCGACCTTGGCCTGGTCAGTTCGATTAGGTTCGACCTATTCGGGCTAGGTTTATTCGAGCTGGTTCCGAGCTGGTTCGTATTCCTTATTTCTCTTCATCATAAGCCCCCCAGTCTTTGAAGTCCGAATTGCAGGCTGTTCGGATTTTAGAGATTTGATGCTTGAACTTCCGTCCAACATAACTTAAGTCTTTTGTATCTAAAAAATCTAATTTTTATTTTGCTAACGTCACTTGATATGATACTGCGCCGTAAGAACAAAAACGATGGCGCACGTTTATTGAAGGAACGACTTTATTGACATGTGGCCTGGCACGAATGATGTCTCATGATGACTTTTTGGATTTCAAAAGTCACGAATTTCAACCGTTTTTTATCTTCCTATCTTGTCCTCTAGATTGGAATCTTTTGAGGCTACAAGAGATTAATTCTTCTTGGACCGTTTGGATGAGGATTTCTTAGAAGATGTTAGATCAAGATTTTTTATTGAAGTTTTGTAGTCTTCCCTTTTGGTCCCTTAGATTAGGATCTTCTGAAAAATATAAGAACCCATTGTTTCTCTTTCACTTCATTTCTGCTGAAACTTTCCCTTTCATCTGTGAAGAAGAAGAGTATTTGCAGAATTTTCAAAATCTCTTCTTTGATCTTCCCAGGAGCTTCTTCAGTGATTCCTTTTGCAAGTAAGTTCATGTTTTCTTCACGGTCATTTTTATTTGCTTTATAAATATAATTTTGTGCTAGATTCTAAGTGTATTTTGCACTTTCTTTTCACTGTTTTTCTTCTTCTTTTTCTCTGTTTATTCTAGTCTGTGTATTTGCATTTGTCTTCATGGGGGTTAAGTCGGTAGCTTCAAAACCTCTTAGGACTTCCGTTAGCCAACCCTCTTCTGAAAGTGAGACTGTTCGTTCTGAGAACAGTGGAGCTTCTTCTTCTGGGTATAGCGACTTTGAAAGTGATACCTCTGTTAACCCAGCCTTGTCTCCTGGAGCTCGTCCAAATCTTCTTAGTGATGTTGAGTTTAAGTCACTAAGTATTCGTGCTCGGTTTCGTACGAATAGGAGAAAATGGTTAAAAAGCCTTTCTCCATTTGAACTTGATTTTGAGAGAAGTCGACCTAGGATGTCCGAGCATATAGACTTTGATCCTAGCAGTTTGGGTCCTATCTTTTTTCCTTCTGAGCTGACTGAGGGTGACTTAGACCTTATCCGAGCTCAATACGCTATTCCTAATGATTTTGTGATCAGGGTCCCCTCTTCTCATGAACAGGCTCACTGACCTCCCTTGGATGAGTTTGCTGTGTATGAGGATGCTTTAATTAGTGGCTTTAGGCTTCTCGTACACCAGGTCTTTATAGACATTCTTAATCATTTTGGGATGTGTCTGGGGATGTTGGCGTAGCATAATCTGTTTTTGGGGCTTCTGTAAGCAAAACGAGGTCGGTGTAGTACCGACCTTAAATTTATTTCTTCATTTTTTTATGCATAAGAAGCAAGAGCAAAGTCGTTGGTTCTATCTTTCAAAACGAACTATTCTTCAGTTTGGATGTGTGGGTAATTTCGTTGGGAAAGATACCCTTCCTTCAAATACCAAGGGTTGGAGGTCTAGATATTTCTTTGTTCGTCTTCCTTCTCCTCCTAACTTTCTAACTTCTTGGCCCTAAAATGCTAGGGAGGATTCAAATGCCATCCTTGTCCTTTCTCGTTTCAAACAGGAAGCAAGGGATCGTATTCGGATGATCCCCACTAAAGATTGGAACCTTCTTGCTGTAAATGGATATTGTCCGGAATATCCGAATATCCTTCATCATTGGGGGTTCTTGATTGATAATGTCACATCCTCCCAGCTGGTACCCTAATTGGCATAACCGAGAGTGTGATCCACAGCCCCGAAGATCAGGTATCTAGTAATCAACCTCCCACATAAACAATAACATAATCATGAACAATAATAATCTATATGCAATAGATAAACCAAAGATCCAAATAAGGAAAGAATACACCATGTATACGATCAGAGTACGAAAGATAATCAGAATGTCTAAATCAATAAGTAAAGTGAGGCGGAATCCCACTCTACAACCAGCGGAAAAGTAGTTCTAAAAGAAAAGGAACAAGATAAAATCTAATCCCAATAGCAGGTACAATAGGTAACTAAATTGTTCTCAATCTTATAGACAATGTCTCTATAAGTATAAATCTCAAAAATGGCACAAGGGCGCTTCCACTCTATGGTCGGACTAAGCATCGTACGGAGCATAACCACCCGCGGAATCTTCAGTGTAATTGTCGTAACCGCAATCACCTTCCTGGAGATATGCCTCTTCTCCTTGCGCTTCTTCATACGAGCAGTCATGATACTCAGAACCTGTAGAGTAATCTAACAAAACATTGTACAAAAGGAATGAGTTTCAAAGAAACTCAGTAAAGCAGTTAAACCGTAATAACATAAATGGCAGGATTTCAAAACAAACATAAATGCAATATGGTATGAGACAAATAATGAATGTATTAATCTAACTCTATGTATGCTGGTCTCTATTGGCAGACATGCTTTGAGTCATAGCACCATACTTCTTTGGGAAGGTCTCATCACACAACGCCTTTTGGTAGTGGGTCCGACATCCCTCGGGACATTCCATGGCTGGGGGTATAGGTCACCGCTCTCTCACATCACCATTTGGTATAAGTATTGGCGCATGTCAGGGTTAAGCCTAGCCAAATGAAGGTCTTCTATTTAGTTATATCCAGTCAGATCCAGATACGTCCATTCCTCGCCCCTGGCGATCCTTTCCGGTATCCTTCACACTAGAGTCCTCATAGTCCCTGACTACGGACTCATCAATCCTATAGGTCATCCACATATGGTAAACGGGAAGCTCTCACGTCCTCTCACGGGTTGGTTACCGGTCTTGAGCGCCCGTGAGCCCAAGTCTAACCATATGCAACCCTACCGATAATGGTCTCCACAATGTGATTCCTGTCCTCTCACGGGTTGGTTACCGGTCTTGAGCGCCCATGAATCCCTATTGCTACCACGGGTCTTTCGGTCTCAATACCCCTCCGATTAGGGTCTGACATAACGGGACATCCTAGCCAAACACTACTAGACAGTCCTAAATATGTCATCCAATAGTTTAGGAAGGTGTCCAAAGGGCATCTCCGAAAACATCCCATAATATTCCCGTAGTAGTCCTAGGACAGAAGTGTCAAGAGGACACCTCCCCTTTCCAAACCATACTTAAGCATACACAAGCATCAATCCATAACCTCACATATATGGTAACTTCATATATGGAAAGAAATCAACAATAACATTCAACTTGTATAAAACTGGTAAGTAAATCATACATCAGTCTATTTAATATAAACAAGTAATGCTACTGATATCAAGACAGTACAACAATAGTATAACGTTGTAAGAATCTAATTAAGGAATTAAACTAACAAGATTCAAATGTAGAAACTAAGATATACAATTTATGTTGTTAAGGAAGTAACCATCCTTACCTTTTATAACTTGCAAAGGAATCTTAAGAATTCAAGTAAGACCTTGACAAACTTGAGAAGAAGGTCCTAGACAAGTGTATACAACATATTAGGAAAGATCCCTAAAAGAAAAGATATCAAAACATCCAAAACAGACCAAATCTGGAGTTGCTGTACTCATTGGTCGATTGGATTGGTCTACTATCCCAGTCGACCAATCAGTCGACCAATCAGTCGACCAACAGAGACAGTGGCTTACAAAATCAGAGTTTTAAGAATAAAGAACCGAATTTGGTGGTTCAAAAGGGTACTAAACAAGGGGTAAACTACATTGGTAGTATCCTAACATAAAGAGGACTTCAAAACATCAATCGAATCAAGTTTTAGAGTTACAAATTAGGAAATAAAAGTTACCATAATTAGATTAATCATGGTTCTTGAAGAATTAAAAATACAAATCATAGACACGAACAATAGGAGAATGAATCATTGATTTTGATAAAGATATCATAGAAGGCATACATAGATCTTCAAGAAATAGATCTAAGAACCTGAATCTAAATAAGGAAACAAAACTTACCATAGATGTATCAGTCATGATACTTGAAGAAAGCATGGTAAGATAGAGGAGAAACAACTAGAGATTGATAGATCATGGATCATGTAAGGAAAACACAACGATTGACTACTAATATGATCAGTAAAATAGATCTAAGAAGATCATAATTAAAATCAAAGACAAACGAAGACAAGATCATGATTTAGATCATGATTCCTTCAAAAGCTTGCAATGATCATGATTACGGACATTGCTTTAACCATTAATCCTTAGGAAGATCATGAGAGGTAAGTTCAGAGATGTTTGTAACAGAGAATGCAGCATCTCCTCTACTGTCTCAACTCAAAAAGGAAAGAAAACAAGGATGATGAAGAAGAAGAGAGTGTAAACATACCTTTTTGTATAAGAACACAAGTTTTGACGAAGATCCGTCAAGATAAACACCAAGAGCGCAAGGGAGATGACTTGCAGAGGTCTTTGGTTCGTTCCAAAGAGTTTGGAGGCAGAAAATACGAAGTAGACTCGAGATTGGACTTAAATAGAGCAAGCAAGACCTAATTACCAAAGACAGAACCCATTGGTCGATTGGATTGGTCGACTGGTCCAGTTGACCAATGAGTCGAATAATAAGTTCAGCAAGTTAAAAACAGGGAATTGAAGGCTCAGATCAAATCCAAACTTAAAGGGGTTTTGCACACACACCAAGTGACTTATCTAATAGGTAGAAATGCCTTCAAACCATGATAGAGAACACTCCAAGTCCATCAACTAATCGGATCTTCATCAAGATTCAGTTTCCATAAATAGAACATTGTCATCAACACTCATGGATTCAAAGCCAGACACCAAGTCCTCCACTGGGATGGCCCAAAGCTGACTTCTTGCTTTACTTCGAGTTGTCGGTCCTACAAACAACAGGGTTTTTCCGGGTCAAGGTTAGGGCTGGGTTTCACATTCTCCCCCCTTAAAGAAATTTTGTCCTCGAAATTGAAAGCGTACCTGTGCTTCCAAAGAGGTGAGCAAACTTCTCCTTCATATCTTCTTCCTTCTCCCAAGAAGCTTCTTCAGGGGTATGGTTCTTCCACTGAATCCTCACCAAAGGGATGGTGCGATTCCACAGCTGCTTGTCCTTCTTATCCAGGATTTCGACCGGTTCTTCATCGTAGGTCAAATCAGCACTAAGTCCTTCAGGCGCTTGTTGTAAAATGTGTTCCGGATTCTCTATGTATTTCCGAAGCATCGAAATATGAAACACATTATGAACACCAGTAAGAGGCGGAGGTAATGCTAATCGGTACGCAACAGGTCCAACCTTTTCCAAAATCTCAAAAGGTTCAATGAAACGAGGGCTAAGCTTTCCCTTAATGTTGAATCTCATCACACCCTTCATTGGTGAAACCTTCAGAAAAACTTTCTCTCCCACTTGAAATTCTAAATCGGTCCTCCTCTTGTCAGCATAAGATTTCTGTCTTGACTGGGCAGACTTAATCCTTTCTCTTATCAAATCAACCATAGCACTTGTAGCCTCAATCATCTCAGGACCTAAGACTTTTCTTCCCCCCGTCTCAGTCCAATACAGAGGTGTCCTACAAGTGTTTCCATACAAAGCCTTAAATGGAGCCATGCCTATTGTTGCTTGATAACTGTTGCTATAGGCAAACTCAACCAAAGCTAGGTGTTCATCCCAATTACCACCCATATCCACTACACAAGATCTGAGCATGTCTTCCAACGTCTGAATTGTTCGCTCAGATTGTCCATTCGATTGTGGGTGATGAGCTATACTCAAATTTAATTGGGTTCCCAAAGCTTTCTGCAAACTATTCCAAAACCTTGAGGTGAACCTAGGATCGCAATCAGAAACAACACTCATCGGCACACCATGCAGACGAACCACATTGTCCACATAAAGCTTAGCTAACTTATCCAGAGTATGAGTGATCTTCATAGGAATGAAGTGGGCTGATTTGGTCAACCTATCAACAATCACCCACACCGTGTCATTGCCTTTACTTGTCCGAGGCAAGCTAGTTACAAAATCCATAGAGATATCCTCCCACTTCCAACTAGGAATAGGAAGGGGTTGAAGTAATCCAGATGGGGGTTGACGAACGGCTTTCACACGTTGGCAAGTCTCACACTTGGCAACAAAATTATCAACATCAGCCTTCAAACCAATCCACAAAAAATGTTCCTTCAAGTCCTTGTACATCTTGGTGCTTCCCATGTGTATAGTAAAGACTGACTGGTGTGCTTCCTTCAATATTTCCTTTTTAACTTCTTCATTTGCCGGCACGCACAGTCTACCTCTAAACAATAAGGCACCATCCATGGATATACCAAAGTCGGGGTCTGACTCAGGATTTGAAGAAATCTTCTCAACTTTGACCATAAGTTCTTGATCAGAACTCTGCAGAGCAACAATCTTATCTCTAAGGCCAGATCTTGCCGTCATGGCAGAAAGAACAAAAACAGAATTCTCTGGGACAACTTCCAAATCAAAACTCTTAATAGAATACCACAACGGTAGATTCAAAGCATTCAAATCCAAAGTCTTCTTCTGGTTCTTCCTACTAAGAGCATCAGCAACAACGTTTGCCTTCCCAGGGTGATACTGAATATCACAATCATAATCAGAGACTAGTTCCAACCATCTCCTTTGTCTCATGTTCAACTCCTTTTGGGTAAAGAAGTATTTCAAACTCTTATGATCCGTGAAAATGGAAATCTTCTCACCGTAGAGGTAATGTCTCCAAATCTTCAAAGCGAAGACAACAGCGGCAAGTTCTAGATCGTGAGTGGGGTAATTCCGCTCATAATCTTTCAATTGCCGAGAAGCATAGGCTACGACCTTGCCATGTTGCATCAGTACACAACCCAAACCAATCTTTGACGCATCGGTATAAACTGTCATACCACTGGAACTATCAGGTATAGTCAAAACCGGGGCGATTGTCAATCTATCTTTCAACTCTTGGAAATTCTTCTCACAGGCGTCAGACCAAACAAACTTCTCTTCTTTCCTGGTCAACTCAGTCATAGGAGCAGCCAACCGAGAGAAGTTCTCAATAAATCTTCTGTAGTAACCCGCCAATCCAAGAAAACTTCTTATTTCCGTTACCGATTTCGGTCTTTCCCAATCAGCCACAGCTTGGACTTTTTCAGGATCGACATGAATCCCTTCAGCTGAAACCACATGGCTGAGGAATACTACTCTCTTAAGCTAGAAGTCACACTTGCTAAACTTGGTGTACAACTTCTTTTCTCGCAATCTTTGCAAAGTGAAACTTAGATGGCTCGCATGCTCTTCTTAATTCTTCGAGTAGATCAAGATGTCGTCGATGAAAGCAATTACAAACTTATCAAGCACATCGTGAAAAACTTGGTTCATGAGGTCCATGAACACTGCAGGAGCATTAGTCAATCCGAAAGGCATGACTCTAAACTCATAGTGGCCATACCGTGTTCGGAAAGCTGTCTTGAAGATATCACTAGACTTCACTTTCAATTGGTGATATCTAGATCTCAAGTCAATCATTGAGAACAGAGCTGCACCTTTCAACTGATCGAAGAGATCATCAATTCTGGGCAGCGGTTATCTATTCTTGATAGTCAGCTTATTCAACTCGGTAGTCGATGCACAGACGCATACTACCATCTTTCTTCTTGACAAACAAGACCGGAGCTCCCCAAGGTGATACACTAGGTTGTACGAAACCTCTATCAATGAGCTCGTTCAACTGGTTTTGCAACTCTTTCAACTCAGTTGGAGCCATCCTATACGGAGCCTTAGATATCGGAGCGGCACCAGGGACGAGATCAATAGAAAACTCAATATCCCTATCTGGAGGCACTCTTGATAGATCGTCAGGGAAGACATCAACAAAGTCACAGACAATCTTGACTTCATCAACTCTTTTCTCCACCTTACCCTTGTCTTCAGATGAAGCATCATCCACTAGGGCATAGACTTGCATCAGTGCAGACAGCACCTTCTTACAAACCCTTCTTTTCTCACCTTGAAATTCAAAGAGTGGACTTCCACAGATATGGAACTGAATCTTCCTTGAGGAACAAAGAAACACAACTTTGTGGGCTGTTAACCAATCAATTCCCAAAATAACATCGAAGTCCTTCATATCAAGAAGTACAAAATTGGCTTCCAAGTTCTTCTCACCAATCAAAACAGGACATTTAACTAAACCCTTATCTAGTTTCACAACAGGACCAGTAGGTGTACTAATCAACAAACAACTAGACAATTTCTCAAGGATTAGGTTAGTCTTCTTGATGAATGCAGATGACATGAACGAATGAGATGCACCCGTATCAAATAAGACAAATGCAGGAATAGAAGCGACTAACAATGTACCTGTAATCACTTCATGGCTTGGATCCTGCTCAGCACTAGAAATACTGAACACTCTACCAGAGGGAGGAGTAGGAGTATTCTTCACCACAGGAGCAGGCTGTTGGGCAGGCCGCTTCGGACAGTCACGAGCGAAATGACCGGTTTGCTTACATAAAAAGCAAACAGGATTGCTGGGTCCAACTGGGGTAGCTGCAACAGGGGGCTTCTGAACAAAAGGCCTAGGATTCGCATTCATAGGCCTAGCACTTGCACTCATTGGTGGTCGGTTTCTGCCATACTATTTAAACTGGCCGCGTTGCTGGAAACCAGGGTTCTGACCTACACTCCTAGGCTGAAAAGTAGGAGTGGGGTAGGGTGTAGGTCTTACAAAACGCCGATCATTACGATCCACCAAACTAGGGTTCCTTGGCTGCCAGGGCCTTTGCATACGTGCATTCTCCTTCTCCGTTTCTTCCAACTTCTTCGAGTTCTGCACCACTTGGGCATAGCTCACAATAGGCTGGACTGTGAGGTAAGCTTTAATGGCAGGGCGCAGTCCTTTGAAGAACTTCTTCGCTTTGGCGAGATCGACCTTCAGAGAATTAGGAGCAAAGAAGTGAAGTTCCTCAAACTTCTGTTGGTACTCCAACACAGACAAAGATCCTTGCACGAGAACCATAAACTCAGCTTCCTTCGCATCTTTCACCGCCTAAGGGAAATAATTAATGCAAAAAGCTTCCTTGAACAACTCCCAAGTTACAACTCCCGCATGCAAACCTTCCAAAACAGGCCGAGTGGAGGTCCACCATGCATCAGCTTCTTGTTGCAACTTCTGTTTAGCAAACAAAATCTTCTGAGTTTCCGAGCATTGCAGATGTCTGAAAGCCTTCTCCAACTCACGAAGCCACTTGTTAGGAAACAAGGGGTCCTTGGTAACTCTAGTGAAAGTGGGCACTTGCATCTTCAGAAAACTCTCCATTAGGCGAGTATGAGGAGTTCCAGCTAAACCTCCCGCATTCAGGACTGCGGCATGAGGATTTACATTAGCACCAGTTCGAGTCGCATTATGCAGAGTCATGAAACCCGTCAACATTTGATTAAACTGAGCTGCTTGCTGCTGCATCATATTGCCCATAATATTGGCAATATCACGAAAGCTTCCAACATTCGGGGCACCGGGTATCTCTTGGGTACCCTGATCCTCATTATTGGTCTGCTGATCATGACCATCATTAGGTATCTCACCACCTCCATGAGGTATTTCACCACCTCCATGACCACTGGATTCACCACGCCCACTTCTCAGAGTAACCATTCTGCAAAAATTGAGAACATCAAAATACCGAATTTCGAAGTTTCAACGTAATCCACAAGTCCAAATGATTTGAAAACTTAAATCATACTTAAATATATCCATGTAACCATCAAACAATAATCCATAAGATAAAAATCACAATTTCCAAAAATTCTGCAGAAAATGAGGTCTCTGTATCCATTAGTCAAGTGATTGGTCGATGGGGCCCATCGACCAATGAGTCGACCAATCAAGACAGAATACGAAAATTCGCATTATAAGCCTCATTTTCACATTCAAACCTCATTTTAACTTCTTCCACAAGTGAGTGAGCTCTAGGGAAACATCTTCTAAGGTTCTTCCAAGCATCTTTGGGTGATTCAAGTGCTTCAACAACAACACCACAATTCACAATCATCAAACACAAGGTAAAACTAACATTTTCTCTTTTACTTCATCTTCTCATGTTTGCATTTCAATCAAATCTATGTTTTACTCGTATCCATTGTTAGAAATCATGTTTAGGAATACTTAGAAACATATTCCCTAGGTTTTAAACACAATGCCATGCATAGTCAACAAGTTCTAACACCTCTTTGCACTTCTCGCAAGATTTTCGTACCGAAATCGTTATCTTTAGAAAAATTTCGATTTCTCACAAACCGCTAAGAGTTTTCGCATGAAATCAATTGCTACATGCTCAAAATGATATTGTAGATATGTCCATATAGTTTGATTTAACCAATTTCAACTTTTCAAAAATTCCAGTTTGACCTAGAATGCAAAATCCCCAAATTCCTTCTTGCTGAATTTTCCACTTTTACCCAAGTTCTCGATCGATTTTCTTCAACAAACTTCATAGACATGAAATTCCAAGTATTATGCACATGATAGTATCTTCAAATCAAATTTCCCCCAAATTTGAAAATTTTCGAAAAATTACGAAAATACCCTTTTGGCTTAAATCTTGAATAGCACTTAACCAACAATGTCATTGTCTCTTCTACAGACACACACTATGCAGAGGGGAGGGCGAGGACGAGGTAGAGGTCATGGTCGTATTGTAGGGGCACTCATGGGCAGAGGTCAGGTTCCTTCAGAGCCTAGATAGGAGGTTCGGAGACCGGACATGTTCGACAGACCACAGGCCGAGTTTTTGTACGAGGCCTACTTCAGTTATTGCAACATCGAGCTGGGACGTCTGCTTCACCTATGCCAGCTCAGAGTCTTTAGGATTCGGCAGAGATTCAACACGTTGCAGAGGACACATCTCTTCACTGAGGATCTGCGGGTATACCCGGAGCTAGTGAGGTTGTTCTTCAGCAACCTTACTTACACTGAGGAGGCTCGAGGTCTAGGACATCCGCTTAGACTTGTCCTAAGGAGCAGGGTCTTCCAGACTCAGATTCGCTTTTCCACCCGATCACTAGCTGAGATTTTGCAGGTTCCTTACTACCCACGGCAGTGTGTATGGATACCTGCGAGGGCAGATATAGACTGCTACTGATGCCATATGAGCTGCGTGAGATATGCTCCACACTATGGGATAGTCGCCGCTGCTTCACTCCGTGGACCAGCGGACGGATGACAGATTCAGCACGGATTATCGATCGCATAGTCGGCCGAAACATTATGCCGAAAGCTGGACATCACCATCGGGTCACAGTGATGGAAGCCTTAGTCATCTACCGCATCTACATGGGCTTTGAGATCGATCTCTCCTACATCATTTAGCAGGTTATGCTGGACTTGGTTCTGCGGCCTAGCATGCGGAACCTTTGCTATGGGAGGCTACTGACGTTGATCTTCAGGCATTTCGGGGTGAGTTTCGAGGATACACCAGTGGACATTGGTTCACAGGGATATACGATCGGGACTCGGACCATTCGTCAGATGAGACGCAGCAGATCGTGAGATCTCCCCGGTCCAGAGGGTGAGGATGATGAGGAGACAGAGGATGAGGATCAGGAGTCAGAGGATGGAGGAGAGGATATCGGTCCTGATAGTGATGATCAGGCCGGAGACGATACAGAGATGCACGAGGCTGAGCCAATGCATCACGAGTTTCCTTCATCGCACTTTGAGGCAGGTGGCCCCTCTCATGCAGTTCCAGAGGCTTCAGATCTTGGGGCACAGATAAGATCGATGACTTCCATGCTAGAGAGGATGGAGGTTAGACAGGAGCAGATGTATGGGAGGATGGAGTCACGACAGGATAGGATAGAGCATCAGGTGACTTAGCTAACGGAGGAGTTCAGAGCATACAGAGATCAGAGGAGATCACCTAGATAGACTGTACCTTAGGATTTTTCATTTATGCATTTCAGATGTAATCGTTGTAAAAGCTTTTGAAATTAATGAAGTTCATTTTGTTTCACTTAATTATTGTATATTATGCACTTTTCTTTTATTGCATTAATGACATTGGTTCACGTATAATTATGGTATGTTATTCAGAAATGTTCTGTTATGCTTCATTGGTTAAGTTTCTAATCCAAATGTCCTATTATTTACTTCTAAGAGTAGATGAGTCATTTCAGATTTATGACCCAGGAATGTTCCGTTATTGTCTTCTGTGGTTAGGATTTCCTCGAACCTTGGGCTCTGATACCAATCTATCACATCCTCCCAGCCGGTACCCTAACTGGCATACCCGAGAGTGTGATCCACAACCCCGAAGATCAGGTATTGAGTAATCAACCTCCCACATAAACAATAACATAATTATGAACAATAATAATCTATGCAATAGATAAACCAAAGATCCAAATAAGGAAAGAATACACCATGTATACGATCAGAGTACGAAAGATAATCAGAATGTCTAAATCAATAAGTAAAGTGAGGCGGAATCCCACTCTACAACCAGCGGAAAAGTAGTTCTAAAAGAAAAGGAACAAGATAAAATCTAATCCCAATAGCAGGTACAATAGGTAACTAAATTGTTCTCAATCTTATAGACAACGTCTCTATAAGTATAAATCTCAAAAATGGCACAAGGGCGCTTCCACTCTATGGTCGGACTAAGCATCGTACGGAGCATAACCACCCTCGGAATCTTCAGTGTAATTGTCGTAACCGCAATCACCTTCCTGGAGATATGCCTCTTCTCCTTGCGCTTCTTCATACGAGCAGTCATGATACTCAGAACCTGTAGAGTAATCTAACAAAACATTGTACAAAAGGAATGAGTTTCAAAGAAACTCAGTAAGGCAGTTAAACCGTAATAACATAAATGGCAAGATTTCAAAACAAACATAAATGCAATATGGTATGAGACAAATAATGAATGTATGAATCTAACTCTATGTATGCTGGTCTCTATTGGCAGACATGCTTTAAGTCATAGCACCATACTTCTTTAGGAAGGTCTCATCACACAACGCCTTTTGGTAGTGGGTTTGGCATCCCTCGGGACATTCCATGGGTGGGGGTATAGGTCACCGCTCTCTCACATCACCATTTGGTATAAGTATTGGCGCATGTCAGGGTTAAGCCTAGCCAAATGCAAGTTTTCTACTTAGTTATATCCAATCAGATCCAGATACGTCGATTCCTCGCCCCTGGCGATCCTTTCCGGTATCCTTCACACTAGAGTCCTCATAGTCCCTGACTACGGACTCATCAACCCTATAGGTCATCCACATATGGTAAACGGGAAGCTCTCACGTCCTCTCACGGGTTGGTTACCGGTCTTGAGCGCCCGTGAGCCCAAGTCTAACCATATGCAACCCTACCGATAAATGGTCCCCACAATGTGATTCCTGTCCTCTCACGGGTTGGTTACCGGTCTTGAGCGCCCATGAATCCCTATTGCTACCACGGGTCGTTTGGTCTCAATACCCCTCCGATTAGGGTCTGACATAACGGGACATCCTAGCCAAACACTACTAGACAATCCTAAATATGTCATCCAACAGTTTAGGAAGGTGTCCAAAGGGCATCTCCGGAAACATCCCATAATATTCCCGTAGTAGTCCTAGGACAGAAGTGTCAAGAGGACACCTCCCCTTTCCAAACCATACTTAAGCATACACAAGCATCAATCCATAACCTCACATATATGGTAACTTCATATATGGAAAGAAATCAACAATAACATTCAACTTGTATAAAACTGGTAAGTAAATCATACATCAGTCTATTTAATATAAACAAGTAATGCTACTAATATCAAGACAGTACAACAGTAGTATAACATTGTAAGAATCTAATTAAGGAATTAAACTAACAAGATTCAAATGTAGAAACTAAGATATACAATTTATGTTGTTAAGGAAGTAACCATCCTTACCTTTTATAACTTGCAAAGGAATCTTAAGAATTCAAGTAAGACCTTGACAAACTTGAGAAGAAGGTCCTAGACAAGTGTATACAACATATTAGGAAAGATCCCTAAAAGAAAAGATATCAAAACATCCAAAACAGAACAAATCTGGAGTTGCTGTACTCATTGGTCGATTGGATTGGTCTACTGTCCCAGTCGACCAATCAGTCGACCAATCAGTCGACCAACAGAGACAGTGGCTTACAAAATCAGAGTTTTAAGAATAAAGAACCGAATTTGGTGGTTCAAAAGGGTACTAAACAAGGGGTAAACTACATTGGTAGTATCCTAACATAAAGAGGACTTCAAAACATCAATCGAATCAAGTTTTAGAGTTACAAATTAGGAAATAAAAGTTACCATAATTAGATTAATCATGGTTCTTGAAGAATTAAAAATACAAATCATAGACACGGACAATAGGAGAATGAATCATTGATTTTGATAAAGATATCATAGAAGGCATACATAGATCTTCAAGAAATAGATCTAAGAACCTGAATCTAAATAAGGAAACAAAACTTACCATAGATGTATCAGTCATGATACTTGAAGAAAGCATGGTAAGATAGAGGAGAAACAACAAGAGATTGATAGATCATGGATCATGTAAGGAAAACACAACGATTGACTACTAATATGATCAGTAAAATAGATCTAAGAAGATCATAATTAAAATCAAAGACAAACGAAGACAAGATCATGATTTAGATCATGATTCCTTCAAAAGCTTGCAATGATCATGATTACGGACATTGCTTTAGCCATTACTCCTTAGGAAGATCATGAGAGGTAAGTTCAGAGATGTTTGCAACAGAGAATGCAGCATCTCCTCTACTGTCTCAACTCAAAAAGGAACGAAAACAAGGATGATGAAGAAGAAGAGAGTGTAAACATACCTTTTTGTATAAGAACACAAGTTTTGACGAAGATCCGTCAAGATAAACACCAAGAGCGCAAGGGAGATGACTTGCAGAGGTCTTTGGTTCGTTCCAAAGAGTTTGGAGGCAGAAAATACGAAGTAGACTCGAGATTGGACTTAAATAGAGCAAGCAAGACCTAATTACCAAAGACAGAACCCATTGGTCGATTGGATTGGTCGACTGGTCCAGTCGACCAATGAGTCGACCAATAAGTTCAGCAAGTTCAAAACAGGGAATTGAAGGCTCAGATCAAATCCAAACTTAAAGGGGTTTTGCACACACACCAAGTGACTTACCTAATAGGTAGAAATGCCTTCAAACCATGATAGAGAACACTCCAAGTCCATTAACTAATCCGATCTTCATCAAGATTCAGTTTCCATAAATAGAACATTGTCATCAACACTCATGGATTCAAAGCCAGACACCAAGTCCTCCACTGGGATGGCCCAAAGCTGACTTCTTGCTTTACTTCGAGTTGTTGGTCCTACAAACAACAGGGTTTTTCCGGGTCAAGGTTTGGGCTGGGTTTCACTGGTAAGACATGTGCCTTTTCTTTTGTTTATTCGTTCTAACTTTTTGCGAAGTTACCTTACTCGGAAATGATGCAGTGTTGCACGATGAAGAGGATTTTGAAGATGCTGCATCCACTATGCTGAAAGTGGAAGAGAAACATCCAACCAAGCTAGATAAAGCGTAGGCTAGCCTTGCTTCTTCTTCAAAGGGGAAAACACCCTCACGAGTTAGGAAAGAAAAGCCTTCTGAGCTCCCACCCCAACCCTCGAAGAGGGTGGCTAGTTGGAGTGCTGGCTCCGAGAAAGCCTCTGATTCTAATCCTCATCCGTCTTTGGGTGAGTATATTTCCTTTAAAGATGCTCTAGAGTTAGAGATGAGGGGCCTAGGACCGGCCAACGTTCTCCGACCAAAGTGGTCGCTGGATGCAGCTCTTCGGTGTTCAGGGGTGATTTTCGCTCTATGTCTAGAGTTGCTAATGAATGGTTGGGTGGAGCCATCCTTCTAGCCGACCTAACCTACCTTCAAGGATTTGGTCGTTTGCAAGCCCACAGTATTACTGTGAGGTATGTATTTGTTTCCTTCTTTTTTGGAAGTTTATTTCCTTTATTTTGTTTGTAAACCTTTTACTTGTTTGCAGGATGGCTTGTGCTTTGATCCAATCTCTGGGTCAAAGTATTGATTCTGCCAGATAGGATTTCTTTTCCCTTCAACAAACCAAGCAACGCAACAAGGAATTAGAAGCTAAGTTATCTTCTTTGAAATCGAGTAATGATTCTTTGGTTGCTCGAGAGGCCGAATTGATGAGTGAGTTGGCCGCAATGAAGGGGAATAACGAAGCTTTGGTGCTCGAGAAGTCTTCTCTTCAGACTCATTTGGAAGAGGCTGAAGGCTCCCTGGTCGGTAAGGATGTTGAGATTTCTAGTCTCCGATCTAAGTTGAAGAGTTCGGATAGCGCAGTTTCCCGTCTGACCAAGCTAGTTGAGGCGAAGGCTCCTTGCGTTTTTGAAGACCTCCCTAATGAACTTTGTCATGAAGTTATTAAGAGATGGGTCAGGACGGCTAGATGCAAGAAATTTATGGCTAAGGTCGCTACACCTGGGTATCTTTATGCTCGGTGTCAGACGTACCAAGGAATCATAGGGGCTTTTAAGGATTTGGATCTGGAGAGATTCAAAGGTTTGATCAACCCTTGGACTTATGACGACCTCAAGGTTCCTCGTCTTCAATGGTGTGTTGGTGAGCCAAGATTTCCCAAACCTTAGAATGTTGAAGTGGCCGGTTTTTTAGACTCGGATTGGGACCCACTGCCTGAGGTCGGAAGTTCAGCTGCTTCTTCTAAAGACAAGTCTGATAAGAAGGTTCCGAAGTGAACCTTATCTTTGAACAATTAATCTTTTGTATGTATGTATGTATGACCTTTTTGGTCTTTATTTTAATTGATATGAAATCTTTTTGAGCCAAGTATTTCTGCTCGGTGAACGTTTGATTATGCAATCCTTCTTTTTCTTAAAATCTTAGTTTCTTAAGGTTCTTTGGGTGCCTAAGCTTACTTAGGTCTTTTTGATGCTCTATTAGTACTGTAGCTTGGTTAAGGGAATGATCATAGTCATTCCTTTCCGAGCATCGAAGGTCGTGCCTTTTTTAGATTTCCGACTACCAGAGCTCAGTTTTTAGATGCCTAAGAAGTTTAGGTCTTCGTGTTTTTTCGATCACCATATGTTGGGTTTTTAGTTAAATGCCTTAGGTTTCTGATCGTGTCGCTAACCAATCAAAAATAATATCCTATACTAATCTAGCAAGCAGAAAGTACGGAGTCGAACTATGGGGAACTAAAAGGCTAAGTTACTAAGATTGAATTCAACAAAACTAATTTAAATTAAATATATTAATTAATGCAAAAACATTAACTATGAATATGTGAAGATCTTTGGGATTTCGAATCTCCAATGCTTTTCCCTAACCGATATACTCTACACTTCAAAGTAAATTAAGGATGGTCTTCCTAGATATGCCCTATCTTCGCAAGACTATCGTCCTTCGCGGAAGCTTGGCACGCTTAGTTCGCTGAGCTATAGAACATCTTTGGCCAAACTCAAACACAATCAACTAGAAGAGATAGAACAATCAAATTAATGAAATAAGCATGGTTCATCTACATCCCAAAGAAAAGGAACTAGCTACTCATTATCACAAAATTCATAAGAAAAATAAAGATGAAACATAGGGGGAGAGAGAGAGATGTGGTCTTCTTCTTCAGCAATGAGAGATGAGAGCCGCATTCGCCGTCTTCCTTTCTGTGGTTGTCTTCTCTTTTATGTCTCCCGCACACAATGAATCCCCTCTCTTTACCCGTATATTCGACCTTTATTCTTTCGGAATTTGGAAAAACTCAAAACTGGAAAGTTGTAGATATTTTCAATATCGTTCCATATCATCTTGAATCATCGAAATCCAAGCTCATACGAGAGAGATATGCCCAAAATACTGAAGGTAGGTCTGTTTACCCGATTTTCAGATTTATTACCAATTTGGTTCCTTAGACCTCCACCTATTTCCAATTTGGTTAAGATCTCACTTTTCATGATTTCTTGAGCAGCAAGATTGAATGCCATGATTTAAAATCCATCAATATCTAAAATATTTGCCAACTTTACTCCATATTATCTCTAATAACCAAAATCACCTTATTCCTGAAAAATACACAAAAATACTCAATTAGGTCTCTTTAATTAAATAAGTATGGGGAATTAAATCAAATAAATAATGGTAAATGCATGCTTATCAGTTTTGATCATCATATGTCAGGTTTTTTGTTAGATGCCTAAGCTTACTTAGGTCTTTTGGTGCCTAAGGGGTTTAGGTCTTTTTGAATCCTTTTGGTGCCTAAGGAATTAGGTCTTAGGTCGTACATGCTTTTGCATTTTCCGTGCATCAAAGCTCGGTTTCTTTTAGTGCCTAAAGGATTTAGGTCTTTTAGTGCCTAAGGGATTTAGGTCTTATAGTGCCTAAAGGATTTAGGTCTTTTGCCTAAGGGACTTAGGTCTCTTAGGTCTTTTAGTGCCTAAAGGACTTAGGTCTTTTGATGCCTAAGAGGCTTAGGTCTTTTGATGCCTAAGAGGCTTAGGTCTTTTGATGCCTAAGGGATTTAGGTCTTTTGATGCCTAAGAGGTTTAGGCCTTTTGCCTAGGGGACTTAGGTCTTTTGAAGTTTTATTCCTTTACTATCCCCCGAGCATCAGAGCTGGGTTTTTGATTTGAGTTGTGATGATATGCTTAGAGATTCAGAGAATTGGCAAAACTTCAAGAAATATATTAAACAAAGCAAAGCCTTCAAAGAGTCTAAGGCATAGAAAATCAATCGAAGACTAAGACTTGTATGCTTGGAAATTTATAAAGACTGGAAAATAAAAGATAGAAAGACTTCAAAATTTTGAGGACTTTATACTATCCTATTGATAGTATTTCCTCAAGTTGTTCGAGTTCGAGGTATTAGCTACTCGGTTTCTGGATCTCGCAACTTGTATGCCCTAGGTGCCACTTGTTGTACCACGATGTATGGTCCTTCCCAATTTGGAGCTAACTTTCCTTGATTTGTGGGGTCAGACTCAGATGATTTTTGGAGGACTAGATCTCCAGGTAGATATTGTCTTGGTTTAACTTTTGCATTGTAATATGTTGCAATCCGTCTTTAATATTCTTCCAGACGATACTGCGCTTTATCTCTGATTTCTTTGATGAAATCTATGTTTGCCCTCATTCCTTCAATGTTTGCTTCTTCATTGAATTCTTCTTCTCTGATAGATCCGACCTTAACTTCCACAGGAATCTGAGCTTCGACTCCATAAGCTAGTCGGAATGGGGATTCGCCGGTGGTTGTTCTGGAAGTTGTTCGGTAACACCATAGAACTTTAGGTAATTCTTCTACCCATCTGCCTTTGGATTGATCCAATCTTTCTTTAATCCTTCGAGCATTGATCTATTGGTAACTTCTACTTGACCATTACTCTGGGGATATGCTACAGTAGACCAATGATGCTCTATACCATGCTCTTTGCAGAATCGTTCGAACTCAAAGTTTTCGAATTGATTTCCATGGTCGGTGACGATGATTTTTGGGATTCTATACCAGTACATGATATTATGTGTGACGAATTTTTTCATCTGATCGGTATTGATGGATGCCAGTTCCTTAGCTTCGACCCATTTAGTAAAGTAATCTATTGTCACCACCAAATATTCTCTGCTTCTTGAAGCTTTTGGTAGTTTTCCTACCAAGTCTATTCCCCATCTAGTGAAGGGAATTGGGGAGAGGGTTGATGTTAGGGGCATCGCAGGAGCGTGAGGTATGTTGGCATGTGCCTGACATTTGTCACACTTTCGGAGATATGTTTTCGAGTCTTCTTGTAGTGTGGGCCAGTAATATCCTTGCCTTATTACCTTATCTGCTAGCGCTCTAGCTCCTATAAGACTTCCACAGTTTCCCTTGTGTATTTTTCTTAAGATGACAGTTGCTTCTGGAGCCTCTATGCATCGTAGTAATGGTCGGGTCAGAGACTTTTGTATAACTTGTCGTTTCTGATTGTGTATCTGGCTGCCCTTTGTTTTACACCTCTAGCTTCTTTTGGATCTTCTGGTAGTAAATCATTTTCCAAATAATTGACTATGGGGGTCACCCATCGATGCTCGGTCTATACGTGCATCTGGTCGGTCATATTTATACTCGGAAGACTTACTAAGACTTTTTAACCTTTGAATCTTTTTTAAATATTTAGAATTAGGCTCCACCACTATTGTGTGGTGGAAAACTACTAAGATAATACATTGTTCTCCTCTAAAAGGAGGTGATCTAGAGTCTTTGCATTCATCTATACGTACACAGTAGATCCAAATTTCAAAACATTGTTCTTGTTCTTTCGATATGTTACAAGTTATCAATTTAGTACTGAAACCAAACCCATTTGTATAAAATATAAACCCTATCAATAGTATGATACGCTTTGTAAAAACTGTCTTTATTGTATTATATGGTACAAGAATGGTCATGAATGTATTATTAATGGTATATATCAAAATTGTATTAAATAAAACCATATATACCAATTCTATGCCCTTATAACATTTTCGTACCATTGTTATACCATTTATATACTATTTTAAATATGCAACTACATTATGATGTTTAATATCATATGCATACTATTTACATGTACCATTTTCATATTACAATCTAGTGAATTTTGTCTTATGCCTTTTCTATCTCTATAATTTTGAATTTGGATATTCATTTTCTGTATTGTAACAGAACTGTACCGATTGACATCTTTAGTTACAAGGCATTTGTAGAAACTACATACTACTTTCTCATCAAAATACATGACGTTTGGGGCACACGAGTTGCTAATAGTAAGATTAAAATTGCTTAAAGGTTTTATAAATAATCTAAAGCATGGACCTTTTCGGTGAGCAAATAGTAAAAGTAGAGCAAATTATACATACACGTCTTGGATTTGCAAACTATTATATTTACGCCTCTAGAATTTGTTATGTTTAAATATCCCCCTAGGCCAAACACTGTTACTCTCCACTTGAAAGTAATGGGGGGGGGGGGGGTAGCTTCGAAATTTTGAAAATCCAATGGATACTGAGTCATCACTTCACCTTATCATTCTAACAACAGAACTGCTTTGATATATAATTTGAAACATAAATAACATAATTTGCTTTGAAAACTAATTCTTTTCCCAAAATGCCAACATGAATGTTTTTAAAATTTAAGAGGTTTGCTACAATTCTACAAAACTATGGTATTTTTTTCTATATTTTTGATAAGCTTTGAAGAGTCTAAATAAAATTTCTCCAAAGCTAATATTTTCAATACATTAAAAATTTTAAACCAATCTTACTCTATTAGAAAATGAGGTAAAACTATGGTTTTTTTTATTTTTTTATTTTTTTATTTTTTATTTTTACCTTTTTTGTCACATTCACCCAGCCGGTACCCTATATGGCATACCCAAGTGTGTGATCCACAACCCCAAAGATCAGTATCGAGAAAAGCAACCTCCCACATTTACAATAGTATAATCAAGAACAAGACTAAAATCAATGTTAATTATATTAACTGAGAGATCAAGATAAGATTCAAAGAATATACAATATAACCAGAGTGCGGAAAATGATACCAATAGAATAAATCAAATGTGGAGTGTAGCGGAAAATCATTCCACAACAGCAGTGGAAATGTAGACCAAAACTAAAAAGAAGATTACAATCGATTCCCAAAAGTAAGGAAAATAACAATAACCAAAACTAAACTAATGTTTCTTCAAATCTATAAATAATGTATCTATAAGTAAAAGTTTCAATGTCCCATCGCTGACACACAAGTACTAAAGTTGGACTAATTCTGATAAGCTCCAGCACCGTACTGGTAGTCTTCATAGTCGTAGTAATTGTAGCCAGTACTTTGGGTACCGTATGAATAATCAGCTTGGGCTTCATAGTATTGGCCCTCATAGTCATTTGTACCTATAGATAGATCTAACAAAGTTGTTGCAAAAAAGGAGTGAGTTCAAAAGAATTTAGCAATGCAGTTCATTCCACAATAACTCAATATAGCATGATAGCAAAACATAAAGGATGTAACATGATATGAAACAGACATGCAAGTATGATTCTAACTCTATGTATGCTGGTTTCTATTGGTAGACATGCTTTAAGTCATAGCACCATACTCCACTGGGTAGGTCTCAAATCACTTTCCCTCAACCATCTCGGTATCTTGGGTTCTCCAGTGGTAATTGGGTCCTGCATCCCTCTTAGACATTCCATGGCTGGGGTTTGGGTCACCGCTCTCTCACATCACCATTGGTCTGAGTATTGACGAATGTCAAGGTTAAACTTAGCCCAATGCAAGTCTTCTACTTAGTTATATCAAGTCAGAGTTAGATACTCCCATTCCTCACCTCTTGCTATCTTTTTCGGTATCCTTCTCGCTAGAGTCAGCGTATCCTATGGCTACAACCAACTCAGACTCATCAACCCTATTGATCATCCACAAATAGTAAACAGGAAGTTCTCATGTCCTCTCACGGGTTGGTTATTGGTCTTGAGCACCCATGAGCCCAAGTCTACTACTGCAATCCTACCAATGAATGGCCCCACAATGTGATTCATGTCCTCTCACAGGTTGGTCTTGAGTGCCACAAATCCCCATTGTTGCCACGGGTTACTTGGTCTCAATACCCTTCCAAATCGGGTCTGATATAATAGGGTAATCCTAGCCAAACACTGTTAGACAAGCCCTAGGTATGTCAACCAATAATCTGGGAAAGAGTCAAGGGGAATCATCGGAAAGTGTCCCATACCACCTCCACTGATGTCCAAAGATAGAAATGTCAAAAGGACATTCCCCATTCCCCAATTATACTTAAGCAATCACATTCCCAATTAGTCATTCACAAGCACAACTAATAAATACATAGAGAAATAACCATTCATCCATGATCAAAATAATAAATGAGGTACATGAACAAGTCCTACTATAGTTACAATACTTACAACAATAATATAATTATAAAGAAATTATAAGAACAACAGCATGATCCTACAATCCGAATTCAAAACATGCATTCCAGGTTATTAGGGAACAACCGTCCTTACCTTAAATAACTAAAGAATTCTAGAGAAAGAATGAGGATAGGTTCAATGTTAGCAAATAAACCCTAAACAAGCATAGTTCAAGCATTAGGAACAAACCCTCGAAGATCGGAAGTCAAATGGATCAAGACAGATAAAAAAATCAGATATTGTTACTTTGGGCAGATTGGCTAAGCAGCTTGGGCAATTGACCTAAGCAGTCAACCCTGTGAACTATACAGACAGAAACTCCAATTTTTTATCTGAAACTCAACTTCTGGGATTCGAAACACTCCGAAATTTTAAGGGAAACTCTAGAATAGTAGTCTAAGACTATCTAGCATAGATTAGGCATCAACAATGATCAAAAGGATAGAATTCTAAATTAATAAAAAAACTAGGTTTTTACTGAAATCAATCCCTGAATTCTACAGAGAGGCTAGAGAGAAATGAGAATTCACTTAGAAAGAAAAGAACAGTAGATCTTAGCTAGAAATAATCATAGGAATGAATCTAGCATGCTTTAGAAATTAAAAACATTGAATGACCACACATCTATGAAGTTCTCACAAGATCTCACCCTAAAATCAGGTTGTGTAGATCATAGAAGCATTGGAGTGAATGGAGATTCACTCACAACTACAGAGATTGAGGAAGAGGTCTTTGCAATGATACAAAACCATCTTCACAATTACAGAGATGAGAAGAGATCAATTGAAAGAATAGGAGTAATCACCAACTTTAATGAAGAAAATTCGCTGAAAAGCTTGAGAATTTGCAAAGGATTTTCTACAAATCCAAAGAAAAGGCTTGAGAGACGCTTCCCATTCTCCAAACGCTTAGAAACAAGTGGAGCTGGAACCACATAGTCCCATTAAATAGAGCATCAAAACCCTAAAATCAGAGATTTTACACTAAGCCCCTGTCACTGTGGGCAGCTTGGCTGGGTTGATTGGTCCAGTTAACCAAGGTTGACAGCAAGCCCAAAACAAGGAATTGAAGCTCCAAACCTTAAAATTTTCAATGGGGCTTCTCCCAACTCAACAAGTGACTTACCTAGCATTGATGGTGTCACATCCCCCCAGTCGGTACCCTAACTGGCATACCCGGGAGTGTGATCCACAGCCCCGAAGATCAAGTATCGAGGAAATCATCCTCCCACATATACAATAACATAATCATAAACAAGAAATAATCATGGTTTAAATATTATAAACAAAAGATTAAAGTCAAGAAATGAATAAACAATATAATCAGAGTGCGGAAAATGATACCAGATATCCGAAGATATCAAAAGAAGTAGAGTGAGGCGGAAATTCACTCCACAGATACAGCGGAACGTAGCATAGTCTAAAAGGAATAACAACTGAAACAAAAGAAATAAGAAGATAAACTAAACTAAGAGTCTTCTATTCTATAAATAACATCTTCAAAATAGTGGACTTCGTTAGTCCAACAGAGATGCTCCAACTCCACGTTGCCTCTAATCGTAGTACACAACTTGATCACTTGAGGGATCATCAACGTAATTTTGATTGTCGCCAACATCTTGCGTGTAGTACGCTTCATTGGCTTGCGCTTCATCGTACTGTCCATCATAGTATTCAGTACCTATAGAATAGTCTAACAAAAGATTGTACAAAAAGGAATGAGTTTTGAAAGAAACTCAGTAAGGCAAGTTAACTCACAACAGCATAGATAACATACATCAGCACATAACAAGATGCAATGCAGTATGAAACAAATAATGTATGTATGCATCTAAACTGTATGTATGATGGTCTCTATTGGCAGACATGCTTTAAGTCATAGCACCATACTTCTTTGGGTAGGTCACGCGTACGGCTCCTGTTGGTAGTGGGTCCGGCATCCCTCGGGACAATCCATGGCTGGGGGTTAAGTCACCTCTCTCTCACATCACCATTTGGTCTAAGTTCTGGCGCATGTCAGGGTTAAGCCTAGCCCAATGCAAGTCATCTACTCAGTTACATCAACTCAGGTCCATATACCTCCATTCTTCGCCTCGGGCGATCCTTTCCGGTATCCTTTCCACTAGAGTCCTAATAGTCCCAGACTACGGACTCATCAACCCTACTGGTTATCCACATATGGTAAACGGGAAGCTCTCACGTCCCCTCACGGATCATTTCACCGGTCTTGAGCGCCCATGAGCCCAAGTCTAGCCATATGCAACCCTCCAATAAATGGCCCCCACAATATGATTCCCGTCCTCCTAGGGTTGGTTACCGGTCTTGAGCGCCCATGAATCACACTGCTACCACGAGTCGTTCAGTCTCAATACCCTTTCGATTTGGGTCTGGTATAACGGGGACATCCTAGCCAAACACTACTAGACAGCCCTAGGTATGACAACCAATGATTTGGGAAAGCATCGATGGGCATCTTCGGAGAACATCCCATACTATTCCCTCCGATGTCCAAGGGCAGAAGCGTCAAAAGGACACTTCCCAGTCCCAAACCATACCTAGTTAAACACATTCTCAGATCAGTCATGACATACACAACCAACCATTCATCATATAAAAGAGAATGTAAAAGCATAATCCGATCAAGTAGTAATAACATCTCATATAATTGAATAATGAAAAGAATACATAAACAAGTGAAACTGTACTTACAGTAGTACATCAGAAGTATAAAGTACAAGAACAGTAAGCAAACTCATAGTTTCAAAAAGTAGAAACCAGAGAGTATGCGATCTATATCATTATGAAATAACTGTCCTTACCTTGATTATCATCGAAGATAATCCAAAGATCAAAGAGAGTAACTCCAAACTTGGCAAATAAACTCCTAAGAATCATAGATACAACATTAGGAAAGATGCCTAAAAGATCAGAGAGTAAACGAATCAAATCGGGTGAAAAACGAAGCTACTGACTCCTTTGGTCGAGTGCTTGGTAGACTGGCCCAGTCAACCAAGTAGTCGATCAAGCAAGTCGATACGGAATTGCTCTGTTCGCTTTGGCCATAACTTCCTCGTTTGAAGTCGGATTGATCCGAAATTCAAAGGGAACTTCCTCGGATGTATTAGAATCATATGGGAAGGTAAAAACATCAAATCATGGTAAAAATTGGGTTCTTGATTTAACCCAAGAAATTATGGTTTCAACCTTTATGGCTCCCGGGAAAGGTTATGATCACGGGATGAAAGGGAATGATTGCAATCAAGAACATAATAAGAAAATCATAGAAATTCTAGTGTAGAATAACATAAACATTACCCATGAGGTTTCCCTCGCATGGAAGTCACCAAAGTTTTCCAGAAATCAAACAAGGGTTAGGGTTTCAAGAAAAATATTCGGTTAGGGTTGAGATCATGACAATGATCATAGATCTCAAAGAAACGAATGAGATCATGGAATAGATGGTTGCAAGGATGCAGCATCTTCTTCCTAATCTCAATTAAGAACAAGATTGAGGAGAAGAAATTCACAATGTTGAAGTGATTACTAACCTTGAATTGTAAGAACAGCGATGAGAGGCTTCAGATTTGCAGAGGAGTCTTCGAAAATACCAGAGAGAGTTTTGGAGAGGTGTTCTCACGTTCACAAAGTGTTTAGGAGGCAGCCGTAACAAAGAAACACGAAGTAGGGTTTAAATAAAAGTGAAAAACCCTAAAATTACAAATTCTCGGATTTCACACTCCTTTGGTCGAGTGCTTGGCCGAGTGGTCCACTCGACCAAGGAGTAGACCCAAGGCAGACAGATAAGGCCAAGATAGGGAAATGAAGGATCAAATGGGTTCTAAACCTTATGGGCTTTTGCACACACATCAAGTGACATGTCTAGTGTGAGGAAATACCTTCAAACCAAGTCAGATAATACTCCAAGTTCTTCAACTAATCTCATCTTCTTCAAGCTGCAGCTTCCTTTCCAAATCTGCACAGACTTCCAAGTATGGAACTCCATCATCAACATCTATGGGTTTAGAGGCAAACACCATGTCTTCTACTGAGATGGCCCATAGTTGGCTTTTTCCTTTACTCCGGGTCTTCGGACCTAAAAACAACCGGGTTACCGGGTCAAGGTCAGGGTCAGGTTAGGACTGGGTTTCACAGATGGACACTTCAAACCATGTCCAACTAGGCGTCAAGTCCATCAACCAAGCTCATCATCTTCAAGGTGCAGTTTCTTTTCCAACTTTGATAAGGTTTTCAAGTATGGAACTCCATCATCAATCTCCATAGGTTTTTGATCAAACACCATGTCTTCCACTGAGATGGCCCATAATAGCCTTCTTCCTTCACTTCGGGTCTTTGGACCTATAAACAAATGGGTTTTCGGGTTAGGGTTTGGGCAAGGTTTCACATTTTTACTTTATAGTTAAAATACCAGTTTTAACTATGGTATTTTCCCCCCCTTTTTTAAGGAATAGGCAATTTGTAATATATTGGGAATTTTTTTAGGGGAGAGGGGTTATTACATTATATACTATTAGATAGGATCGAACCACAACCTCTCCACTGGGAGATGTTAGTTTTACCAATCGACCAACCTGAAATGGTAGAAAATGACCTTTCTTTCATACAAGGTGAAAATTGCTCTTAGAGACCTATCTGTCTCTCAGTTGGCAATTCACAATTAGGTTCATTTATTGGACTATTTCAATTGTAGATGATAACAATGAGGTTTGCCCTTCAGATTTGACTAAATCCTTCTAGAAATTCAAATACTAATAAATTTTTTCATAGCTTTCCCGTGAAACGCATGACAAAATGGACAATATAATACGAAATTGAGAAAACCATTTATCCGTCTCAACTGTTTAATTATACTAAGGGTGAGAAATCAGAGATTTAAAACCTCGTCTTCAGCTAATTGGTATTCCCAAGTTCTCCAAGAAGCAAATGACATCTATGATCAAGAAACAAAATCCAGTGATGCCGAATTACATGAATCCCACAATCAGTTCTGGTGCAAAGAGGAATGGGTGCTATTTGGAGGTGAGTCATTTCCAGAATGCAAGAAATTACAGTCATTCTAAACCATCTTTTACTCCTGAAGCTAAAAACTCAATATTGAAGAAGCACACTCCAAAAGCACCCAAGCTCGCGACACCAAAGAGCTCTTCTACAAAGAGGTGTTGTTTGAAACTAGAAAACCCAGATGATTCACTATGTTCTAACTTAAATGCTGGTAAAGCTGCTTGTTGTTCATCTACTTTAAAGGATTCAACAAATCTTCTTGACTTTCTGATGCCTGCTACAGAGATTCCAGATGAATTATCCTGCTCTGGTATTAGCTTTGAAGATGACAGTACAGACAATATAAGCAGGAACCCAATAGAAGAAGAAATAAGGTCTTCAAGATCTGATCAAACCCACCAGCCAGTTACAGCAAAAGCAGGTCCCAAGAGTAATTATTTTGAGAAAGAAATGGAAAAAGGAAGCACAGCAGGGACTGAAATGGATGGAAAGAAAAATGCAGAGGAATCGATGCTTGATCATGCACTTATACAAGCTGTCACTAAGCTTGCTCCAGCAAATAAGAGGAAAGTGGCATTGCTTGTCAAAGCTTTTGAAACAGTGATGATCTAACATATCTAAAAATACAGGCTGTTTTGTGAATACGCATTTTCATCATGGGCACTTGAGTCTTTTCTTGCAGGTTTAAAAGGATACGGTGGACATTTAAGATAAGAGGCAGGAGCATTGTGGTCATAACACAGGGCCATATATATATATGCTTCTTATTCAAGTGTTTTTAACACTAATCTGCCTCATTCTCGTTCTGTTCTTTTGAAGTCTATCACTCGCAGCGAGGGAATTCTCTCTAGGGTGTAGGGCTTACTTGTTTTCTTCTTCATCTCTTGGATTTAATCTTTGATTTTGTTGATTAGATCAAGAGGCTTGCTTGGTCTGTACGAGTTAGGGAAGGTTGTTGTACTTGTATTTGAGCCTCACGGTCGGTTTGTAATATTGAGAGGTTGTTTAGGTTGAGAGATGCATAATGCTGTAAACTCTATATTATTGTACCTTTTCTTTAATGTTGTTACTGCAAGATCTCTGAATTGTGTGACTCAACCTTGAATATGTAGGATCCAACAATCGCAGCCAAGTAAATACTGGAGTTCTTCTCATTTGTGCTTCCTACATGGGACATTATATGTTTTTATCTCAACTAGTTGTAATCATGAGAAGTAGATTAGTGAGCTATAAATCTTTTGGAATGAATACTATATATGTGATTTATCTAAAGCTTGCCACGGGCTACTTTTCTGTAATTTTTGAAGAAAAATTGAAGCTTTCTTACTTCTATGTAGTCTTTCCCAAACAATTTTTGTTGAGAGGTTGTTTTAATGTCTTGACCTCCTGCCACAATTGTGATCTACCAACCATTATGCCAAGGCCCAACCCTAGCTCCAAGAACCTAGTATGATATTAAAAGGACATCATATTACATGAACCTAACATGATATATATTCTCCTACTAGTTTTATAATTATTTAACTATAAGGTGGAACTTTACCCTTGGCTCCAGGGAGATTTAGATTCTTAATCTCATACTATGAGGTATTGATCTTTACCAAGTAAGCCAACCCTTTGAGATTTGTTTATATCTTTTTTGTTTTTTTCGGTAAGACCTATATTCAATCATTTCATTATCTTTATACATTTTATATATGACCAGTACCCGATTCGATACATAACTATTAAGGAAATATATATGTATTCACACCAATGAATTTATATCATTTTCTTATGAAAAAAGCAAACATTCATAAAATAGCAAATATTTATATATTTACATAAACATAATGATTGGTCTTGCCTCACAATCCCTATCCTGATCCAAGGCTAACTCAAAATAGAACTCAAGAACTGGACATGTTCTAGACTATCAACAAAGGATAAATTACTGCCTATGAGAGGTATTTTGTCCTAACATAGAATTATATTAATAGATCGAGAGAAACAACCACAAGAAAAGGGGAAGACGAGTTCAACATAAACATAGGTGGATAGTTCCCCTAACACCTAAAAGGCTTAAGTAATCTAGCTTCATGAGAGATGTAGTCTGCATGAATATTTATTGAACTGTTAACATAGCAAAAAACTAGAGTCAAAGAGATTCTTTAGTTTGATAACTTCCTACAGTTCTAGATATGAGAGATTTTGTATCAACAAAAAATAAGATATCAAATAGTGACAACCAACTGATGATTCTTCTAGGAATTGACGACGTGCCTAAAAGGGATGCCATTGTTTAGAAGTCTAATAAAAAAAAAAAAAAAATTAAATTATGGAACACATTTCAATTTCTAGAACATTTTCCACCAACATCGTGTGGAGAAAAGCAAGGGTGTAGAGATGTAAGGGACTTCACTACAACTTTTGCAGAGAAAGATCCACTCTAGATAACTTATATTTCGACTAATTCAAGGATGGAGAAAGGGGTAAAAGAAGCTATTGCTTGTACAAATTGTTTTTTTTTTTGGGCGGGGGGGATGTGAAATCCCCAAGATCCTAACCTGGAAATTCTTATTGTAGGTGCCATCTAGATAGAGATCATTGGGTTAGATTCTGAACTAATGAAAATATATGGAGATGATGCCAAGTTGGAAGTTCTGTTAGAGTTTGGAAGGAGATCTAACTCAAATGTTGCTAGACTTGATAGATTGATCAAGTATATTGTGATGACATGTGAAGAAGGTCCTGGAAATTAGGTAAGACCCTTCTAGAATATAGAATGGGAACTAAGGCAGAACATGAGCTTTAAAGGCCTTGATTCTACTCCTGGAACAAAAATTCTAGGAGTTGGTTGATTGCCTTGGTCGCCCTAGGCGACCAACCCAGGCAACCAGTACAAGCGACTAGCCTAGTTTTGGGTGAAAAAGGGAAATTTAAAAAATTTGATTTTTAAGCCCTATTTAATGTGTTTTTTGTTCTAAAACATGTCATTATAATTTGAAGTCGTCAAAGAACGTCAGAGCTTGTCAGGGAACACTCTGCAAAAATGAAAGACAGTGTGGAGAGCTTTTGACAAAGTCTCCGAACGACAGTTTTACTTTTTTAAAGGTTATTAATTACTCATCTCCTTGGTTCTAATCCTCTTCTATGATTGATTTCTTCTCTTGTCTGAACCTAGTTAAAAGCTTCTAATTCTTTGTATCAACTTAATTCTCCTACCCTCTTTACTCTAGAGTATCACTTTATGAATTAGCTCCACCGAAGAGGGAATGAATTATCTGATACCCATTCTCATATTATGCACTAGAAAAAAATCCAGATTGCTAATTTTATTAATGTAGTGAATTACAAATGATTTCATTTGCAGTTCAATTTCGAATTGCATTTCGTTTTGGGTAGAATAGAAGAGGTGTGGGTTTCTTTTGAAACTATTTGTATGAAAAAAAAAAAAGAAAGAAAAAAAGAAAGAAAAGAAAAAGAAGGTAACAGGAAAAAGAAATCCAATGAATATTTTTTTTAGTGCTGAGAAGAAGATCAAGACATGTAATAAGCCGTAGGAGTATAAATTGCTAACTATATATATATATATATAACAATCTAACCCTATGAGGATATGATAATTACCCTTTGTAACATATGATGAGTATTCAATTACAAGCTTTTTTCCTTTGCCAAGATATCCAAGTTGCATTGTTGAATTTGTTTTCTTATGTTTATAAACTTTTAGCTTAAAACAATGTGTACCTTTAGATTTTCTATTAAATTAATTACAAGAGAAAATCAATGGTGTAAATTTTTAAGAATATCAAAGACCAATAAAAGTCGAAGAAAGGAAATCTATTAAATTTTTAAATCTACCTAATCATTTTTTAGAGAAAGGAAGAAAAAGTAACCCTCAGACAATAAAGTGATAAAGTTGTCAATTGGTAGTTAAAATTATTATATAATTTGCATTCATGTCCATTTGGAAGAATTTATATCAAAAAAATTTCTCAATCGAACGGAATATGTACGTAAAACCGTAGGATACTATCCAAAACATAAGAATACCTTTATCCAATTTAGATTCCTTCACACCGGTAGCAATTAGACGTCAATTCTTCGTAATATTTTAGGTGTTTTTTAGTTGGCTTTAGTTGAATTAACCAATTTACCAGTTTTTGTTAAGTTTGGTTTAATTGAAATTTCGAAAAAAAAAATACAAGACAATTATCAGCTCTACCTTCTATAAATCATGAATGCTTCTTCCTCTTCATTTCATGGTGAGAAGGTGCATAGGAGAGTAGGTGCGTACAAAGAGAGAAGATGAGGATTTCCATAATTTTCTTGCTTATTATCGCTCTTTTCGAGTCATCTACTACTGGCTCTTTGCTCCATGAAAGATCAGTTGGATCCGGTACCCCCACCACCACAACTCAGGAATCAGATGAAAGAAAGGTTTGCTAGCCTTTTCTCTTTTCTGAGTTTTTTCATCTATAATTGATAGAATGCATTTATAGAGTCAAGTTTAATTGCTCTTCTTTGTTTCATGAACAGCCGTACATTGTATACATGGGAGATGCACATCAGACCAGAATCCCTGCTGTGGATGATCATCACAATCTCCTTGTTGATGCAATTGGAAAGTAAGTTTCAATTATCATATTGCTTGTGAGTGTATCTATATGCAAGTTACATTTCTGACGATTTCTTTTTCCTCACCTACTTTGTTAGTGAAAATATTGCAAGAAAGTCCAGGATACACAGCTATGGAAAGAGCTTCAATGCGTTTGCAGCAATGTTATTACCTCATGAAGCAGAGAGATTGCAAGGTAACCCCAGATGGAGAATTCTTTTCTTTCATTGTTTTCATAATAGATAATGTGGACTAACCCTAAAATTTGCAGACAAGGAGGAGGTAGGGTCCGTGTTTCTAAGCCAAAAAGTGAAACTTCACACCACAAGTTCCTGGGACTTCGTAGGGATGCCAATGAATGTGAACAGAAACCAAGGGAGAGAGAGTGATATCGTTGTGGGTCTATTAGATACAGGTATACAATAACTAACTTAATCCTTAATCGATTAGATTTAATGACGCAAACACATTAATTATCCATACATATTTCTTTCTTCAGGAATTAACATGAAGTCTGAGAGTTTCAAAGATGAAGGTTTTGGACCTCCCCCAGCCAAGTGGAAGGGCACATGCCAAACTGGACCTGAGTTTCCTCACTGCAATAAGTACTTATCTCTCTGCATATCTCTCTGTTATCCTTATAATGCAAATAAATGCAATGCTTGTTTGGGTTGAGATGATTTACTGAATGCCTAATTACCAATACTGATTAAGATTTCCACTTGTAACGATGTTGTCGAGAACAGTAAGGTGATAGGTGCAAGGTACTACAATTTAGACCCAACAGCAAACATAACGGATCCATTGTCACCGACAGATAGAAACGGTCATGGCACACATACAGCGTCAACGGTGGCCGGAAACCCAATCATCGGAGCCAACTATTATGGATTTGCCGAAGGAATAGCTCGAGGTGGTGTACCATCGGCACGTCTGGCCATTTACAAGGTGTGCTGGGCTGATGAATGTGGTGATTTGGATATCTTGGCGGCCTTTGATGATGCCATCCATGATGGTGTGGACGTGATCTCTACGTCTATTGGTGGAACTCCTTACGAGTATTACAGAGATATATTTGCCATTGGTACCTTCCATGCTATGAGGAAGGGAATCTTCACTGCTTGTTCCGCTGGAAACGACGGTCCCCAAGAAATGACTGTCACCAATGCGGCCCCTTGGATCATGACAGTCGCTGCTAACTCTATGGATCGACTTTTCGAGACATATGTGAAGTTGGGCAATGGATTAATGGTTCCTGTAAGGCTCCCTCCCTCTTAGTAAGTAGATCTCTTGTGTGGTTAAATTTTAATTTCTGGTTTTGATTTGTGTATTTTATATTGCAGGGTTATAGTTCAATAAACACAATATCACCGAAAAAGAAATCTTACCCTCTAATCAGTGGAGTCCTTGCGAGAAACCTTAGCTTTTTATATGATTCTTCACACGGAAGATTTTGCGATCCTGAAACATTGGATCCAAGAAAGGTGAAGGGGAAGATTGTGTATTGCTATATGTCTGCTTCATACCCAGTTCTACAATTGCCCAGTGCTGGAGTAATCAATGCAGTCATTTCCAACGGTTCACACATTGAGCAAGCTCACGACCATGCTAAGCCTGCAACCCTTGTTAATGTGGATTTCGATTCCCAGATTGTCGGATACATTAACAGTACCAGGTACATATGTGTACATTGATATAATTCATCGTGTGATAATTTCATCACTTACCAAAGTTCTCACCCTTCATCCTCCGGAGTTTACTTGCAGAAAGCCACGAGCAGTTATATACAAGAGTATTTTAAGAAACCAATTAGCCGCATCTCCATTTTTAGCTGGTTTCTCTTCTCGTGGACCCTTTAACATTAGTAGAAGCCTCCTCAAGGTATCTCACCTTCTCTCAAAAACGACACTAAGAATAGGGTATGGAAATTAGTGATGTAATTCAGTTTTGATTTGAATGCAGCCGGACATAAGTGCACCAGGGGTGAACATACTTGCTTCATGGACCCTGTTTGCTGCTCCAACTGAAAATGACTATGATAAACGCCGTTACCATTACAACATAATATCTGGTACATCTATGGCTTGTCCTCATGTTGCTGCTGCTGCTGCATACATAAAGACCTTCCACCCAGATTGGTCACCGGCTGCTATCAAATCCGCTCTCATGACCACTGGTGAGTTTCTGCATTTACCAACTCTTATTCATGCTTGTTTTGAATCTCAAACGACAACTGTTACTCTTGAATTTGCAGCAAGACCAATTAATCCCAGTCCTTGGGGGAAGTCTATCAATCTTGAAGGTTTGGGTTATGGGGCTGGTCAAATTGAGCCAACGAAGGCGGTTGACCCTGGCCTGATCTATGACCTTGATCTAAATGCCTATATAGGCTACTTATGCAAGGAGGGCTACAACGACACAATTCTTGGTTTTCTCTCTGGGACCAAGGACTTGTCATGTAAGGGAAAAATTGCAGAAGGCTATGATGAGCTTAACTATCCGTCCATTAATCTCGACCTTGGGAACAACCAACCTATTTCAGCAGTGTTTAGTAGGACTGTGACAAACGTAGGGGCCCCAGATTCAGTATATACAGCAAGCGTGAAGACACCTCTTGGTCTCCATGTCACTGTAATCCCAAACAAGTTGGTCTTCAAATCTATCCTGGAGAAGAAGAGTTTCAAAGTTGTGATGAAAGGACCTGTTCTTGAGGGAGATGACTCAAGAATTTTGCAAGCATCACTGGAGTGGACTGATAACCGGGCACACAAGGTCACAAGTCCCATCCTTGTTTATAGGCCTGCATCTATTCAGGCCTGAATGTGTATCATACAAGGGGGAAAAAATCTTTATGTGTAGAACCATGTCTTCTCGTGGAATTAGTGAATTCAGTTTGACTAATTTGTATAATGGAAAATCACTCATTTCAATTTTTTGGGTGCGCAGGAGTATAGGAGGGTAATTTAACATAAAAGCCAGACTATGCTGTAATCATTAAGACTGGAAACCAAAATAAAATCATAAAAGCTAAAAATATACTGTTGTTGCAGAATTCCAACCCCCCATGTCGATCGTTCGAACCTGCAAAAACGTGCTCGACCGGTGTGGTCGAGTATCATCTCCAATGAACAAGTTAGTTCACTCTGAACAAAAGAACCAAGCCTCTCTATATCTCAATATCTCAGTTAATAGAATAACTTAAGAGCACATACCTTATGTCGATGGTAATATGTCTTTAAATAGTTCTCATTGGTCGGTTACATGTGGAGTTCTTGTTCACAGTTGCATCAGGAATATCTCTCTCTTCCATTAGTTGAACTCCCCTTGAGTAGTATTGATAGAGTTTGATATGGACTCCTTTTATCTCTCGTGATTTCTAATCTTATCCTCTGAGTTGACTTGGGTTCGACTTGAGTTATGGTGGTCTGGTCGGATTATATGTTCGACAAGAACAAATTCTGGTTTGACCACAACACATACTTACATATACTTTAATCACCCACCCTCCCCCTCTGTGTTTCAGATGATTCAGTTTATATGATACAAAGTGTTTAATCTATTTAACAATTGAATTAAAAATAGAGTAACCAAGTTGGTAGGTGACAAACCCACCAAGAATAATCCTCTCTAAACTAGAATAGCAGTGAGTAGGGTCAAATCCATAGAGATTGGTGAAGATTTATTTCTTAGTAAAAACTTTTTTTGGGGAGCGAGGGTTTAAATCAAGAAACTAAAGAATGACCAAAGAGTAGATGAAGTAAGTAAGAAGAAAATTTGGGAGAAAACCAGAATAGCAAATCTTTCAATCAAGAATTAATTTCAGTATTGATTTCATAAATTGATCATTGATTTAAAAGATAACAACTTTAATTTCAGGTAAACCCGTTGTAATCATTGAGGATTAGTCCTCTAACAACGAATTTTTCCTTGCTTATTCAATAACCTTTGGATTAGTCCTATGAGTTATGCCTATCAAATATCACTAAGAATTAAAGGCCCGACCACTAGCCAATAAACCCGAAAATGCCTGGTTTATAATTTAGATATACACTCTCATAGCAAACATTCTAGGGCATTGATTACCCTTCAACAATGTTGTTTGTCACTTATATTAATAATCATTGAATAACTATTCTAATTGACTAACTATTGAAGTTTATCATCAAAGAATAGGCCTCTTGTCTATGTATTAATCCAATAACATGATAAACATGGAAAATGTATAAGTACCCAAAAAATTAAATAAGTACAATATTTGCCGAAATCTCACAAATCAATTTTGACTGGACAGAGTTACCTAGACATGGTAAAGAAGGGGAAAAATAAAAAATAAAAAAAATATGAAGAAGATGAAAACATCGTTACCCTCTCTTCCTCCCTTAGAGTTGTGGTATTCTCTAGCTGTGATGGGTGATGTTCATTCTCTAGAAGTGCCTCCCTTCCTATATAGGTTTCTTTATGATATTGCCTCTTTTCTAATTTTTTCGTTTCCATTCTTCCTTCTTGCCAATGCAATTGTTCCCAATTCAATTGTTTCCATTATCCTCTTGCCTATTTGTTTTTTTGCATTTTCCAAGTTGCAAATTCAATGGTTTCCATTCTCCTTGCGTATGCAGTTGTTTTCAATTTAGTTGCTTTCCAATTCAATTTCTTCATAAGATGTCATATCATGAGGGAAATAAATCTTTGGTTATTGAATGGAGTTTTTTTTTTTACAAATATGTTCCAAATGTAGACTTAATCAAATCCTCTAGCTTTTGGGTCTAGTTCTTTGATTTGGTTTAGCGTTTCTTTGATTAAAAAATTTGGTGTTGCTGCTTTAAACCACTCTTTTTCTTGACTTTATATGCACATGCTCCAATTTGTCTGCAAAGCATATAAACAATAAAAATCCATATAAACAGCAGCCAATCACTTAAAAATACAAAGGAATTGACATAATATTAATGTTATTAAATGACCTATCAAATTCCCCCACACTTATAGCGTTGCTATCCTCAAGCGTTATTAATTAAAAATTCTTCCCTGACTTCAAAAACAAATTGAATTTCAACTAAGACTCGACAATCTTAAGTAAATCTTATCAATCAACATGGATGAACAACTAGTTTCGATAAATCATCAAATTCAAGATGCATCGGGATTCAATACCCTCTAACTAGGATTCACTTTATACGCTTAAGTATTTAAGGGTAGCAAAATCACTCAAATCAATCACAAAAGGACAATTATCATAGCCTTGCAAAGAAATTAGTCTCTCCACGACTAAGTATTGAATCAAGCACATTGATCCAAGGGTCTTTAACAAGTTGTAATGGGGCTTTAGGTAGGTTTTGGAAAAAAGGGAAACTAAGGTAAAAGGAATTAGCTGAAAGAAGAGAGGGACCGAGTTAGCTGATTTTAGGTTGTTAGAATTGGATTGAACTACACAGAAATGGATAGAGGATAATCGATACTAATATCAGTAAATGTAGAAAATTGTATATATGGTGATTGGAACATGACTATTGAGTTAAAGTATATTGACGATTTTGAATTAAAAAAAGAATTAAGGTTTAGGTATTAATAAATCTCCGTTTGGTGTCTAGAAAATGGTTAATACAAGAAGATTGAGACATTTGTTGAAACTAGAAGATTAGAGTTCAACACTAGCACCAGACCCTATGCCAAATGTGTCACACCCCACCCAGCCGGATCCGGTCATACTAACGTGGGAGTGATACACCACAAGACCTAGGTTCAGTGACAATTCTATACAACACATGATATAGCATAATTAAAAGGACAATAATAAATCAAGTTCAAGTATTAAGTTATCAAATCTAAAAATTAAATTACAATCATCCTTGTCTAAGAGCAAATAAACTCAACATCAGAGTTTGAGAAGAAAAATGATAGTTTGTAGCGGAAAACTCTAAGGAAAACTCTAATGGAAGGCGACTCCATAAGAACAATCTTGGCATGAGCATGAAGCATCATGTGCGGCCATGTCTTCTCTGATCATGCCCTCATGGTAATCTACCGACAATGGATCCACCATGGAAGTGGGGTCCTTATATCCTGTAGAAAAGTCTAAAGAAAAACATACACAAATAAAGGAGTGAGGTTAACTAACATTCATGTCATTCATTCATCCATAATTCCCACATCATATTCATAAGATGTAACACTTGCAACTAAAACATAGGGGTAGTCTTGGCATTTTGTATTGATATTCAAATAATTACCATTAAAAGGCGAACTAGTATGGGATTAACATAGTTACTAGGATTTTATTTGCTAAATTCATTCATAGGTTGAGAATTAGCTAGACGGTTAACAAGCACCTTGAATAAAGAAAGAGGTTTAGGGTTCAATGCCTTATAGCTGCATAAATTATATTACACATTTTGATATTGTTTTAACCCTCCGGATCTACTTTAGAATCTTGGGAATTCCATGCGTGGAAGTCAAAAACATTGCATAAATAAAAGAATGGTTAAATGATAAAGAAATATTGAATAAATAGAGAATAAAAGACAAATCAAATATTGCATGAGAGATAAAATATGTAATCAAATAAAAAAGAGGAATCCAATATTGAGGGAATCAAGTATTGAGAGAAACTAAGTATGGGAATATAAGGAAAACCTGGGAATTTAGGAGGAGATGGTTGATGGAATCGTGGAGGTTAGGAGGAGGGAATATTGAGAGAGAGAAATGGATGGTAAGAGGAGGGAATATTGAGAGGAGAGAGAAATTGATGGTGAAAGAAACGAGGATATAGGTATAGTTTAGGAAGAGACAATATTGAGGAATCTTGAGGAATATTGAGAGGAGAGAAGAAAGATGATGAAAATGTCGAGTTAATGGTGAGTATATTAAACAAGAGAATTGAGAGCCTATATTGGTTAAGCAAGAATAGAGAAGAAAGACAATGGTGTAGAGAAAAGAAGAAGATAATTTAGAGCGTTGAAGGCCCTCTATCTAAGGGTGATATTCTTTTTGTGATTTCTCCACAGTAAGTACAATCTTCATACTTTCAATATGTTATTGTCTTCTTTTTCTATGATCTAATTTATAGTTTTACGTGACTTCTTAGTGATTGATTCTTTTATTGAATTTATAACTTATCTTGATTATTAATACGTTTTATATGATGTTTGATTTACATAGTTTATTGGTATATGATTTATTTCTTTGATTTAATATTTTGATTTTGAGTACGAATACGTTTTAGATTTTGTCTATCTTGATTTATTAGTATCTTGTCTTTGAGTATATAAATATGTATTCTTTTAGATTATATTTTATGAAATTATTATGATCTATCAATAACTAATCTCTCCCTTGAATTTATTAATCTTTTCTATAAGCATGAATGTATCTTTATATTTGTGTTTTATTGGGTTATTTATTATTGTATTATGCATTGATTTTATAATGGACTATATCCAAAATTCATCATTTTCATATGATCTTGCATTGTTTGCATATGATTCATCAAGACATGTCATGGTCATATTAGCATTATGTGTGATGTTGAGTTAGTAGATGTTTTGGATGAGAATGTATGTTAAGGCTGTGTAACGCGCGGCAGCTATGTAACGGCATGGAACATACATTGATTCCAAAACATTTGGTTAAGGTAGATGGATGTTGGGCTGTGTAACGCGCGCAGGCCATGTAACGGCATGGGACATCCGATCGATCTTAGACCATGTATGCATGTGAGATGGTAGTTGTGTTTTTGGATGATAATGTATGTTAAGGCTGTGTAACGCGCGCAGGCCATGTAACGGCATGGAACATACATTGAGTTTGGAAACATTTGGGTTAAGGTAGATGGATGTTGGGCTGTGTAACGCGCGCAGGCCATGTAACGGCATGGGGCATTCTATCGACCCTAGACCAGTGTGGGTGTGGTTTATTTCTTTCTTCTTGGCATCATTGAGTCTCATTCATATCATTGGGCATGTCATGACTTTATTTTCTCACTTATACATGTTAGTTAATTTTATTTGTATAAGATTCTATTTAATTAAATATTACATATAAAAAAAAAAGGAAATTGTTGATATGTGTTAGGTTGTACTTGCTAAGTTTCTTCCCGAAACTTACCCCTTACTTCTACAGATGATGGACTTGATCAGAGGGATGATGAATATTCGGAGGATGAAGATCAAGATCATGTCTACTACATCTCTTAGGATAGATAAATATTGAAATTTCCTATTAGTTGTAAATCTTGGATTCTAGACCTTTACTTGGATTTCATTAAAATTATGAGATAATTCATGGAAGCATTTTGATTTATATTTGAATATTTTCCGCTGCGATCAGTTGTAGTTTTGGTGGATTTTTATTATTCACATTGTTTGTGGAAACTCTCTTAGTATATTTTGGTTCACTACCTAAGTAACGTCGATCCTTGATCAATAACGACTTTCTCCTTACATGGAGATTGGGGTGTTACAGAGGATTACCATGTAATTAATAATATATATAAAATGATGCATGATTATGATATGATGTTCCTAACTCTATCATATAGTCTCTATGGTTGACACACATTAATTTAAACACCAATCTCCTTTAGGCTATCTCAGTCATTCTCCCTCAACAAGAGACATCTTTTGAGTTCTCCACAGTTGTTAGGTGAAGTCCTGTCAAACCATTGTTGGGGTATAGGTCACCACTCTCTCACATCACCGTTTGGTATGAGATTTGGCACGTGTCAAGGATAATCCTAGGCCCAGTGCAAAGTCATACGGTCTCATACTACATATGGTCCGGATACTTCCCCTATGGCACCAACCAACTCAATTCAGTATCCAATATCTCCCCTCATGTCTAGTGCTCCTTTGGTTCGATATCTTCCCACCTATGAATGGAATCCTCAATGGGAGGCATTTGTTGGATCCAATTCCCTAACCCAATGGTCATCCACATATAATGCACGGAATGCTCTCCATGTCCTATCACGGGTTGATTACCAGTCTTGAACGCCCAGGAGCCCTTATCTATTATATGCAACCCTACTGCTCTATAATGATAGTGGGCCTACTTGACACTCAGGACTTAGCCACTAACATCATTGGTTAACATCCGACAATGTTTTGAGTTCCAACTTGGGGTCCTGCATGATAGAGGATAAAATTTTTGTGTCAGAAACAAGAAGATTAGCGAAAAGAACATAAAATCTCATAGGTCTAAGTGATTTTGGTTAAAAAATAGTGTCTTACAATTCATCATCTATTGCAAACTCTTATTTGACAATTTCCTCTTTTCCAATAGTCAAACCTTTAGTAAGTGCAATTTTCAGCTTATTTTTATCGCAAAAATCAAATGTTTTTTGAGCTAGAGTATCAATATCATCGAAGTCATAAACAACACATACATCATTTGGATATTTCATTTGAATTTAATGGTCTTGCGATCAAAATCCATAGCTAGTGTACCATCATGCGCATTGATTTTAGTTCTTACTATTTTCAATAGAACGGTCTCCCCAATAAAATCAAACTTAAGTTAAGGGAATAGTCTTCTTTCACATCAAGTATATAAAAATATGTAGAGAAAACTAATTCATTCACTTGAACTAAGACATCTTCTAACACTCCTTTAGGATAAACATTTGATCTATCAACCAATTGAATTATTACACTTATATTTTTCAAACGTCCAACATGCAAAGATTTATAAATAGATAAAAGGCATAACATTAATAGAAGCACCCAAATCACAGATGGCTTTTTCAACTTTCATATTACCTATCTTATATGAAATAATAAACAACTAAATCCTTGCATTTTGAAGGTAATTTTTTTTGTTACATAGCTGAGACATTCTCCCCCACACTTATTTTCTCATTGCCCTGCATTTCCTCTTATTAGTACATAATTCCTTGAAAAATTTTGTACAACTAGGAATTTGTTTTATAGCATCAATTAAAGGAATATTTACCTTAACTTTGCGAAATGTTTCCAGATCTCTTTTTCATCTTCAAGTTTTTTGATTGAAAATGTCTTGTTGCAAAAGGAGGAGATTTTACCTTCGAGCTTACACGTTGCAGAGGAGGCATCACTTCTTTTTCTTTCTCCTCTTTTAAATCATAATGACAAGCAATGGGTCCTTCTAATTCTTTGCCACTTCTCAAGGTCATTGCATTACCATTTTTCTTTGGTTTGACAATTGTTTGTGAGCGAATTTTTTCCTTGATTTTGAAGTTTACTCACTAAGATGCGAGTTTACTGATTTGGTCCTACAAGTTTTTTATACTTGCTTTCATATCCTGTGGGAACTGATGAGAACTAAAAGCATGAGGTTCAACTAGTTGCTCAAGAGACTTACCTTGCATATGAGCTTGTTGATATTGCTGATAAGCCTGCCTAGGCTAGTATTATTGTTGGGAATTGTTAGGTCTAGGCCCATAACTTATATTTGGATGATCCTTCCATCCAAATTGTACGTGTTTGAGTACGTATCATATCTTCTTTGTGATGGCACTAAAAATCCTCCAACAACATTGGCATGTTCATGAGTCTAATCTTGAAGTGTTGGGCATGCATTTGTGGAATGATTTGTTTTGAAGCAAAGACCACAAGCCTTCACTCTTTGGATATTCCCTACAACCACAAGAGCGGTTTGATTATCCAAATGTTGGTCAATGGAAGAGACACTTACTTCATTAACTTTTCTTGGTGGATCATCTCGTCTAATCCCAAATTATTGAGTGTTGGCAGCCATATTTGTCACATCCACCCAGCCAGTACCCTATCTGGAATACCTGAGTGTGTGATCCACATCCCCGAAGATCAAGTTTAGGAAGGATCATATCCACTTAGCATAATAACATAATCAAAAGCAAGAAGTTGAACCATGTAAGGAAGGATCCTCCGCACCGTAGCACGTGTTCTCTTCCATTCCTGCAAAAGCATCTAAAAACATGTCCCCGAAAGGGTAAGCTCAAAAGAACTTAGCAATTATTTTTGTAACAACCCCCGTTTTTCTAACCCGGAATCTGTATTGCAGGTCCGAGAACTCGAAGGTCTAGTCGGATTATTTTTGTGGAGTGTCCAGATAGAAGTCCATGATCCATATCCAAAACCCATGGATCTGGATTCTCTTGTTGAAGAATCTGCCTTACTGGGAAGTTGGATCTCTGGTAGAAGGCATGTGGTGTTTGGAGATGTCTGGAATGAAGGTAAGACATCCCCCATGTGTTGTTTAGGGCTAGGTTGTGTTTGGGTTTCAACCCCCTGAGCAAAGCACCCTTGTATAGCAATATACTTGGGGGGCGGTTGCTAGTGGCGGTTGATTAAACCAAGCGACTGCCTTAACCGACCGCCCGGTTCTGCTTGCAGGAAAATGCCCTATTTTGCCCCCTATTCGTTATAAATAGCATCCCTCGCCCTATTAACGCATTATTATGTTCGGGATTGCTATTTTGGGCGATTAGGCGGCAGTGGAAACGTGCTAGAAGGTGGGCGAAGTGCAGTTAATGATATGTAACCTTTTCTCTTTTATTCTTGGTGATTCTGGTTAAGGTAATGAATCTCCATCTGCAATTCTCTTCTTTTTAATCTCTAATTGATTTGAACCCATCCCCATTTTGTTAGTGGTTACCCAATTGATTTGTTGTAATCCCTTTCCAATGTTCTTGATGAGATCCTGTCCAGAAACGAATCTTCGCATTTGTTTAATGGATGGATCTCATCAAGGGGAATGTTTTGGGTAATAAATCTTTGTTAATTTTAGGGTTTCTTGTTACCCCTTTTTTCTAGACCTATTAAGCTTGAAATTTGGACTAAGATCATCCCAAAATGGATTGAAATCGGATTATCAAAAGTCTGATTTTTGGAGTTGGAACTGTTTGAAACAGGGGCGGTCGCTTGTGGAGGTCACTTAACTTAAGCGACCGGCACAAGCAACTGGCTGGTTTCCAGTGAATGTGTAGGTTTGATTTTTGAATTGTTTTGACTCTTGACTCTTATACATTCTTGTAACCCTATGCCTAGGTGTTCTCTGTTTCAAATAAAAATCTTATAATAGTTTTTGGATTGCAAGTTAGAGGACTTCTACTAAATTACAGGTAAGGACATGCATTCTTATTTATTTGCAATTACATATACATGATGATTCAGCTATTCTATTTACTATTCTTTGATCATGTAACTTGCTGTAATTGTATAAAGCATGTGAATCTTATTGTATAATTGTTGTTTGTGGTGTTCCTTAATGTACTTCATCTTTTATGATATTGTACAACTGTTCATGGTATGATAAAGAGTGATGTAGTGTAGTTGTGGTGGAATGGGTATTCCATTGGGATATCTTGGCTGGAGATATCAGAGGGCTGTGGTATGGGACACATGGTCACTGATGCCTCTGGCACTATCATGATTACTTGATGACATACCTAAGAGAGTTTAGGATTGCATGGCTAGGTACCCCACATGCTATTACCCTTTCGGCAGGGGAATTGAAGCCGGGTGACCCGTGACAATGGTGACGTGACTATGTTTCATCCTACAACGGTAACCAGTCCCGTGCGGAGATTCAGTGGTCCACTGTTGGTCATGAAATGGTAGGGTTGCATGTGTTAGGGTTGGGCTCATGGACGTCCAAGGAACGGACCGGGTGTCGTGAGAATCATGAGAGCATCTGCCCCAATAATATGTGGATGACCATAGGGTTAAGGAGTGGAGTCCAACAGCGGTAACTAGTCCGTGAGGGTTCTCACTCCTAGGTTGCGAAGGATACTGAACCGAGTTGGTTGGTGCCATAGGAGAAGTATCTGAACTTCATATAGTATGTTACCATTATGACTTGCATTGGATTAGAAACCCCGACATGAGCCAGTACTCATTGCCAATGGTCGTGGTGAGAGAGTGTTGACTTAACCCCCAGCCATGGTTTGAGAGCAAGGTGTGGACTTACCCCTTTGCCCAGGATCCCTACAGAGGTAACCAGTCCTTCCAGGATCAGAGAGACTAGACCTACCCAGAGGAGTGCTGGTGTATATCTTAAAGCATGTCAGCTATTAGAGACTTGCATAGTTAGATTTTATAGCATTCATATTTCTGCATACCATCCATATCATTTCATATGTGCATTCGTGGATTGTATTGACATATATATGAGAATTGTTTGTTCCTTACTTAGTTCGTCGGAACTCATTCCTTTCATTGTATATATTGTATGAGTTGTACAGATGATTGCACAACGTCGGAAGTTGGAGATGATTCGTATGAAAGAGCCTTCTCGTATGATGTTGATGTGGCACATACAGTGATACATGAACTTGCAGAGCATGAAGCCTTCTGAAGATGCTTGTGTGCACCTTTAGCACCCATTGTTGGCCGATAGAGGTAGATTGCCAGGATTTTGATGATCGTATGGAGAAAGATTGGAGGACATCTTTACTTGCTAATTTAGGAAACTAGTTTTTAGATTTAAAAAAGAAAACCAAAGAGAAGATTATTTAGTTTATGTATTTTGCTTCCGCTGAACTCGATATTACATTTGATTCTTGATTCTTTCCTTTGGCTATTTCTTGGATATTTATTGGAGTATTTGGACTCCTGTAACCTTTTTATTAATTATTGCTCTATTCTTGCTCTTGATTACATGTATTTGTATTTATTATTATTGATAGACTAAAACCGTGGATCCTGTGACGGATCGCACCCACGGGTTGTCGGGGACGGTAACCTAGGCCGACGGGCGGGGTGTGACAGAATGGTATCAGAGCCTTGGTTTTACGAAGTCAATAATAGTTAATACAAGTATTAGATGAGCAATCTGAATCATAGATCCAGAAGTGACTCAAAATCTGTAAAACCCAGCCCTAACCTTGACCCGGAAACCTTGTTATTTGTAGGTCCGATGACCCGAAGTAAGGTAAGAAGTTAGCTTTGGGCCATCCCAGTGGAGGACTTGGTGTCTGGCTTTGAATCCATGAAAGTTGATGATGAAGTTCTATTTATGGAAACTGAATCTTGATGAAGATCGGATTAGTTGATGGACTTGGAGTGCTCTCTATCTTGGTTTGAAGGCATTTCTACCTATTAGGTAAGTCACTTGACATGTGTGCAAAACCCCTTTAGGATTGGATTTGATCTAGGCCTTCAATTCCCTGTTTTGGTCTTGCTGGTCGCATTGGTCGACTGATTGGTCAACTGGGCCAGTCGACCAATCCACTCGACCAATGAGTGCTGTCTTTGGCAATTAGGTTTTTCTTGCTCTATTTAAGTCCAATCTCGAGTCCACTTCGTATTTGCTGCCTCCAAACTCTCTCGGAACGAACCAAAGACCCTCTCGCAAGTCATCTCCCTTGCATCCTTGGTGTTTTCTTGACGGATCTTCGTCGAAACTCTTCCTTTTGCATCAAAAGGTATGTCTACTCTCTCTTCTTCTCCTCCATCTTTGTTTTTCTTTCCTTTTTGAGTTGAGACAGTAGAAGAGATGCTGCATTCTCTGTTGCAAACATCTCTGAACATGTTCTCATGATCATCCTAAGGATTTGAGGCTAGAACAATGATCTTAACCATGATCATTGCAAGCTTTTGAAGGAATCATGATCAAACCATGATCTAATCTTGTTAAACTTCTGATTTGAATTCTGATCTCTTTAGATCTTCTATATTGATCATGTTAGTAGTTAATTACTGTGTTTACTTTCCATGATCCATGATCTATCAATCTCTAATTGTTCTCTTCTACCATATTATGTGTTCTTCATGAAGCATGGTAGTTACATATATGGTAGGTTTTATTTCCTTATTTAGATTTATGCTTCTAAGCCTTTTTCATTGAAGATCTAAGTATGTTTTCATGATACCTTTACCTGAAGAAATGATCCATTCTCCTATTGTTCTTGTCTTTGATTTCTATTTCGAATTCATCAAGATCCATGGTTGATCTAATTATGGTAACTTTTTGTTTCCTAATTTGGATCTTGAAGTCTTGAATTGATTGGTGTTTTGAGGTCCCCTATATGTTAGAATACTACTGATGTAGTTTACCCCTTGATTAGTACCCTTTTGAACCACCAAATTCGGATTTCATATCTTAAAACTCTGTTTTTTTTTAGGCTACTGTCTGCATTGGTCGATCGATTGGTCGATTGGCCAATCGACCAATCCACTCGACCAATGAGTACAACAACCTCCGAATTGGTCCGTGTCGGATGTTTTGGTATCTTTTTCTGTTAGGGATCTTTCCTAATATGTTGTATATACTTGTTTAGGACCTTCTTCTCAAGTTTTCCAAGATCTTACTTGATTTCTTAGGATTCCTTTGCGAGTTATAAGAGGTAAGGATGGTTATTTCCTTAATTACATAGATAGCATGAATCTAGTTTCTATATTTGAATATCATTGACATGTTTCCTAAATTAGATTCTTACAATGATATACTACTGTTGCATATCTTTGATTACAGTAGCATTACTTATTCATATTAAATTGATTCATGTGTGATTTACTTACCAATTATATACAAGTGATTGTAATTATTGATTTCTTTCCATATATGAAGTTACCATATATGTGATGATATGAATTGATGCATGTGTATGCTTAAGTATGGTTTGGAAAGGAGAGGTTTCCTTTTGACACTTCTGTCCTTGGACTACTACGGGAATATTATGGGATGTTTCCGGAGATGCCCTCTGGACACCTTCCTAAACTGTTGGATGACATATCTAGGATTGTCTAGTAGTGTTTGGCTAGGATGTCCTGTTATGTCAGACCCTAATCGGAGGGGTATTGAGACCGAACGACCCGTGGTAGCAATGGGGATTCATGGGCGCTCAAGACCGGTAACCAACCCGTGAGAGGACAGGAATCACATTGTGGGGGCCATTTATTGGTAGGGTTGCATATGGTTAGACTTGGGCTCACGGGCGCTTAAGACCGGTAACCAACCCGTGAGAGGACGTGAGAGCTTCCCGTTTACCATATGTAGATAACCAATAGGGTTGATGAGTCCGTAGTCAGGGACTATGAGGACTCTAGTGTGAAGGATACCGGAAAGGATCGTCAGGGACGAGGAATGGACGTATCTGGAGCTGACTTGATGTAACTAAGTAGAAGACTTGCATTTGGCTAGGTTTTACCCTGACATGCGCCAGTACTTATACCAAATGGTTGTGAGAGAGTGTGTTGACTTAACCCCCTGCCATGGTTTGTCCTGAGGGATGAAGGACCCATTACCAATCGGCTGCTCAAGACCGGTGAAATGATCCGTGAGAGAATCCAAGATATCTTAAATGGTTGAGGATGTGAGTGGACTTTCCTAAAGAAGTACGGTGCTATGACTTAAAGCATGTCTGCCAATAGAGACCAGCATACATAGAGTTAGATTCATTCATTCATTGTTTGTCTCATATCATATTGCATTTATGTTTGTTCTGGAATCCTGCCATTTATGTTATTATGGATTTTAACTGCCTTACTGAGTTTCTTTGAAACTCATTCCTTTATTGTACAATGTTTGTTAGACTATCCTGCAGGTACTGAGTACTATGACGGTCCCTATGAAGAAGCGCAAGGCGAAGAGGCATATCTCCAGGAAGGTGATTGCGGTTACCACAATTACACTGAAGATCCCGCGAGTGGTTATGCTCCGTACGATGCTTAGTCCGACCATTGAGTGGAAGCGTCCTTGTGCCATTTATGAGATTTACACTTATAAGGATGTTGTCTATAAAGTGGAGAACAATTTAGTTACCCAATGTACTTGCTACTGGGATTAGATTTTGTCTAGTTTATTCTTTTAGAGCTACTTTTCCGCTGGTTGTAGAGTGGGATTTTTGCCTCACTTTACTTATCTGTTTGACACTCTGATTATATCTATTATTCTGATTCATTTATGATTCATTCTTTCTTTATTGGATCTATGGTTTATCTTCCGCACTTTTATTATGATTGTTCATGATTATGTTATTATTTATGTGGGAGGTTGATCACTCGATACCTGATCTTCGGGCTGTGGATCACACTCTCGGGTATGCCAGATAGGGTACCGGCTGGGAGGGCGTGACAAAATCTCTTCGAGTTGAATAATAGAGAACCTTGGATTAGAAACTTGAATAAATAAAGCATAATGCACCAAGTTTGAATAATGCACAATAATTAAAATTTATGACTTGTAGTTGGGTGGTAGTCATGGGTTAAAGTTGAGTGGTTAGTTTTAAAGTTATTGTGTGTGTGTGTGTCGAGTCATGAGTTGTCTTTGTGAGTAAGTTCTTGTTGTGAGATGTTGTCGGGAGTAAGTAGTCATATGATTCTGAGTCGTGTTATCGTCATTTGTTGTCGTACGAGTCTGAGTCGGGAGTTGTTGTTTTAAGTTGTCGTTGGGAGTAATGGTTGTGAGTGGTCGTTATGAGTTATGAGTCATAACTAAACATTGAACAATTATTAATGCAACAAAAGAAAAGCATAATATACAATAACACAAGTGATACAAATTTAACTTCACTAATCACTTAGGTTTACAAGTCTGAAAGTGAATACATCTGTGATGACATAAAAGGAATTCCTAGAACTGTCTGTTTAGGTAATCTTTTCTGAGAATCGAGCTGATATTTCATAGTTCGAGACTCCTCCTCTAGTCGTGTTAGTTGATCTTCTATAGTGTATATGTGTGTCTCCATCCTCTCTTGTGTGGAAGTTTTCGCTAACAACTGAGACCACACCCGGTGCCTTGGAAGTTGAATGTGAAGGACCTCTAACCTCAAACTGTCAAGTTGGAATAGTTTCCTCCTCATCTTTATGAACCTCTTAATCCTTTTCATCATCATCTTCATCTTGATCCTGAATCTCATATGGAGTTTGGACTGTTGTCTCCTTACCCTTGTATAATCTCTGCTTTTGACACAGCATTAGCACTTTGCCTACCTCTCCTAGCCCCTAGCATTTTCCTCATGGTGGTTTGTTGGAAATCTAAAGAAATAAGTTGAGTTTTGCATTTCATGAGCAAAGGAAGTTAAGCAGTGCAATATTTGGTGAAGAAGGGCATTTTGGTAATTTTCGGAATTTTTTTTGACTTTGGCGAATTTGCGATTCAAACATACTGGCATTTGCATAAGACTGGGATAAACATGTTGGGATGGTTTGTTTGAGGAAAATCTTTCAAATTTGCAGTGTGTGCATGAAAATTCAGCAACTTTGGAAGAAGAAACCCTCTTTTGGGCTAGGGTTTGTGATTTTTCAAAAGTTGGAATTTGGCCGAATGAAATGTGGAGGCACTTTCCTCATAGTAAATCAGTCATGTAGGAAGTGGTTTGGTGTCAAAATTCCATTTGGTTTGAAAATGGGACGAGTGTTTGCAAAGTTGGATTTTTATTAAGGTGAATAGTGAAATTGGTGCAAAGTGTGGGAAATCTTGTTGATTGGAGCATGGTTTTGTTTGGAAATTTGTTGGAGCGTGTTTTTAAACATCCCTAGTCATATTTCTAACTAAGAACAGCAATCATTTCTCATTTTTGAAGAAAATCATGTTGTAGGTAAATGTAAATTGAAAAGAAGAAGTGAGAATGAAGACTACCTTGTGTTTGATGATCAAAGGAAGTTGTGTGATGGTGTTGAAGCCTCTTGAGAGTCTTGGAAGCTTTAGGAACCCCTAGAACCCTTTTTCCCAGAGCCAAACTCGAAGTTGGTAAAGATAGAAATGAGTTTGGAATAGAGAAAGTGGACCCTTTAAGCTGTTTTTTTTTCAAGCAAAGGCAAATTTTGCTGTTTTGGCCATTTTTGAGGATATTTGATTTTTGAAGCTTTGTTTGGATTTTCAATGGCCTATGCAGTTGAGTTAAGTGTGTAAGACATGTTGGAAGTGTCAGTTTGAAATTGGATGAAATTTTTCATGGATTTTCGACCTTTTGTTTTGGATTATTAGAATGGCTGAAAGAAGGAACCTTGGTGCCTCCTCTAGTTGGAATAGAGATAGGGCTGTCCCTGAAGTTGATGTGTCTGCTGATGGTATCTCTTGGGAAATATTTTAGGAAGCTTTCTGTAAGTATTATTTCCCTGAGTTTGTGAAGGATGCGAAAGAGTCGAAGTTCATGACTCTCACGCAAGGTCCCCTTTTTGTACTTGAGTATCAACAGAAATTTGAGGAATTGTTTTTCTTTGCTCCTGAATCCTTAAAGGAGGATAGAGCTAAAGCGAAGAAATTCTTCAAAGGACTGAGACCCTCAATCAAGACATATCTCACCATCTTGCCGATTGAGAGTTATGCTCAAATAGTACAGAATTCGAAGAAAGTTGAAGAGCTGTATGCCAAGTTCAGCAAATGTGACTTTTGGTTGTCCAGGGTTAACTTTTTGGGTCACATTGTTTTTGCTGATGGAATTAAAGTTGATTATGCAAAGGTTAAAGTTGTGGCAGATTGGGATATTGTCACGTCCTCCCAGCCGGTACCCTATCTGGCATACCCGAGAGTGTGATCCACAGCCCGAAGATCAGGTATCGAGTGATCAACCTCCCACATAAACAATAACATAATCATGAACAATCATAATAAAAGTGCGGAAGATAAACCATAGATCCAATAAAGAAAGAATGAATCATAAATGAATCAGAATAATAGATATAGTCAGAGTGTCAAACAGATAAGTAAAGTGAGGCAAAAATCCCACTCTACAACCAGCGGAAAAGTAGCTCTAAAAGAATAAACTAGACAAAATCTAATCCCAGTAGCAAGTACATTGGGTAACTAAATTGTTCTCCACTTTATAGACAACATCCTTATAGGTGTAAATCTCATAAATAGCACAAAGACGCTTCCACTCAATGGTCGGACTAAGCATCGTACGGAGCATAACCACTCGCGGGATCTTCAGTGTAATTGTGGTAACCACTGTGAAACCCAGCCCTAACCTTGACCCGGGAACCTTGTTATTTGTAGGTCCGATGACCTGAAGTAAAGTAAGAAGTCAGCTTTGGGCCATCCCAGTAGAGGACTTGGTGTCTGGCTTTGAATCCATGAAGGTTGATGATGAGGTTCTATTTATGGAAACAGAATCCGATGAAGATCTAATTAGTTGATGGACTTGGAGTGCTCTCTATCTTGGTTTGAAGGCATTTCTACCTACTAGGTAAGTCACTTGACTTGTGTGCAAAACCCCTTTAGGTTTGGATTTGATCTGGGCCTTCAATTCCCTGTTTTGGCCTTGCTGTCTGCATTGGTCGACTGATTGGTCGACTGGGCCAGTCGACCAATCCACTCGACCAATGGGTGCTGTCTTTGGCAATTAGGTTGATTCTTGCTCTATTTAAGTCTAACCTCGAGCCCACTTCGTATTTGCTGCCTCCAAACCCTCTGGAACGAACCAAAGACCTCTGCAAGTCATCTCTCTTGCATCCTTGGAGTTTTCTTGGCGGATCTTCGTCGGAACTCTTCTTTTTGCATCAAAAGGTATGTCTACTCTCTCTTCTTCTCCTCCATCTTTGTTTTTCTTTCCTTTTTGAGTTGAGACAGTAGAAGAGATGCTGCATCCTCTGTTGCAAACATCTCTGAACATGTTCTCATGATCATCCTAAGGATTTAAGGCTAGAACAATGATCTTAACCATGATCATTGCAAGCTTTTGAAGGATTCATGATCAAACCATGATTTAATCACTGTTAATTTCCTAATCTGAATTCTGATCTCTTTGGATCTTCTTTCATTGATCATGTTAGTGGTTAATGGTTGTGTTTTCTTTCTATGATCCATAATCCATAGAATTCTAGTTGTTCTCTTCTACCTTGCTATGTGTTCTTCATGATGCATGATAGTACATATATGGTAGGTTTTATTTCCTTATTTAGATTTATGCTTCTAAGCCTTATTCCATGAAGACCTATGCATGTTTTCATGTTTTCATTACCAAAAGCAATGATCCATCCTCCTATAGTTCTTGTCTTTGTTTTCTATTTCAAAATTCATCAAGATCCATGTTTGATTTATTTATGGTAACTTTTTGTTTCCTAATGTGGAACTTGATACCTTGATTTGATTAGTGTTTTGAGGTCCCCTATATGCTAGAATACTACTGATGTAGTCTACCCCTTGATTAGTACCCTTTTGAACCACCAAATTCGGATTTCATATCTCAAAACTCTGATTTTCTAAGCTACTGTCTGCATTGGTCGACTGATTGGTCGACTGGACCACTCGACCAATCCACTCGACCAATGAGTACAGCAACTCCAGAATTGGTCTGTTTCGGGTGTTTTGATATATTTTCTGTTAGGGAACTTTCCTAATATGTTATATATACTTGTTTAGGACCTTCTTCTCAAGTTTGCCAAGATCTTACTTGACTTCTTAGGATCCTTTTGCGAGTTATAAAAGGTAAGGATGGTTATTTCCTTAATTACATAGATAGCATGAATCTAGTTTCTATATTTGAATATCATTGATATGTTTCCTAAATTAGATTCTTACAATGATATACTACTGTTGCATAATTTTGATTACAGTAGCATTACTTATTCATATTGAATTGATTCATGTATGATTTACTTACCAATGTTATACAAGTGATTGTAAATATTGATTTCTTTCCATATATGGAGTTACCATATATGTGATGATATGAATTGATGCATGTGTATGCTTACGTATGGTTTGGAAAGGAGAGGTGTCCTTTTGACACTACGTCCTTGGACTACTACGGGAATATTATGGGATGTTTCCGGAGATGCCCTCTGGACACCTTCCTAAACTGTTGGATGACATATATAGGATTGTCTAGTTGTGTTTGGCTAGGATGTCCTGTTATGTCAGACCCTAATCGGAGGGGTATTGAGACCGAACGACCCGTGGTAGCAATGGGGATTCATGGGCGCTCAAGACCGGTAACCAACCCGTGAGAGGACAGGAATCACATTGTGGGGGCCATTTATTGGTAGGGTTGCATATGGTTAGACTTGGGCTCATGGGCGCTTAAGACCGGTAACCAACCCGTGAGAGGACGTGAGAGCTTCCCGTTTACCATATGTGGATAACCAATAGGGTTGATGAGTCCGTAGTCAGGGACTATGAGGACTCTAGTGTGAAGGATACCGGAAAGGATCGTCGGGGACGAGGAATGGACGTATCTGGATTCGACTTGATGTAACTAAGTAGAAGACTTGCATTTGGCTAGGCTTTACCCTGACATGCGCCAGTACTTATACCAAATGGTTGTGAGAGAGTGTGTTGACTATACCCCTAGCCATGGAATGTCCCGAGGGATGCCGGACCCATTACCAACTGATGATGAGTGATTGAGACTTTCCTACAGAAGTACGGTGCTATGACTTAAAGCATGTCTGCCAATAGAGACCAGCATACTTAGAGTTAGAATCATTCATTCATTGTTTGTCTCATATCATATTGCATTTATGATTGTTCTGGAATCCTGCCATTTATGTTATTATGAATTTTAACTGCCTTACTGAGTTTCTTTGAAACTCATTCCTTTATTGTACAATGTTGTTAGACTATCCTGCAGTACGGAATACTATGACGGTCCCTATGAGGAAGCGCAAGGCGAAGAGACATATCTCCAGGGAAGGTGATTGCGGTTACCACAATTACTCGAAGATCCCACGGGTGGTTATGCTCCATACGATGCTTAGTCCGACCATTGAGTGGAAGCGTCCTTGTGCTATCTATGAGATCTATACTTACAAGGATGTCGTCTACAAAGTGGAGAATAATTTAGTTACCCAATGTACTTGCTACTGGGATTAGCTTTTATCTAGTTTATTCTTTCGAGCTACTTTTCCGCTGGATGTAAAGTGGGATTTTTCCTTCACTTTACTTATCCGTTTGACACTCTGATTATATCTATTATTCCGTTTCGTTTATGATTCATTCTTTCATTATTGGATCTATGATTTATCTTCCGCACTCTTGTTATGGTTGTTCATGATTATGTTATTGTTTATGTGGGAGGTTGATCACTAGATACCTGATCTTCGGGCTGTGGATCACACTCTCGGGTATGCCAGATAGGGTACCGGCTGGGAGGGCGTGACAGCCACAATCACCTTCCTGGAGATATGTCTCCTCGCCTTGGGCTTCTTCATAGGGACCGTCATAGTACTCAGTACCTGCAGGATAGTCTAACAAACATTGTACAATAAAGGAATGAGTTTCAAAGAAACTCAGTAAGGCAGTTAAAAATCCATAATAACATAAATGGCAGGATTCCAGAACAAACATAAATGCAATATGATATAAGACAAACAATGAATGAATGAATCTAACTCTATGTATGCTGGTCTCTATTGGCAGACACGCTTTAAGTCATAGCACCGTACTTCTTTAGGAAAGTCCACTCACATCCTCAACCATTTAAGATATCTTGGATTCTCTCACGGATCATTTCACCGGTCTTGAGCAGCCGATTGGTAATGGGTCCTTCATCCCTCGGGACAAACCATGGCAGGGGGTTAAGTCAACACACTCTCTCACAACCATTTGGTATAAGTACGGCGCATGTCGGGGTAAAACCTAGCCAAATGCAAGTCTTCTACTTAGTTACATCAAGTCGAGATCCAGATACGTCCATTCCTCGTCCCCGACGATCCTTTCCGGTATCCTTCACACTAGAGTCCTCATAGTCCCCGACTACGGACTCATCAACCCTATTGGTTATCCACATATGGTAAACGGGAAGCTCTCACGTCCTCTCACGGGTTGGTTACCGGTCTTAAGCGCCCGTGAGCCCAAGTCTAACCATATGCAACCCTACCAATAAATGGCCCCCACAATGTGATTCCCTGTCCTCTCACGGGTTGGTTACCGGTCTTGAGCGCCCATGAATCCCCATTGCTACCACGGGTCGTTCGGTCTCAATACCCCTCCGATTAGGGTCTAACATAACAGGACATCCTAGCCAAACACTACTAGACAATCCTAGATATGTCATCCAATAGTTTAGGAAGGTGTCCAGAGGGCATCTCCGGAAACATCCCATAATATTCCCGTAGTAGTCCAAGGACGGAAATGTCAAAAGGACACCTCTCCTTTCCAAACCATACTTAAGCATACACATGCTTCAATTCATATCATCACATATATGGTAACTTCATATATGGAAAGAAATCAATAATTACAATCACTTGTATACAATTGGTAAGTAAATCATACATGAATCAATTTAATATGAATAAGTAATGCTACTGTAATCAAAGTTATGCAACAGTAGTATATCATTGTAAGAATCTAATTTAGGAAACATGTCAATGATATTCAAATATAGAAACTAGATTCATGCTATGTATATAATTAAGGAAATAACCATCCTTACCTTTTATAACTCGCAAAGGAATCCTAAGAAATCAAGTAAGATCTTGGCAAACTTGAGAAGGAGGTCCTAAACAAGTATATACAACATATTAGGAAAGATCCCTAACAGAAAAGATACCAAAACATCCAACACAGACCAATTCTGGAGTTGCTGTACTCATTGGTCAAGTGGATTGGTCGACTGGTCCAGTCGACCAATCAGTCGACCAATGCAGACAGTAGCCTAAAAAAAACAGAGTCTTAAGATATGAAATCCGAATTTGGTGGTTCAAAAGGGTACTAATCAAGGGGTAAACTACATCAGTAGTATTCTAACATATAGGGGACTTCAAAACACCAATCAATTCAAGACTTCAAGATCCAAATTAGGAAACAAAAGTTACCATAATTAGATCAACCATGGATCTTGATGAATTCGAAATAGAAATCAAAGACAAGAACAATAGGAGGATGGATCATTGCTTCAGGTAAAGGTATCATGAAAACATACTTAGATCTTCAAGGAACAAGGCTTAGAAGCATAAATCTAAATAAGGAAATAAAACCTACCATATATGTAACTATCATGCTTCATGAAGAACACATAGTATGGTAGAAGAGAACAACTAGAAATTGATAGATTATGGATCATGGAAAGAAAACACAGTAATTAACTACTAACATGATCAATAAAGAAGATCCAAAGAGATCAGAATTCAAATCAGAAGTTTAACAAGATTAGATCATGGTTTGATCATGATTCCTTCAAAAGCTTGCAATGATCATGGTTAAGATCATTGTTCTAGCCTCAAATCCTTAGGATGATCATGAGAACATGTTCAGAGATGTTTGCAACAGAGAATGCAACATCTCTTCTACTGTCTCAACTCAAAAAGGAAAGAAAAACAAAGATGGAGGAGAAGAAGAGAGAGTAGACATACCTTTTGATGCAAAAGGAAGAGTTTCGACGAAGATCCGTCAAGAAAACACCAAGGATGCAAGGGAGATGACTTGCAGAGGTCTTTGGTTCGTTCCAAAGAGTTTGGAGGCAGCAAATACGAAGTGGACTCGAGATTGGACTTAAATAGAGCAAGAAAAACCTAATTGCCAAAGACAACACTCATTGGTCGAGTGGATTGGTCGACTGGCCCAGTCGACCAATCAGTCGACCAATGCTGACAGCAAGACCAAAACAGGGAATTGAAGGCCCAGATCAAATCCAATCCTAAAGGGGTTTTGCACACAAGTCAAGTGACTTACCTAATAGGTAGAAATGCCTTCAAACCAAGATAGAGAGCACTCCAAGTCCATCAACTAATCCGATCTTCATCAAGATTCAGTTTCCATAAATAGAACTTCATCATCAACTTTCATGGATTCAAAGCCAGACACCAAGTCCTCCACTGGGATGGCCCAAAGCTGGCTTCTTACTTTACTCCGGGTCATCGGACCTACAAATAACAAGGTTTCCGGGTCAAGGTTAGGGCTGGGTTTTACAGATATGCCCAAGTTAGTCGCCGAGATTCAAAGTTTCCTTGGTATGGCTGGCTATTATAGGCGCTTTGTTGAGAATTTCTCTAGATTATCAGCTCCTATGACGAAGCTTACCAAGATGGGAATCAAGTTTGAGTGGAAAGAAGTCTGTGAAGAGAGTTTTCAAGAACTCAAGAAGAGGTTGACTACCGCTTTGGTGTTTACAATACCAGATGACTGGAGATCTGACAGTGTGTACTGATGACTCTAAAGTGGTTTGGGTTGTGTTTTGATGCAGCATGGGAAGGTTGTAGCTTATGCTTCTAGGTAGTTGAAGAACTACGAGCATAACTATCCTACTCACGATTTGGAATTGGCAGTTGTGGTTTTTGCTCGGAAGATTTGGCGTGTCACATCCACCCAGCCGGTACCCTATCTGGCATACCCGGGATGTGATCCACAGCCCCGAAGATCCATAGTTCAGGGACCACATAATCCACATCGACGATAATACAATCATGAACAGATAATAATCATAAACTAACAATGAATGATCATGGAATTCAGAAATAAGGAGTCAGACATAATCAGAGTGCGGAAATAAATATCAAATCAGATAAATTAAGAAGGCAGTGGGCGGAATCCACTCCTTCACTAAACGGAAGTGAGGTCAAAATTTAGTTAAGTACACGTCTCAAGTTATAAAGGTAAGTTAAAATTATTACAATTCTTCTAAGTATACTGTCACAAAAGAAAGGGGTAACTACTCATAAGTCTCCTCCATAATAAATATATCTTCTTCAAAGTTGAGGACCATGGAGACCCAACATGACTGCTCCCATACAACTCCGGGGCTAACCTTGGTACGCCTGGTAATCTTCTTCGGTATGGTCACCGAAGTCTTCAACGTAGCCAGCCTCCGGATGGTAGTATGAGGTATCCGGGTCCGCCTCAGGGAGGGTGCCATCAGAGTAATCACCTGTAGAATAGCCTAACAAAATATTGCAACAGAAAAGGAATGAGTTCAAAAGAACTCAGCAAGGAAGTTATCCCACCACACATAAACCACAAGATAATCATAAAATGATGCAGATGATATGAGGCATATAATGCAATATGACTTTATTCTAAGTATGCTGGTCATCTATGGTAGACATGCTTTAAGTCATAGCACCATACTTCTTTAGGTAGTCTCAGTCACTCATCATGGGGGGAAATTGGGTCCTGCATCCCTCTCGGACAAATCCATGGTTGGGGGTTTCGGTCACCGCTCTCTCACATCACCGTTTGGTCTAAGTATTGGCGCATGTCAGGGTATAGCCTAGCCCAATGCAAGTCATCTACTTAATCATATCATGCCAGTTCTAGATACTTCCATTCCTCCCCTCTCGGGATCCTTTCCGGTATCCTTCACACTAGAGTCACGAATATTACTCACCGGACTCATCAACCCTATTGGTCATCCACAAATGGTAAACGGGAAGCTCTCACGTCCCTCTCACGGATCATTTCACCGGTCTCGAGTGCCCGTGAGCCCAAGTCTAGCCATTTGTAACCCTACCAATAAATGGCCCCTTTCGGGTAACCGTAATGCAATTTATGTCCTCTCATGGAGTGGATACCGGTCTTGAGCGCCCACAAATCCACACTACTACCACGGGTTGTTCGGTCTCAATGCCCTTCCGAATCGGGTCTGATATGATAGGGACATCCTAGCCATACATCTAGACAAATCCTATGCATGTCATTCAATAAACCGGAAAGCGTCAATGGACACCTTCGGAGAACATCCCATACTATTCCCTCCGATGTCCAAGGACGAAGCACCAGTAGGGTACCCCTCAATCCCAAGTTATACTTAAGCAATCACATGCCCAAGTTCATCATATCAGTTCACAAGATACAACGTCATAATAAACATTCGATTCATGACATTGACATAAGTCATCATATATTGAAATTGATAAACATGATAAAACATTGAAGTAATATAATGTAAACACAAAGCTACTGTTAAAAGACATATGTAGCAAGTCTAACATGATAAGAATATGAAATAGAAACTATATTTACTAGGTTAGGAATACCAAGTCAAGATTTCCATATCCTAGGTAATTACATTGATAACTATCCTTACCTTGAATCGGAGAAGAGAATGGTCCAAGATCACAAGCAGTGCCCCAAATAGTCTTAAAGTCCTAAACAAGCATATATGAAAGGTTAGAGAAGAGATCGGAACAATCGGAGATCAAACGAATCGGAAGCTGGGCAAAAGTTGCTGACAAGCAACTCTATTGGTCGATACATTTGGTCGATAGTATCGACCAATAGTATCGACCAAATCAATCTCCAGAGACAACAAGCTGGCTTTTCGGATTCTTGCCCGGATTTGGTCTTCCGGGTCTCGGATTGACATGAAACTTGGAGGATAGTCTAAGCACAACATGGGGACACTAATTATCAAGAAACTTTCATAATCCAATGGTCCATTTGGAAATCCCCAAATTGACATATTAAGGTTAAGAGTTGTAGATCATAGCATTGGCTATAACTCAATGCAAATTAGGGGAAAACATGGGGGATTAGGTAGGGAATCGTTTAGAAGTAACATGGAGCACATATGCAAGGTATAGATTAAGTAAATCACGAGCTTCATCTCAGTTTTGGTAAATAAAGCAAGTTGGTAAGCAATAAATCATGGAATGTGTAGTCAATGATCATGAGGTGAATCAATCATAGTCCTATCGGTGAAAACATCATTGTATGGGGTTTAGAAGGTTCATGGCAAGGTGTATGCAAGGTTGCAGCACCTTGACCATGGTCCCAACAGTAAAATAGAGAAAAGATGAGTGAGAAAGTGATTAGGAGAGAGAGTCATACCTTTAAAGTGGAACAAGAAGGTAGGAATAAGTGGTTGGCAATGATTGATGAAGAAGATGCTTCACCACTACCAAGGAGGAGTTCTTGGGAGGCTCTCTCACGTTCCCAGAAGTTAAAGACGCGAGAATAGGGCTCCAGTCTCGAGGAATAAATAAATAGAAAAGAATATTTTGAGAATCTTTAAATCTGGGCTCAGCAGACTTGTTGGTCGATACCTTTGGTTGATGGTATCGACCAATAGTATCGACCAAAACAAACTCTGCAGAATTTTTACAGAATAGTTCAGCAACTTTAGGTGCGGACTTGGAGGGCTATACAAGGTCAAATTGCATGGGGTTTTCTCCTACAGTTCACTCAAGAGGTCTAGTTTCAGGGAGTACCTTCGGATTATGCACAGGAGTCCGTTTGCTATTTCAACTGTCTCGCTCTTCATCAGTGCGCAGATTCTAACTTAACACTGGTAATGTGCTCAAGGAAGGAGCAGCATCATCAATGTCCATAAACTGGAATCCCGACATTACGTCATCAACCAGTAGGGCCCATAAGTCCCTCCTACCACCACTTCGGGTCTTTGGACCTACAAACATAACAATGACCGGGTCGGGTCAAGGTTAGGTAAAAGCTGGATTTTACATGGCGTCACTATCTGTATGGTGAAAAGATATCTATTTTCACTGACCACAAGAGTCTCAAGTATTTCTTTACTCAGAAGGAATTGAATATGGACAGCGAAGATGGCTAGAAATGGTGAAGGACTATGATTGTGATATTCAGTATCATCCAGGAAAAGCTAACGTGGTTGCTGATGCTTTGAGTAGAAAGAGTAATCGAGGAAGTGTAGATCTGGCATCTCTCAGTAAGCCCTTATTGTTCTCTATTGCCAGTGTCACATCCCACCCTAAATCCACCAAGGGGATATCCTATTTGGATTACCCGGGAGTGAATTACAGTCCCGCCAATCAAGTTTAGGAACGATCATAGTCACTTAGCACAATAATATAATCCAAAGCAAGAACAATTCCTTGTATCCAAATAATTTAATAATAAAAGTCGAGAAAGTACCTTAGAAGGATTCACAAATAACATCAGAGTGCGGAAAGGATTTCATTAGTATAAACAATCAAGAGTGAAAAGGAGGGAGGAAACCCATCCTATAATATTAGCGGAAGATGAAATGACTAAAAGTAAAGGTTACAACCGATTCACCAAATAATAAGTGAAACAACTAAGCTATAGTCCCGACAATTCAAATAAAAGGTTAAAAAGGGAATGAGGTGACATCCCATCCCTAACAGACAAATATAAAATTGAACTGCTACAAACAAGTCCCAATCTTGGTCTACTCGTCTTTATCAACTGGTTCATTGCCACTAGTATGATACAAGTCTTCAACTTGGCCTCCAGAGGGTTGACTACCACAGTCAACAGTGGTAGTACCTGTAGAAAAGTCTAACAAAATATTTTGCAAAAAGGAGTGAGTTCAAAAGAACTCAGCAAGGTAGTCATTCCATAAAATATAAACCATATGATACAAGCTATAATATGATGCAATATGATATGGAACACATGATGCAAGTATGGTTCTAACTCTATGAATGCTGGTCTCTAAGGTAGACATGCTTTAAGTCATAGCACCATACTTCTTTGGGTCGTCTGTCACTCTCCCATTCCATATCTTGGGAATGCCAGGGGAATATCGGTAAAGTCATCTCAAAAACCATGGTAAGGGGATCGGTCACCGCTCTCTCACATCACCATTTGGTATAAGTAGTGGCGCATGTCACAGTAAAGCCTAGCTCAGTGCAAGTCATCTACTCAGTCATATCATCTTAGATCCAGATACGTCCATTCCTCGCCCCCGACGATCCTTTCCGGTACCCTTCACACTAGAGTCAGCGTAATCCCAGATTACGGAGTCATCAACCCTATTGGTCATCCACAAATAGTAAACGGGAAGCTCTCACGTCCTCTCACGGGTTGGTTATCGATCTCGAGCGCCCGTGAGCCCAAGTCTATCCATTTGCAACCCTACCAATAAATGGCTCCCACAATGAGATTTATGACCTCTCACGGGTTGGTTACCGGTCTTGAGTGCCTACAAATCCCCACTGCTACCACGGGTGTTCGGTCTCAATGCCCTTCCGATTCGGGTCTGATACGACAGGGACATCCTAGCCAAACCACTAGACAGTCCTATGTATGTCATCCAATAACCCGGGAAAGAGTCGATAGGCACCTTCGGAGAACATCCCATACTATTCCCTCCGGTGCCCAAGGACAGAAGTGTCAATAGGACACTCCCCAATCCCAAGTTATGCGTAGGCAATCACATATTCAAGTTCATCATTTCTCATGCATTCAATACATCCTCATGATAAAAGTAAATTCATAGTATTGAAATGATTCATCATAAACACATGTAATCAGGAATAATAAATTAATATGACAAGAGTATATGAATCAAAATACTACTGTTCTAACACATGTATAACAGTCTCATAATAATTTAAAAGCAATCAAGAGATTCTATTATTCAAGTATGAGCACAATTCATAAGTGGATGGCCTATATGTTTATGGAGATAACCATCCTTACCTTAGGTTGAGTTGATGATGAATTGAGAATACCAAGAATTAGTCCAAAAGAATTGTTCAGACCCTAAACAAACATCAATAATAAGTTAGAGAAGAAGTTGGAAAGATCGGATGTCAATTGGATCAAAACTGGCCAAGGTTGCTGCCAGCAACAAGTTTGGTCTATGGTATCGACCAAAAGGATCGACCAAAATTTTCTTCAGGACAAAATAGTGGATTTTGGGGGTTTTCATCCAAAATTGGTTTTTCGGTGTTCGGATCAATCTGAAACTTGGAGGAATGCTTAACAACAGTAGTAGGACATTATAAGTCAAGAAATTAACCCAATCCAATGGTCCAAACAAAAAGCCCCAAATTGAGCTAACAAGTTCAAGTGACAAACATCATGGCATGAGTTGGAATTGATTACATTGACAAGGAAATGGGATGTAATAGCTAGGGGAACTAATAGAAATTCGATTGGAATCATATAGTAGTGATAAACATGAACATAGCATACCCTACAACTCAGTTTGGTACAAAATGGCATGATGTTGAGAGGAAAATCAAGAAATACATATGCTAGGCATGAGATGGAGGCATAGCATCAATGAATTGCTAAGAAAATCATGGATTGAGCATGAGTAGACACTTGGAGTGGTGGTTGCAAGGTTGCAGCACCATTTCCAATGTCTCATCAGCAAGATAGGAATAGAAAAGAATAGAAAATGGTAGGATAGAGAGTGAAATGGTGATTCATACCTTGGTGTTGAAGATGTAGACAAGAATCAATGATAAACAAGGAGTTTTTTGATGAGGTGCCCTTCACATTAGCCAAGGAGTTGCTTTGGGAAGCACTACCCACAATTTCAGGTGAGAAAATGATTGCAATAGGGCTCAAGGCTCGAGGTTATAATAATTAGAATGAGAATATTCCATGGAATCATTAACTTGGCAGACTGGGAAACTTTGGTTGATGGTTTTGGTCGATGGCATCGACCAAAAGGATCGACCAAAATGTTTCTCAGCAGAAAAACAGGTTTAGTTCAGCAAATTCAAGTAGGGATTTGAAAGGCTATACAAGGTCAATTTGAGTGAGGTTTTATTATACGAGTCAATCAAGAAGTCTATTTTCCATAAATACTTTTGGATCAAGCATGGGAGTTCATTAGGTCCACCAACTAAGCTCACCTTCTTCGATGCGCAAGCAGGATTAGCCAGACATAGTTCAGCAACTTCGGACAGGGATTTGGAGGGCTATATGGGGTCAAATTGAGTGGGGTTTTCTCCTACAAGTCCATCAAGAAGTCTAGTTTTAGGAAATATATTCTGATTGAGCATAGGAGTTCATTTAGTATTTCAACTAATTCACCCCTCTTCGGTGCGCATATTCAAAACTAACACTGACAATGCCCTCAAGTGAGGGGCATCATCGTCAATGTCTATGGGCTTGGGCTCCGACACCAAAATATCAACCAAAAAGGGTCCAAAAGTCTCATTTTCCCCACTTCGGGTCTTCGGACCTATAAACATAACAAATTCCGGACCGGTCAAGGTTAGGATAAGGCTAGATATTACATGTCTACCCTAAAAGAAAGGTCTCGCATGACTTCTTAAGGCTTTCAAAGATAATAACACTGAAATCAAGGTCCAACTTTAAGGTCTAATATCAAACAAGTCTTTCTCACCCCAAAACAAATAGGGTGTCCGGGCTAGGTTTGGGCTGAATGTCACAGCCAGATTTGGACTTGAGATTATGTCAAAAGATTTCGTTGATGTTTTGTCAGCTGTGTCAGTTTGACCAAGTTTGAGAGATAGAATTGTTGCTCTGCAATCGACAGATCCGGAATTGAAGAAGGTTGATTTGATGAAGACTAAGGAAGTGGCAGATTTCTCCCTAGCCTTTGATGGTGCTCTTGTTTTTAGAGATAGAATTTGTGTTCCAGCAGTGGAAGACCTCATAAATGAAATTCTGACTGATGCTCATCAGTCCATCTTTACTATTTATCTTGGAAGTGTAAAGATGTACCAGGATATGAAAGGGTATTTTTGGTGGTTCGGCATGAGGAATGATGTGGAAGACTTTATTGCTAAGTGTGGAACTTGTCAACGTATGAAAGCTATTCGGCAGCCCTTGTTTGGCCTTCTCCATCCTCTTCCAGTACCTAGTTGGAAGTGGGAAGACATTGCTATGGACTTTGTCACAGGTCTACCCCGAACCAGCAAAGGGAATGACTCAGTGTGGGTGGTAGTGGACCGATTGACCCAATCGGCTCATTTTTTTTCTCTCTTCTTTCCGATGAAGATCACCTACCATGGACAAGTTGGCTAGGCTGTGTGTTGACAATGTGGTGAGAATTGCATGGCGTGCCTGTTGGTGTTTGTGTCGGATAGGGATCCTAGGTTCACCTCGCGTTTTGGGTTTAGTTTACAGAAAGCCTTGGGAATACAGTTGAATTTGAGTATTGCTCATCATACGCAGACCGATGATCAATCGTGAAGGACCATACAAATTCTGGAAGATATGCTTAGAGCGTGCATCATAGATATGAGTGGTAACTGGGATGACCACCTAGCCTTGGTGGAGTTTGCTTACAATAATAGCTACCAATCTTTAATTGGAATGGCCTCGTTTAAAGCTTTGTATGGAAAGACTTGTAGAACTCCTCTGTATTGGGATGAAGTTGGGGAAAGGTGTGTTCTTGGCTCTGATCTAATTGAAACCACCGGTACCATGATGGATATGATTAGAGAAAGGATTAAATTACCCAATCTCGACAGAAGATTTATGCAGATAAAAGAAGATCAGATATTGAGTTTTAAGTCGGTGAGCGTGCGTTCTTGAAAGTTTCACCGATGAAGGGAGTCATGTGATTTATTATTAAAGGAAAGCTCAGCCCTAGGTATTTTGGTCCCTTTAAGATTAATAAGAAGGTTGGAGCAATAGCTTTCAGGTTGGCTCTACCTTCGTCTTTTGCTGGTGTGCATGATGTATTCCATGTATCCATGCTAAGGCAGTGCTTAGCAAGCGCAGAGCAGTTGCTCCAGCATGAACCAGAAGGCTTGAGTGTGGATTTGACGTATGATGAAGAACTAACTGAAATTTTGGACCAGAAGGATAAGCAGTTAAGGAATCGGACTATACCTTTGGTGAAGATCAGATGGAAGAATCCTTCTTTTGAGGAAGCTTTGTCACATCCACCCAGCCGGTACCCTATCTGGCATACCCGGGATGTGATCCACAGCCCCGAAGATCCATAGTCCAGGGACCACATCATCCACATCGACGATAACACAATTATGAACAATTAATAATAAACTAACAATTGATAATTATAGAATTCAGAAATGAGATACCAAAGATAATCAGAGTGCTGAAGTAAATCTCTTATCAGATAAATTAAGAAGGCAGTGGGCAGAATCCACTCCTTCAATCAAGCGGAAAGTGAGGTCAAAACGGGTGAATTACAAATCCCAAGTTATGAAACTAAATTTAAAGTTATTACAATTCCTCCAAGTTTAACTGTCACAAAAGAAGGGGGTGGGCAGCTACGCATAAGTCTCCTCCACAATAAATAAATTTTCTTCAAAAGTGAAGACCATAGAGACCAAACATGGCTGCTCCCAAACTATCCAAGGGCTAACCCTGATACGCCGAAGGATCTGCTTCGGTACCGTCACCGATGTCTTCATTGTAGCTAGCCTCTGGATAGTAGTATGAGGTATCCGGGTCCGCCTCAGGGAACATACCATCAGAGTAATCACCTGTAGAGTAGTCTAGCAAATATTGCAACAGAAAATGAATGAGTTCAATAGAACTCAGCAAGGTAGTTATTCCACAACACATAAGCCACAAGATAATCATAAAATGATGCAGATGATATGAGACATATGATGTGATATGATTCTAACTCTAAGTATGCTGGTCATCTAGAGTAGACATGCTTTAAGCCGTAGCACCATACTTAATTAGGTAGTCTTAGTCACTCATCACCGGGGGAAATTGGGTCCTGCATCCCTCTCGGACAAATCCATGGTTGGGGTTTCGGTCACCACTCTTTCACATCACCATTTGGTCCAAGTATTGGCGCATGTCAAGGTAAAGCCTAGCCCAATGCAAGTCATCTACTTAATCATACCATGTCAGTTCCAAATATGTCCATTCCTCTCCTCTCGGGATCCTTTCCGGTATCCTTCACACTAGAGTCACGGATATTATACACCGGACTCATCAACCCTATTGGTCATCCACAAATAGTAGACAGGAAGCTCTCACGTCCCCCTCACGGATCATTTCACCGGTCTTGAGTGCCCGTGAGGCCAAGTCTAGCCATTTGCAACCCTACCAATAAATGGCCTCTTTCGGGTAACCGCAATGTAATTTGTGTCCTCTCACGGGGTGGTTACCGGTCTTGAGCGCCCACAAATCCACACTACTACCACGGGTTGTTTGGTCTCAATGCCCTTCCGATTCGGGTCTGATATGATAGGGACATCCTAGCCAAATGCCACTAGACAAGTCCTATGTATGTCATCCAATAACCCGGGAAGCCGTCGATGGACATCTTCGGAGAACATCCCATACTATTCCCTCCGATGTCCAAGGACAGAAGCACCAGTAGGGTACTCCTCAATCCCAAGTTATACTTAAGCAATCACATGCCCAAGTTCATCATATCAATTCATAAGATATAACATCATAGTAAACATTCGATTCATGACATTGACATAATTCATCATATATTGAAATTGATAAACATAATGAGACATTGAAATAAAACTAATGTAAACACAAAGCTACTGTTGAAAGACATATGTAACAAGTCTAACATGATAAGAATATGAGATAGAGACTAAGTTCATTAGGTTAGGAACACCAAGTCAAAATTTCACATCCTATTAATTATGTCGATAACTATCCTTACCTTGAATTGGAGAAGAGGATGGTCCAAGATCACAAGCAAGTGGCCTAATTAGTCTTAAAACCCTAGACAAGCATATATGAAGGGTTAGAGAAGAAATCAGAACAATCGGAGACCGAACGAATCAAAACTAGGCAAAAGTTGTTGACAACAATTCTGTTGGTCGATACATTTGGTCGATAGTATCGACCAACAAGCATCGACCAAAAGAATTTCGGACAGCAAGCTGGCTTTTTGGGTTTTGGCCCAAATTTGGTCTTCTGGGTCTTGGATCGATACGAAACTTGGGGAATAGTCTAAGCACGATATAGAGACACTAATTATCAAGGAATTAACATAATCCAATGGTCCATTTAGAAATCCCCAAATTGGCATATCAAGGTCAAGAGTTGTTAATCATGGCATTGGCTAAATCTTAATGCAAATTGGGGGAAAACATAGTGGATTAGGTAGGGAATCACTTAGGAGCAATATTGAAATCATATGCAAGGTATAGATTAGGTTAATCATAGGCTTCATCTCAGTTTTGGTAAATAAAGCAAGTTGGTGAGCAATAATTCGTGGAAATGCATGGTTAATGATCAAGAGGTAAGTAAATCATAGCAAGATCAGAGAAAACATCAATGTATAAGGTATAGAAGACTCATGGCAAGGTGTTTGCAAGGTTGCAGCACCTTGGCCATGGTCCCAATAGTAAAATAAGAAAAAAGATGAGTGAGAAAGTGACTAGGAGAGAGAGTCATACCTTGAGAGTAGAGCAAGAGAGTGGAAGTGAGTGGTTGGCAATGATTAATGGGGAAGACGCTTCACCATTACCAAGGAGGAGTTCTTGAGAGGCTCTTCCACGTTCTCAGATGTTGCAATCATTGGAATAGGGCTCCAGTCTTGAGGAATAAATAAATAGAGTGAAGAATATTCTAGAGAATCTTTAAACCTGGGTTCAACAATACTGTTGGTCGATACATTGGTTGATAGTATCGACCAATAGTATTGACCAATTCATGTTTCTGCAGAATTTTTCAGAATAGTTCAGCAACTTTAGGTGTGGACTTGGAGGGCTATACAAGGTCAAATTGCATGGGGTTTTCTCCTACAATTCACTCAAGAGGTCTAGTTTCAGGGAGTACCTTCAGATTGTGCACAGGAGTCCGTTTGATATCTCAACTGTCTCGCTCTTCATCAGTGCGCAGATTCTAACTTAACACTGATAATGTGCTCAAGGAAGGAGTAGCATCATCAATGTCCATAGACTGGAGTTCCGACACCACATCATCAACTAGCAGGGCCCATAAGTCCCTTCTACCACCACTTCGGGTCTTCGAACCTACAACACAACAGTGTCAGGGTCGGGTCAAGGTTAGGTAAAAGCTGGATTTTACATTCTCCCCCCCTTAAAAGAAATTTCGTCCTCGAAATTGAAAGCGTACCTGTGCTTCCAAACAGATGAGGAAACTTCTCCTTCATTTCGTCTTCCTTCTCCCATGAAGCTTCTTTCGGGGTATGGTTCTTCCACCGAATCTTCACTAAAGGGATGGTGCGATTCCGCAGCTGCTTGTCCTTTTTATCTAGGATTTCGGCTGGCCCTTCATTGTAAGAAAGATCGGCACTAAGTCCTTCGGGTGCTTGCTGTAGTATGTGTTCCAGGTTCTCTATGTACTTCCCAAGCATCGAAACATGGAACACATTGTGAACTCCAGCAAGAGATGGGGGCAAGGCCAAGCGAGAAGCAACAGATCCAACCTTTTCCAAGATCTCAAAAGGTCCAATGAAGCGAGGGCTAAGCTTTCCCTTCACATTGAATCTCGTCACCCCTTTCATAGGTGACACCTTAAGGAAAACTTTCTCTCCAATTGGAAACTCTAGATCGGTCCTTCTCTTGTCGGCATAAGATTTCTGTCTTGATTGGGCAGACTTTATCCTTTCTCTAATCATGTCGACCATTGCACTTGTAGCTTCAATCATTTCCGGGCCTAAGACTTTTCTTTCACTCGTCTCAGTCCAATATAAAGGTGTCCTACGAGTGTTACCGTACAAAGCTTTAAATGGAGCCATGCCTATCGTTGATTGATAACTGTTATTATAGGCACACTCAACTAAAGCTAAGTGTTCATCCCAATTTCCACCCATATCCACCACACAAGATTTAAGCATATCTTCCAAAATTTGAACTGTCCACTCAGATTGTCCATCAGACTGTGGATGATGAGCTGTACTCAGATTCAATTGGGTTCCCAAGGCTTTCTACAACCCATTCCAAAACCTTGAGGTGAACCTAGGATCACGATCAAAAACAATCTCACAGGCACTCCATGCAGACGAATCACATTGTCCACATAAAGTCTAGCTAGCTTGTCCAAAGTGTAAGTGATCTTCATAGGAATGAAATGGGCTGATTTAGTCAACCTATCAACAATCACCCACACAGTGTCGTTTCCTTTACTTGTCCGCGGCAAGCTAGTCACAAAGTCCATGGAGATATCTTCCCACTTCCAGCTAGGAATAGGAAGGGGCTGAAGCAATCCGGACGGAGGTTGACGAACGGCTTTAACACGCTGACAAGTCTCGCACTTGGCAAAAAAGTCTTCAACATCCACTTTCAAACCATTCCACCAAAAATGTTCCTTAAGTCTTTATACATTTTGGTACTTTCAGGGTGTATTGTAAAGATCGACTGGTGTGCTTCTTTCAATATTTCCTTCTTGACTTCATCAACAGCAGGCACACAGAGTCTACCTCTAAACAATAAGGTACCATCTAAAGATGTACTAAAAGCAGGGTCCATTTCTGAATTTGTGGCAATCTTCTCAATCTTCTATTTCAACTCAGGGTCAAAACTCTGCAAAGCAACAATCCGGTCTCTAAGGGTGGATCTTGCCATCATGGCATAAAGAATACAATCTGAACCCTCAGGAACCACTTCTAAGCCAAACCTTTCCATTGAAAACAACAAAGGTCGACTCAAGGCACACAAGTTCAAAACCTTCCTCTGAGCTTTCCTACTAAGAGCATTCGCAACTACATTTGCTTTGCCTGGGTGATAATGGATATCGCAATCATAGTCAGAAACCAACTCCAACCATCTTCTTTGTCTCATATTCAGCTCATTCTGGGTGAAGAAGTATTTTAAACTCTTATGATCTGTGAAGATAGCGATCTTCTCACCGTATAGGTAATGTCTCCAAATCTTTAAAGCAAAAACAACGGCGGCAAGCTCTAAGTCGTGAGTGGGATAATTCCGCTCATAATCTTTCAATTGCCGAGAGGCATAAGCCACAACCTTGTCGTGTTGCATCAACACGCAACCCAAACCGATCTTGCAAGCATCAATGTAGACTGTCAACCCACCGGAACTATCAGGTATAGTTAAAACTGGGGCGCTTGTCAATCTAACTTTCAGCTCTTCAAAATTCTTCTCGCAAGCTTCAGTCCAAACGAACTTCTCCTCCTTTCTAGTTAGCTTAGTCATAGGGGCAGCCAACCTAGAAAAGTTCTCAATAAATCTCCGATAGTATCCTGCCAATCCAAGGAAACTTCTTATTTCAGTCACGGTCTTCGGTCTTTCCCAATCGGTAACAGTTTGCACTTTCTCCAGGTCAACACGAATACCTTCGGCTGAAACAACATGGCCAAGAAATACTACCCTTGAGAGCCAAAAGTCACACTTGCTAAACTTAGCATAGAGTTTCTTTTCTCTCAACCTTTGCAATGTGAAGTTCAGATGTTCCACATGCTCTTCCTCATTCTTCGAGTAAATCAAGATGTCATCAATGAATACGATTACAAACTTATCGAGCACATCATGAAATACCCGGTTCATGAGGTCCATGAACACGGCAGGAGCATTCGTTAAACCAGAAGGCATAACTTTGAATTCATAATGTCCATACCTTGTTCGGAATGCCGTCTTAAAGATATCACTTGACTTCACTTTCAACTGGTGATACCCAGACCTTTAGTCAATCTTTGAGAACACAGACGCACCTTTCAACTGGTCAAACAAATCATTAATCCGAGGCAGTGGGTATCTATTCTTGATCGTTAACTTGTTCAACTCTCGGTAGTCAATGCATAGGCACATACTACCGTCTTTCTTCTTAACGAACAAGACTGGAGCTCCCCAGGGTGACACACTTGGCTGCACAAAACCTCTATCCAGGAGTTCGTTCAGCTGAGTTTGCAACTCCTCTAGCTCGGTAGGCGCCATCCTGTAAGGAGCCTTAGACACCGGAGACGCTCCAGGAGTCAAGTCTATAGAGAACTCAACCTCTCTATCAGGGGGTAGTCCTGATAAATCATCTGGAAACACATCAGCAAAGTTACAAACAACACTGACATCTTCTGGTCTCTTTCTTTCTTTGACCTTGCCCCCAGATGAAGCATCTTCCACCAGGGAGTGGACTTGCATTAAAGCGATCAAAGTCTTCTTGCTCACTCTTCCCTTCTTCCCTTGGAACTCCAAAACTGAATTCCCTTCCAATCGAAATTGAATCTTCTTTGAAGAGCGAGCACAAGATCACAGCGTTGTAGGATATCAACCAATCAATTCCCAAGATCACGTCGAAATCTCTCATATCAAACAACACCAAATTTGCCTTCAAGTTCAATCCTCAAACACAAATAGGACATTCCTCTAACACTTTATCTAGTTTAACAGCAGACCCAACAGGGGTACAAATTGACAAATAACTAGATAAACATCTGGGTGTTAGGTTAGTCCTACAGCAAAAGTAGATGAAATGAATGAATGAGACGCACTCGTATCAAACAACACAAATGCTGGTAAAGAAGCGACTAACAATGTACCTGTGACAACATCGTGACAAGCTTCTTGGTCAACACCAGATAAACTGAAGACTCTGCCAGTAGGAGGAGCAGGGACACTCTTCTGAACAGGAGCACTGGGCTGAACAAACTTCTTGGGGTAGAGGCGGGCAAAATGGCCAGGCTATTTGCAAAAGAAACAAACATTATCCTTTGGTCCAACAGAGGTAGCTGCCACTGGAGGTCTCTGAGAGGCAGGCCTGGGATGCACCATTCCAGGTTGAGGAGGCTGGACAAATCCCGCAGATCGGGTCCCACTAGTTTGGCCGTACTGGCCTACATGAACAGCACTAGGACTCGGCCCAACACTCTGGGGCTGAAAGGTGGGAGTGGGGTACTCTGCAGGCCTCGCAAAACGACGGTCAGTACAATCAACAAATCCAAGAGGTCTGGACTTCCAAGGTCTCTGAGCTCGCGTATTCTCCTTCTTAGTTTCCTCAATTTTATTCGCATTCTCAACGGCCTGAGCATAGTTCCCAAGAGGCAAGGTAGTGAGGTGAAATTTGATCGCAGGTCGCAGCCCTTTGAAGAATTTCTTCGCTTTGGCAACATCGGAGCCTAAGGAATCAGGAGCGAAGAAAAAGAGTTCTTCAAACTTCTGCTGGTATTCCAGCACAGAAAGGGAACCTTGTACCAATGCCATAAACTCTACTTGGCATCTTTCACTGACTCAGGGAAATAGTTTCTACAGAACGCTTCTTTAAACAACTCCCAAGAAACCACACCAGCATGGAGGTTTTCGAGAATAGGCCTGGTGGAGGTCCACCATGCATCAGCTTCATGTTGAAGCTTCTGTTCTGCAAACAACACCTTCTGAATGTCCAAACACCGTAGGTGTCTGAATGCCTTCTCCAGTTCTCTCAACCATCTATTAGGAAAGAGGACGTCCTTGGTCACGCCAGTAAATGTTGGTACTTGAAGCTTAAGAAAACTCTCCATCAGCTTGGTATGCGGGATCTCGGTGGACCTCTCCACATACGGAGTTGCATGGCCGAGGTTTCTTGAACCACTTGCTCGGTTCTCTTCTCGCAAGGCCATAAATCCGGTCATCATTTGATTGAACTGTGCTGCCTGTTGCTGCATCATGTTGGTCATAACGCTAGCAATGTCTCTGAAGCTTCCGATTTCAGGGGCTTCGGGAACTCCATTAGGGGTGGGGTTCTCCCTTTGTCTTTGTTGGTCTGGGACCCTAGCAGGCACATCGTTGACTCCGGAATTATCAGAACCAATCAAACGATTTCTTAGAAGCACCATTCTACAAAAATTTCGGAGATCACAACATCGAAAAAAAAAATCATACTTGTCAAAATCACTTGATCAAAAGATTAGAATGCCCAAATCATGCTTAAAATCATCAACATAGCAAGATTATAGTCCGACATTGGTAAAAATCAAATCACAAATCAGATTTCCACAAAAAGCCCAAAAGCAGAAATTTTCCCTTATTGGTCGGTAAATTTGGTCGATGGCATCGACCAATAGTATTGACCAACACATAATCTGAGCGATAACAGAATATATGGCCCACTCGTTTCATTTCAAAACACTTCCACTTCGTTCTTGGCTCTGGGGAAAAGTTTCTCTTAAGGTCTCTAAGGGTTTTAGGAGTGATTTGAGGCTTCCAAACTCTTGCAAACTCTTATTGATCATCTACACAAGTAAGCCTTACATTCTTCTTCTCTTTTCTTGTATTCTCATTTACCATGATATGATTTTTCCTTCAAAACTGCAAAATGCTTGTTCCTAATGGTTAGAATCATGTCTAGGGATGTTTAGAAACATGTTCCCACTAGCCTACAAACAAAACCAAGCATAGAACACAAGATTTCACACACTTTGGTTCCAAAATCACTATTCATTTCAAAATTTTCCAACTTTGCAAACACTTGCTTCATTTTTAAACCAATTTGAATTTTGACATGAAACCAAGTCTCACATGACTAATTTACCATGGGGGAGGTGTTCCTACACTTGGTTTGCCGAAAATCCAACTTTTGAAAAATCACAAACATAGCCCAAAGAGGGATTTTCCTTTTCACTTCTTGCTGAATTTTCACTTCCACATGGCCAAAATGTTAGGTTTTCACCAAAAATAAAAAATAAAAAATCATCCCAGCATGTTTATCCAAGTCTTATGCACATGCTAGTATGTTCGAATCGCAGTTTCGCAAAAATTTAAATTTTTCGAAAATTTACGAAGATGCCCTTCATCTAACAAATGCACATGGGGACTAATCAAAATGGAATATCTTTCTTTTGTCTCCACAAATTCATCATGCCTCGAGGAGGACGGAGGGCTGACAGAGGTCAAGGGCATGCTCCACGGCAGGAGGTTATCGAGGAGGACCTCTTCATCTCACCTCAAGCAGAGTTCCTGTTTGAGCGCTACTTTTACGACATACAGATCGAGTATGGGCGGTTGGTAATCTTGGATGAGTTAGAGACTTTCCGCATCCGGGAGAGGTTAGAGGCGATGGGCTGGCTACCTTTGTACACCACGCCATTTCCAGTCTATCCAGAGCTTGTCAGGTACTTCTATAGTAACCTGACCTACCGATTCGAGGACGACCCACGAGACGTTTCTCGGATTGTCATCAACTCCGTGGTCAGAGGCATCGAGATCACATTCACCACCAGTGAGTTGGCTATGATCTTGGGGGTGCCATCCGTATCGGATTTCCGTTGGTGGATTCCTCCTCGCACGGACATCATGGAGGCTCTTCTTCCACACGAGACACACGAGATATGCATGACTCTGTGGAATGATGAGAACTGCTACATGCCCAGGAGTGGCACTTCTATGCTACCATCTGCTCGAGTCATCGCTCACTTCGTCAGGCAAAACATTATTCCGAAGGCAGGGCATCACAGTAGGGTGATGATCATGGAGGCATTAGTCATCTACAACATTTACACTGAAGTGCAGATAGACTTAGCTCACATCGTGCAGCATGTCATGATAGACCGAGTTGAGCTCCCCGGGGTTAGGAACTTAGCTTTTGGTTGTGTTCTGACACGCATCTTCCAACACTTCCAGGTGGATTTAGAGGACACACTGATGATTCCTGATATAGAGATAGGTGAGGACCTCTGTGCATGGTCGATCAGGAAGATGGGGCTTGGTAATGCAGTTAGATCAGATGATGAGGCCGACATCGACGGGGATGCCAAGGATGACGATGTAGATGAGCATGGAGACGATGATGATCACGGTGATGCTCCAGCTCAGGATGTTGATCAGGGGCATAAGAAGATCCTGCTCCACGATCCTTCGAGGTTGGAGGTTCATCTCACCAGACTTCTGAGATTCCAGGTGTGGCTTCTCATCAGTCTTCGATTCATTCCATACTCGAGAGGATTGAGGCTCGACATATGAGGATGGAGTCATACATGCACACTCTAGGTGAGAGGTTTACATGACTCGAGGATGAGTTCAGATCGAGGAGGGATCAGACAGATCGTCGGAGTAGATCACTTAGATAGATAGCACTACGAATTTCCTTTTATGTTTTTCCCAATTGTACTTTCTTTCAGACTTGTAAAAATTTTCTTATGTGATTAATGAGATCAAGTTGTTTTGCTTATATTATTGTGTCTTATTCCATAATCTGTTAAGTTTAATTTATTTAGTTACTAATCCCGATTATCTATTATTCAGCTCTAAGAATAGTTGACTACCCTTTTGATCTGTAACTCAGAATGTTCCATCATCGTTTCTGTGACATCAACCCCAAATCTAGCCCGAACACTCTATCTATTTTGGGTAAAGTAAGGTTTGTTTAATGTTGACTTTGAAGTTGGACTGTGATTTCAGTTTTACTATCTTTGAAAATCTTAGGAAGCCATGTCAGACCTTTCCCTTAGGATTGATCCAATGTCCCAAAATGAGGAAGATGTCTTTGTGGGCCATCTTAGTAGAAGATATGGTGTTTGACCCAAAACCCATGGATATTGATGATGGTATTTCTTTATGGAAACCTTTTTTGATTTGGCGTTGAACTATTTATTTGTGATAAAGAACTTGGTTGATGGACCTAAAGCCTAGTTGGACCTGGTTTGAAGACATCCCTCCATAGTAGGTAAGTAGTATGATGTGTTGAAAGAAGCCCATCCAAAAATATTGAAGTTAGACCCATTAAATCCCTATTTTTGAACAAGCTGTCCAGGTAGAGGCATTTTGGTAATTTTCTGGTTTGAAGGTTTTTAAAAGCTTTATTACTTTGAAATTCGTGTTAAGCTATCCCACTATGTTTCTAAACCTCTTGATGGCGTGGGAAGGACCTTAGAACTTCCTCTTTGGCAACCAATCAACCAACAGGGTCAGTTTGGTCAGTTTGGTGAAATCCTAGTAAATCTTGAACTCTTTATGCTATTTAAAAGGGGGAACTCCATGTTTTTCACTCTCAATCTGTTTCTAAGCCTTGGAGAACGTTGGAAGAGCCCTAGAACCTCTCCTCTGAAGCCAAGGAAGATCCTCAAGCATCTGTTCTGATTTCTTCATCGGTTTCTCTTCTAAAAGGTTGGTATTCAATTCGTTTCTTCTTTAATTCATTCTTTCTTCTCTACTTCTGATCTTCTATTCATGAGAAGGGTATTACACTGCTGTAATGACCTCTTCTCTAATTCTATTAGCCCTACAGTGAATTCCCCCAATTCACTCTATGTTCTTGAAGCCATATGGCGATGATCCTTGAATTTGACTCCACCAATGATCTTGATGACACTTTCCCTAATTTTCTACCTATCTTTATGATTGTTGGAAAGGTCTCATACCATTACCATGACCTTCCCTTATGTCCTCATGATTGAGGAGTTGATCCCTAATATTCCTTGGACCATTGGAAGCCAGAAGGGAGATATTTTGAGAGGGAAATTCTTGGGTAACCCTCATGAGAGGGTAACCAATTGGGAACCCTTTTATTTCTGTTAATTCATTGGACCCTCCCCAAAACCTTTCTTGATTGTAAGTTCTTTGCCCTAAGGGTGAATCTTTATTCTCCTTAGTCTTTCCGTGGAATGCACGGATTCTTGTTAGTAAATCCCTAATTGTATGATTAGAATTTCTTTCCTTTCACTTTAATTTTGAACCTTATTTTCTCTCATTGGTAGACCCTTTCCAATTCCATTCTTTATTTTGAAATACTAATGAGATTTTCCTTTATCTATCTTGGGTTGTTTTTGTGTGAGTTAATTATGAGTAACTCTCATGAGAGGTAACCATATCTGAAACCCTAATGTTCTTTTATCTGTTGGAAACTCCCCAACACCTTTTTAGATTGTGCATTCTTTGTTTCTCTTTCCCTAGGGTGAATCTTGATTCCCCCTAGCCTTTCCATGAGAGCCATGAGTTATGTATGATGAAATCCAAACCCCTTTGTAAAATCCGGCCTTATCCTAACCCTGACTGACCCGGATTTTATTCTGTTGCAGGTCCGAAGACCCGAAGTGGTGGTAGAAGAGACCTGTGGGCCCTCTTAGTGGATGATTCGATGCTTGATGCTGAGCCTATGGACATTGACAATGATGCCCCTCACTAAGCACATTGTCAGTATTGGGTGAAAACCTGCGCATCGATGAAGATCGAATTAGTTAAATCACTTCCCGGAATCCCGTGATCAATCCGAAGGTATTTTCGGAAACTAGACTTGTTGATTGACTTGTGGGAGAAAACCTCGCTCAATTTGACCCTGTATAGCCTTCCGAATCCACTCCTGAAGTTGCTGTCATAGCTTGGTTGAGTGCTTGGTCGACTGACAGTCGACCAGCCAGTCGACCAAGAGTAATGAAATTCGAGTTGCACTAAATCTATTCCCATTTTGACCCTACCTTCTTGGAACTCGTGAATGAGGACCTAAACTAATCATTTGCACTCCAGAGCTCGAGGTTGGACACTCTCTTGGGCTATACCTTGATGTTTGGGAAGATCTTTGACTCCATTCTTTATTGTATACACTAATCATCAACTCAAGGTATGATTTCTTCTATTCCTCTTCTAATCTATCCATGTTTCTATCAATTAATGATCTTGAAACCATGGCTGAAGTGCTGCAACCTTGCAAACACTTAACCATGAGTTTCCCCCCTTTCAATTTCTTAATCCTCCCCCACTCTTGCTATGCTATGATTCAAATGAGATTAATTGCACTCCATCACTTTGATTCTATTCAATTTAACATATTTTGATTCTAATCTGATATGTAGATGCATGATAAGCTTAGGCTGTAATGAAATTAAGATTCTAGCTTGATTCTTAGCACTCATTTGATTGATTCTTATCATCCCTTTCAATTTCTATAAGTTCCAATTTAATTCTTGCTAAGCATCATATAGAACCTAAAATTCGATTTGGGTATTTTTGATTGAACCGTTGGATCATCATGAAAATTAGTGTGTAGTATCCTCTTACTATTATAAACATGCCCTCCAAATTTCATGACGATCGGAGCACCAGAAGGGCAGTTTCGAATCAAGTTTCCATTGCTGTCTTGAAGATAACAAGTCTTGGTCGACTGCTTGGTCGACTGTCAAGATAACAAGTCTTGGTCGACTGCTTGGTCGACTGACAGTCGACCAAGCTAGTCAACCAAGATTTGTTAAGGCCTTGTACTCAGCCAATTTGATCCGTTTGAACCCCAATTCAATTGTTTTCTTCTCTGACATTAATTGTATCATTATCTAGGGTATCAACACTGATTTTGGGACCATACTTGGTAATCATTGAATCTATTTACAACTTGAGTAAGGTAAGGACAGTCGTTAACTCAAGTATGTTAATTATACCAACATGCTTACATTATGGGAACTTATTGGTTATGATCATATGAGTAATCCTTTACTATACATGATTGTTATGTATTTTCTTATCAGTAATAGAATGTATATATCATTTAGAATATCATGCTCAGTTTTACTTTATGATTCATGTATTATCAATCATGTTATGATATGTATTTGTTTATATGACGAATCATTGATTTAGTATAATATGATGAGATTGAGATTGTGATTGACTACGTATGACTTGGGATTGAGAGGTGTCCTTTCGACACTTCTGTCCTTGGACATTGGAGGGAGTAGTATGGGATATTCCCTGAAGGTGTCCATCGACGTATCTGGATCTGACATGATATGACTAAGTAGATGACTTGCATTGGGCTAGGCTTTACTGTGACATGCGCCAGTACTTATGCCAAATGGTGATGTGAGAGAGTGGTGACTAAATCCCCAACCATGGTTTTGAGATGACTTTACCGAACTTCCCAAGCAGGACCCAAGATATCTTATGATTGAGGGGGAGTGACTGACGACCCAGAGAAGTATGGTGCCATGACTTAAAGCATGTCTACCTTAGAAACTAGCATACTTAAGGTTAGAATCATCATTCATCATTGTCTCATATCATATTGCATCCTATTTTGACTTGTGTTGATTGAACTGTGGATTATGAAACGACTTGCCTTGCTGAGTTCTTTTGAACTCATTCCTTTTGTGCAATTTGTTAGATTATACTGCAGGTACAGAAGACCTTGATGGCACATCCTATGACCCGAGCTATGATCCCGCATACTACCCTTCGGGTGATGGCTACGCGGAGAGTCAGGATTGCTATACCGAGGAGGATTATAGTGCGTACCAGGGTTAGCCCCACATTAGTGAGGGCGCGGCCACATTGGGTTTACTTCATCCATACTTTTGAGGAGGATATCATTAGGATAGAGGAAACCTATGTGTAGGCCCCATTTCCCTGGATGACTGTAATCATTTGGATATTTTCTCTCTAGTTCCTATGGATTTGTTCATAACACTGGGTGTAACTTAACTTGATTTATCACTGTTCCGCTGATGGTGAAGGAGTGACTTCTGATCACTCTTTCTCTTTGAGACTCTGTTATTTAGAATTTGATACTTAATGTTTCCGCACTCTGATTTACTATCTTCTCTTATTCAATTGATCTATTTATGGCTTGATTTATACATTGATTATATTGTTCATGATTATGTTATCGTGTATGTGGGAGGCATGGCCGCTCGACCTGGATCTTTGGGCTGTGGATCACATCCCGGGTATGCCAGATAGGATACCGGCTGGGTGGATGTGACAGAGTGGTATCAGAGCCCAAGATCAAGTAAGGCCCTAACCACAAAAACGATAACGGAACATTCCAAGTTACAGATCCAAGGTGACTCAATTACTCTTAGAAGTGAATAATAGATAACTCGGACTAGAAATCTGATTAATAAAGCATAAGTGAATTGTTGAATAACTTACAATAATTATAATTAGACAATCTTCACTTAATGAAACGAAAAGGAAAGTGAATAACACACAATAACAGATGAAACTGAAATAACTTTCATTAACTTAAATAAGTTTTACAACGGGTTACATATGAAAAGCATAACTGAAATCCTAGTACAATCTATCTATCTAGGAGATCGTCGTCGGACTCTGAATGTCCTGACATCCTCAGTGATCTGAGTGAGCTGAGATTGCATCTGATCCTGTCTGGACTCTATCTGTTCAAGCCTCCCCTCAAGCCTCTCATACATATGTGACTGGCTCGCCTCCATCCTCTCATACATATTTGACAAAAAAGGTATAGGTTGGCAGCCTGCCGTGGTTGCCCCAAGTGACCAACCTAGGCGACCAACCAGTCCCAAGGCCAGAATAGACACATTTTGGAAATTAGGTTTCCGAAGCCCTATTTAATCACTTTTCGTTCTAAATTGTGTCATTGTGTTCTAAGGCTATCATAGAATGTCAGAGACACTCTAGAGCTCTCTCTCTCTCCAAGGTGAAGGAAGATCTCCAAACATCCATAAAGTTTTCTGTCCGATGATTCTTCTTCTACAAGGTTAGCAATCACTCTCTTGCTTCTAGTTCTATTTTCTATTTTGTTTCTACCTACTATAGAGACTTTGAAGGAAGTATTAAGCTACTGTAATGATCTACTCTTCCATTCTCTTAGTTCTAGAGTGAATTTCCATTCACTCTAGCTCTTCCGTGAACTTCGCAAAGTGATTTCGGTAAGGACCTAGCATGAATCTATATGATTGTTTTTCTCTTTTATTAGCTTGATTTCCAATCCATGCTAGATCATATTCTATGCTGTTTTTAGATCTTATTCTATTGTTCTCTTTATCTTAGAGTGAATCTCCATTCACTCTAGTCTATCCGTGAATCTACGGTTTGATTTCGAATGAAACCTAATATAGGACTCATTAGGTTTTCATTATTTTGGCCTTGATTGATTCCTAAATCATACTAGATAGTGTCCTACCATTATTTTAAAGTTTTCTAATTAATTTTAGAGTGATTTGGGGTCCAAACGATGAGTTTCTGAGCGATTTTAGGTTTTACTGTTTGTACACAGTAGCCTTGGTCGATTGGCTTGGTAGCCCCGGGGGACCAAGCCAGGTGACCAAAGGGTATTGAGACAACAAAATGCCTTAATTCTCCCTCTTTTCATCTTCGACCTTTAGGGTTTGTTCCTGGCATTAAATCATCGTATTATTAGAGCTTCTTTGGCAAGTTTGATTCTATCTTTTGGTCTCCTCTTCGAAGGATCCAAGTCGAAAACAAGGTGAGGACATTCATTTACAAATAACATAAGTTACTTTCTTATCTTGTAATAGAACTTGAATACATGATCTTTATTACTATTTTAGGACTTAGTCATGATAGATATGCCTTTGTAATTTTAGAATGTTATTAGCTATGATGATATGCATCTTTGTTGAATATGTGAATGTTGGAATGCAAATGAGCTATGATATGATGTAATGTTAGAAATCATATTGTAATGTGATTGCTTAGGTTGTGAATGTGGAATGGGGAATGCCAATTGGCTGTTTTTGTCTTGGGACATCAGTGGAGGTGTTATGGGATGCATCCCTATGATGCCCCTTGGTGATTTTCCATGATTATTGGGTGTCATAACTAGGATTGTCTAGATATGTTCGGTTAGAAACCTTGTCATATCTCACCCAATTGGCGTGGGTATTAAGGCCGAGTGATCTGTGGTAGTAATGGGGATTGTGGGCGCTCAAGACCGGTATCCAACTCATGAGAGGACACAATCAAATTGTGGGGGCCATTCATTGTTAGGGTCACATTATAGTTGTCACATCCCTCCAGCCAGTACCCAATTTGGAATACCCGGAGGTGTGATCCACAGCTTTGAAGATCAAGTTTAGGAACGATCATCTCCACTTTGCAGAATGACATAATCAAAAGCAAGAACAAATCATTGTATTCAAGTAATTTAATAATAAAAATAAGAAAGTATCTTAAAAGGATCACACAAGAATATCACAATGCAGAAAAACAAGATACCAATCTAAAGATAACTGTAGAGTATAGAGGAAATATACCCTACAACAAACGCGGAAGGTAGATCGAAAATCTAAAGCAAGGTCTAAGCTATTACAATTAAAAGTAAAGGTCTAAAAGAACAAGAGTAACTAATCAACATCTTCCATTGGCTCTTCTTCTTCTTCAATCTTCATCTTCTTCATCTTAAGATTGTGCTCTTGTAACTTCAGGTCAACATCTAGCTCATGATCCCATTGGCGAATAAGAAGACGTCGGCTGTTGTTACTAGGAGCCATCAGTGCAGTTGTCATGTCCTCCCAGCCGGTACCCTATCTGGCATACCCGAGAGTGTGATCCACAGCCCGAAGATCAGGTATCGAGTGATCAACCTCCCACATTCACAATAACATAATCATGAACAATCATAATAAAAGTGCGGAAGATAAACCATAAATCCAATAAGGAAAGAATGAATCATAAACAAATCAGAATGATAGATATAATCAGAGTATCAAACAGATAAGTAAAGTGAGGCAAAAATCCCACTTTACAACCAGCGGAAAAGTAGCTCTAAAAGATAATAAACTAGACAAAATCTAATCCCAGTAGCAAGTACATTGGGTAACTAAATTGTTCTCCACTTTATAGACAACATCCTTATAAGTGTAAATCTCATAAATGGCACAAGGACGCTTCCACTCAATGGTCGGACTAAGCATCGTACGGAGCATAACCACTCGCGGGATCTTCAGTGTAATTGTGGTAACCGCAATCACCTTCCCGGAGATATGCCTCCTCGCCTTGCGCTTCTTCATAGGGACCGTCATAGTATTCAAGACTGCAGGATAGTCTAACAAACATTGTACAATAAAGGAATGAGTTTCAAAGAAACTCAGTAAGGCAGTTAAATCCATAATATCATAAATGGCAGGATTTCAGAACAAACATAAATGCAATATGATATGAGACAAGCAATGAATGAATGAATCTAACTCTATGTATGCTGGTCTCTATTGGCAGACATGCTTTAAGTCATAGCACCGTACTTCTTTAGGAAGGTCTCAATCACTCATCATCAGTTGGTAATGGGTCCGGCATCCCTCGGGACATTCCATGGCTGGGGGTTAAGTCACCACTCTCTCACATCACCATTGGTCTAAGTACCGGCGCATGTCAGGGTTAAGCCTAGCCAAATGCAAGTCTTCTACTTGGTTACATCAAGTCAGATCCAGATACGTCCATTCCTCGTCCCTGACGATCCTTTCCGGTATCCTTCACACTAGAGTCCTCATAGTCCCTGACTACGGACTCATCAACCCTATTGATCATCCACATATGGTAAACGGGAAGCTCTCACGTCCTCTCACGGGTTGGTTACCGGTCTTAAGCGCCCGTGAGCCCAAGTCTAACCATATGCAACCCTACCAATAAATGGCCCCCACAATGTGATTCCTGTCCTCTCACGGGTTGGTTACCGGTCTTGAGCGCCCATGAATCCCCATTGCTACCACGGGTCGTTCGGTCTCAATACCCCTCCGATTAGGGTCCGACATAACAGGACATCCTAGCCAAACACTACTAGACAATCCTAGATATGTCATCCAACAGTTTAGGAAGGTGTCCAGAGGGCATCTCCGGAAACATCCCATAATATTCCCGTAGTAGTCCAAGGACAGAAGTGTCAAAAGGACACCTCTCCTTTCCAAACCATACTTAAGCATACACATGCATCAATTCATATCATCACATATATGGTAACTTCATATATGGAAAGAAATCAATAATTACAATCACTTGTATATAATTGGTAAGTAAATCATACATGAATCAATTTAAGCAATGCTACTGTAATCAAGGTTATGCAACAGTAGTATATCATTGTAAGAATCTAATTTAGGAAGCATATCAATGATATTCAAATATAGAAACTAGATTCATGCTATCTATGTAATTAAGGAAATAACCATCCTTACCTTTTATAACTCGCAAAGGAATCCTAAGAAGTCAAGTAAGATCTTGGCAAACTTGAGAAGAAGGTCCTAAACAAGTATATACAACATATTAGGAAAGATCCCTAACAAAAAAGATACCAAAACATCCAACACAGACCAATTCTGGAGTTGCTGAACTCATTGGTCGAGTGGATTGGTCGATCGTCCGATCGACCAATCAGTCGACCAATGCAGACAGTAGCCTAAAAAAACAGAGTTTTAAGATATGAAATCCGAATTTGGTTCGTTCCAAGGAGTTTGGAGGCAGCAAATACGAAGTGGACTCGAGATTAGACTTAAATAGAGCAAGAAAAACCTAATTGCCAAAGACAGCACTCATTGGTCGAGTGGATTGGTCGACTGGCCCAGTCGACCAATCAGTCGACCAATGCTGACAGCAAATCCAAAACAGGGAATTGAAGGCCCAGATCAAATCCAATCCTAAAGGGGTTTTGCACACAAGTCAAGTGACTTACCTAATAGGTAGAAATGCCTTCAAACCAAGATAGAGAGCACTCCAAGTCCATCAACTAATCCGATCTTCGTCAAGATTCAGTTTCCATAAATAGAACTTCATCATCAACTTTCATGGATTCAAAGCCAGACACCAAGTCCACCACTGGGATGGCCCAAAGCTGACTTCTTACTTTACTTCGGGTCATCGGACCTACAAATAACAAGGTTTCCGGGTCAAGGTTAGGGCTGGGTTTTACAGCAGTCCAAACCTGTGTACTGGTCACACCATTGGTCATGACTTTCTCCATTGACTTCCAAAGCTGAACCAAGTAAGGAAGGGTCCTCCGTACCATAGCACGGGTTCTCTTACAATCTTGCGAGAGCATCTAAAACACGTCCCCTGAAGGTTAAGCTCAAAAAGAACTTAGCAAGTAATCCAATCACAACAAGATCTTCACATACAATCCGAAACAATATAAATGCAATGAGATGAAACAATGAATGCATGTATGCTTCTAACTCTATATATACTGGTCTCCATTGGCAGACATGCTTTAAGTTATAGCACCATACTTGTCACATCCCGCCCTAAATCCACCAAGGGAATACCCTATCTGGATTACCCGGGGAGTGAATTACAGTCCCGCCGATCAAGTTTAGGAACGATCATAGTCACTTAGCACAATAATATAATCAAAAGCAAGAACAATTCCTTGTATTCAAATAATTTAGTAATGAAAGTCTAGAAAAGATCTTAGAAGGTTTCACAAATAATATCAGAGTGCGGAAAGGATTTCATTAGTATAAACAATCAAGTGTAAAATGGAGGGAGGAAACCCGTCCTACAATATTAGCGGAAGATGAAACGACTAAAAGTAAAGGTTACAACCGATTCACCAAATAACAAGTGAAACAACTAAGCTATAGTCCCGACAATTCAAATAAAAGGTTAAAAAGGGAATGAGGCGACATCCCATCCCTAACACACAAATATAAAACTGAACTGCTACAAACAAGTCCCGATCTCGGTCTACTCGTCTTTATCAACTGGTTTATCGCCACCAGTATGATACAAGTCTTCAACTCGGCCTCCAGAGGGTTGACTATCACAGTCAACAGTGGTAGTACCTGCAGGAAAATCTAACAAAATTGTTGCAAAAAGGAGTGAGTTCGAAAGAACTCAGCAAGGTAGTCATTCCATAAAATATAAACCATATGATACAAGCCATAACATGATGCAATATGATATGGAACACATGATGCAAGTATGGTTCTAACTCTATGAATGCTGGTCTCTAAAGTAGACATGCTTTAAGTCATAGCACCATACTTCTCTGGGTCGTCTGTCACTCTCCTGTTCCATATCTTGGGAATGCTAGGGGGAATATCGGTAAAGTCCTCAAAAAAACCATGGTTGGGGATTTAGTCACCACTCTCTCACATCACCATTTGGTATAAGTATTGGCGCATGTCACAGTAAAGCCTAGCCCAATGCAAGTCATCTACTCAGTCATATCAACTCAGATCCAGATACGTCCATTCCTCGCCCCCGACGATCCTTTCCGGTATCCTTCTCACTAGAGTCAGCGTAATCCTGGATTACGGACTCATCAACCCTATTGGTCATCCACAAATAGTAAACGGGAAGCTCTCACGTCCTCTCACGGGTTGGTTACCGGTCTTGAGCGCCCGTGAGCCCAAGTCTATCCATTTGCAACCCTACCAATAAATGGTTCCCACAATGAGATTTATGACCTCTCACAGGTTGGTTACCGGTCTTGAGTGCCCACAAATCCCCACTGCTACCACGGGTCGTTCGGTCTCAATGCCCTTCCGATTCGGGTCTGATACGACAGGGACATCCTAGCCAAACCACTAGACAGTCCTATGTATGTCATCCAATAACCGGGTAAAGAGTCGAAAGGCACCTTCGGAGAACATCCCATACTATTCCCTATAGTGCCCAAGGACAGAAGCGTCAATAGGACACTCCCCAATCCCAAGTTATACGTAGGCAATCACATATTCAAGTTCATCACTTCTCATGCATCCAATACATCTTCATAATACAAGTTAAATCATGATATTGAAATGAATCATCATAGACATAAGTAAACAAGAATAGTAATGTAACATGACAAGAGTATAAAGATTTCAATACTACTGTTCTAACACGTATATCACCGTCTTATAACGATTAAAAGAAATCAAGAGATTCTATTCATAAATAAGAACATAAATCATAAGTTGATGATTTATATGTTTATGGAGATAACCATCCTTACCTTAGGTTGAGTTGATGATGAATTGAGAATACCAAGAATTAGTCCAAAAGAATTGTTAAGACCCTAAACAAACATCAATAATAAGTTAGAGAAGAAGTCGGGAAGATCGGATGTCAAACGGATCAAAATGGAGCAAGGTTGCTGTCAGCAACAAGTTTGGTCGATGGTCTTGGTCGATGGTATCGACCAAAAGGATCGACCAAAATTGTCTTCGGGACAAAATAGTGGATTTTGGGGATTTTGGTCCGAAATGGGTCTTCCGGGGTTCGGATCAATCTGAAACTTGGAGGCATACTTAACAACAGTAGTAGGACACTATAAATCAAGGAATTAACCCAATCCAATGGTCTAATTAAAAAGCCCCAATTTGAGCTATCAAGTTCAAGTGATAAACATCATGGCATGAGTTGGAATTGATTGCATTGATGAGGAATAGCATGCAATAGCTAGAGGAACTAATAGAAATTCGATTGGAATCATATGGCAATGTTAAACATGAACATAATACACTCTATAGCTCAGTTTGATATCAAATGGTATGATGTTAATAGGTAAATCATGGAATACATATGCTAGGCATGAGATATAAGCATTAGCATCAATGAATGGCTAAGGGAATCATGGATTAAGCATGAGTAGGCACTTGGAGTGGTGGTTGCAAGGTTGCAGCACCATTCCAAATGTCCCATCAGCAAGATGACAATAGAAAAGAGTAGAAAAGGTAGGGTAGAGAGTGGAAGGAGGAGTCATACCTTAGTGTGGAAGATGAAGACAAGAATCAATGATAAACTAAGTGTCTTTGATGAGATACCCTTCACACTAACCAAGGAGCTGCTTTGGGAAGCTCTCCCCACGTTCCCGGGTGAGAAAAATGATTGCAAAAGGCTCAAGGCTCGAGGTCATATTAAATAGAAAAGGAATATTCCATGGAATCATTAACTTGGCAGACTGGGATGTTTTGGTCGATGGTCCTTGGTCGATGGTATCGACCAAAATGATCGACCAAAATATTTTCAGCAGAAAACTCATGTTTAGAACAGAAACTTCAAGTAGGGATTTGAAAGGCTATACAAGGTCAAATTGAGTGAGGTTTTCTCCTACAAGTCAATAAAGAAGTCTAGTTTCCAGAAATACCTTTGGATCAAGCATGAGGGTTCATTAGGTCCACCAACTAAGCTCACCTTCTTCAATGCGCAAGCAGGATTTGCCAGACATAGTTCAGCAACTTCGGACAAGGATTTGGAAGGCTATATGGGGTCAAATGGAGTGGGGTTTTCTCCTACAAGTCCATCAAGAAGTCTAGTTTTAGGAAATATATTTGGATTGAGCACAGGAGTTCATTTGGTATTTCAACTAATTCACCCCTCTTCGGTGCGCAGATTCAAAACTAACACTGACAATGCTCTCAAGTGAGGGGCATCATCGTCAATGTCCAAGGGATTGGGTTCCGACACCAAAACATCAACCAAAAGGGTCCACAAGTCTCATTTCCCCCACTTCGGGTTTTCGGACCTACAAACATAACAGGTCCCGGGCCGGGTCAAGGTTAGGATAAGGCCAGACATTACAGATCTACCCTAAGGGAAAGGTCTGACATGGCTTCCTAAGGTTTTCAAAGATAATAATATTGAAATTAAAGTCCAAACTTTTAAGGTCTAACATTGAACCAGTCTTTCTTTATCCCAAAATAAAAAGGGTGTCCGGGCTAGGTTTGGGCTGGATGTTACAATACTCCTCTGAGTAGATCTCAAATTACTCTTCCCCTAACCTTCCTGGTCTTTTAGGTACTTTGTTGGTAATTGGGTCCTATATCATATCCGAACATTCCATGGCTGGGGTTTAGGTCACCACTCTCTCACATTACCATCAGTCTGAGTTTTGGCGCATGTACATGGATAATCTTATCCCAATGCAAGTCATCTTCTTAGGGCTAGCTATGTCCATTCCTCGCTTCCTGCGATCCTTTCCGGTACCTTTCCCACTAGAGTCACCATCTCCTTCCCGGCTACGTAGACTCTTAACCCTATTGGTCATCAACACATAGTAGATGGGAAGCTCTCATGTCCTGTCATGGGTTGGCTACCGGCCTTGAGCGCCCATGAACCCTAGTATACCACATGCAACCCTACCAATAAATGGCCCTCGCAATATGATTCATGTCCTCTCACGGGTTGGTTACCGGTCTTGAGCATCCACAAATCCCCATTGTTGCCATGGGTCACTCGGTCTCAATTTCCCTTCCGATAAGGTCAGTTATGACAAGGGTTTCCTTAGCCAAACACTTCTAGACATGCCCTAGGTATGACAACCAGTATCAGGGAAAGAGTCAAGGGGCACCATAGGAAAATGTCCCATACCACCTCCACTAGTGTCCAAAGACAGAAATTCCAAAAGGGCATTCCCCATTCCACAACTACAACCTAGGCATTCACATCCTATCATGATTCCATACATATCACATTCACATTAACATTCACATCATGTCCAAATCACATTCACATCATTCAATAATCAATTATAATATGTAAATCTCAATATGAACATGCTACTGTAGTTACAGAAGTAACATAATGTAAAGGAAGTAAAACAACAGTAGCTAAATCATACATTCGAATCGTAACACATCAAGCATGTAAATATGCATATTGTGAGTGAACGTACTCACCTCAAATTCTGGATTTATAACCTTCAAGTGAAGATCAGAGAACAAATCCAAAATCACCTAAACAAGCTTAAACAAACATGTATAGACCATAAGAAGTAATTCCAAAAGATCGGAGTAGAAACAGAGTTAAAACAGGAAATTCTGTTGCTCCTTTGGTCGATGGTCCTTTGGTTGATGGCATCGACCAAGAAGGATCGACCAAGCAGACAGTGTATGGATAGAATATCCATTTTTTTATCGGAAACTCGTCGAAACACATCGAAGTGAGAGATCAAAGAACAAATCCAAAATCACCTAAACAAGCTTAAACAAACATGTATAGACCATAAGAAGTAATTCCAAAAGATTGGAGTAGAAACAGAGTCAAAACAGGGAATTCTCTATTAGCAACTCCTTTGGTCGATGGTCCTTTGGTTGATGGCATCGACCAAGAAGGATCAACCAAGCAGACAGTGTACGGATAGAATATCCAATTTTTTATCGAAAACTCGCCGAAACACATCGGAACACTCTGAAATTAATAGGAAAAATTCTAAAACAGCATACAAAGACTATCTATGAAGGTTTAAACATCTAAAAAGGTCGATTGAAAAGAATTCTAATAAAACATCCTTTTAGCTAAAACCTCGGATCATCACAAAAAGGCTAGAATGAAAGAGGACTCATTCAAAAGGAATAAGAACAGTAGATCATGCATAGAAAACAAGTAAGGAGAAGGTCTAACACATATTAGAATAGAAAACTACAGTAAAAGTAGATCATATTAACAAAACTAAATCAAATACATGGAGAATCACCATATGGCTTCAAGGGAGAACATAAAGTGAATGGGGATTCACTCTAAGACAAGGAGATTAGAGGTTGGGTCATTATAGTAGTGTAATACCTTCCTCATAATCAAAACAACAAGAGAGAATAGTAGAGAGAGTAGATTAGAGAAGAAAGAGATGGAATACCAACCTTGAAGAAGAGTAAACAAAGATATACTTCGGTTGAATGCTTGGGGATCTTCCTTGGCTTGAGGAGGAGGCCCAGGGTTCTTCCCACGTTCTCCAGTAGTTTAAAGGCAAAACAATTAGGTTTAGACCGAGGTTATAATATTTAGGGGATCCAAAATCCAAAACTTCCAAAAATAACCAATTCTGTTTCCGGAGTTCCTTTGATCGATGGTGCTTGGTTGATGGTATCAACCAAGGGAGGATTGACCAAAGGATCTCCCTTTGTTAACTTGCTGAATTTTGGATCTCCAGGGTCAAAACCAACACTTGGGCCTTCAACCAACATAGGGGAAAGTCTGACTTGACTTCCTAGGACCTTCTAAAGATATCCACACTGAACTCAAGGTCCCACTTCAAGGTCAAACATCAAACACATCACTTCTTCATCCAAAACAAGTAGGGTGTCCAAGTTAGGGTTAGGGCTGGATTTCACAATAATAAGCCTGGGCTCATGGGCACTCAAGACTGGTAGATAACTTGGGAGAGGACATGAGAGCATCCCATTTATTATATGTGGATGACCAATAGGGTTAAGAGTCCATAGTCTGAGTTGGTTGGAGCCATAGGATACGATGACTGTAGGGGGAAAGATACTGGAACGGATTGCAAGAGTCAAGGAAGGGAAGTATCCGACCCTAAGTTGATATGACTCAGTAGATGACTTGTATTGGCAAGGTATAACTCTGACACTCGCCAGTACTCATACCAATGGTGGAGTGAGAGAGTGGTGACTGAAACCCCAGTTGTGGTGATAGTCTGAAATGTATGCCTTGACCCAACTGCCGCGGATAACCCGAAAGAAATGCTTAAGAGTTGTGAGGGAGAGTGACTGAGACCGCCCATAGGAGTATGGTGTTCTATCTTAATGTGTGTCTGCCATTAGAGACTAGCATATGTTAGAGTTATATGCATAATTGCATATTGTCTCGTATCATATTGCAGCATGCTTTGTTCTTGAATATTGATTGTAGTTATATGTATTTGAACTACTTGCTTAGTTATTTTGAGCTCACCCTTCGGTGACAATGTTTGCTTTAGACTTTGTTGCAGGCGTTGATGATGTCGAGATCCATGAGTACACGACCACGTTGAGTGATCCATATGGTTTACAAAGTATTGGCGGTCAAGAACATCATAGTGAAGAATGTTCATGTGACGACTGCGCGTACTAGGATTAGTCCGATTATGGAGCTGGAGTACCCCGTACTGGATACAGAGATCATTGAATATAGACATTACCTTTTTGATAAAGAGACATATTATGTGTGAAATTCAGCCCAAACCTAGCCAGGGCACCCTATCTGTTTTGGGTAAAGAAGGGTTAGTTTAAATGTTTGACCTTAAAGTTGGACCTTGATTTGATCTTAGCTTGTTGCTTGTAGACCCTTTTGGTTGACGATTTGGTGTCGGAACCCAAGCCCATGGACATTTTCGATGATGCCCCTCACTTGAGAGCATTGTCAGTGTTAGTTTTGAATCTGCGCACCGAAGAGGGGTGCATTAGTTGAAATACCTAATGAACTCCTGTGCCTAGTCTGAATATATTTCCCGAAACTAGACTTCTTGATGGACTTGTAGGAGAAAATCTCACTCAATTTGACCCCATATAACCTTCCAAATCCCTGTCCGAAGTTGCTGAACTATGTCTGTCAAATACTGCTTGCGCATCGAAGAAGATGAGCCTAGTTGGTAAACCTAATGAACTCCAATTCTTGATCCAAAGGTATTTCTGGAAACTAGACTTCTTGATTGACTCGTAGAAGAAAACCTCACTCAATTTGACCTTGTATAGCCCTCCGAATTCTTGTTTGAACCTTGCTGTCCTGATTGGTCGACTCATTGGTCGACTGGACCAGTAGACCAATCCAATCGACCAATGGTGTCTGAATTTACCAATTTGGTCCTGTCTCCTCTATTTAAGTCCAAATCTCGGGATTACTTCGCCTCCTATGCCTCCTAAGCCTCTGGAATGAGTTAGAACCCTAATCTAATCAATTCCCTTGCATTCCTTGGTGATCTCTCACAAGACTTGAAGTAATCTTCTTCCTCTCGCATCAAAGGTATGTCTACTCTCTTTTCTTTCTTCTCCATCTCTGATTTTCTTTCTTTAATCTGTTCTTGGCTGAGATCAGGAAGAAGATGATGCACTCTTGCAACCATCCACTCCATGATCTCATCTTGTTCCTTGAGATCTATGATCATCATCATGATCTCAACCCCGACCGATGGAATCTTTGAAAACCCTAACCCTAATCCTTTGAAACCCTAACCTGGGTGATTATCTGAGAACCTTTTTGGTAACCTCCCATGTGAGGGAAACCTCATGGGTAATGTGGAGGTTGATCTAAATTCAATATTCTTTAATTCTTCTTGTTGTAATTGGTCAATCATCAATTCCCTCCCTCCTGTGATCTTAACACTTTTATGGGAACCATAAGGGTGAAACCCTAATTTCTTGGGTTAGATCAAGAACCCATCTTTTGACCATGATTATCTTCCCATAATGTTTCTATTAACCTAAACAAGATTTTCTTATTATGTTCTTGATTGCAACCATTCCCTTTCTTCCTGTGATCATAACCTTTTCATGAGAGCCATAAAGGTTGAAACCCTAGTTCCTTGGGTCAAATCAAGAACCCATATTTTTACCATGACTTGATGATTTTATCTTCCCATATGATTCTAATACATCCTAGGAAGTTCCCCTTCGAATTTCGGATCAATCCGACTTCAAACGAAGAAGTTATGGCCAAAACAGTTTTCACTATCCGTCTTGACTCGATTGGTCGACCGATTGGTCGACTGGGTCAGTAGACCAATCAATCGACCAATGAAGACAGTAGCTTCAATTTTCGCTCGATTTGATTCGTTTGCTCTCTGATCTTTTAGGTATCTTTCCTAATGTTGTATCTATGCTTGTTAGGGGTTTATTTGCCATGTTTGGTGTCTCTCTCTTTGATCTTTGGATTATCTTCGGCGATAATCAGGTAAGGACAGTTGATTCCTTAACTACATAGATTGCTTGTTCTCTGGTTTCTACTTTATGAAATTATGAGATTACCTACTGTTATTGTATTTTAATTCTGATCTCCTACTGTGGGAACAGTAGCACTTATTTATATCATCTTTTCATTGTTTATGTTATATGAATTACTTATTCTTGCTTAATCGATGTTGCTTTTACATTCTCTTTTATATGATGAACTACTGGTTGTGTATGTCATGACTGATCTGAGAATGTGTTTGCTTAAGTTTGGTTTGGGATTGGGAAGTGTCCTTTTGACACTTCTGTCCTTGGACATTATCGGAAATAGTATGGGATGTTTCCGGGGTTGCCCATCGACACTTTCCCTAATCAATGATTGTCATACCTAGGGATGTCTAGCAGTGTTTGGCTAGGATATACCCCTGTTATATCAGACCCGATTCGGAAGGGTATTGAGACCGAACGACCCGTGGTAGCAATGGGGATTCACGGGCACTTAAGACCAGTGAGTTATATCCGTGAGAGGACGGGAATCACATTGTGGGGGCCATTTATTGGAGGGTTGCATATGGCTAGACTTGGGCTCATGGGCGCTCAAGACCGGTAACCAACCCGTGAGAGGACATGAGAGCTTCCCGTTTACCATATGTGGATAACCAATAGGGTTGATGAGTCCGTAGTCCGAGTTGGTCGGTGCCATAGGATACGCTGACTCTAGTGCGAAGGATACCGGAAAGGATCGTCAGGGACGAGGAATGGACGTATCTGGAACTGAGTTGATATAACTGACTAGATGACTTGCATTGGACTAGGCTTTTCCCTGACATGCGCCAATACTTATACCAAATGGTTGTGAGAGAGTGTGTTGACTTAAACCCCTGCCATGGTTTGTCCTGAGGGATGAAGGACCCATTACCAATCGGCTGCTCAAGACCGGTGAAATGATCCGTGAGAGAATCCAAGATATCTTTAATGGTTGAGAATGTGAGCGGACCTTCCCAAAGAAGTACGGTGCTATGACTTAAAGCATGTCTGCCATAGAGACCAGCATACATAGAGTTAGATGCATACATACATTACTTGTTTCATATAGCATTGCATCTTGTTATGGTTTGCTTCCATGTTATTTATGTTGTTATGGATTAACTTGCCTTCTTCGAGTTTCTTTCGAAACTCATTCCTTTTTTGTACAATCTGTTGTTAGACTTCTCTCTGAGGTTTGGATTTCTTTGCGCCCGTATGAGGAAGCACAAGGTGAAGAAGATGAAGACTGAAGAACAAGAAGAGCTGACTGAAGATGTGGATTAGATTTCTTTTGTTTCTTCTAGACTTATCTTTTACTTTACTTGTATTAGCTTAGAGCCTTATTTAGATTTCGATCTACCTTCTGCATGTGTTTGTAGGGTGTATTTCCGCTATACTCTACAGTTGTCTTTTGATTTGGTATCTTGTTATTCCGCACTCTGATATTCTATAGTGATCCTTCTGAGATCCTTTCTTGACTTTTATTATAAATTACTTGAACATTATGATTTGTTCTTGCTTTTGATTATGTTATTGTGCGAAATGGATGTGATCGTTCCTAAACTTGATCTTTTGGGTTGTGGATCACACTCTCGGGTATGCTAGATAGGGTACCGGCTGGGAGGATGTGACATTATGAGTAGTACTAGAATGATTTCAAGTCTTCTTTATTTCTTTTAGATGTAATACTTTAATCGACTATTCTTCCGCGTTTGACTATTAGAGTTTACTTCTGCATGCTTTTTTACTCTGATTATTTTGGTATCATATTTCACACTCTGATATTGTTTTGAGATCCTTCTGAGATCCATTCTTTGATTATTCTTTTAATTACATTAATACAATGATTATTTCTTGCTCAGGATTATACTATTGTGCTATGTGGGAAGATGATTGTTGAGACTTGATCTTCGAGGCTGTGGATCACACTTTTGGGTATTGTAGTTAGGGTACCGACCGGGGGATGTGGAACAGAGATGTAGCTCGTAAAATTTCTTTAGCAGAAAAAATTACCTTCAACATTAAAACTTTCTCAAACTCTACCTTTAGCAAAACAATCAAAATAAATACGGTGAAGATCCCAAATAGAAGATTCGAAAAAGGCAACAAAAATAACTTTTTAGAACTACAAACAATACCAAAGATTACTAGATGAAGGAAAATAATTTCTTTTAATAGAACGAGCATAAGGAGAATCATATTAGGTAATACTCTTTAGAATGAGCACAAATAAATACTACATGAGGTTCTAAGTGAGTCACACGACCAAGACATACAATTTACAAAAAATAGTCCTTTCGGAATAAAGGTTTAACATTTTTTACAAAAGGTGAACAAACTTTTGAAAGGAAGGCACTATGAAATTGAAGAAAAAATGGGAGAATTTGTATGTGCATTATGAAATTTTGAGTTTGTAAGTGATGCGTTCAAAATTTGCCCAGCCCTTAGATCTGCGATTGATGACCTGCAAAAACAATCGTCAGATGTGGCCCAACCGATGGGGTCAGGAGTCCACCTCCGAAGGCTAAGTCAGCTAATGAACTGATCACAAAAGGCTTTGCTTGGGTACAGAGCAAAAATATGAATACAAATAGATGGAATACGATTCAGATACCTCTCTTGAAAGTAGGTTGTGTTTATATAGGGTTTACCCTCGAATCTCCTTCGTTGGATTTACTCGAACCTTCTTCGGGTGGCCGTCCAATCTTAACGATTAGATCCGTTACTAATAGATCCGTTCGCGGTAGGATAATGGATAACTACACGATCATAGTGTGGCAGTTACCCAAGTAAGCACGATCATTTGCTCCCATAAATGCCGTTTAACCGTTTGTTGACGATCCGTTGGCTCCGAGTATCACGGATTTGGGCGTGCTTGTTGATTGAGCAGTTTACTTCCTCAGCAAGTTATCAAGTAAACCCGTCCCGCACGGATGCGAGTAGGTTCACTTCTTCCTGACCGAGGTCGAGGGTTGAACCAAGGGCGAACCCGGTTCGATTATGATTTCTCCCGTATCACGAGCCCCCCAGACCAAGTGTTTGGGCAATTCCAAGGGCTTGGTTTGAACTGGACCCGTTTGTCGAACGAGGGTTTTGCATAATCCTTCACTCATTAAATGTCGTATCGCATTTAATGCGGCTGCATCTCTTTTTCCTCAAGTTTCGTGAATGTCTTCATTTTCTACGAGGGTGATGCCACGCGTCCTCTACAACCGAAATCATCATTGCCCACGAAATCGAAACGAAGGTTTCTCAAAACGCCTTGTTCGATTCAAACTTTTTTGAAACGTCTTCTGATCGTGATCGTTGATGCTGAATTTATCTTGATCGTACACGTCCTCGATCATCTGTGTGCTTAAAAGCGATTCGTTGTCTACATATGTTTCATTCTCTTTGTCTGGAATTTGAAACTTCATCATCTTCCTTGTGCCCTACTGCTCTTCTCACTTTTAAGCTCTCTGCCTGCGTGAATCAGTAAGTTCACTAACTCCTTTGTTCTCTTTACTTGTTGTCTCAATCTTTTTTACTTTCATCTCCGCTTTATTTTTGTAAGAAACCAGAACCAGACCTTCATAATAATGGAAGGTGGTAGGGTTTCTTCTGAGGGTCCTTCTGAATATAACGCCGGTAAGGGCGATTCCGGTGGTGAGGCTTCCGTTTTGGTCCCCCTTGACCAATCAGATAGTGATAAGAAAACTTTAACTGCCCTTTGGTTTGTTCGAAGTCAGCCAGCAGAAAAGAGCAGCTTTAGACGTTGAAGTTCCTTCCGTGCTTCCTCAGTCTGGATCATCTAGAACTCCCAAAGTGATTGCCAAGGCTTCTGGGCAGTCTAAGCAGCCTAGTAGGTCTAAGGACGAACTTAGTGTTGCTTCCTCCTATACTGAAATTGATTTCCCGTCGGCCATCGAACGTTTTGATTTTCCTCCTTCATACTATCTTAGAGCTCCCAATCCTGATGAGAGGGTCAATTCGAATTCTCCCAACAAATTTTCCTTGTATATAGATACACTGGAAAGTGGAGTTCATTTTCCATTCTTCAATACTTTGTTTTCCGCTGTTTTAAATCATTGGGAAATTTGTCCCAGAATGCTCCTCCCTAATAACTGGCGTCTCATCGTCGGCTTTTTGGGTTTATGCTTTGAACTTGGTATCACACCTTCTCTCCCTCTTTTTGTACATTTTCATGTTCTTTCTCTTTCCAATCCTTCGGGTTGGGTTTTTCTCTCCAAGCGCAATAAGGTTAAGCTTGGATGGTCGGGCAGTATCTTTGCTAAGGGAACCTGTCCTTCCAATCACAGAGGATGACACAAATGGTATTTTTTCTGCTGAGCGCATCGGGGGCCCCCCGCGGGTCGGGCCCCCATTTCCCCAACCCCGGGGGGGCGCTCTTCATTTTTGGAAGGGGGGGGGCGGGCTCCTCGCGCGGAAAAACAAGCGGCGGGGGGAAGGAAGGCAAACCAAAGGCATCCGAAAAAACAAAGATAAAGGTGGGAATGGGGAAGGGGATATGGAGGGAGCGTGGGTGGTCGGGGGGGGCCCCCCGCCCGGGGCGGGGGCGGGAGGGGAAAGAGGGGAGGGAGCGGGGCGGGGGGGGGGGGGGGAGATGGCTTGCTGAAGAAGAAAGCTTATTCGGCTGCAAGTGTACCCTAATCTTACTTATGGATTAGGGTAACCACCCTGATGATAGCAGACTCAAACGCGAAGTCTGCGGATAATCATCATCAAAGGGATAACTATCGCATAACCAAACGGTTATCTCTCAGAGTCCTCTACTAGCCCAAACTAGTAGAAGTCTATCGCTCAACGGATCTCACTGATAAGATCCAACGACTACCCGAAGAAGGCTCAAGTGCATCCAACGAAGGAGATTCGAAGGTACACTCTATATAAACCTCACTACCATACAAGGTGGGGGACGGATCAATCGATCAAAAAGAATACTATCTGAGACTCAGGTTCAGATACATACTGATAGACCTAGACTATCAGCGATTTGCTATCTAGATCACCTTTCCCGTTTCTTCATTCATTAGCTCTGTGCTTCTAGCAGAGCCGTTTGTGATTAAGTTCATCAACTGACTTAGCCTTCGGAGGTGGACTCTCGACCCCAGCGGTTGGGCCACATCTGACGCTTTCGTTTTGCAGGACATCACGTGGAGATCCAAGGGCTGAGCAGATTTTGGACGCATCATTTGGCGCTGTTTGTGGGAAACGACTTGAAAAGTCATGGTGACTAGATCAGCAGCCATTGCACAACGCAATTCCGGTGTTCAGATACCTGGAGTGAATAATCCAGATATTCCCCAGGAAAGCCAAAATCCTATCGAAGTGGATGATGGCCAGGGAGGACGTAATCCTCCTCCTGATACAATCCAAGATCAATTGGATCAGGTAAAGATTCAACTCTTGGAGGTGAGCCAAGCACTCCGCGTGCTCACCAGACGAGTGGTTCTACCACAAGAGCCTGATCAACGCGATTCAGGGAGACGTGCATTGCCACGTGACCAGAGAATGGCTGAAGACCGGAATGTTGATCAGAATTCCCGTGAAGGTGATCGAGGACTTCGGAGGATCGATGATCAACCGAGGCGAGGCGATCGGTTCGACAGACCGCAAGAGAGTACAACTGATTCAAATACAAGGTTGGATACAGGGGTAAGAACTCACTCACCCACTGTCAGAAGAACCGTTCGTGATGATCGAGCAGTTCGTGACGAGAGGAATGTTCGGGAAGGACGGGCTGTTCGTGATGATCGAGTAGCACGGGATGATCGTGTTAATCGAGGTCGTGATCATATTGCTAAAGATCACCCGACCCAGATTGGTCAAGAATTGGCCAACATCAATGAGAAATTAGGCGTTGGCTAAGGGAAGAATAACTGAGGATATTTACTCAGTCATTCGGAAGAGCTGAGCCAATTGCGGGATATCGGTTTCCCCATAACTTCCGTTTGCCTACCTTCTCAACATTCGATGGCTCCGGAGATCCAACAACTCACATCGGCTATTACCAATAGACCATGGCGCTTTTGTGTAATTTCGATGAAATTTTATGTGGTTTTGGTTCATCTCTAACTGGAGCAGCACAAAAGTGGTTTTCTAACCTCCCCTCTGGAAGGATCGTAAACTTTGACGAATTGGCTCGCCAATTCATAGGACGATTCCAGAGTGGGATACAGGTCAAGAAAACGGAGGAAACCTTGTTTACTGTCAAACAAGGAAAGAACGAATCGATCAGAGAGTTTCTGAAAAGATTCAACAAAGTGAAGATGGAGATAGAAAACTTGGATGAACAAGTAGCCGAAACCGCTCTATTCACAGGACTCACTAATCGGAAACTCCTGGAGTTATTACTACAGGATATACCCACGACTTATGCCGAGTTGGTACAGAGATGCCGAAGTAGGCTGAAGTCATGGAGATTCTAGATGCACGCCAAGGAGATAATAAAGTCTCCAATAAGGAACAAAAGGCTCCCTGAGCGAAGCAGAAGCCAAAGAAGAGTGTTCGCGATCCGGTTGGAAAATCCCAGCCTTGGCGCCAAAGATCCCCCGGTAGAAGTGAGTACACTCCATTGAATGCTCCTCGGGCTGATATTTTGAATATCCTCAAAAGAAAAAATATTTTGAAGTGGCCGCCTAAAATTCTTTTGAAACCCGGGAGAGCAAGCAGGATCGGGAAAAGTATTGCCGATTCCACAAGGACTATGGTCATTATACTAATGACTGTCGTCATCTCGAAGGCGGATATTGAGAGATTGATATCTCGGGGACATCGTCCAGTTTTGTTAGCAGGAGAAGGGAGGAGCCACGTGGGCCACGTGCGGCTGCTCCAAAAAGGGATCGTTCGGTTAGTTCAGAACGATCGAGGGAGGCCTCGAAGTCTAAAAAAGGCAAGGAGGTGATTGAAGCTGCTACTCGGTCACCGATCCTTACCATCTTCGGGGGACCAGAGCCCGAATCATTCCGGAGTTTGAAAACAAAATCCAAATTTGTTGGAGCCGGAGAGAGGCGAGAAGCGGAAAAGCTGAATGGTGAAGATTCTATCACCTTTAGCGAAGAAGACGAAAGAGACGTTTGTTTACCTCATGATGATGCTATAGTCATCAAGGTAGAGATTGCACGGCGGGAAGTGCATAGAGTTTTGATTGATACAGGGTTTGCAGCTGACCTAATTTCCTACGAAGTGTATCAAAAATTGAAGGTGGATCAGGACTTGATGAAACCTTCATCTACACACCTATATGGCTTTGCAAGGTCATCTGCAGTAGCGGAAGGATCGGTTCAGTTGGATTTATCCATTGGAAGTTTTCCTAAGGAAACAACTGTCCGAATCAATTTTTTGGTGGTTCGAGAACTACCAGCCTATAATATGATTCTCGGGCGACCATCTTTATCCAAGATAGGTGCTATTGTTTCGACAAAACACCTGAAGATAAAATTCCCGACTGATATGGGAATTGGTCAAGTCTCCTCTGACCAGAAGATCTCTCGGCAGTGTTATGTTGCCTACTTAAAAGACAAGGAGGGTCCGAGGAAGGTTACTGCCCTCCCCATAGAAGTTTGAGATGATCGGGAAGAGACAGAGATGCAAAGGCCCGAACCGGTGGAGAAAGCTGGAGCAAATCCAGTGTGTACCGAAGATGAGAAAAAGATTACTTATATCGGGTCCGAACAATTTGGAAGAGTTTAAGGATGAGTTGAAGTTATTTCTTCAAAAGAATAAGGATGTATTCGCATGGTCTGCTGAGGATATGCCTGGGATCGATCGGGCCATTGCAGAGCACAAACTCGGATAGACCCTAAGGCGAAACCGGTGATACGTAAAAGAAGAAATTTCTCTATTGAAAAGTATGAAGCCGTTCGGAGCGAAGTTGAAAAACTTAAGAATTCTGGTTTCATAGAACCAATCGAGTGCCCATCTTGGTTGGCCAACGTGGTGATGGTGAAAAAGGCGAATGGGAAGTGGAGGATGTGTACAGACTACACAGATCTAAACAAAGCTTGCCCAAAAGATTGCTACCTGTTGCCTCGGATTGACCTCTTGATAGATGCGATCGCAGGATATGAAACTTTAAGTTTCATGGATGCCTACTCGTGGTATAATCAGATCCTTATGAATAAGGAGGATGAGAAGTATACGGCTTTCATGACCGATCGTGAGAGCTATTATTACAAGGTCATGCCTTTTGGCCTAAAAAATGCAGGAGCAACATATCAGAGGGCCGTCAACAAGATTTTAAAAGAGCTGATAGGAAAGAATGTTGAAGCATATGTTGACGATATGCTGGTGAAAAGCTTTATAAAAGCAAATCACATTGCAGATTTGATTGAGGTTTTCTCAGTACTGAGGAAGCATCAAATGAAGTTGAACCCAGAAAAATGTGCCTTTGGAGTCTCCTCGGGCAAATTTTTGGGTTTCATGGTATCACAAAGGGGAATTGAGGCTAATCCTGCCAAAATACAAGCTCTGATTGATATGGAGGCTCCCAAAACTGTTCGGGATGGACAATGTTTGACAGGGAGAGTTGCTGCTTTAAATCGATTTATCTCCAAGTCTGGAGAAAAATGTTTGCCTTTTTTCAAGGCACTTAAAGACCTGAAGGGCAATAAGGAAGCAAAGTGGACTGAAGAGTGCTAGAAAGCTTTCGAGGAATTAAAAGAAGCACTTGGACAACCACCGATCCTGTCCAGGCCAGAGAAGGGGGAAATATTACAGCTATATCTAGCGACATCCCTTTCGGCGGTCGGTGCAAAGACTTGTTCGGGAGAAAGATAAGAAACAGTGGGCCGATCTACTATGTAAGCCACGTGTTGCTAGATGCGGAGACGAGATATTCGCAAATTGAGAAGCTGTGCTCTCGCTCTCATGATGGCCGCCAGAAGCTAAGGCCATATTTTCGAGCTCATCCAATTGAGGTATTTACAACTTTTCCTCTTAGTAAAGTTCTTAACAAACCCGATTTGTCCGGAAGGATGGTATCCTGGTCGGTTGAGCTCGGTGAGTTCCAAGTGAGCTTTAAGCCCAGAACCGCAATCAAAGCTCGGGCATTAGCCGACTTTGTAGTAGAAACTATCGCACCCAAGTGGAACCCACCATTGAGGATCCCATTATACCAACCACTTGGGAGGTATATGTGGATGGTTCGAGTAATAAAGATGGAGCAAAGCGCTGGAATTCTATTAAAAAGTCCAGCAGGATTTATTATTCGATATGCTTTGAGATTCGCATTTGATGCAAGTAATAACGAAGCGGAATATGAGGCCCTGATAGCAGGACTTCGGTTGTCAAAAGCATTAGCTATTGCAGATGTTACTATTTATAGTGACTCTCAGCTTATAGTCAACCAAGTCCAGGGGGAGTATGGCATCAAAGAACCACGCTTACAAAAATATCGGGAGATAGTGCAGGCATTTCAAAACCAATTTCGGAATTTGAAGATATCTCAGATTTCGAGGAATGAAAATTCAGTGGCAGATGAGCTATCTCGACTAGCCAATGTCAAGGAAAAAAATCTAGACCCTTCGGTCTACATTGAAGAGATAACTTTTCCAAGTTATCATGAGAAAGAAATTTCTTATATTGAAGCGAACGTTCTTGGATGGATCCAATAATCGAGTATCTAAGGGATGACAAGTTACCCGAGGATCCAAGTAGAGGCAAGGTTGATCAAGATTCGATCAGCTAGATTTGTCATTCAGAATGGGAGACTATACAAAAAATCTTATGCTGGACCCCTTATGAGATGTATAGGCCCCGAAGGAGCAAAATCAGCTTTGGCTGAGGTTCATGAAGGAATTTGTGGCGCTCACATGGGTGGTAGAGCCCTGGCCCACAAAATTCTAAGACTTGGGTTATATTGGCCTAAGATCCAAGAAGCTGCTATGGACTACGTTCGTCGATGTAGTAACTGTCAAATTCATGCTACAGTATCGAAGAGCCCGGCGGAAACTATGACTTCAATTCTAAACCCCATTCCCTTTGCAATGTGGGGAATTGATATCATGGGCAAATTCACCAAGGCATCGGCGGACGGGAATATCCGATAGTAGCAATTGATTACTTCACAAAATGGGTAGAAGCCGGTGCATCGGCGACAATTACCGAGAAAAAAGTGGAGAAATTTGTGCTTGAATCAATCATATATCGCTTTGGGATTCCAAAGATTATTGTCACCGATCATGGTACTCGGTTCGATCGTCCACAATTTGAGCAATTCCGTGGAACATATATGATCGAGCATCGTATGTCCTCAGTGGCATACCCCCAAAGCAATGGCCAGGTAGAGGTTACTAACCGAACGCTACTGGAAGGAATAAAGAGAAGACTCGAAGCTGACAAAGCTTCTTGGGTCGAAGAACTACATAATGTACTATGGGCTTATAGAACTACGGTTCGAACACCTACAGGAGAAACTCCATTCAGGTTGGCATATGGATCCGAAGCATTGGCACCTGTGGAGATAATGGCGGGGACGTTACGGGATCGTGAGTTCGAGGAAAAAGCAAATGAACAAGGACTGCTTGATAGTCTTGATTTGTTGGACGAAGTTCGGGCAAAGGCAATAGCATGAACTCAACATTATCAAAGAAGGATAGTGTCTCATTATAATACTCGAGTGAAGAATCGTCGGTACTTAGCCGGAGATTTGGTGTTGAGAAACACCCTAGCTTCCGACCCGCGTCACCAAAGAAAGTTGGACCCTTCCTGGGAAGGACCTTATATGGTTGTGAAACCGGTCGGTTCGAGAGCTTACAGGCTGAAGAACATCGATTCCCAAAAGGAGTTGGATCGTTCGTGGAATGCTAGGCATCTCAAAAAGTTTTATCCTTGAGGATGATTTCAATTTTGTTCGCGATGTAATCATTTTCAACTCAATCAATGCAATTTTTGGCTTTCAACAAACTATCTTTTGATTGGGGGGCATCATACACCACATTCAAGAACAAGATCCAACTATAAGGCATCGGATGAAAATTCGTATGGGTCCTTCAACACTTCAACACTTATGGAAATTTTTCGAACTTTCTTAAGTCGGGGCATCGGATGAAAATCCGAGTGAGTTCCTTTTGCAAGGCGTCGGTTTGAAACTCGAGTGAGTTCCTTCGAGACTTATTGAATTTTTGAATTATCCTTAAGTATAAGGCATCGGTTTAAAACCCGAGTGAGTTCCTTCTCAGACTTATTGTATTTCTCCGGAAATCCTTAAGTATAAGGCATCGGTTTAAAACCCAAGTGAGTTCCTTCTCAGACTTATTGTATTTCTCCGGAAATCCTTAAGTATAAGGCATCGGTTTAAAACCCGAGTGAGTTCCTTCTCAGACTTATTGTATTTCTCCGGAAATCCTTAAGTAAAGGCATTGTTTCAGACAACTAAGACCTAATACAATGGCGATTCAAGTGGCTAGCAAAGTTCAAGATAAAGTAATTTCTTATTTCTTCAAAAGATCCAAAGAGGCCAGTATCAAGACAATTACAAGAGCTGGATACAATTTTCGATCAAAAGAAGAAAGTCATTACAGGTGACTGTTAACAAGTTATACAAGATCGACGCGACTTTGCTAGAACAAACATATGAGTCAACCATTGGTGGGGAGTCAAGGAAAAGAAGAGAAGAAATGAGGATTACAAAAATATTTCGGTATGCATAAAATCCTCTGCAATTTCATACTCTTTGTCCAGCTTGTCCAGGAGAAGAATGGTCCTCGACCAAACTCGCATTCAGTACAAGCTCGTCATAATTGACTTCTTCCAGCGGAGAATAAACAGGAGAATCTTCTAGATATTGCATAAAATCTGGATCGGAAGGTGGAGGATCAATCTTATCCTTGGTCCAGTCGGGAGGAGGAATACCCGTGTCGGTAAATACTTCAGGATGGCAAACAAGACTTGTAGGGAGTCGTATCAAAATGAGGATCTTTCCTTAATATTGATTCCCATACTTCGTTCTCACCATCCCGGTACGCCCGCAAGTTATAAGCATTCAAAGCATATCGACAAAAGGCTTACCGTGTAAATACTTGAAGACGCAGGCTCTGTGAACATCAGTTGGAAGGGATTCGGGCAAAGGAACGATAGCTTGCCTTTCGGGTAACGTTTCAGATCCTTTAGCTCTTGACTTTCCAACTGTTCGCTCCAGTCGCCGGATCTTCTCCCTGGCATCATCCAAGTCCGACCAAAGACGACCAATCATCGAATTTTTTTTCTCCCGCCACCTCCCAAGCTAGATTCCGAAGGCGAGCAATCTCAACATCTTTAGCTTCAGAGATTTCCCGAAGCCTAGAAACTTCATTGCTCAACCGACCGAGTCTAGTAATTGCTTCCACTTGGTTGTGGAAGTTACCAGCAAGACTCCTGCAAACAACTTCGGAGTTAGCGAGGAGCAGAAAAGTAATTTTTCAAAATCAGATGATAATGAAGAAAGACTTACATCACCAAGTGACTTCGTAAAGACTTCATCCGGAAGTTTGGAAAGAACTGCGCTCTCGAAGTCATTCGAGCAGCAAGACACCATTCCAACGCTCCGTCAAACTCGTTTGACACTAATTCAAAGCGAAGGATGAGAAGGATGAACTACACCAAGCAAAGGATGAGCTTCATCACTTGTCACCCGACGGCGCTTCCTAGTGGCAAAATCCTCCAACTCAGAAGGAGAGGAGGAGGATGCCAAACAAGCACTAGAGTTAGAAATAGGAGCAGCACCTGCTGGGACCACACCTTCATCAGACGCCAACATAGTTGCCTCAAATGCCCGAAGAGTCTCCTTCGGGGGTGCACCAACAGGTTCACCAACAGGCTCATCAGCAGGAGTGTCGGCAGCACCATCGGCAACGGAGTGATCAAGATCTTCCTGGGAAAGACGAGCGATCACTTCGGGCAAAGGAGGCGCAGGGACGGCATCAATAGAAGCTGCAAGAATCGACTTGAAGATTCACCGCCAGCGAGTCGCCTTACGCTTGGAGGATTCACTAGCTGAAACCACAAAGACGGCCCCAACCACCACCGACGGAACGCTTTTCTTACATGATTTTGCTCTGATAAAGTTCGGGTTGATCTTGGGAGCCACTATGCAAAACAACAAAAAAACAAGCAGTATCAGTACCGAAATAAACGACGCAACAAAGCGGGGAAACCCTAGTTTTCTACACCTTCCGACAAACCAACAAACTAAACCCCAAGTATAACTACGTGCGGTTTACTCGGGGGGGAAGTGGGGAAAGAGATGAGTAATCGGAAAACTCACTTGTTCGGGAAATGGATAGAGCTGTCGTTGGAGTACGAGGAATACGGGAGCAGGCCGAAGGACGAAAGGTTGCTTTGGCACTTTAGCAAATCTATCTTGCAGAAGTCAGGATAGATGGAGAGTACCCACGAAGGCTTTAAATAGCCTAAGGTATAAGACGACGGTTGAAGGCTAAGGACAACCGACGACCCAGATCGAAATGACGCTTCGAAATCCGCAAAAAGCAAGATCAACGGTCAAAGGGATGCCACATGGAAACATGTGGAAGCGAGCACCTGATGCAGAGAAACCTCCAATCGTCGCACTGCCATTAAAATAATGGATGTATTTCCGATTCATTGGAAACAATGAATGGTATACAAAAGCAGAAAACGTTTGAACTTCGCGAGAAGGGAAACGTGCGGACTTTGCAATAAATGAAGTAGTGGGGAAGATTAATGCATCTTCCCGAAACGCATCTTCACAATATTTCTACAAGATTATTATTCGGCGAGGAATGAAAAGTTAAGTGATAAGTTTTATCATTAATACTTTGATATTTAAGGCAAGATTTCGGCAGGAGACGGGGAAATTTAGAGGCCAACATGAAAAAAGAAATGTCTATTCATTAAATGGAGGGTAAATCTTTACAAAAGAGCAACTCCCTAAGCCTTTTCTTCATTGTTGCCCGAGGGACCCTGGTCGGGAGGACTTTTCTCATGACCATGAGAAGAGCCTTCCTCAAGAGTGGCATCGGCTGAATTCTCTACAACAACAACTTGAGACTCGGCTTGTGATTTCTCCTCTGGAAGTGCCGGCTCGTCATTCAGATATGCCTCATATTGAGGGTCAGCTGGAAAAGGATCATCTTCTCCCTGAGCCCAGTCCGGGAGATCCATACCAACTTTCCCGAAGACCTCTTGGTGGCATACCTCACGAAAAGGAGCAGTGTCGAAGTCAGGGATCGTTCCAAGGATTTGCTCCCAAACGTCGTTCTGCCCCATACGATAAGCTTGAATGTTGTAGAGACCTAGCAACTCGGAGAAAGGTACGCTGTTCAGGTATTTCCGAATGCACTCCTTCCGAAGCTCTGGCTTTATATGCTCAGGCTTGCTAGGGATCGCCAACTTCAGATGTCCTTCGAGCTCCCTACTTTTGATTTCAAGGCTGTCACCAAACAACGTGGCAGCTGCCTTTTGCTTCCTGGCTTCGCACTCGGCAGCAGAGACACGAATTTTCGAAGCTTCAAGGGCTTCCTTGAGGGAGATTACTTCTTCCTCATGCTTTTTCTGCAGCTCCACGGTAGCTGCAGTCAGCTGGTCTATTTCAGAATTGGCCTTGGCCAATTTCTCTTCACAAGTTTGCAGCAAGGAGCTGGTGCGACCAACCCGGCTTGATGCTTCCATGTGTTGATAAAAGCTCAACACAACATTCCTGGGAAGACGGAAGATGTCAGAAGAAGTCATAAGAAATTATGAAAACATAAGTAAGCAAGAAGACTGGTACCTTGTAGATTGACTAACAAGGGAGGTGTCATCCGGAGCTTCAAACTCCGGCGATCGAAGGAGCAAGACTGAGGGAGCTCCATTCTGCAGCTTTCTCAGGATCTCGAGTAACCCTGTCGGTCATCTTCAGGGTCCACTGGGGGATGAAGACCTCCTCACCATTCGTCGAAGCTTTGGATTTATTATTTGAGGGAGCATCAATTGTGTCATGCCTCCTCTTGGTTCGGGCGGAGGAAGAGACATTAGCCCTCTCCACCATTGGTTTCTTCCCTTTACCCGAAGCATCAGCTACAGGCCTGATATTCCTGATACCCCTATAAGAGGGGTCGGGAGAGGGAAGAGAAGCCTCTTGATCTACGGTCAAGACCCTAGGCGATCGTTGCTCGGCACAACGGCCCTAGCGGCCTTCACCCGCAGGCTTTCAGGGTTCGTTCTGGGAGGCACTGCAAAGAAGAAGGACAAGAATCAGAATTCAAAACATATCACTTCAGTCAAATCAAAGGATGATGGTTAGAAGCTCACAATGAGCCAAGCCCCAAGATCAAGGACGGAGTTATACTCCACTTCATATCCATGTATCTCTTGATACCACGGAATGGATTTGATCTTCCTGATGGCCGCCTCGTCTTCTCTGGATAAGGGAAGGCCCCGGTTACTTTCGGACGAAGAAGTAAACCTCCTCCAGGTGGTCGGGAAGTTAAGATCTGATGGAGGCGCTCGACAGAAAAAGTATCGTTCGCGCCATCTTTTGTGGTTAGAAGGGCAAGTTCCTTTGACAAGGATGCTGCCCCTCCAATCAAGTTCAGCCTTATTGCGTTTGGAAAGAAAGACCCATCCGGGAGGATGGGAGATAGAAAGAACATGAAAATGTAAAAAAGAGAAAGAGATGGCGTAATGCCAAGCTCAAAACACAAACCCAAGAAGCCGACGATGAGACGCCAGCTATTGGGGAGGAGCATTCCGGGACAAATGTTCCAGTGATTCAAAACTGCGGAGAACAAAGGATTAAAAAAGGGAAAGCGAACCCCGCTTTCCAGTGCATCTATGTACAGAGAAAATTCACCCGAAAGGGATGAATCAACCCTCTCATCAAGGTGGGGAGCCCTAACCTGATATGAGGAAGGAAGGTCAAAATCTTGGACAGCTGAAAGAAGGGTTTCTCCATTGTAAATGGAAGGAATAGAGCCAGGTCCACCATTGGACCTGGAAGTTTGAGGCTGCCTAGAAGACTCGACAATCTTGGAAGATCCGGACTCGAGGAGGACAGAGAAGTTTTGGTTTTTCTTTCAAAACCTTTTTGAGAAACTTCAGCGAACTCCCGCCGAGAGGACGGTTAGGGTTTTGTTATCACTATCCGACTGTTCGGGAGCAGGAGAAGCAAAAGCATCACTGCTATCACCAACATGGGGTACTAAAGAAACCCTATCGTCCGCCATTACTCGTTTCAGTAAACTACAAAAAGAAAAGACCGGTAAACTTACTGATTCAGTGAGACGGAAGCTTGAGAGCAGGAAGGCGCGAAGCAGACGACAAAGGTTCAAATTCCAAACAGGAAGAATGAAACCTACGAAGACAACGAACCGCTTTTAAAATTCCCGCACGAGTGTTCGGGAATCTGAACGATCGAGATTGATTCAAAATCAACGATCAAGATTGAAAGACGTTTTGAAAGTTTGAACTCACGAATCCGAAATAGGCGTTCGGAAACCGTCGCTTGGATGATGTGAGCCACGACAGATCAACTGCAACGAGACATGTGGCCTTACACTCACAACGCTCGAGGAAAAGTGACCACCGCATTAAATGTGATATGACATTTAATGAATCACGCAGAGATCATCACCTGACAACGAACCCAGTTAAAAACCAAGCCCTCGGGATCGACCGAACGCTTGGTCTGGGGGGCTCATGATATGGAGAGTTTATGATCAGACCGGGTTCATACCTGGTCCGACCCTCGACCCCGGTCGAGACGGAGAAAACCGAATCGCTCCCCAGTGAACCGGATCCGGAAGATGACTTGCTGAAGAAGAAAGCTTATTCGGCTACAAGCGTGCCCTAATCTTACTTATGGATTAGGGTAATCACCCTGATGATGGCAGACTCAAACTGACGGCTGCGGATAATCATTATCAAAGGGATAACTATCGCATAACCTAACGGTTATCTCAGGAGTCCTCTATTAGTCCAAACTAGTAGAAGTCTATCGCTCAACGGATCTCACTGATGAAATCCAACGACTACCCGAAGAAGGCTCAAGTGCATCCGACGAAGGAGATTCGAAGGTACACTCTATATAAACCTCACTACCATACAAGGTGAGGGACGGATCAATCGATCAAAAAGAATACTATCTGAGACTCAGGTTCAGATACATACTGATAGACCTAGACTATCAACGATCTGCTATCTAGATCACCTTTCCCGTTTCTTCATTCATTAGCTCTGTGCTTCTAGCAGAGCCATTTGTGATTAAGTTCATCAACTGACTTAGTCTTCGGAGGTGGACTCCTGACCCCAGCGGTCGGGCCACATCTGACGCTTTCGTTTTGCAGGACATCACGTGGAGATCCAAGGGCTGAGCAGATTTTGGACGCATCACTACCATTTCTGCCTGTTGCAATTTCATAGATTGCAAATTAATAAACTTCATTGAAAACCCAAGGAAGCCTGAATGATTCATGCGATTGATAATAACATGTGGAGAGATTACTCAAATCAAAAGCGGGTAGTTATAACTTCATTTTTATTCTTCTGTATTTAAGTGGGGAATTCTATTTAAACTTTATATATAACATACCTTTGCTTCTTGGTCATCTTCTCTTCTTCTTTTTAATTTCCTTGAGTGGCTGATGGGGGTTGGGTTGGATTGTTTTCACAATTATATAAATGAAGAACGATTATAAATTTAGCAGTTAGGTTTTCTATTTGGACTTTTAGAAGTTCTCTAGTTATCTTGTTGTTTCATAATTGAAATGATTCGGTTCTCATTGCAGAACCCAATTTGACTGAAGCGGTAAGGCAATTGGAACCCTTGCAAGAGTATTTGGACCACAGAGAGCATAATCAAGTAAGGAGGAATTCGGTCAACCCTGTCAAGTTCATTACTTCATTTTTTCGGTCAAGCAGCTCATATATTGTTTATTTTTTTACAATGTTCAGAATCTTTAGATCGTTGCTGGGAAAACATAAACAAAAAGCCTTATTCGGTTATTCCCAATTCCCTGCTGAAGTCTAAACAAATTTCAAGTAAGTTTCTCAAGTCAAGATCTCTGTTAAGTGTTAAGAGATGAAAAATTAAGATTTAAGAGTGTTCTGGTTTCTCTTTTAGGGTTAAATTGAATTAAGATTTAGTTTTCCTATATGTATCTTGTCAAATTGAATTTTTGAATATCATGTATCAATGTATGTACTAGCTTGAACAGGGGAATTTTTTCTTTTTTCTATTTGTGTGCCTTGAATAGGGGAATTTTTTTTCTTTTTCTTTTTCTATTTTTGTGCCTTTTTGTCATAGTTGTTTTAAATTTTTGGTATTGGTGTTGGATGATTGGATCTTGGTTTAATATATTAGTACTACAATATTACATTTATGATTTTTTGTGTGTTTTAATGACTATTGTTTTTGTTACTCCAACAAGGCACAAGATGAAAAGGGGTGCGTCTGAGGTTGTCAAGTCTCATAATGTTTCTATCTTAAGTCCTGTTGAACCTTCAAGCCCTGAGACCGAAATACCTACTGAGCCACCTAATTTCCATGAGCCTGAAGGAACCCAGGATGATGTTAGACATGCTTCAGAAGTAGAACCAAATCAATCATGCAAAAGGGCCAAGACTAAAACAGCCCTATGTTGGACAAGTAATTGGTTTAAAATGATTGATCCTGATAATGAGAAATGTTCAGATGGAAAGCCTAGAGCAGAATGCACAAAATGTGGGCAATTATTTATGGCTGACCCCCAAAAAAATGGGACTAGTGGTCTTAATAAGCACATGACAAGGTGTCCTAAGGCAAATAATAAGGACATTAATTAAATGATCATGCAACAAAATGGTGGGAATTTGGGGATGAGAAGCTTGAAAATTGATCCTACTATAGTGCGTGATATGGTCTTGGTATTGATAGTCAAGAACGAACTCCCTCTCGGATTCATAGAGTATCCAGATTTTAAGAAATTGATGCTATATATCTATCCTGATTATACTCCTATTTGTAGGAATACTCTCTTGAGTGATATTCATAGAATCTTTAAGAGGGAGAAAGTTTCTATTAGAGAGATAGTGAAGAACTCATCTGGAAGAGTGTCAATCACAACAGATTTATGGACTTCAATAGCTAATGATGGGTACATGACACTCACTGCTCATTATATTGATAGGTCATGGGTTTTGCATAAGAAGTTGATCAAATTTTCTATATTGACACCTCCACATTCAGGTGCAAATATATGTGAGGCTGTTCATAAGATTCTAATTGAATGGGGAATTGAATAGAAGTTATTTTCAGTGACAGTTGACAATGCAAGTTCTAATGATTTGGGGGTTAAGTATCTGAAGACCACATTGAATGCAAAGAATGCATTGATATGTAAGGGGGATTTTTTTCATGTCCGATGCTGTTCCCATATTTTGAACCTTATAGTTCAGGATGGCATCAAATTCATTGATGCATCTGTTCAAAAGATTCGAGATAGTATTAAATATGTTAAGAGCTCCCAAGCTAGGAAGATAAAATTTCAAGAATGTTGTGAGCGCTTAGGACTTCGTACCAGTAGGGGCTTGCATGGAGATGTAACTACACGATGGAATTCAACATTCCAAATGCTTAGTGATGCTTCATTTTATAGGCCAGCATTTGAGACTTTGGGACTTTCAGATCCGAGTTACTCATTGAACCCTAGCTTAGAGGAATGGGAAAGGATTGCAAAAATTTTAATATTGTTGAAGCCATTTGATAATGTCACAAAGGTATTGTCGGGTTCATTGTATTCTACTTCAAATCTTTACTTTGCTCATGTGGTGGAAATTTATACAGTTTTGAATGATGGATCACTGTTAGAAGAGTTTATGGGAGATATGTTAAATGCCATGAGACAAAAGTTCAACAAATATTGGAAAAACTACTCCTTGATTTTGTCAGTTGCTATCGTTCTGGATCCCCGATACAAGCTGAGTATTGTTGAGCTTTCATATGAATCAGTTCATTGTGGAGACTCTTTTTTAGTGGAGGATGAGGTTCAGCATGTGAAGGGAGCTTTGGAAAAACTGTATGGAGAGTATGCAAGCATGCCAAAAGATCTAGAGTCTTCTCCTGCTTCTTCTTCTTCTTCTTCTTCTTCTTCTTCTGTTGTGACCGATGAGACCTCATGTAAAATTGTCAAGGTATATTATTATTTATTATGCACTTCTTTGAATTTTTGTCATTGTAGGATATTATTGATATTCATTAGTTTTTATGTTATTTAATGCCTTCTATGTAAATTTTGTAGAAATTTCTTATGCGTAATGCAGTGGAAAAAATTTCAAATGGGAAGTTTGAATTGGAACAATATCTTGATGAGCCACGTAAAGAATGGGTTGCCGATTTTGATATTCTTGCGTATTGGAAGGGAGTTGAAAAGCAGTACCCTGATTTGGCACGAATGGCCCGTGATATATTGGCAATTCCTGTGTCAACAGTTGCATCTGAGTCGGCATTCAGGTGCGGGGGTAGGGTAATCGATAGATATCGAAGTAAGTTGCTCCCTAGTAATGTTGAGGCCCTGATATGCCTTCGGGATTGGATGTATGATGTGAATTTTGGAGGTAATACTTTTTTTCTTCTTATAATCACCAATTCACCATGCTTATCTCATTAGATTTTTTTCATTCCAATTTATTACTCTTACTATTGCTTCTGTCATTTTGTAGCTGAACCGGATCCAGATCAAGATACCAAAGAATTATCTGAAGCATTGCAAAATGTTTTTACCATGTATCCAATTCCAACTTCTACTGAATCGTCCACAATTCCTAGCAACCCAGTGTAAGTTTTTCATTTTAGAAATTTTCTTTATTTAAGCAATTATCCCTTTGACCTTTCTTTATTTGTTACATTTTCTTGCCCTCTTGCTTATTCGGTGGATTGTCTGTCTAAGGAATGTATAAGATCCATTGGCAACTAGCAATGAGTTTATTCTATGTGAATTGTCTGATTGGTTTCTTTTGTTTTTTCTAGGCAGCATAGAAGAATACTAAGGAAGGCAAGATGCTGTCTGATTGGTTTCTTTTGGTTGTGGGCTTGTGGCTTTGAAAGTGTTATGTAGACTGTAGTAAATTGATGGCTGAACCTTATTTCTTGTTAGTTGTAATTTCATTTTAGGTTTGTCTGCTTTTTTGTTATCTTCATGACTTCATGTCTTTCTTTATCTAATTCTAGGCTGTGATTTGACAGGCTCTTAAGTGAACTTCAATTCCTTTAGCATGAAGTCAATTTGCAAGACCTTCCCGGACCATCGAGTACCTTGGTGGGTGACACCAGTTAGCCATGTTGCAGCTTCAAAGTCTACTCAGATGTGGCGTGTATACATGTTAGCAGGAGTTATATCATTTTCCTTAGGGTTTTCAATGCTCATTATGGAAATTGAAGCACTTATAAATGTTGTACTTTCAGTTATTTCTCTTTATATTTCACAGGTTGTGCTCGTTTTAGATTGCTTGCTGCCGGCCTGATTGGCCAAGTTGTGGTTTAGTTCTAGACTAGTTTTCTTGATTGGCCAAGTTGTGGTTTAGTTCAAGACTAGTTTTCTGCTAGTTTGCAATTTTAGATTGCTTTCTGGTTTTTGTTAGTTTGCAATTTGTTAGTTTTCATTTTTTAGATTGCTTTCTAGTTTCTGTTGGTATGCAATTTGTTAGTTTTCAATTTATCAGCAGACCCAATAATTCTCATGGTGCAAAAAACATTCAATTTATCAACAGATCTTTTAACGCATGGTGCAAAAAATATTCATGCATAGTACGGTCTGGTGGCTCTCCACTTACTGTTCCAAATGTAATAACGTTACTACTTACTAATTTGATTATAATTGTATAACGAAACCGTACCGGACCGCGCTAGAAACCGTTTTTTTATACTGATTTTATACCGAAACCGTACCGTACCGATTTTGTAAATGCCGAAACCGTACCGTACCGTTTAAATTCGGTACGGTACGGTTCTGGTTCTAGGTATTCAATATTGGTACCGTACCGATTGACACCCTTAACCGGAACCTTGCTTTAAGTAACCAAACTGCTTACCACTTGGACCAACCCCCATTGGTTGTTTATTGCTTTTCTACTAAACAATAGAGATTTAAGAAGAAAAAAAAAAAGAGATTTTTAGACTTGCTTGATAATTCATCGAAAAATAATTTCTAAAAAAAAAAAAGAAGAAGTTGAAAACCTTTTGATAAGAAGGTTTTGTTTTAGATGATTTTTGAAATAAAAATAAAAAATTATAAAAATATTTTGACTAACATTAAACCGGTCTCGAAGTTTTTACAAAATTTAACATTGTAAACATTAGAAATCTATTAAAATCGTGTTGATAATATGTTTACTTCAAAGCAAGTTTTATCAAACCGATAAAAAAATGTATTTTGACCAAGACAGAGTTGTTCTAGTGGTTGAAACCAACACCTCTTAGTAAAGAAGTCGTGAGTACCCCACACGAGACATATTAATATCCCTATTCCCATTTTAATAAAGTCCCTTTATACAAAAAAAAAAGAAAAAAAAAGAAAAAAAGAAAAAAAAAGTTTTGGTCTTTATAAACGGTCAAGACTGTTTTGTTTTCAAAGAAGATATACCTGGTTTATTATGACATCAGTACTTTATTATCATATGGGTTTTAATTCTTGCTTTGTCAATTTGGACAGCCTAAGATCACGTGTCTTTCTTAGATCAGACGGTTGAAAAGTCTTTTTATCTCTAGGGGCCCATTCAGTCTTGGATTCCAATCCTACGAAAATGAGACTGGTGCCAGTTATGAGCCACTCAAAACCCCACGTACGGCTGTAGGGCGTCACCTGCTTTCTTTATTGAAATGGAACTTCTGGAGCCCACCACGAAGTCCATCCCACTATTAACTCTTTAACGGTCATATTTTTAAAGCCCCACGGTGGGAACTGGGAAGTGCAATATTATTTCAGATTCACTTACCGTTTTGTTATCCACCCTTTGTAACTTCCTTTTCTTGATAAAGCTTTGCTCTTGGAGACTTTAGAGTGCCCTTGTTTCTAGTTCTTATACTTAGAGGCATGAAGACCCTTTGAGGGATCTTCTTCACGGGGAGACAGTTTGGGTTCTGAAACCTAGTAGAGTCTCTTCTAATGGGGTGCTTTCTTGCCTGTTTTGGTGGTGGTTCTAAGAACAAGGATCGCAAGCGCCGCCGTAGACACAGAGTTCTCCCTGGAGATCAGGTAACTATAAGCCCCTTTTGATATTTGAGGTTTTATTGATTTGATCTTCATTTTCTCTAGATGAATTGGAGTAAACTTAGGTATTGGGTTTTGTTGCAGAGACATGGAAGCTATGAACCTCTGAAACCAGCTTTCACTTTGAACCAAGAAAGCAAGGAAACACCCATTAGCTCCGTCTTAGAACAGAGGTTAGCTCAGGATTTTGATCTGGTTTCTGGGGTGTTTCTGATTCTTGTCCTATAGATGACTCACCTTTTTTTCTTTTCCCCCAATTTTTGTGAAGGGATAATAAGGCAACGGAACAATTGAGCTTCAGCACCAGAAAGAAAGTCACATTCGATTTGAACGTGAAAACATACGAGAGCGTATCAGCTCCTGAAGCTACAAATTATTCATGGGAGAAGGATGAAGCAAAAGAAAGCAGTAATAAAGAAGAGAAGAGGGCAAAACCAAGCCTGTCGGCTTCTGATGATGATTCTGCCGCATCAAGCTTGGTATCTTTCCCCCCAAACCACAGATACCAAAATTGCTGGGACTGCAGCGACGAGGATGAATATATATACTCCTCAGGAAGCGATCTGGATGACGATGACGAAGATGATGATGATGATGAAGACGATGGATACTATGACGAAGAAGATGATGAAGCAGGAGAACGTAGAAGAGAGTCTTCAGAGTCTGGTTCAGCTGAAGGGGAGCTAAAAACACCACCATTCAACCAGAATGCTCGAGATATGAACAAAAATGTTCACTCGGTACTGAACCCAGTTGAGAATCTGTCACAGTGGAAAGCTGCTAAGGCGAAACCAGGACCAGCAGCAGTTCAATTAAAGAATCAGAAGGAAAGTGACAACACTGAGCAAGAAAACCAGACACCCTTCAATCCAAAGCCAACTTTCAAGGTATCACCTTTGAAATCCAGCCAAAGTGTCTGTAACTCTAGGCCTACAAAGCAAGAAACTGCTGTTGATGCCAGCCTTTCGAACTGGTTGGTGTGTCCTGAAACAAAACCTACCATACAAGCTAGTCTATCCACATATGGCACTGAGTCAGCACAGAGACGACGGGGTTCATGGATCAGTCCTGAAGATCAACCAATTCTAGGTGCATTAGCAGTTGGAGAGCTGAAACAGTCATCAGTCTCATCATCATCAGAGAGGTCAGCAAGAAAGAGTCCCCTCACCTACCAAATGCCAATTCTAGGCACTGTTGGGTACCGGAGTCCCATGTAAAGAAATAGCTAATAGTTCTAGTAGAGGAAGCTATAAACAGAGGTTCTGCTGAAGTTATAGGTGAAAGGCCAGCAAGCAGTTTCAAATTTTTGTGTGTGGTTTGAAGTCATTGATTCCCCCATTTTCTTTTGTGATTTTGAGTTTACTTGTACTCTCCTTGGTGCGTGTGTGTGTGTGTGTGAGATATTGTATTTGTCAAAAGTGTCATAAGGTTGTCTGTTTTCATTGTTTCTATTCTTATTCTTGTGCAACATACGGTTGTCTGTTGGATTAACAGACTGGAAGTGAAAAATTACACATTCTTTTAGTGTCTTCAACATTTCTTTGCAAATTCCCTTTTCTCGATTGTAGAAGCATTAATTTTCTTCAGATTAATGTATCAGGTACTTGGTAAATACATGTCCAAAATGTGATCAATTAAATGAATGTAAAAGTAGACCTGCAGGTGGTTTTTCCCCCCCTTTTTTTTCTTTTTTTTTTTTTTGGGGGGGGGGGGGGGTTGTTTGGGGGTTGTCACTATCTATCCCAGTACTGATAATCCTAGCTGAATCTCACATTAGAATGTAATGCGTGGCAGTTTTGGAGCTTCTTAACCTTAATTGCTATTGCATATAAAATATCTTTGCTTTGTTGTCACAGTTTTCTAGAGGGTTTTCTATATATTCTTTTGTAGGGCGTGTGTGTGTATGTTTTGCCCCAGCAGGCTGGTGGTGATTGTCACATCCACCCAATTGGTACCCTATCTGGAATACCCGAGTGTGTGATCCATAGCCCCGAAGATCCAAAGATTCAAGGAAATCATCCTCCCACATTTACAATAATATAATCAATAACAAGATTAAATCAAAGTTAACTATATTAATCAAAAGATCAAGATAAGGTTCAAGAATACAATCAGAGTGCGGAAAATGATACCAATAGAATAAATCAAATGTAGAGTGTAGCAGAAATATACTCTACAGTAGCAACGGAAAAGTAGATCAAAAGCAAAAGAAAGATTACAAACGGTTCCCAAAATGAAAGGGAAAACAGACTACTAAGGTTTCATCGAATCTGCAAAGAACAAAAAGAGAATGAGACGATGTCCCATCGTTGGCACTCAAGTGCAAGAGTTGAACTACTCCCCGATAAGCATCGGGTCTCATACTGGTAATTTTCACCATCGTAGTCACCATAACTAGTACTTTGGGTACAGTAAGAATCATCAACGTGGTCTTCATAATATTGACCATCATAATCAACACTACCTGTATATAAGTCTAATAAAGATGTTGCAAAAAGGAAAGAGTTCAAAAGAACTCAGCAAGGCAGATCATTCCATAATAACATAATAACACATGATAACAATTCATACCGAATGCAATATGATATGAAACAAACAATGCAGATATGCTTTTAACTCTATGTATGATGGTTTCTATTGGTAGACATGCTTTAAGTCATAGCACCATACTCCTCTGAGTAGGGTCCAAAATCACTCTCTCTCAACCATCTTGGTATCTTGGGTTCTCCGGTTGGCAATGGGTCCTGCATCCCTCTCAGACAATCCTTGGCTAGGGTTTAGGTCAACACTCTCTCACACCTCCGTTTGGTATGAGTACTGGTGCATGTTAGGGTTAAGCCTAGCCAAATGCAAGTCTTCTACTTAGTTATATCAACTTAGATTCAGATACTTCCATTCCTCCCCTCTCGGGATTCTTTTCGGTATCCTTCTCCCTAGAATCAGCGTATCCTATGGTTCCAACCAACTCGGACTATGGACTCATCAACCCTATTGGTCATCCACATCTAGTTAACAGGTAGTTCCCATGGCTCCACACTGGTTGGATACCAATCATGAGCTTCTATTGGCCCACATTCCACTACTGTAATCATACAAATTGAATGGCCCCCATAATGTTATCTATGTCCTCTCACGGATATAACTCACCAATTTTGAGCGCCCACAAATCCCCATTGCTACCACGGGTTGCTCAGTCTTAGTTCCCTTTCAGTCGGGTCTAATATAATGGGGACATCCTAGCCAAACACTTCTAGACATGCCCTAGGTATGTCAACCAGTAATCAGGGAAAGCATCAAGGGGCACCATAGGAATGCGTCCCATACCACCTCCACTGGTGTCCAATGACAAAAACATCAAAAGGGCATTCCCCATTCCCCAATCACAACCTAGGCAATCACATTCCCAAATCAGTCAATCACAAGCACAATTGATAATACAAGACATAAGTAAGTAATAATTCACACATAACTGAAATAATAATTGAATCATATAAACATATAAACATATAATGCCAACGCAGAACTGTTCTAGTGGTTGAAACCAACACCTTTTAGTGAAGAGGTCGTGCGTTTGATTCTCGCTGAGGCATATTAATATCCCATCCCCCAGCTTAATAAAGCCTTGTTGGTGCAACCTAGAGGGGGGGGGTGATTAGGTTGCAACGTCCCAATTTTTAGGTTTGTGTGGAAATACAAGGTAAATTGAAAACTCAACCGAATTTAAACAATAGCAAACAACCACAACACATGATTTATAGTGGTTCGACTATATAAGTATACGTCCACTCCTCTCTTGGCCTCAAGAGAATATTCCACTATTGATTCTCTTTCAATACAATGGGTAGAGATCAAACCCTTACAATAATCTTTGTTACGGGGCAAGAGAACCCTTTACAATCTTTGTTTAGCATGTAGGCAAGAGCACCCCTTAACAATCTTTGTTTACAGGCAAGAGCATCACTTAACAATCTTTGTTTACGGGCAAGAGCACCCCTTAACAATCTTTGTTTACGGGCAAGAGCACCCAAACAATCTTTGTTCACGGCCAAGAGCACCCAAGCAATCTTTGTTCATGGGTAAGAGCACCCAATGACCAATTCTAATCTATCAACCTAGACTAGAATTGAAACAGTTACAAAGGAAGGATGTTACCTTACAAGATGTGTGACACTTTACCTCTTGTGTGAATGTGATGCAATGAGAGTTGTATGCTCAATATATGAAATGCATGCACCACCGACGCCTTCAATCACCTCAAGCTTGGCTTCCACAAGCTTAGTAAACACCTTGGTATGTTTCTTCAAGGTTGGGAGAGAGTGAGAGGCAAAGCACAATTGTTTGCTTGTGATTTGAGAGCTTGAGATCACTTGGGGAGTAGTTGATCAAGTATGGAGTTCAACCCTCTCAAATGAGGTGAATTTGACTTATATAGAGTACCTTTAAGTGCCTAAACCAATCCCCAACGGATAGAAAATGAACATAAATTTTGTCCTATTTTCAACCAAGATGGTCGTCCATCTAGACGGTCGTTATTGGCTAAGTAAAACAAGACGGTCGACCGTCTAGCAATCTGTGACTTAGTTTTACTGTGAGCAAACTAGACGGTCATCCGTCTGGCACAGTTTTGTTGTCTTAGTTTGGGACTTGGACTTGGCTTGGGTTTTTGGACTTTTTGGTCAAACCTAAGCCACATACACCTTTCTACTATGTCCTAGGTCAGTATAGTGACATGAATCACATATTTTCAATATATTTACATATGCACGTATGCGAGAGTGTCCTAAGTCCTAATTCCAACTAAGTCTTGATCATTGAAGTTCTTGAGTCTTCTTGTACTCCATTCTTCATGATCATCTTCATGTCCATCTTGGTATGATCTTGGGTTGAGCATGAGCATATGGCTTTCACTTGGAGTTGGTCCACTTGTTCTCATCTTGAACTAAAACAACATAACTCAATATATCCATTAGTAATTCATGTTTGTTTTCATCAAAACCAATGGAGGCTGATGTGGCAAATGCTAACATGGCATTTTCCAATAAGTCCCATTAAACAAAAAAAATAAAAAAATGTACTACTGCAGTTGAAGAAACTACAGCAACAATACAATTATATGAAGCTAATATGACAGTAGTAATGATTATGTAATCTAATTCAATTACAAGTAAACATGTATATTAGGTTATTAGGGATCAACCATCCTTACCTTAAACAATTGTCGAAGAATTTCCGAAGAACAACAGGAATAGGTCCAAGACTAGCAAATCAACCCTAAACAAGCATATAACAATCATTAGGAATAAGCCCTAGAAGATTAAAAGTCAAACGGATCGAATCGGATGAAGAAACAAGCTACTATTACTGTTGGCAGCTTGGTTGGTCGATTGGGTTAGTTGACCAATGGAACAGTATGGGGTATAAAACCTTAATTTGGTCATAATTTCTTCGTTTGAAGTCCGATTGTTCCGAAATTCAAAAGAGAGTTTCCTAAAAACATACTAAGACTATCTATGAAGGTCTAAGCATCAAACACATGGTTAAAAAGTAGAATCCTAATTGAACCATAGGATTAGGGTTTCATTGTATATAGTCCATGGCTCTCATGGAAAGATTAGGGAGAATAAAGATTCTCCCTAGGTAAAGAGAAATTAATATTTCAAAATCAAGAATGGTGTTGGGAAGGGTATAGCAATGAGAGAAAACAAGGTTTCAAATAAAATCAAAAGAAACAATTTCCAATCATACAACTAGAATCCGTGTATCCCACGGAAAGACTAGGGAGAATAAAGATTCACCCTAGGTAAAGAGAAGTAGAGAATTTACAATCAAGAAAGGTGTTAGGGAGGATCCATCGAAATAAAGGAGGATTAGGGTTCCCCAATTTGGATACCCTCTCATGAGGGTTACCCAAGGGTTTCCTCCCAAAATCACCCACTTTTGGTTTCCCATGGTAAAAAGGAAAATTAGGGATCTACCCAACAATTATGGGGATGGAAGGAAAGATTGTAACATTGGTGTGAGACCTTTCCCACAATCACCAAGATCATTAGAAAATAGTGAAGGAGTGATTAAGATCTTAGGTAAAGTCAATTTCAAGAATCATCGCCATATGGCTTCAAGAACTTCAAGAACATAAAGTGAATTGGGGGATAACTATAGGGCTAAGAGAATCTGAGAAGAGGTCATTACAATATTGTAATACCGTTCTCATAATCAAGAGATCAGAAGAATAGAAGAGAGAATAGATCAAAGAAGAAACGATTCGATTACTAACCTTTTTAGAAGAAGCATCGATGAAGAAACTCGAACGGATGCTTGAGGATCTTCCTTGGCTTTGGAGAAGAGGTCCTAGGGTTCTTCCCACATTCTCCAGAGGGTTAGAACTAATTGTGAGTGAAAAACACGGAGTTCCCCCCTTCAAATAGCAAAAAAACTCCTAAAAATACAAGGATTTCCAATTTTGACCTTACAATCAGTATTGGTTGACTGGCCAGTCAACCAATCAGTCGACCAACCATGTCAGCAACTCCAAAATAGGGAAATAAGGGTCCTATCTTCAATATTTTTGGATGGGCTTCTCACAACTCCTCAAACAACTTACCTAACATAGAGGGATGCCTTCAAACCATGTCCAAATAGGCTTTAGGTCCAACAACCAGGCTCTCCTTCATCAATGTGCAGTTTCTTCTCCAACTCATACAAGGTTTCTAAGTATGGAACACCATCATCAATCTCCATAGGTTCTGGGTCAAACACCATGTCTTCTATTGAGATGGCCCATACCTGCCTTCTACCTTCACTTCGGGTCTTCAGACCTACAGACAACAGGGTTTTCGGGTTAGGGTTTGGGCTGGATTTCACAGTGGTAACTCAAAACAGAAAGGTGACAAAATGGTATAAAAGGGCTTCATCCAAGGTATGCTATGTTAGGGATAATGGATGCACAACCACGAACAGAGAAGAACACAAGCAAAACACACAAGAGGGATTTAACGTGGTTCAGCAAAACCCTGCCTACGTCCACCCGAGAGAAAAGAAGTTTCACTATTTCCAGGAAACCACACACCACTCTCACACCCACAAAGTGCTACCCTTTGCTTGCCCCCCATCATTGTCCAAGAACAAAAGCAAAACACACGAGGGATTTAACGTGGTTCGGCAAAACCCTGCTTATGTCCACCCGAGAGAAACGAAGTTTCACTATTTCCAGGAAACCACACACCACTCTCACACCCACAAAGTGCTACCCTTTGCTTGCCCCCCATCTTTATCCTTAGGATGGGTTTCCCAATTCCCTATAGGGATTGATGCTTATAGGTTATCCCACAGAGACTATTTATAGGGAAACCTAAAACCCTAATCCCAATGTAATTACAATTTTACCCCAGTACTAGTAATTGACCCAAACCTTGTTTCAATTACAAATACAATCTAAAAATCATAATTACATGGACCCACAAAATACAAGACACCCAAACCCAACAATCTCCACCTTGGCTTGAAATTTGTAAACCACCTTGAAGAAAACCGTTGATGATGTCTCTTTGCAATCACCCGTCTTTGTGTATCCACCACACCTTACCGCATGGCCCACATCCCTTCTAGGAATGCTTTTGTTACCGCCATCACTAAACTAGCATAGCGCACACGCCCACCTAGGGTGTCCCGTACAACTCATCGCTGCTGTACGACATGACGTGGCTCCATCCCTCCTTCTGTCACAGCCAGCTCTGAGAGATCATTGCCACTCACCAAATTCAAATGAAAGTCACTCGCTTCTTTCCAGATTTGCCCTTGTTTTGCGCCTGAACAACTTGCAAATTCTGTCTACCTGTACCCCTTGCCAAAGTGTCAACTAGAGCTCCACCTGTTTCAACACTCTCTGCAACCCTATACAACTTACTAGATTTGTGGCTTTCGTACCCATCAATCAACTGAAAGAATCTCACCGTTGATCTCCATACGAACTCATAAAATCAATACCAACGGAGCGAAATCTCCTCGATCTGTCACTTCCATTGAGTTTGAACGTCCAAAAATTTTAGGAATACTTAACTCCGTACAAAAAACCTTCCCACAAAATCATGTGTAAACAACTTGTATGGTATCGATTCAGTAATAAAAAAACAAAAAAAAATTCTTTCATTTTTTTCCGTCTTTTCTCCAACCGAATTCTCTCTCTTTCTTTTCTTTTTTTTCTTCCTCACGTCCTTCTCCCACGTTCCAACTTCACGTTATCAATTTTTTTTTTTACTTCAAAAATAATGTAATAAGCATTACATTAAAGCCAAGAAAAAAACTTCAAAAAAACTTTTCTTCGGTTCTTCCTCACGGTTGACCCCGCCCTCCTTTTTTTTTTTAACCAGATCTAATCCAATCAAACTACAAGAAAAAAGAGATAAAAAAAATTTCACGATTCTAGATCCAGAATCGTACCTTCGATCAATCCGTCAAAGCCTTCTCCGTTCTCCTGCACCTACATCTCCTTTCTGGATCTTCACACACTTCCGGCAACGATCCATCGAACCTCGCTCTGATACCACTTGTTAGAGATAATGGATACACAACCACGAACAGAGAAGAACACAAGCAAAACACAAGAGGGATTTAATGTGGTTCAGCAAAACCCTGCCTACATCCACCCGAGAGAAAAGAAGTTTCACTATTTCCAGGAAACCACACATCACTCTCACACCCACAAAGTGCTACCCTTTGCTTGCCTCTATCCTTATCCTCAGGATGGGTTTCCCAATCCCCTACTGATGCGTTGTGAAAAAGTACAACGCAAGTGTACGCTGTCGTAACAAGTAATATAATGATAAAAGATCGATCCCTCGAAGAATATAGATTAAGTACCAAATTAATTATACCAATTTTATTTGAACAAATAATAAGGAAGATAATTATTCTAGACTATATTGCAAATTGAAAGTTAAATTGAGATTATTAATTGCTAAAGACCTAGGGGTCAGATTTCACCATAACTAAGCATTCCCACCCTTTTATCCTTCTTTATAATTTGAGAAATATTTTTCTGATTGATAGTCGAGATTCCCTTCCCTATCTACTAGTCTCTCTCGAGTACTAATAGAAATTCCCTCAATTGCTAACCCACTATATTTCTATGTGGGTTACAACAACTGATAAATCATTAAATTCTATGGATTCCCATGTAACAACTACACAAACCATGTAAGTATACCTCTATCCTACATGTAATTCATGGCTTTTACTCCAATGAACTAAACACATAAATCCCCTCTCAGTTCATTATGATTAATAAATCAGTTGATTAGTGGCCAATTAATCAAAAACATGAAGAATAGAAGTAAAAACTCAATCAAAGGAAACAATATTCAAAATTATATTGATGAAGTCAAGAGTGGGAATTCAAAGGTAGGCTACATCTGATCCCTAGAAAAACTAAATTAGTTCATACTCGAAATTAAAAACATTACAGAGGAGTTCAAGAATATTGAAAGAAGATCAAGAAAAACTTATTCATAAGCTTCAAATCTCCAAAGTCATCCAATGTCTTCTGGTAGACCTCTCCGCTCCTCCAAAGCTCCAAAAGGGTCTCTCTGGTGTTTCAAAGCTCCCAAAAACGTCCTCCCCTCTTCTTGGAGTTTGGTCTCCTTTTATAGATTAATTAAACTCAGAGTTTGAATCAAACTCAGAGTTCTTATCTGACTTAACCAAGGAGTGTTTTGACGTATGAATCGAACTAACTTAGAGATCTCCAATGCATAATCCCACCGTTAGATTTGAAGACCAAGAAGTCTTGAAGCTCTCCTCCAAAAATCAGCTTGATCGGACACCAGATGACCATCCGATGAAGATCTTGATCAAAACTGGACAGAGACACTCAAAAACGGAATTTTTCTGTCTTCCTTATTTGAAATCAATTCTTCTTCCTCTTTTCCCTTATTTGATCAAATCCTAAATAGGAAATAAAACATAGAAACATGCAAGGACTCATTCTCTCTATGTTTTTGACTTAAGGTAGGACTCTTGCAATAATACCCAGATTTGATAGATAATTTCATACACGTAAAAGTAATAAATCTTAATTAGAATTTTTTAGGAAATATATAAAATCACCGAAATTATAGAAATTAAAGGAAAGGGTGCAACATATTCATTTTCATATCATATTAGGGTAAATTGATAGAAAACAATTGTAAATACATGGAAATATAGTAAATTAATCATATAAAATAATATGCATGAAATCAACTTATCAGATGTGTATCAATTATACTTCTGGATCCGACTGAGCCTCCTCTCGTACCCCGGCCGGCTTTGTCGGGAAGATGAGCCTTGCAAGAAAGGTTAGATGCGGGCTGGCTTGTATGTCGGGTAGCCGCCTTCGATGGCAAAGTCAAATGACAAATAGAGTGAGGTCTCGTGCAAAAGCTACACAAGATTATACTCAGAGTGTATTGGATGCTTACCAGAGAGGTGTGTCTCTTATCTTATATTGATCAACTTACCTTATATGCGTATGGTAAGTCTATCCGACAGGGGTCGTCAAATCTCCTGAGATCACGTCTTCCTGCCATTAGCCCCATGCAATCGTCGATGGGAGTTCATTTTCTTAAGAGAGAAATGTTACCATATTAGTTGGGTATTCATTGTGCCATGGTCAACTTAGTCGGCTATATCCCGATAACATGCAAAGCCTTGTCCGGGTATAACCCGATGGTCGAAGAGACGAGTGCTAACCGGATGTGGGGACCAGTTTGGGTCCTATCCCGGTTAGGTATAAAACTTCCGTATCACCTACAACGATTGATGCCTATAGGTTATCCCACAAAGATTATTTATAAGGAAACCTAAAATCCTAATCCCAATGTAATGACAAATTTACCCTAGTACTAGTAATTAACCAAAACCCTATTTCAATTATAAATACAATTTAAAAAATCATAATTACATGGACCCACAGAATACAAGATACCCAAACCCAACAGGCTAATGGACATTGAAGCATGTATAAAGAAACAGGGTACCACTTGGTTGCAGAATTTGCATCATTGCTTCCTCAGGTAAAGCTAGCATTTGCCAGTGATGTCCAGCATGCTGTTGGCTGTTCGACACATAGTAAATTCTAGTATGTTTACAGATAAGTTGAACATTTTTTATATGATACTGAAGCGTTTTCAACCTTTAAGAGAAGTATTTTCATCTCTGGGTTAAGAAAGGAAGTTTTTGAGGGCGTTTTTGGTGAGCAGTGACTGGAAATTACTCTTGGAGACGCACAGCATCACTCCATTGTGCTAATTTTCAAGAATGCGAGTAGAGGAGCTCAAAATTTTCATATATAAAAGGGTGGGATGCTCGTGTTCTATAAAAAGAAGTTTAGGGAAATGTACAAGGCAATACCAGGAACACATGATTTTATCCCCAAAAATCCCTACATCACAAGATATACTAGAATAGAAGCTATGTACTGGTGGGCGACTCGTGCAACACGACTGTGTTTGGTAGATGAACACTACATACAATAAAGCTACCAGAAACATAAAAAATTACAAAGGCTTTGCCATGTCTGTTACAAAATATCTTCTTTCATTTTGAGGAGTTGGTCCACATCAATGAAATCTAGATCAGAATAAGAACTGCCAACTTCAATTTGGTCTGGATTCCCTTCTGATGAATGAAACGAAATGAAGCCAGAAGAATGAAACGTTGTGTCCATTTCTTCTTCTTGGATGGTATATGTTTATGTTGACAAGTTGGAGAACAATAAAACCCAGAATAATATCAAGTTAGAGTAGGAAGTGGTAGTCCTTCTGATAATCAGCTAATAAATTTGCATTTCTGGCTTGATCTACATTATGCTACACAAGCAAGAGTCCCGATCCTCATCATCAGAGTCACTCGCATCGCTGCAAGCACATACATGGGGTTATGAATAAAACATTGATAAAATGGAAGATAAGAAAGGGCAGAGATTGGAGAACAAAACTGAACCAGTAAACATGTTCTCAGATATACACAGTAATATTCTCAAAGATTTATTGTACAATGTAAATTAGTATTGCAATCATGGACAACTATATACTATTGGATCTACTCTACTATTCTAATGGAGCAAAAATGCAACTAGTTGAGATTTGCAGGACAGATGAATTTTTTTTCCTAGCCTAAAAGTAAGGCCTGAAGAACCATATTAAAGGTGAAGACTTAAATCTTGAAAACTTTAGCTTCTTGACCTAGTAAATAATTAAGCATCAAATGAAGTGTCCCATATATAAAATCAGTTCAAGGTCACAAATACGAGCCTGTCAGCAGGAAGTCAAGAGGGAAGAGCTGAATGCAGAGGTTATAAAGAGTTCTCTATAATGTATAGCTCCAAAATGTGCCTCTAAAACTCCAACTTAAATTGCCAAATCTCTTCTTTCCATAAAAGTATGGCCTGAAGAACCATACCAAATGTGAAGACTCAAATCTTAAAAACTTTAGCTTCTCGCCCTAGTAAATAATTGAGCATCAGATGAAATGTCCCATATATAAAATCAGTTTAAGGTCACAATTACGAGCCTATCAGTATGAAGTCAAGAGGGAAGAGCTGAATGCAGAGGTTATGAAGAGTTCTCTATAAAGTATAGCCCCAAAATGCACCTTTAAAACTCCAACTTAAATTGCCAAATCTCTTCTTTCCATAATAAACAAATGATAGATATAATCTGCAACTTCCTGTAAAGATGACTTGCATTCGCCCATATGGTGCCTTCTCAAAGCTTGCTTTCATTAATGTAGCAATTTCAGTTACCCTCATCAATTCCACGGTTGCATCAAGTTTTTTGAACATCTTGGAAATAGCATTAAGACCAAGACGGTGGGTTCAGTGTGTTGCAAATAATGATTGATGATACCACCATCTGAGTGCGTAATGGTCTCCCACAAGCTCTACCTTAAGAATGTGGAGAGTACTGCATACTACAAGGAAGAGTCTATGAGAAGCAGGAGTTTTTTGATGAAACATAGAGAAAATGAAGAAGCTGGAATTTCCAATGAAGTTTTGTCTTAAAGTGGATTGGATGAGAAGTCATTGAGGGAAAGAAGGGCTATAAGGTACCAAAGTTTTGGACCGCAGATCCATTAGACTAATAGCTCATAACCAACAAATGGAGCAGAAAATGGAGAGGTAGAGTATCCTTATATTATAGATCAACCATGCCAAGTAACTCTTCATTAGAACAGATTCGTACAAAACAATAGCAATCAAGGCTTGGTACTACAGCAACATGTTCACCCACATAAATGAGGTGAGGTGCCAAAGTTAATTCCCGAAGACATCATAGAAGTTTTGCTTTATGGTTTGCCTCAAGTATAGGAGATTAAGGAAGGGAGTCCATTGGAAGGAGGCTGAAATTGGTAACTGATGTTGTTGAGACATATGGTAGCAATGCATTATAATTCATGTCATACTGAATTAACAGTGACAACAGGGTTCCGGGCACCATCACATTAACATTTGCAAAATTTGGGAATTCTAAAAACTTAATTGAGACAAACCTTGGAATGCTGCAATTTAGAGTACCAGACACTAAAGAAGCACCATTTGTTCCTATGCTGGATTTTACAGCTTGCCCAGGTAGGCATATTAAATGTAGGGACTAAATGAGCTAGGTCTTCTCAAATTATACAGAGGGTGAACGAAAATTTTTCTGGGAAGATTTATTCTAAAACATCTAATTTACAGTTAAGCATTTGAGTACAAAATTGAGAACAAGTAAGGTAAGGCCATCTAAGGAAAGTAAAATTAAACCAAATGGAAACAAGAAAACAAGAAAAGCAAGAAATTAATGCGTTCTAAATAAGTAGTAAAGAAAACAAAAAAAATCAAAGCTGACTCCAGGGATTACCTTGGTTGGAATTCGAACACATCCACAAGCTTATTACCGTTGTTGTCATTCCACTGCACTTTCCGCCGCGACTTCTTTGGCTTCTGCGACATAGAATCCTCTCGAGGCGATATCAAAGGTTTCGATTCATCTTCTTCTTTTTTTCTATGAGCAACCTCACCTCCCTCAGATTCTACTGTTGCTGATGGCTTGATTATACATCCACTAGATTGAGAAATATCCTTATCCATAGATGAATAACACGAATTACAGCTTAGTGGATTCTCAACTCAAGTGAAAACAGGATCAATTGCAAAGCCACCGTCTCTCGACAACAACAGATGGATAAATCCATCCGTTTCGATATGGGAAATCCAGAATTGAGAACCCTGGTGCCCTCTGTGAGATAAGAATACAAATAATCCTTCCCAGAGCAAAGCAAGATATTCGTTTCAAGAAACCTCAAGGAAAGAGTTGGATCAAGAGAGTATTCCACTGAAGAAGCCTCAAGAGTTGGATCAAGAGACAGAAGAAACGAGATTACAGAGACATCAAGGTTTGGAATTCGAAGGATGATCGATTAATGATGCAATGTTCTTTGCGGATTTGGAAAATGGCTTGCTGGTTTGGTTAATTTAACTACTGAGAAAAAGAAGGGAAAAACAAAACTTAAAGAAGGTGATGGAGGAGCTAAGATGAGCCAGTTTATTTATTTATTTATTTTTTCTGTAAAAGAGATGAGCCAGTTGACAGTTCTACTATAATTGTTACTGCTTAGATATTTATCAAAGAAAAAAAAAGTGTTAAGATGCGCCAGTTGACTGCGTACGTTAGGGTGGTTGGATTCTTACTTCTACCGTTGTCATATTCGAGTCTGTATCATGTTTTTTTATCACACTTTTGTGTGGGACTTATAGATGATTTCACCCCAAAAAAAAAAATAATGTATATGTATATACTAGCGAACATGAACTATAAGAGAGGAATGAATTCTGGAGAGTGTTGGAGAGAGAAGAGATAAGAGATGGGAGTAGAATTTTGAGTAGTATTTAAGGAGCCATTTACCTGTTGAGACAAAAAACTACTTTCTTATGATTATGAGTGCCAAATTATTTCCTCTACTTCAAGAAGTTCTTTGATGTTTACTTCAAGAAGTTTTTCGACACTTACAAGCCAAAGTGTTTCTCTGTTGGTTGGTTGGGAAATTCAAACCCACTATCATGGTTGAGGTGATCTCATGTCCTCAACCAATCAGCAAAGCATCCGAATGATGTCATGAAGTCTAATTGAAATGGTTTCAAGGTTACTTACCATCTTCATTCAACTTTTTCAAGAGCTGCACCTTTGTGGGTAGAGCATACATCCCAGTAGCAACGGCTTTTCTGATGACCCAACCATGATGGAGAGCAAAAACCTGGGCATAAGCAATGGAGGCTAGATCCTTCAGGGAGCTCCCCCTAGCAATTAATTATCCATTTTTAGTAAGTTATAGGCAATTTGAATCAAAATATCTCAGCCCGTCAACATAGATCTTATCTACCATATGTCTTAGAGATATAAAATGAGGACTGCACTCAACTTGTATTAGTTGAACTCTAAAAGTAGCTACCTATTTATAGCAATTAAACACAACTTTCAGGAATGTATGAAAGAAAACTCAACCAATCTGACCAAGTTCAGCCAAGTTATGACGACAATATCCACATCAATATAACTAATTAGGGAATTGAAAACAGGAGCAAATTTAGAAATAGAGGAGAGAGATTTTGTGTCTTAATACAGTGAAGGGAAAACATTGTAAATGGCGTAAACAACCCTTAAATTATCAATACGGATGATGCATCGTTGGTTCAAATCTTTTGAGGACTCGAGTGTGAAAATTAAACCTCTATTGTGAAGGGCAGAATTTCAACAAAAAGCCTAGAACCCTATGTTCAATCAATATGAAATTAAAATTAAGTCTAGAATTGAGTACGGGTAACAGAAAAAAAAAAAAAAAAGGAACAAGCTAAAGCTTTTTGAAGAATTTGGGTTTACTCAAGAAGCTCTTACCTTCGATATAGCGGAAGGTGCAGAATATCTCTTCCTCTATTGTGAGGGGCAGAATTTCAACAAAAAGCTTGGAACCCTATGTTCAATCAATATGAAATTAAAATTAAGTCTAGAATTGACTACGAGTACCAAAAAAAAAAAAAAAAAAAAAAGCTAAAGCTTTTCAAAGAATTAGGGTTTACTTCAAGAAGCTCTTACCTTCGATTCAGTGGAAGGTGCAGAATATCTCTTCTATTATTACTTTGTTCTGAACTGCCAGTGAACATGCGTTAACAATAATATATCAAAAGAAGAACTTGAATTGTGCAAGGGTTTACTTCAAGAAGCTCTTACCTTCGATTTAGCGGAAGGTGCAAAATATCTCTTCAAGTTATTACTTTGTTCGAATCTCTGCAGAGGTAAATTCTGCAATACTTGAAACTGGGAATTTGGAAAAATCAGATGAATGGAAAAGAAAGATTGAGAGAGAGATTCAGAGAGATCGAGAGATTGGGGGCATCGAGAGATCGAGAGACCGAGAGACTTTGAGAGAGATTGAGGGGATCGAGAGGTTCGAGAGAGATCGAGCGAGAGATTCAGAGAGATTTAGAGAGAGCGCTGATCTAGAGAAAGATTCAGAGAGAGTTCGAGAGGGAGAGGGATATAGAGAGCGACAGACTTTGAGAGAGATTGAGAGAGGTCATCAGAGAGATTTAGAGAGAGTGCTGATTTAGAGAGAGAGATTCAGAGAGAGTTCAAGAGGGAGAGTGTGACACCCAGCCCAAATCTAGCCCGAAGACCCGATCTGTTTTGGGTGAAGTAGGTTTTGTTTAATGTTGACTTTGAAGTTTGACCGTGATTTCAGTTTTACTATCTTTGAAAATCTTAGGAAGCCATGTCAGACCTTTCCCTTAGGTTTGATCCAATGTCCCAAAATGAGGGATGATGTCTTTGTGGGCCATCTCAGTAGAGGATATGGTGTTTGACCCAAAACCCATGGATATTGATGATGGTGTTTCCTTATGGAAACCTTACTTGATTTGGTGTTGAACTATTTATTTGTGAAGAAGAACTTGATTGATGGACCTAAAGCTTAGTTGGACCTGGTTTGAAGACATCCCTCCATACTAGGTGATAAGGAAAGAATAAGTAAGTTTAAAACCAGTCCGGTTTAAGCTCAAACCGACCTAGATCAGAATCAGATCGGTTTGAACCGAACTCGACCAGCTCGGATCAAGCTTAACCGACCAAGCAAAGGTCGGTAGAAGATATACTAAGGCTGAATAACAAGGTAGGTCTGGATAAGATTCTAGCCAAAGTAATAGTATTCAGCTACGAGTCAACTACTCGAATTTGAGTAGGACTCAATGACTAAGAGTCAGATCACAACCTAATTAGGGTTTGAGTCTCACTCGAACTCATGCAGGGGAAATATTAAAAAAGGTAAAGGAGCATAGGAGAAAGGTACGCTGAATAGAATTATCACTATTCGTATTATTATTGTTCATTACTTTCTTGCCTTCCTTAGTCGGATTTCTAACTAGATCGTCGGAGGTGAAAACTCGACCTCCACGGTCGAGCTCATCTCGTGCGAGTTTAACCGGCTGAAGGGACGAACAGGATTGTGCAAAGCAACAATTGGCGCCACTCGTGGGAACTTGATCAAAAGGCTATTATGAAGACGAGATCAGGTTTGGTAATCGAAGAGTTGTCTGGTGGAGAAAAGGAGGTCGACCAGGGTGGGATGGAAAAAATTCCCGAACTCCAGATTTAGCAAGATTCTCCAATTCTCCCAGACACACCAGCAAATCCATATGCGACAACACATCAAATTGTCGAAGTTCAAAAGGAACAAGTTGAGATGAGAAAAGAAATCTCATCCTTAGGCGAGTTGATCAGGATGGCCATACAACACATAATTGCTCCAGAGGCAGATTCTCAGAAAAAACAAAAAAGTCTCGAGGGGAGCAGGCGTGACCGACCACCAGTGATCAACCAGATCCCTCAACAATCTCAAAAAGAGCTGGCGAAATCTCGAGCCTCGAAGGAGGATAATCCTCCAGTCAACAACGACGAAGATCGAGGAAGCAATACAGATCCAGCAAAGGCCTCAAAGGGCAAAAAAGATCATAATGGTTCAAAGAAGCGTGATGACGAGATGAATAAGCGCATCGCCGACCTTGACGAAACAGTCAAAAAGGCGTTAAAGCTCGGGAAGGAAGAGTTATACGCCGTCTTAAAGGAGGACCCTTTCATAAAAAGCGTTTCGGAGGCGGAGATGCCAATAGGCTTCAAATGTCCGACCTTCAAGGCGTACGATGGATCGAAGTGTCCTAAACACCACATCACCCATTATAAGTCTGTCATGTCTACTCAAAGACATAATGAAGCAGCCATGTGCCGTAGTTTCCCAGCATCATTGACCGGAGCTGCTTTAGATTGGTACCAAGCTCTGCCTCGGGGCACAATAAAAAGTTTCGAACATCTAGGTCGGACTTTCTTATTGCGTTTCCAAAGCGGAGTAGAAACCAAAAAGAGAGAAGATACCCTGTTTGCCGTAAAACAGGGGCGAACGGAGTCCATTAGAGATTTCCTTGAGAGATTCAATAAACTAACCATGCAGATTGAGAATCTGGATGAAAAGATAGCCTTTCACGCCTTGTACCAAGGGCTCAGCCATGAAGGCCTACTTGAAAGACTTTTGAATGACATGCCAGAAACATATAATGATCTCCGTGAACGATGCCACAAGCAAGCTGAGATATCAGAAACAATTGAATCTCGAAAGAAGGAGCATCCGACCATGGAGACACGAACATATAAAGAAAAATACCAACCTGTCAGAAGGTCGACCATAAACTCGACCAGGGATGGTCGACCTGAACAGGAAAGGTTACCGACCATGAGGAGATCGGAAATTCTGATGCAGATTAAAGATCGAGGAATCCTCCAACAACCCGAAAAGTTACATTCTCGACCGGGAAATCGGGACAAAAGCAAATATTGCGACTTCCACAAAGATCATGGACACCGGATGAGATGACTGTCGACAACTAAAAGAAGAAATTGACAGAATCATCGATCAAGGGCGACTCGTAAAATACCTCAAACCTACCCAGCCTGATCAAAAGCAAGTAGAAGGGGGTAGGAAGAGGCATAGATCTCCGAGCAGAGAAGGACGCCAAAACAAGTCCCGACCACGAGAAGGAGGAGATAATCAAAAACGACCACCAATATTTACTGTATTTGGTGGTCCAACTGAGGAGTCCAGTAGGCAAGCCAAAAGAAAAGCACGATATGTGGGGAATGCCGAGCTTGAAAAACCAGGTGAGAAGATCACTTCAGAATCAATCACCTTCTCAACCAAAGATAAAGCGGGGTAAACACTCCCCACGACGATGCCCTTGTCATCAAAGTCACTCTGGCCGGAACAAAGGTCCATAGAGTCCTAGTAGATACTGGGTCATCAGCAGATATCTTGTCGTTAGAAGCTTTCCAAAAATTACAGCTAGATGAGAAAATGCTGATCCCTTGTGGGACGCACTTGTACGGTTTCACAGGAACCTCAACCCGAGTAGAGGGCACTATCAGATTGGATCTTCGTATTGGTGAACACCCCAGAGACAGGGTCGTCCAAACAAATTTTATGGTCGTCCGAGATCTGTCAGCTTATAATATGATCTTAGGACGACCAACCCTTTGTACCCTGGAGGCGGTAGTATCATCCTTACACATGAAGATGAAATTCCCAACAAAAAAGGGAATATGAGAATGTTCCGCCGACCAAAAGGGAAGCAGGCAGAGCTATGCCAATTACATGAGAAAGAGAGTAAAAACAAGCTCTACCATGGCGGTTGAAGTCAGAGATGATCGTGATGAAGAAAACATGCAAAGAGCCGAACCGGTAGAAAAATTGGAAAAGATTATGCTGAATTCAAGGGAAGATCAAGGAACTATGATCGGAGCAGAACAAGAAGAAGAATTTAAAAATAGTCTAACCAGCTTTCTACAGAAAAATACTGACGTCTTTGCATGGTCCGCCGAAGACATGCCCGGAATCAACAGAAAAGTAGCCGAGCACAGGTTGAATATTGACCCGCATGCAATTCCAATAATACAAAAAAGAAGAAATTTTTCTTTGGAAAAGCATGAGGCAATCCGAACAGAGGCTCAGAAGCTAAAGCAGTCCGGATTCATTAAACCCATCGACCACCCAACTTGGTTGGCCAATGTGGTGATGGTAAAAAAGACCAACGGAAAATGGAGAATGTGCACAGACTATACCGACCTCAACAAAGCCTGTCCAAAGGATTGTTATCCTCTACCAAGGATAGACTTGCTCATCGATGCAACCGCCGGGCACGAGATGCTCAGTTTCATGGACGCTTATTCAGGATACAACCAAATCTTGATGAACCCAGACGACCAGAAACACACAGCATTCATGACAGACAGGGATAGTTATTATTACAAAGTAATGCCCTTTGGTCTAAAAAATGCTGGGGCAACCTACCAGCGTGTCACGCCCTCCCAGCCGGTACCCTATCTGGCATACCCGAGAGTGTGATCCACAGCCCGAAGATCAGGTATCGAGTGATCAACCTCCCACATAAACAATAACATAATCATGAACAATCATAACATGAGTGCGGAAGATAAATCATAGATCCAATAAAGAAAGAATGAATCATAAATGAATCAGAATACTAAATATAATCAGAGTATCAAACAGATAAGTAAAGCGAGGCAAAAATCCCACTTTACAACCAACGGAAAAGTAGCTCTAAAAGAATAAACTAGACAAAATCTAATCCCAGTAGCAAGTACATTGGGTAACTAAATTGTTCTCCACTTTATAGACAACATCCTTGTAAGTGTAAATCTCATAAATAGCACAAGGACGCTTCCACCCAATGGTCGGACTAAGCATCGTACGGAGCATAACCACTCGCGGAATCTTCAGAGTAATTGTGGTAACCGCAATCACTTTCCTGGAGATATGTCTCTTCGCCTTGCGCTTCTTCGTAGGGACCGTCATAGTACTCAGTACCTGCAGGATAGTCTAACAACATTGTACAATAAAGGAATGAGTTTCAAAGAAACTCGGTAAAGGCGCTTAAAATCCATAATAACATAAATGGCAGAATTCGCGAACAAACATAAATGCAATATGATATGAGACAAACAATGAATGAATGAATCTAACTCTATGTATGCTGGTCTCTATTGGCAGACATGCTTTAAGTCATAGCACCGTACCTCTTTAGGAAAGTCCACTCACATCCTCAACCATTTAAGATATCTTGGATTCTCTCACGGATCATTTCACCGGTCTTGAGCAGCCGATTGGTAATGGGTCCTTCATCCCTCGGGACAAACCTTGGCGGGGGTTAAGTCAACACACTCTCTCACAACCATTTGGCATAAATCTTGGCGCATGTCGGGGGTAAAACCTAGCCAAATGCAAGTCTTCTACTTAGTTACATCAAGTCGGATCCAGATACTTCCATTCCTCGTCCCTGACGATCCTTTCCGGTATCCTTCACACTAGAGTCAGCGTATCCTATGGCACCGACCAACTCGGACTACGGACTCATCAACCCTATTGATCATCCACATATGGTAAACGGGAAGCTCTCACGTCCTCTCACGGGTTGGTTACCGGTCTTAAGCGCCCGTGAGCCCAAGTCTAATCATATGCAACCCTACCAATAAATGTCCCCCACAATGTGATTCCTGTCCTCTCACGGGTTGGTTACCGGTCTTAAGCGCCCATGAATCCCCATTGCTACCACGGGTCGTTCGGTCTCAATACCCCTCCGATTAGGGTCTGACATAACAGGACATCCTAGCCAAACACTACTAGACAATCCTAGATATGTCATCCAACAGTTTAGGAAGGTGTCCGAGAGGGCATCTCCGGGAAACATCCCATAATATTCCCGTAGTAGTCCAAGGACAGAAGTGTCGAAAGGACACCTCTCCTTTCCAAACCATACTTAAGCATACACATGCATCAACTCATATCATCACATATATGGTAACTTCATATATGGAAAGAAATCAGTAATTACAATCACTTGTATAACATTGGTAAGTAAATCATACATGAATCAATTTAATATGAATAAGTAATGCTACTGTAATCAAAGTTATGCAACAGTAGAATATCATTGTAAGAATCTAATTTAGGAATCATATCTATGATATTCAAATATAGAAACTAGATTCATGCTATCTATGTAATTAAGGAAATAACCATCCTTACCTTTTATAACTCGCAAAGGAATCCTAAGAAATCAAGTAAGATCTCGGCAAACTTGAGAGGAAGGTCCTAAACAAGTATATACAACATATTAGGAAAGATCCCTAACAGAAAAGATATCAAAACATCCGAAACAGACCAAATCTGGAGTTGCTTTGTACTCATTGGTCGAGTGGATTGGTCGAGTGGTTCGGTCGACCAATCAATCGACCAATGCAGACAGTAGCCTATAAAATCAGAGTTTTAAGATATGAAATCCGAATTTGGTGGTTCAAAAGGATACTAATCAAGGGGTAGACTACATCAGTAGTATTCTAACAAATAGGGGACCTCAAAACACTAATCTAATCAAGGTATCAAGATCCAAATTAGGAAACAAAAAGTTACCATAATTAAATCAACCATGGATCTTGATGAATTTGAAATAGAAAACAAAGACAAGAACAATAGGAGGATGGATCATTGCTTTCGGTAATGGTATCATGAAAACATACATAGATCTTCATGGAATAAGGCTTAGAAGTATAAATCTAAATAAGGAAATAAAACCTACCATATATGTAACTACCATGCATCATGAAGAACACATAGTATGGTAGAAGAGAACAACTAGAAATCTATAGATTATGGATCATGGAAAGAAAACACAGTAATTAACTACTAACATGATCAACATAGAAGATCCAAAGAGATCAGAATTCAGATTAGAAGTTTAACAGAGATTAGATCATGGTTTGATCATGATTCCTTCAAAAGCTTGCAATGATCTTGGTTAAGATCATTGTTCTAGCCTCAAATCCTTAGGATGATCATGAGAACATGTTCCAGAGATGTTTGCAACAGAGAATGCAGCATCTCTTCTCTGTCTCAACTCAAAAAGGAAAGAAAAACAAAGGTGGAGGAGAAGAAGAGAGAGTAGACATACCTTTCGATGCAAAAAGAAGAGTTTTGACGAAGATCCGTCAAGAAAACACCAAGGATGCAAAAGAGATGACTTGCAGAGGTCTTTGGTTCGTTCCAGAGAGTTTGGAGGCAGCAAATACGAAGTGGACTCGAGATTGGACTTAAATAGAGCAAGAACAACCTAATTGCCAAAGACAAGCACTCATTGGTCGAGTGGATTGGTCGACTGGCCCGATCGACCAATCGGTCGACCAATGCCGACAACAAGACCAAAACAGGGAATTGAAGGTCCGAGATCAAACCCAATCTTAAAGGGGTTTTGCACACAAGTCAAGTGACTTACCTAATAGGTAGAAATGCCTTCAAACCAAGATAGAGAGCACTCCAAGTCCATCAACTAATTAGATCTTCATCAGGATTCAGTTTCCATAAATAGAACCTCATCATCAACTTTCATGGATTCAAAGCCAGACACCAAGTCCTCTACTGGGATGGCCCAAAGCTGACTTCTTACTTTACTTCGGGTCATCGGACCTACAAATAACAAGGTTTCCGGGTCAAGGTTAGGGCTGGGTTTTACACAGCGAGCGGTCAACAAAATTTTCGAACAGCAGATAGGCAGGAATATGGAGGTATACGTTGATGACATGCTGATAAAGAGCACATCTCAAGTCAACCATCTGAAGGACCTAGCGGAAGTCTTTGAGGTACTCCGAGCATACAAAATGAAGCTCAACCCAGAGAAATGCGCTTTTGGAGTATCTTCAGGAAAATTTCTGGGGTTCATGGTATCCCGAAGAGGAATATAAGCTAATCCAGAGAAGATAAAAGCCATACAAGAGATGAAACCACCAAAAAGCATCAAGGAAATACAAAGTCTCACTGGTCGAGTAGCAGCCTTAAACAGGTTCATAGCCCGGTCAGGAGAGAGATGTTCACCTTTCTTCCAAGCCTTAAAAAACTTATCCAAAAAGGGAGTACCAGAATGGAGCGAGGAGTGTCAACAAGCTTTCGAACACCTAAAAGAAAAGCTAACTACTCCACCCCTGCTCGTACGACCAACCACAGGAAAGGAACTGATCGTCTACTTGGCAACTTCACCCCTGGCTATTAGTGCGGTATTAGTGCAAGAGGAAGGAAAACAGCAAAACCCGGTTTACTATGTGAGCCATGTGCTCCTTGATCTTTGAAACAAGATATCCGAAGTGGACAAGCAAGCTTTGGCCTTGGTCATAGCAGCCAGAAAACTGAGACCATATTTTCAGTCACATCCTATTGCAGGACTGACAAATTTTCCCTTGAAGAAAATACTGCACCGACCAGACTTGGCCGGAAGATTGGTATCCTGGGCAGTCGAGCTAAGTGAGCATCAAATAGAATTCCGACCAAGACCAGCTATTAAAGCTCAGGTCCTAGCTGATTTCATCCTTGAAACTTCGAACCCAGAGCATGAACAAGAGGAAGAGGCCACTTGTAAAACCCAGCCCTAACCTTGACCCGGAAACCTTGTTATTTGTAGGTCCGATGACCCGAAGTAAAGTAAGAAGTCAGCTTTGGGCCATCCCAGTAGAGGACTTGGTGTCTGGCTTTGAATCCATGAAAGTTGATGATGAGGTTCTATTTATGGAAACTGAATCCTGATGAAGATCTAATTAGTTGATGGACTTGGAGTGCTCTCTATCTTGGTTTGAAGGCATTTCTACCTATTAGGTAAGTCACTTGACTTGTGTGCAAAACCCCTTTAGGATTGGATTTGATCTGGACCTTCAATTCCCTCGTTTTGGTCTGTCTTGTCGCATTGGTCGACTCGATTGGTCGATCGGGCCATCGACCAATCCACTCGACCAATGAGTGCTGTCTTTGGCAATTAGGTTGTTCTTGCTCTATTTAAGTCCAATCTCGAGTCCACTTCGTATTTGCTGCCTCCAAACCCTTTGGAACGAACCAAAGACCTCTGCAAGTCATCTCTCTTGCATCCTTGGTGTTTTCTTGACGGATCTTCGTCGAAACTCTTCTTTTTGCATCAAAAGGTATGTCTACTCTCTCTTCTTCTCCTCCATCTTTGTTTTTCTTTCCTTTTTGAGTTGAGACAGTAGAAGAGATGCTGCATTCTTTGTTGCAAACATCTCTGAACATGTTCTCATGATCATCCTAAGGATTTGAGGCTAGAACAATGATCTTAACCATGATCATTGCAAGCTTTTGAAGGAATCATGATCAAACCATGATCTAATCTTTGATTAAACTTCTAATCTGAATTCTGATCTCTTTGGATCTTCTTTGTTGATCATGTTAGTAGTTAATTACTGTGTTTTCTTTCCATGATCCATAATCTATAGATTTCTAGTTGTTCTCTTCTATCATACTATGTGTTCTTCATGATGCATGGTAGTTACATATATGGTAGGTTTTATTTCCTTATTTAGATTTATGCTTCTAAGCCTTATTCCATGAAGATCTATGTATGTTTTCATGATACCATTACCTGAAGCAAAGATCTATCCTCCTATTGTTCTTGTCTTTGTTTTCTATTTCAAATTCATCAAGATCCATGATTGATTTAATTATGGTAACTTTTTGTTTCCTAATTTGGATCTTGATATCTTGATTGGATTAGTGTTTTGAGGTCCCCTATATGCTAGAATACTACTGATGTAGTCTACCCCTTGATTAGTACCCTTTTGAACCACCAAATTCGGATTTCATATCTTAAAACTCTGTTTTTTTAGGTTATCGTCTCGCATTGGTCGATCGATTGGTCGACTGGACCACTCGACCAATCCACTCGACCAATGAGTACAAAGCAACTCTGAATTGGTCTATGTTGGATGTTTTGGTATCTTTTCTGTTAGGGATCTTTCCTAATATGTTGTATATACTTGTTTAGGACCTTCTTCTCAAGTTTGCCAAGATCTTACTTGATTTCTTAGGATTCCTTTGCGAGTTATAAAAGGTAAGGATGGTTATTTCCTTAATAAAATAGATAGCATGAATCTAGTTTCTATATTTGAATATCATAGATATGATTCCTAAATTAGATTCTTACAATGATATACTACTGTTGCATAACTTTGATTACAGTAGCATTACTTATTCATATTAAATTGATTCATGTATGATTTACTTACCAATGTTATACAAGTGATTGTAATTATTGATTTCTTTCCATATATGAAGTTACCATATATGTGATGATATGATTTGATGCATGTGTATGCTTAAGTATGGTTTGGAAAGGAGAGGTGTCCTTTTGACACTTCTGTCCTTGGACTACTACGGGAATATTATGGGATGTTTCCGGAGATGCCCTCTCGGACACCTTCCTAAACCGTTGGATGACATATCTAGGATTTGTCTAGTAGTGTTTGGCTAGGATGTCCTGTTATGTCGGACCCTAATCGGAGGGGTATTGAGACCGAATGACCCGTGGTAGCAATGGGGATTCATGGGCGCTCAAGACCGGTAACCAACCCGTGAGAGGACAGAATCACATTGTGGGGGCCATTTATTGGTAGGGTTGCATATGGTTAGACTTGGGCTCACGGGCGCTTAAGACCGGTAACCAACCCGTGAGAGGACGTGAGAGCTTCCCGTTTACCATATGTGGATAACCAATAGGGTTGATGAGTCCGTAGTCCGAGTTGGTCGGTGCCATAGGATACGCTGACTCTAGTGTGAAGGATACCGGAAAGGATCGTCAGGGACGAGGAATGGACGTATCCGGATCCGACTTGATGTAACTAAGTAGAAGACTTGCATTTGGCTAGGTTTTACCCCCGACATGCGCCAAGATTTATACCAAATGGTTGTGAGAGAGTGTGTTGACTTAACCCCCGCCAAGGTTTGTCCCGAGGGATGAAGGACCCATTACCAATCGGCTGCTCAAGACCGGTGAAATGATCCGTGAGAGAATCCAAGATATCTTAAATGGTTGAGGATGTGAGTGGACTTTCCTAAAGAGGTACGGTGCTATGACTTAAAGCATGTCCGCCAATAGAGACCAAAGCATACATAGAGTTAGATTCATTCATTCATTGTTTGTCTCATATCATATTGCATTTATGTTTGTTCCCGGAATCCCGCCATTTATGTTATTATGGATTTTTAATCGCCTTACCGAGTTTCTTTGAAACTCATTCCTTTATTGTACAATGTTGTTAGACTATCCCGTGTGTACCGAGTACTATGACGGTCCCTATGAAGAAGCGCAAGGCGAAGAGGCATATCTCCAGGAAGGTGATTGCGGTTACCACAATTACTCAAGATCCCACGAGTGGTTATGCTCCGTACGATGCTTAGTCCGACCATTGAGTGGAAGCGTCCTTGTGCCATTTATGAGATTTACACTTACAAGGATGTTGTCTATAAAGTGGAGAACAATTTAGTTACCCAATGTACTAGCTACGGGATTAGATTTTATTTAGTTTATTCTTTAGAGCTACTTTTTCCGCTGGATGTAAAGTGGAATTTTTGCCTCACTTTACTTATCCGTTTGATACTCGATTATATCTATTATTTCGATTCATTTATGATTCATTCTTTCTTTATTGGATCTATGATTTATCTTCCGCACTCTTGTTTTGATTGTTCATGATTATGTTATTGTTTATGTGGGAGGTTGATCACTCGATACCCGATCTTCGGGCCGTGGATCACACTCTCGGGCATGCCGGATAGGGTACCGGGCCGGGAGGGCGGCGGATGATTGGTATCGGAGCCCAAGGTTCGAGGAGATCCTAACCACAAAAGACAACAACTGAACATTCCCGAGTCATTGATCCGAAATGACTCTTCTACTCTTAGAAGTGAATAATAGAACACCGAATTAGAAACTTGACCTTTGAGGTATAATGCAACATTTCGAATAACATACCATAATTATACTTGAACAAATGTCACTAATGCAAGGAAAAGAAAGTTGCATAACATACAATAATTAAAGAGGAACAAAATGAACTTCATTAATTTCAAAAGTTTTTACAACGATTACATCTGAAATGCATAAATGGAAATCCTAAGGTACAGTCTATCTAGGTGATCCGCTCCGATCTCTCGTATGCTCCGAACTCCTCTCGCTAGCCGAGTCACCCGATGCTCTATCCTATCCCGTCGTGACTCCATCCTCTCGTACATCTGCTCCCCCGTCCGACCTCCATCCTCTCTAGCATGGAAGTCATCGATCTCATCTCGTGGTCCAAGATCCGAAGTCTCCGGAACCGCATGTGAAGGGCCACCTACCTCGAAGTGTGATGAAGGAAACTCGTGATGCATGTGCTCAGCCTCGCGCATATCCGCATCATCTCCGGCCCGATCATCACTATCAGACCGATATCCTCTCCTCCATCCTCCGATCCCCGATCCTCATCCTCCGATTCATCATCATCCTCACCCTCCGGACCGGGAGATCTCTCTCGATCGTCGTAGTCTCATCCGACGAATGGTCCGAGTCCCAATAGGGTATCCCCGTGATCTAGTGTCCACCGGTGTATCCTCGAAACTCACCCCGAAATGCCCGAAGATCAAAGTCGGTAGCCTCCCATAGCAAAGGTTCCGCATGCTAGGCCGCAGAACCAAGTCCAAGCATGACCCGCTGAATGATGTAGGAGAGATCGATCTCGAAGCCCATGTAGATGCGGTAGATGACTAAGGCCTCCATCACCGTGACCCGATGGTGATGTCCGGCTCGGCATGATGTTTCGGCCGACTATGCGACCGATAATCCGTGCGGAACCCGTCATCCGTCCGCTAGTCCACGGTGTGAAGCATCGACGGCTATCCCATAGCGTAGAGCATATCTCGCGAAGCTCGTACGGCATCGATGGCTCGTCCAGATCCGCTCCCGCAGTATCCACACACACCGCCGTGGATAGTAAGGAACCCGCAAGATCTCAGCCGTTGTCCGGGTAGAGAAGCGAATCCGAGTCCGGAAGACCCCCGCTCCCGAGGACAAGTCTAAGTGGATGTCCTTGGCCTCGAGCCTCCTCTCGTGTAAGTTAGGTTGCCGAAGAACAACCTCACTAGTTCCGGTATACCGGTAGATCCTCGGTGAAGAGATGAGTCCACCGCAAAGTGTCGAACCTCCGCCGAATCCTAAAGGCTCCGAGCTGGCGTAAGTGAAGTAGACGTCCCATCTCGATGTTGCAAAGAGCTGAAGTAGGCCTCGTACAGAACTCGGCCCGAGGTGTGTCAAACATGTCCGGTCTCCTAACCTCCCGTCTAGGCTCGAAAGGAACCCGACCTCCGCCCCTAAGAGCACCTACGATGCGACCACGACCTCTACCTCGTCCTCGCCCTCCCCTTTGCATAGTGTATCTGTGAAAGAGACAAGAGACAATTCCAATTAGTGCTATTTTAAGATTTGAGCCAAAAGGGTATTTTCGTAATTTTTCGGAAAATTTCAAATTTGGGGGAAATTTGATTTGAACATACTAGCATGTGCGCAATACTTGGAATTTCATGTCTATGAAGTTTGTTTGATGAAAATCGATCGAAAATTTGGATTAAAGCGAAAATTCAGCAAGAAGGAAATTTGGGGATTTTGCAATTTAGGTCAAAATTGGATTTTTGAAAAGTTGAAATTGGTTAAATCAAATTGTATGGACCTATCTGCAATGTCATCTTGAGCATGTAGCATTTGATCTCGTGTGAAAATTTCAAGCGGTTTGAGAGAAAACGAAATTTTTTCTAAAGATATCGATTTCGGTATAAAACTTTGCGAGATGAGCACCAATGTGTTAAAACTTGTTGTCTATGCATGGCATTGTGTTTAAAACCTAAGGAATATGTTTCTAAGCATTCCTAAGCATGATTTCTAGCATTGGATACAAGTAAAGCATGGTTTTATTGAAATGCAAGCATGAGAAGATGAAAATGGAAGGAAGATTAAGAGGTTTACCTTGTTTGTGAAGATGGTGTGTTGTGGTGTTGTTGTTGAAGCACTAAATCACCTCAAGAACACTTGTGGGAACTCTTGGAGATTTTCCCTAGAGCTCTCTCACCTTTGGAAGAAGTTAGAATGAGGTTGGAATGTGAAAATGAGGCTTATAATGCGAATTTTCGCATTTGTCTCGCATTGGTCGACTCATTGGTCGACTAGGTCACTCGACCAATCACTCGACCAATGGTCACAGTGACCTCATTTGCTGTTGAATTTTTGGAAAATGTGATTTTTGCCTTATGGAATATTGTTTGATGACTATATGGATATATTTAAGCATGATTTAAGTTTTCAAATCATTTGGACTTGTGGTTTATGTTGAATCTTCGAAATTCGGTATTTTGATGTTCTCGGTTTTGCGGAATGGTTACTCCGAGAAGTGGGCGTGGTGAATCCAAAGTGGTCATGGAGGTGGTGAAGTACCTCAGGGAGGTGGTGAAGTACCTCATGGAGGTGGTGAGATACCAAATGTTGATCGGGGTACTCATGAGATCCCCGGTGCCCCGAATGTTGGAAGTTTCCGAGATATTGCCAATATTATGGGCAATATGATGCAGCAAAGAAGCTCGGTTCAACCAGATGTTGGTGGGTTTCATGACTCGCATAATGAGACCGGGCTGGTGCTAATGTGAATCCTCATGCCGCAGTCCCGAATGCGGGAGGTTTAGCCGGAACTCCTCATACTCGCTCGATGGAGAGTTTTTTGAAGATGCAAGTACCCACTTTCATCGGAGTTACCAAGGACCCCTTGTTTCCTAACAAGTGGCTTCGTGAGTTGGAGAAGGCTTTCCGACATCTGCAATGCTCGGAAGCTCGTAAGATTTTGTTTGCTTTGAAATGTAGTTGCAACAAGAAGTCGATGCATGGTGGATCTCCACTCGTCTGTTTTGGAAGGTTTGCATGCAGGAGTTGTAACTTGGGAGTTATTCAAAGAGGCTTTTTGTATGAACTACTTTCCCGAGGCGGTGAAGGATGCGAAGGAAGCCGAGTTTATGATTCCGACTCAAGGAACTCGTCCGTGTTGGAGTACCAACGAAGTTCGAGGAGCTTCATTTCTTTGCTCCGCATTCTTTGAAGGAAGACCTCGCCAAAGCAAAGAAGTTCTTCAAAGGACTGCGCCCCGCCATTAAAGCTTACCTCACAGTCCAGCCGATAGTGAGCTATGCTCAAGTGGTGCAGAACTCGAAGAAGTTGGAAGAAACAGAGAAGGAAAGTGCTCGTGTGCAAAAGCCTTGGCAGTCAAGGAATTCTGGTTTGGTGGATCGTAATGACCGTCGGTTTTGTGAGACCTACACCCTACCCCCACTCCTACCTTTCGGGCTAAGAGTGTAGGTCGAACACGGGTTTTCAGCAGCCCGGCCGGTTTAGACAAGATGGCGGAAACCGACCACCAGCAAGTGCAAGTGCAAGTGCAAGTGCAAGGCCTTTTGTTCGAAGCCCTCTGTTGCAGCCACCCGTTGGATCCAGCAATCCCGTTTGCTTCTACCGCAAGCAAGCTGGTCATTTTGCTCGTGCTCGTCCGAGCGGCCTCGCCCACAGCCCCGCCGCCCTGGTGGTGAAGAGTGCTCCCGCTCCTCCCTCCGGTAGAGTTTTCGTATTTCCAAGGTCTTGAGCCGGATCCAAGCCATGATGTGATTACAGTGTACATTGTTAGTCGCTTCTATTTCGCATTTGTCTTATTTGATACGGGTGCATCTCATTCGTTCATGTCATCTCGCATTCATCAAGAAGACTAACCTAATCCCCGAGAAGTTGTCTAGTTGTTTATTGATTAGTACACCCACTGGTCCTGTTGTGAAACTAGATAAGGGGTTATCTAAATGTCCCGTGTTGATTGTTGAGAAGAACTTGGAAGCCAATTTTGTGATTCTTGACATGAAGGACTTCGATGTTATTTTGGGAATTGATTGGTTGACAGCCCACAAAGCTGTGTTCCTTTGTTCCTCAAAGAAGATTCAGTTCCATATTTGTGGAAGTCCGGTCTTAGAATTTCAGGGTGAAAAGAGAAGGGTTTGTAAGAAGGTGCTGTCTGACCGATGCAAGTCTATGCCCTAGTGGATGATGCTTCATCGCGAAGGCAAGGGTATAGTGGAGAAAAGAGTCGATGAAGTCGAGTTGTCTGCGACTTTGTTGATGTCTTCCCCGATGATCTATCGGGAGTGCCTCCGGACAGAGATGTCGAATTCTCTATTGATCTCGTCCCCGGTGCCGCTCCGGTATCTAAAGCTCCGTACGGGATGGCTCCTACCGAGTTGAAAGAGTTGCAAAATCAGTTGAATGAGCTCATAGATAGAGGTTTCGTGCAGCCTAGTGTGTCACCTTGGGGAGCTCCGGTCTTGTTCGTCAAGAAGAAAGACGGTAGTATGCGCTTGTGCATCGACTACCGTGAGTTGAATAAGTTGACTATCAAGAATAGATATCCGCTGCCCGAATCGATGATCTCTTCGATCAGTTGAAGGGTGCAGTTGTGTTCTCAAAGATTGACTTAAGGTCCGGATATCACCAATTGAAAGTGAAGTCTAGTGATATCTTCAAGACAGCTTTCCGAACGCGGTATGGTCACTACGAGTTTAGAGTCATGCCCTTCGGATTGACCAATGCTCCTGCGGTGTTCATGGACCTCATGAACCGAGTATTTCATGATGTGCTTGATAAGTTTGTGATTGTTTTCATTGATGACATCTTGATCTATTCGAAGAGCGAAGAAGAGCATGCGAGTCATCTAAGTTTCACTTTGCAAAGGTTGCGAGAAAAGAAGTTGTTCGCTAAGTTTAGCAAGTGTGATTTCTGGCTTAAGAGAGTGGTATTCCTTGGTCATGTAGTTTCAGCCGAAGGTATTCGTGTCGATCCTGAAAAGGTCCAAGCCGTGGCTGATTGGGAGAGACCGAAGTCGAACGGAAATAAGAAGTTTTCTTGGATTGGCGGGTTACTACCGAAGGTTTATTGAGAACTTTTCTCGGTTGGCTGCTCCTATGACTAAGTTGACCAGGAAAGAAGAGAAGTTTGTTTGGTCCGACGCTTCGTGAGAAGAATTTCCAAGAGTTGAAAGATAGATTGACAAGTGCCCCGGTTTTGACTATACCCGATAGTTCCGGTGGTATGACAGAGTTTTATACCGATGCGTCAAAGATTGGTTTGGGTTGTGTACTGATGCAACATGGCAAGGTCGTAGCCTATGCTTCTCGGCAATTGAAGGATTATGAGCGGAATTACCCCACTCACGATCTAGAACTTGCCGCCGTTGTCTTTGCTTTGAAGATTTGGAGACATTATCTTTACGGTGAGAAGATTGCCATTTTCACGGATCATAAGAGTTTGAAATACTTCTTTACCCAAAAGGAGTTGAACATGAGACAAAGGAGATGGTTGGAACTAGTCTCCGATTATGATTGTGATATTCAGTATCATCCTGGGAAAGCAAATGTTGTTGCTGATGCTCTTAGTAGGAAGAACCAGAAGAAGACTTTGGATTTGAATGCTTTGAGTTTACCATTGTGGTCTTCTATTGAGAGTTTTGATTTGGAAATCGTTCCGAGAATTCTGATTTTATTCTTTTCTCGCCATGACGGCAAGATCTGGTCTTAGAGATAAGATTGTTGCTCTGCAAAGTTCTGATCAAGAGTTTTTGATCAAAGTTGAGAAGATTTCTTCGAATCCTGAGTCGGACCCCGACTTTGGTATATCCATGGATGGTGCTTTGTTGTTTAGAGGAAGACCGTGGTGTGCCTCGCAAACGAAGAAGTTAAGAAAGAAATATTGAAGGAAGCACACCAGTCGGTCTTTATCAGTACACCCGGGAAGCACCAAGATGTACAAGGACTTGAAGGAACATTTTTGGTGGATTGGTCTAAAGGTGGATGTTGATGATTTTGTTGCCAAGTGTGAGACTTGCCAACGTGTGAAAGCCGTTCGACAACCTCCATCTGGATTACTTCAGCCTCTTCCTATTCCTAGTTGGAAGTGGGAGGATATCTCCATGGACTTTGTGACTAGCTTGCCTCGGACAAGTAAAGGCAATGACACTGTGTGGGTGATTGTTGATAGGTTGACCAAATCAGCCCATTTCATTCCTATGAAGATCACTCATACTTTGGATAAGCTAGCAAGGCTTTATGTGGATAATGTGGTTCGTCCGCATGGTGTGCCATTGAGTATTGTTTCGGATCGTGATCCTAGGTTCACCTCAAGGTTTTGGAATAGTTTGCGGAAGGCCTTGGGAACCCAATTGAACTTGAGTACAGCTCATCATCCACAGGTCGATGGACAATCCTGAGCGGACAATTCAGACATTGGAAGACATGCTCAGATCTTGTGTGGTGGATATGGGTGGTAATTGGGATGAACACCTAGCTTTGGTTGAGTTTGCCTATAACAACAGTTATCAAGCGACAATAGGCATGGCTCCTTTCAAGGCTTTGTATGGCAGTACTTGTAGGACACCTTTGTACTGGATTGAGACAGGTGAAAGAAAAGTCTTAGGTCCTGAGATGATTGAAGCTACAAGTGCTATGGTAGATATGATAAGAGAAAGGATTAAGTCCGCCTCACCGAGACAGAAATCTTATGCCGATAAGAGAAGGACCGATTTGGAATTTCAAGTTGGAGAGAAAGTCTTTCGAAGGTCTCACCAATGAAGGGTGTGATGAGATTCAATGTTAAGGGAAAGCTTAGCCCTCGTTACATTGGACCTTTTGAGATTTTGGAAAAGGTTGGACCTGTTGCGTATCGATTAGCATTACCTCCGCCTCTTGCTGGTGTGCACAATGTGTTTCATATTTCGATGCTCCGAAAATACATAGAGAATCCGGAACACATTTTGCAGCAAGCACCTGAAGGACTTAGTGCTGATTTGACCTATGATGAAGAACCGGCCGAAATCATGGATAAGAAGGACAAGCAGTTGCGGAATCGCACCATTCCTTTGGTGAAGATTCGGTGGAAGAACCGTATCCCTCGAAGAAGCTTCTTGGGAGAAGGAAGAAGATATGAAGGAGAAGTTTCCTTACCTCTTTGGAAGCACAGTACGCTTTCAATTTCGGGGACGAAATTTCTTTAAGGGGGGAGAATGTAAAACCCAGCCCTAACCTTGACCCGGAAACCTTGTTATTTGTAGGTCCGATGACCCGAAGTAAAGTAAGAAGTCAGCTTTGGGCCATCCCAAGAGAGGACTTGGTGTCCGGCTTTGAATCCATGAAAGTTGATGATGAGGTTCTATTTATGGAAACTGAATCCCGATGAAGATCTAATTAGTTGATGGACTTGGAGTGCTCTCTATCTTGGTTTGAAGGCATTTCTACCTATTAGGTAAGTCACTTGACTTGTGTGCAAAACCCCTTTAGGATTGGATTTGATCTCGGACCTTCAATTCCCCGTTTTGGTCTTGTCAGCAAGCATTGGTCGACCGATTGGTCGATCGGGCCGACCGACCAATCCACTCGACCAATGAGTGTCTGTCTTTGGCAATTAGGTTGTTCTTGCTCTATTTAAGTCCAATCTCGAGTCCACTTCGTATTTGCTGCCTCCAAACCCTCTCGGAACGAACCAAAGACCTCTCGCAAGTCATCTCTCTTGCATCCTTGGTGTTTTCTTGACGGATCTTCGTCGAAACTCTTCTTTTTGCATCAAAAGGTATGTCTACTCTCTCTTCTTCTCCTCCATCTTTGTTTTTCTTTCCTTTTTGAGTTGAGACAGTAGAAGAGATGCTGCATTCTCTCGTTGCAAACATCTCTCGAACATGTTCTCATGATCATCCTAAGGATTTGAGGCTAGAACAATGATCTTAACCATGATCATTGCAAGCTTTTGAAGGAATCATGATCAAACCATGATCTAATCTTTGATTAAACTTCTAATCTGAATTCCGATCTCTTTGGATCTTCTTTGTTGATCATGTTAGTAGTTAATTACTGTGTTTTCTTTCCATGATCCATAATCTATAGATTTCTAGTTGTTCTCTTCTATCATACTATGTGTTCTTCATGATGCATGGTAGTTACATATATGGTAGGTTTTATTTCCTTATTTAGATTTATGCTTCTAAGCCTTATTCCATGAAGATCTATGTATGTTTTCATGATACCATTACCTGAAGCAAAGATCTATCCTCCTATTGTTCTTGTCTTTGTTTTCTATTTCAAATTCATCAAGATCCATGATTGATTTAATTATGGTAACTTTTTGTTTCCTAATTTGGATCTTGATATCTTGATTGGATTAGTGTTTTGAGGTCCCCTATATGCTAGAATACTACTGATGTAGTCTACCCCTTGATTAGTACCCTTTTGAACCACCAAATTCGGATTTCATATCTTAAAACTCTGTTTTTTTAGGCTATCTATCGCATTGGTCGACCGATTGGTCGATTGGACCACTCGACCAATCCACTCGACCAATGAGTACAAAGCAACTCCAGAATTGGTCTATGTTGGATGTTTGGGTATCTTTTCTGTTAGGGATCTTTCCTAATATGTTGTATATACTTGTTTAGGACCTTCTTCTCAAGTTTGCCGAGATCTTACTTGATTTCTTAGGATTCCTTTGCGAGTTATAAAAGGTAAGGATGGTTATTTCCTTAATAAAATAGATAGCATGAATCTAGTTTCTATATTTGAATATCATAGATATGATTCCTAAATTAGATTCTTACAATGATATACTACTGTTGCATAACTTTGATTACAGTAGCATTACTTATTCATATTAAATTGATTCATGTATGATTTACTTACCAATGTTATACAAGTGATTGTAATTATTGATTTCTTTCCATATATGAAGTTACCATATATGTGATGATATGATTTGATGCATGTGTATGCTTAAGTATGGTTTGGAAAGGAGAGGTGTCCTTTTGACACTTCTGTCCTTGGACTACTACGGGAATATTATGGGATGTTTCCGGAGATGCCCTCTGGACACCTTCCTAAACTGTTGGATGACATATCTAGGATTTGTCTAGTAGTGTTTGGCTAGGATGTCCTGTTATGTCAGACCCTAATCGGAGGGGTATTGAGACCGAGTGACCCGTGGTAGCAATGGGGATTCATGGGCGCTCAAGACCGGTAACCAACCCGTGAGAGGACAGGAATCACATTGTGGGGGCCATTTATTGGTAGGGTTGCATATGGTTAGACTTGGGCTCACGGGCGCTTAAGACCGGTAACCAACCCGTGAGAGGACGTGAGAGCTTCCCGTTTACCATATGTGGATAACCAATAGGGTTGATGAGTCCGTAGTCCGAGTTGGTCGGTGCCATAGGATACGCCGACTCTAGTGTGAAGGATACCGGAAAGGATCGTCGTGGACGAGGAATGGACGTATCTGGATCCGACTTGATGTAACTAAGTAGAAGACTTGCATTTGGCTAGGTTTTACCCCGACATGCGCCAAGACTTATACCAAATGGTTGTGAGAGAGTGTGTTGACTTAACCCCCCGCCAAGGTTTGTCCCGAGGGATGAAGGACCCATTACCAATCGGCTGCTCAAGACCGGTGAAATGATCCGTGAGAGAATCCAAGATATCTTAAATGGTTGAGGATGTGAGTGGACTTTCCTAAAGAGGTACGGTGCTATGACTTAAAGCATGTCTGCCAATAGAGACCAGCATACATAGAGTTAGATTCATTCATTCGTTGTTTGTCTCATATCATATTGCATTTATGTTTGTTCTGGAATCCCGCCATTTATGTTATTATGGATTTTTAATCGCTTTACCGAGTTTCTTTGAAACTCATTCCTTTATTGTACAATGTTGTTAGACTATCCCGGTGCACCGAGTACTATGACGGTCCCTATGAAGAAGCGCAAGGCGAAGAGGCATATCTCCAGGAAGGTGATTGCGGTTACCACAATTACTCTGAAGATCCCACGAGTGGTTATGCTCCGTACGATGCTTAGTCCGACCATTGAGTGGAAGCGTCCTTGTGCCATTTATGAGATTTACACTTACAAGGATGTTGTCTATAAAGTGGAGAACAATTTAGTTACCCGATGTACTAGCTACTGGGATTAGATTTTATTTAGTTTATTCTTTAGAGCTACTTTTCCGCTGGATGTAAAGTGGAATTTTTGCCTCACTTTACTTATCTGTTTGATACTCTGATTATATCTATTATTCTGATTCATTTATGATTCATTCTTTCTTTATTGGATCTATGATTTATCTTCCGCACTCTTGTTTTGATTGTTCATGATTATGTTATTGTTTATGTGGGGGGGTGGTCACTGGGTTTTTGGGGTTGGGGGGGGGGGGGCCCCCCCGGGGGGGGGGGGGGGGGGGGGGGGGGGGGGGGGGGGGGGGGCCGCAAACCAGGGGAGGGGGGGTGGTGGGGGGGGGGGGGGGGGGGGGGGGGGGGGGGGGGGGGGGGGGGGGGGGGGGTGGGGGGGGGGGGGGGGGGGGGGGGGGGGGGGTGGGGGGGGGGGGGGGGGTTGGGGGGGGGGGTGGGGGGGGGGGGGGGGGGGGGTGGGGAGTGGGGTTGGGTTGTGTGGTTTGAGTTTAAAAATTGAAGTTAGAAGCGATTCACAACTAATTGTGAATCAAGTGAACGGGCTATATGAAGCAAAAGAAAAAAGGATGACTAAATATCCGACCAAGGTCAACCAATACAGACAGCTTCTTCAAAAACATCCAAATCCAACAAGTCCCTAGAGCAGAAAATGAACAGCGAGATGCCTTATCTAGGTTGGCTACGGATGAGATGGAAGCAGACCCGGTTGTATATATGGAAGAGCTACAATTTCCGAGCATCAATCTGACCGACCAGATGCACATTCAGTCCGAGCACGGTTGGATGACTCCAATAATCAATTATCTTGAAGGTGATTTACTACCAGAAGATCCAAAAGAAGCTCGAACTGTAAAGCAGAGAGCAGTTAGATACACTATCAGAAATGACAAGTTGTACAAAAAGTCTCTCACCCGACCATTGTTACTATGTGTGGGGGCTCCAGAAGTAGCCGTCATCCTAAAAGAAATTCATGAAGGAAATTGCGGAGGTCATATAGGAGCCAGAGCCTTAGCAGATAAGGTAATAAGGCAAGGATATTATTGGCCCACACTACAACAAGATTCGAAGGCTCACGTCCGCAAATGTGACAAGTGCCAGGCACACGCCAACATACCTCATGCTCCCGCAATGCCTCTAACATCAACTCTCTCTCCGATTCCATTCGCTAGATGGGGGATAGACTTGGTAGGAAAACTACCAAAGGCAACAGGAAGCAGAGAGTACTTGGTGGTGGCGGTCGATTACTTTACTAAATGGGTGGAAGCTGAAGCACTGGCATCCATAAATACCGATCAGATGAAAAAATTTGTCACACATAATATCATGTATCGGTATGGTATCCCAAAAATCATAGTCACCGACCACGGTAAACAGTTCGAAAATGCTGAATTCGAACGATTCTGTAAAGAGCAAGGCATAGAGCACCGTTGGTCTTCTGTAGCATATCCACAGAGCAATGGTCAAGTGGAAGTGACTAATAGATCAATGTTGGAAGGATTAAAGAAAAGATTGGACCAGTCTAAAGGCAGATGGGTAGAGGAGCTACCTAAAGTTCTGTGGTCTTACCGAACTACTGCTAGGACGACCACCGGTGAATCTCCATTCCGACTAGCTTATGGAGTCGAAGCTCGGATCCCCGTAGAGGTTAAGGCCAGATCTATCAGAGAGGAAGAATTCAATGAAGAAGCTAACATCGAAGGAATGAGGGCCAACATAGACTTCATTGAGGAAATCAGGGATAAAGCACAATATCGATTGGAGGAATACCATAGACGCATTGCAACACATTACAATGCAAGGGTCAAAATGCGACAGTATCTTCCTGGAGATCTGGTCTTCCGCAAGTCATCTGCCTCTGATCCTACGAATCAAGGAAAACTTGCTCCTAACTGGGAAGGACCGTACATCGTAGTACAACAAATTGCCCCAGGAGCATACAAGCTGCGCGATCCAGAGACCGGCCAACTCATCCCTCGGACCTGGAATTCAAACAACTTGAGGAAATACTATCAATAGTATAAAAGCCTCAACAAATTTTGGAATTTTCTTTCAGTTTTCGTCTTTAAATTGTTTAGATACTCACTATAATTGGTGATTCAGACATTTTGATTTGAATAAAGTTTTTGAAATTTCTACATATCATTACAGCTTAAGCTATAATACTTAGCTAAGATGATCATGGGGGTATTGACAAACAACTGAAATTCATCAACCGACCTACTAAGGTCGGAAAAACAAAAAGCCCTAAGTCACTTAGGCACCAAAAGCCCTAAGTCACTTAGGCATCAAAAGCCCTAAGTCACTTAGGCACCAAAAGCCCTAAGTCACTTAGGTATCAAAAGCCCTAAGTCACTTAGGCACCAAAAGCCCTAAGTCACTTAGGCATCAAAAACCCTAAGTCTCTTAGGCCACCGACCTACTAAGGTCGAAAAACCTAAAGCCCTAAGTCACTTAGGCATCAAAAGCCCTAAGTCACTTAGGCACCAAAAGCCCTAAGTCACTTAGGCACCAAAAGCCCTAAGTCACTTAGGCATCAAAAGCCCTAAGTCACTTAGGCACCAAAAGCCCTAAGTCACTTAGGCATCAAAAGCCCTAAGTCTCTTAGGCCACCGACCTACTAAGGTCGGAAAACCTAAAGCCCTAAGTCACTTAGGCATCAAAAGCCCTAAGCCTCTTAGGCCACCGACCTACTAAGGTCAGAAAACCTAAAGCCCTAAGTCACTTAGGCACCAAAAGCCCTAAGTCACTTAGGCACAAAAAGCAACTTAGACATACAAAGATTTAAACTTGGGTGTTCGAAAGAAAGGAGTAAACATCTATCATAGATTAAAAAAGTCTTTCTATTTCGAACACAGAAAGGTTACATCAAGCCTCAAAAAGAGGGCAATACATCAACAAAAGACATTTCAAGACAATACAAAAACAAAAAAAAGAGAGTCTTAAAAAATCTCTAAAGTTTTTCTTTTGGTTTTTGAGCTGCTGAAGATGAGGTGCCCGAACTACCAGCCCTAGGCAGGGGATCCCAGTCATCCAGAAAATCTGTCACTTCAACTTCTTGAGGCTTGGGAAACCTTGGTCGGCCAACACACCACTCAGGTCGGGGAATCTTGAGGTCATCATAAATTCCAGGATCAATCAGGTTTTGAAAACTAGATAGATCCAAATCCTTAAAAGCTGCAATAAGACCCTGATAGGTATGACGCCAAGCATATATATAACCAGGTGCAGCCACCTTGGTCATAAATTTCCTGCAACCTGCAGTTTTAACCCACCTCTTTATCACCTCAGCACAAAGCTTGGGGGAGATATCCTCGAAAACACAGGGGGCTTTCTCCTCAATGACCTTCATCAACTTAGCAATCTGGTGGTCGGAGCTTTCTAACTTAGCTCGGAGACTAGATATCTCAACTTCCTTACCGACCAAAGAGCCTTGGGTTTCCTCCAAGGATGTCTGAAGAGCAGCTTTCTCAAGCTCCATAGCTTCATTCTTACCTTTCACTGTAGCCACTTCACTGAGAAGCTCGGCCTCCCGAGCAATCAAGGCACTGTTCTTGGATTTCAAAGCAGTCAGTTCCTCTTCCAGACTTTTGTTGCGCTGAGTGGCATCCCGAAGATCAAAAAAGTCCCGCCGAGCAGAGTCAATGCTTTGACCCAGGGATTGGACCAATGCACAAGCCATTCTACACACAAAAAGACAAAGAGTTTACAAACACTGTATAGAAAAATAACTTTCAATACAAGTAGAAAATATCTATACCTCACAGTAATACTGTGCGCTTGAAGACGACCAAAACTTTGAAGATATTCAAAGTCAAAAGGAAGAATGACTCCACCCAGCCATTCATTGGCAACACTGGACATGGAGGGAGACTCACCCCTGAACACCGAAGAGTTCCCATCCAGCGACCAGTCTGGTCGGAGAACATTGGCAGAGCCGGAAGACCCTGAAGCCCTGAACTGAGCAGGAAGCTCTTGACCAGAAACATCCTCACCCAAGGAAGGGTGAGGATCATTTTCCAAGCCCTTTTTATTGGCCACCTTCTTTGTTGGTCGGGGAGGAATGTCAGAGGAGTAATCTTTCCGAACATGAGAAGATTTATCTTTGACAAAAGACTTCTTATCCTTAGATGGAGAAGCCCGATCAACCTTCCCTTTGTCTGGCTTGGTCGGATGTTTTGCTTCCACCTCTAGCATGGAGTCTACAACATCGGCCAAATCATCCTCATCGAGCAACACTGCATCACCACCCGAGTAAGTTAACTTGGCAAAATAAAGATGATTCAAAGCAAAAAAAAAAACAAAAGCACACATCTTACCGGTCAAAAAACCCCAATGATGAAGAATAGTGGGGTATTCCAGACAAAATCCATTTACAGCAAGCAAGTTCCGATCTTCAGTAGGAATCATCCGAATACGATCCCTTGCTTCCTGTTCGGATAATGAAAGGGGAGGAGGGGTATTTGAACTTTCCCTAGGACTTTTTGGCCAGGAGGTCGGAAAATCAGAAGGAGAAAGAGGGCGAACAAAAAAATATCTAGACCTCCAACCCTTGGTATTTGAGGGAAGAGTTCCTGTTCCAACAAAGTTGCCCTCCCAACTAGACTGCAGAGCAGTTCGTTTGGAAAGATAGAACCAACGTTCTTGCTCCTGTTTCTTATACATAAAAAACTGAAGGAACAAGTTTAAGGTCGGAATCACACCGACCTCCTTTTGTTTACAAAAGCCCCAAAAACAGATTATGTTACGCCAACTATTTGGCACTAACATTCCTGGGCACATTCCGAAATGATTGAGAGTTTCAACAAAAACTGGGTGTACGGGAAGCCTAAAACCACTAACAAAGGCATCCTGATACACAACATATTCACCCAGAGGGGGCAAGTGAGCACGTTCATGAAAAGCTGGGACCCTGATCACAAAACTATCAGGGATAGCATACCTAGCTCGGACAAGTTCCAGATCACTCTCAGTGAGCTCGGAAGGATAGAAGCTGGGACCAGAACTGCTAGGATCAAAATCCACATGTTCGGAAGTCCTAGGTCGGGTTCTCTCAAAATCAAGCTCGGAGGGAGAAAGATTGTTTAACCATCTGGTTCTATTGGTGCTAAACCGAGCTCGAATACTTAAAGACCTAAACTCATCATCACTAAGGAAGTTCAGATGGGTACCAGGAGATAAGCTCGGATCAACTGAAGTACCACTCTCAGTATCACTGTACCCAGAGGAACAAGCTTCATCATCTCCTGGTCGAACAATTTCTTGCTCAGAAGATGAACCACTAGAAGAAGGCTTAGAAGGTCTAACAGCTTTCGTTTTAACACCCGTTACTAAGCTATGGTTACAATGGCATAAATAAAAAAAAAATAAAAAAAACGACAAGCAGAGACCAGAGAAGAGGAAAAAGGAAATACGCTCAGAATATAGCACCAAATAGAAAGCAAATACCATAAAAAGATTTGTGGAAGGAAAGGGAACTCACTTGCACAAGGAATCAATGAACAGAGCCTTCGTGAAGTCTGAAATGAAGTTCTAAAAATCCTGCAACCTTCGTCTTCTCCACAAACACAAGCACAGTGAAAGGTGAAATGGAAGAGGGAAGGACAGAGTTATATACTTCCTAAAAAACATTCAAATCTAATGGATGCAAAAGGAGAATATGAAAAGACCTGAATCTAATGGTTTGAAGGCTATCTAGATCTAACGAGCTTACACAAGGACTATTCGCGAAGATTCTAATCCAACGTTGAAGACCTAGATATGAAAACGGTTGAGTTTCTTAGATTTTTTGAAAACAGAAAAGGTCATTATTACAGGGACCACGTGTCAAAAAAGAGGAACATGCCAAAAGTCGTGCGCAGTCATTACGGCGCAGCAGTTTGTCAGGTGACGTCAGCTCCATAACACCCCACAAATAACCTCCCAGAAGACTACAAGTCAAGCTAGTCGGAAATACGTAGATGTTCAACCAATAAAATCTCTAAAGCACGAACAAGAGAATATTTGGACTACAGAGATTGGGGGGCTTATGAGAAGGAAAGAATAAGTAAGTTTAAAACCAGTCCGGTTTAAGCTCAAACCGACCTAGATCAGAATCAGATCGGTTTGAACTGAACTCAACCAGCTCGGATCAAGCTTAACCGACCAAGCAAAGGTCGGTAGAAGAAATACTAAGGCTGAATAACAAGGTAGGTCTGGATAAGATTCTAGCCAAAGTAATAGTATTCACCTACGACTCAACTACTCGAATTTGAGTAGGACTCAATGACTAAGAGTCAGATCACAACCTAATTAGGGTTTGAGTCTCACTCGAACTCATGCAGGGAAAATCTATAAAAAGGTAAAGGAGCATAGGAGAAAGGTACGCTGAATAGAATTATCACTATTCGTATTATTATTGTTCATTACTTTCTTGCCTTCCTTAGTCGGATTTCTAACTAGATCGTCGGAGGTGAAAACTCGACCTCCACGGTCGAGCTCATCTGTGCAGGTTTAACCGGCTGAAGGGACGAACAGGATTGTGCAGCAACACTAGGTAAGTAGTATGATGTGTTGAAAGAAGCCCATCCAAAAATATTGAAGTTTAGCCCATTAAATCCTTTGTTTTTGAACAAGCTGTCCAGGCAGTGGCATTTTGGTAAATATCTGTTTTGAAGGTTTTCAAAAGCTTTATTTCTTTTAATTTCGTGGTAAACTATTCCCACCATGTTTCTAAACCTCTAGATAGTGTGGGATCGACCTTTGAACTTCCTCTTTGGCAATCAATCAACCACCGGGAGCAGTTTGGTCAGTTTGGTGAAACCCTAGTAATTCTTGGACTCTTTGTGATATGTAAAAGGGGGAACTCCAAGTGTTTCACTCTCAATCTGTTTCTACGTGGGAAGATCCCTAGATCCTCTCCTTCGAAGCCAAGGAAGATCCTCAAGTATCTGTTCAGGTTTCTTCAGCGGTTTCTCTTCTAAAAGGTTTGTATTCAATTCGTTTCTTCTTTAATTCATTCTTTCTTCTCTACTTCTGATATTCTGATTTTGAGAAGGGTATTACACTACTGTAATGACCTCTTCTTTAATTCTTTTAGCCCTAGAGTGAATCCCCCAATTCACTCTATGTTCTTGAAGCCATATGGCGATGATTCTTGAATTTGATTCCACCAAAGCTCTTAATGATACTTTCCCTAATTTTCTACCTATCTTTATTATTGTGGGGAAGGTCTCATATTATTACCATGACCTTCCCTTGTGTCCTCATGATTGAGGAGTTGATCCCTAATTTTCCTTGGACCATTGGAAACAAAAAGGGAGAGATTTTGAGGGGAGATTCTTGGGTAACCTTCATGAGAGGGTAACCAATTGGCAACCCTTCTATTTTCTATTAATTCATTGGACCCTCCCCAAAACCTTTCTTGATTGTAAATTCTTTGCCCTAAGGGTGAATCTTTATTCTCCTTAGTCTTTTCGTGGGATACACGGATTCTTGTTAATAATCCCTAATTGTATGATTTGAATTTCTTTCCCTTCACTTTAATTGAGAACCTTATTTTCTCTCATTGGTATACCCTTTCTAATTCCATTCTTTATTTTGAAATACTAATGGAATTTTCCTTTATCTATCTTGGGTTGTTTTTGTGAGAATTATTTATGGGTAACTCTCATGGGAGGTAACCAACTCTCATGAGAGGTAACCATATCTGAGACCCTATTGTTCTTTTATCTATTGGAAACTTCCCAACACTTTTTCAGATTGTGCATTCTTTGTTTCTCTTTCCCATGGGTGAATTTTGATTCGTTGTTTCTCTTTCCCTTGGGTAATAATTCTATTAACCTAAACTAGATTTCCTATGATTTATTGTTATTTTCTTGATAACAATTATTCCCTCTCTTTCCATGATCATAACCTTTTCATGAGCCATATGTTATGATGAAACCCTAACCCCTTTATTATTGACCTATTGAGATTGATTTTTCGGACTATGATCTCCCCCATGTCTTCATTTGGGTTAGGTTGTACTTGGTCTTCAACCCCATGAGCAAAGCTGTAAAACCCAGCCTTAACCTTGACCCGGAAACCTTGTTATTTGTAGGTCCATTGACCCGAAGTAAAGTAAGAAGTCAGCTTTGGGCCATCCCAGTGGAGGACTTGGTGTCTGGCTTTGAATCCATGAGAGTTGATGATGAAGTTCTATTTATGGAAACTGAATCTTGATGAAGATCGGATTAGTTGATGGACTTGGAGTGCTCTCTATCATGGTTTGAAGGCATTTCTACCTATTAGGTAAGTCACTTGTTATGTGTGCAAAACCCCTTTAGGATTGGGTTTGATCTGGGTCTTCAATTCCCTGTTTTGGAATTGCTGTCTGCATTGGTCGACTGATTGGTCGACTGGACCAGTCGACCAATCCACTCAACCAATGAGTGCTGTCTTTGGCAATTAGGTCTTGCTTGCTCTATTTAAGTCCAATCTCGAGTCTACTTCGTATTTGCTGCCTCCAAACTCTTTGGAAAGAACCAAAGACCTCTGCAAGTCATCTCCCTTGCATCCTTGGTGATTTTCTTCACGGATCTTCGTCAAAACTCTTCCTTTTGCATCAAAGGTATGTCTACACTCTCTTCTTCTCCTCCATCTCTGTTTTTCTTTCCTTTTTGAGTTGAGACAGTAGAGGAGATGCTGCATTCTCTGTTGCAAACATCTCTGGACTTGTCTCTCATGATCATCCTAAGGATTAATGGCTAAAACAATGATCTTAACCATGATCATTGCAAGCTTTTGAAGGAATCATGATTAAACCATGATCTAGTCTTTGTTTAACTTCTGATTTGAATTCTGATCTCCTTGGATCTTCTATATTGATCATGTTAGTAGTCAATTGCTGTGTTTTCTTTTCAAGATCCATGATCTATCAATCTCTAGTTGTTTCTCTTCTACCATACCATGTTTTCTTCATGAATCATGATAGTTACATATATGGTAGGTTTTGTTTCTTTATTTAGATTTATGCTTTTAAGCCTATTTCCTTGAAGATCTAAGTATGCTTTTCATGATACCTTTACCCGAATCAATGATCCATTCTCCTATTGCTCTTGTCTTTGATTTCTATCTTGAATTCTTCAAGATCCATGGTTGATCTAATTATGGTAACTTTTTGTTTCCTAATTTGGATCTTGATGGCTTGATTGGATTAGTGTTTTGAGGTCCCCTCTATGTCACGCCCTCCCAGCCGGTACCCTATCTGGCATACCCGAGAGTGTGATCCACAGCCCGAAGATCAGGTATCGAGTGATCAACCTCCCACATAAACAATAACATAATCATGAACAATCATAACATGAGTGCGGAAGATAAATCATAGATCCAATAAAGAAAGAATGAATCATAAATGAATCAGAATAATAGATATAATCAGAGTATCAAACAGATAAGTAAAGCGAGGCAAAAATCCCACTTTACAACCAGCGGAAAAGTAGCTCTAAAAGAATAAACTAGACAAAACCTAATCCCAGTAACAAGTACATTGGGTAACTAAATTGTTCTCCACTTTATAGACAACATCCTTGTAAGTGTAAATCTCATAAATAGCACAAGGACGCTTCCACTCAATGGTCGGACTAAGCATCGTACGGAGCATAACCACCCGCGGGATCTTCAGAGTAATTGTGGTAACCGCAATCACCTTCCTGGAGATATGCCTCTTCGCCTTGCGCTTCTTCATAGGGACCGTCATAGTACTCAAGACTCGCAGGATAGTCTAACAACATTGTACAATAAAGGAATGAGTTTCAAAGAAACTCAAGAAGGCGCGATTAAAAATCCATAATAACATAAATGGCGGGATTCCGTAACAATCATGAATGCAATATGATATGAGACAAACAATGAATGAATGAATCTAACTCTATGTATGCTGGTCTCTATTGGCAGACATGCTTTAAGTCATAACACCGTACTTCTTTAGGAAAGTCCACTCACATCCTCAACCATTTAAGATATCTTGGATTCTCTCACGGATCATTTCACCGGTCTCGAGCAGCCGATTGGTAATGGGTCCTTCATCCCTCAGGACAAACCTTGGCAGGGGGTTAAGTCAACACACTCTCTCACAACCATTTGGTATAAGTACTGGCGCATGTCAGGGTAAAACCTAGCCAAATGCAAGTCTTCTACTTAGTTACATCAAGTCAGATCCAGATACTTCCATTCCTCGTCCTTGACGATCCTTTCCGGTATCCTTCACACTAGAGTCAGCGTATCCTATGGCACCGACCAACTCGGACTACGGACTCATCAACCCTATTGATCATCCACATATGGTAAACGGGAAGCTCTCACGTCCTCTCACGGGTTGGTTACCGGTCTTAAGCGCCCGTGAGCCCAAGTCTAATCATATGCAACCCTACCAATAAATGGCCCCCACAATGTGATTCCTGTCCTCTCACGGGTTGGTTACCGGTCTTGAGCGCCCATGAATCCCCATTGCTACCACGGGTCGTTCGGTCTCAATACTGTCACGCCCTCCCAGCCGGTACCCTATCTGGCATACCCGAGAGTGTGATCCACAGCCCGAAGATCAGGTATCGAGTGATCAACCTCCCACATAAACAATAACATAATCATGAACAATCATAACATGAGTGCGGAAGATAAATCATAGATCCAATAAAGAAAGAATGAATCATAACTGAATCAGAATAATAGATATAATCAGAGTATCAAACAGATAAGTAAAGTGAAGCAAAAATCTCACTTTACATCCAGCGGAAAAGTAGCTCTAAAAGAATAAACTAGACAAAATCTAATCCCAGTAGCAAGTACATTGGGTAACTAAATTGTTCTCCACTTTATAGACAACATCCTTGTAAGTGTAAATCTCATAAATAGCACAAGGACGCTTCCACTCAATGGTCGGACTAAGCATCGTACGGAGCATAACCACTCGCGGGATCTTCAGAGTAATTGTGGTAACCGCAATCACCTTCCCCGGAGATATGCCTCTTCGCCTTGCGCTTCTTCATAGGGACCGTCATAGTACTCAAGACTGCAGGATAGTCTAACAACATTGTACAATAAAGGAATGAGTTTCAAAGAAACTCGAAGAAGGCGCTTAAAATCCATAAAAACATAAATGGCAGAATTCCAGAACAAACATAAATGCAATATGATATGAGACAAACAATGAATGAATGAATCTAACTCTATGGATGCTGGTCTCTATTGGCAGACATGCTTTAAGCCATAGCACCGTACTTCTTTAGGAAAGTCCACTCACATCCTCAACCATTTAAGATATCTTGGATTCTCTCACGGATCATTTCACCGGTCTTGAGCAGCCGATTGGTAATGGGTCCTTCATCCCTCGGGACAAACCTTGGCAGGGGGTTAAGTCAAAACACTCTCTCACAACCATTTGGTATAAGTACTTGGCGCATGTCGGGGTAAAACCTAGCCAAATGCAAGTCTTCTACTTAGTTACATCAAGTCGGATCCGGATACTTCCATTCCTCGTCCCCGACGATCCTTTCCGGTATCCTTCACACTAGAGTCGCCGTATCCTATGGCACCAACAAACTCGGACTACGGACTCATCAACCCTATTGATCATCCACATATGGTAAACGGGAAGCTCTCACGTCCTCTCACGGGTTGGTTACCGGTCTTAAGCACCCGTGAGCCCAAGTCTAACCATATGCAACCCTACCAATAAATGGCCCCCACAATGTAATTCCTGTCCTCTCACGGGTTGGTTACCGGTCTTGAGCGCCCATGAATCCCCATTGCTACCACGGGTCGTTCGGTCTCAATACCCCTCCGATTAGGGGTCGACATAACAGGACATCCTAGCCAAACACTACTAGACAATCCTAGATATGTCATCCAACAGTTTAGGAAGGTGTCCAGAGGGCATCTCCGGAAACATCCCATAATATTCCCGTAGTAGTCCAAGGACAGAAGTGTCGAAAGGACACCTCTCCTTTCCAAACCATACGTAAGCATACACATGCATCAATTCATATCATCACATATATGGTAACTTCATATATGGAAAGAAATCAGTAATTACAATCACTTGTATAACATCGGTAAGTAAATCATACATGAATCAATTTAATATGAATAAGTAATGTTACTGTAATCAAAGTTATGCAACAGTAGTATATCATTGTAAGAATCTAATTTAGGAAACATATTAATGATATTCAAATGTAGAAACTATATTCATGCTATCTATGTAATTAAGGAAATAACCATCCTTACCTTTTATAACTCGCAAGGAATCCTAAGAAATCAAGTAAGATCTTGGCAAACTTGAGAAGAAGGTCCTAACAAGTATATTCAACATATTAGGAAAGATCCCTAACAGCAAAGATATCAAAACATTCGAAACAGACCAAATCTGGAGTTGCTGTACTCATTGGTCGAGTGGATTGGTCGAGTGGTCCAGTCGACCAATCAGTCGACCAATGCAGACAGTAGCCTATAAAATCAGAGTTTTAAGATATGAAATCCGAATTTGATGGTTCAAAAGGATACTAACCAAGGGGTAGACTACATCAGTAGTATTCTAACATATAGGGGACCTCAAAACACTAATCAAATCAAGGTATCAAGATCCAAATTAGGAAACAAAAAGTTACCATAATTAACTCAAACATGGATCTTGAAGAATTTGAAATAGAAAACAAAGATAAGAACAATAGGAGGATGGATCATTGCTTTCGGTAATGAAAACATGAGAACATACATAGGTCTTCATGGAATAAGGCTTAGAAGCATAAATCTAAATAAGGAAATAAAACCTACCATATATGTAACTATCATGCATCATGAAGAACACATAGTATGGTAGAAGAGAACATCTCGAAATCTATAGATTATGGATCATGGAAAGAAACACAGTAATTACTACTAACATGATCAATCAAAAGAAGATCCAAAGAGATCAGAATTCAGATTAGAAGTTTAACAGAGATTAAATCATGGTTTGATCATGAATCCTTCAAAAGCTTGCAATGATCATGGTTAAGATCATTGTTCTAGCCTTAAATCCTTAGGATGATCATGAGAACATGTTCAGAGATGTTTGCAACAGAGGATGCAGCATCTCTTCTACTGTCTCAACTCAAAAAGGAAAGAAAAACAAAGATGGAGGAGAAGAAGAGAGAGTAGACATACCTTTTGATGCAAAAAGAAGAGTTTCGACGAAGATCCGTCAAGAAAACACCAAGGATGCAAGAGAGATGACTTGCAGAGGTCTTTGGTTCGTTCCAGAGGGTTTGGAGGCAGCAAATACGAAGTGGACTCGAGGTTGGACTTAAATAGAGCAAGAACAACCTAATTGCCAAAGACAGCACTCATTGGTCGAGTGGATTGGTCGATTGGCCCGATCGACCAATCACCGACTCAATGCCGACACAAGAAGACCAAAACAGGGAATTGAAGGTCCAGATCAAATCCAATCCTAAAGGGGTTTTGCACACAAGTCAAGTGACTTACCTAATAGGTAGAAATGCCTTCAAACCAAGATAGAGAGCACTCCAAGTCCATCAACTAATTAGATCTTCATCAGGATTCAGTTTCCATAAATAGAACCTCATCATCAACTTTCATGGATTCAAAGCCAGACACCAAGTCCTCTACTGGGATGGCCCAAAGCTGACTTCTTACTTTACTTCGGGTCATCGGACCTACAAATAACAAGGTTTCCGGGTCAAGGTTAGGGCTGGGTTTTACATTCTCCCCCCTTAAAGAAATTTCGTCCCCGAAATTGAAAGCGTACTCCGTGCTTCCAAAGAGGTAAGGAAACTTCTCCTTCATTTCTTCTTCCTTCTCCTAAGAAGCTTCTTCAGGGGTATGGTTCTTCCACCGAATCTTCACCAAAGGAATGGCGCGATTCCGCAGCTGCTTGTCCTTCCTATCCAGGATTTCGGCCGGTTCTTCATCATAGGTCAAATCAGCACTAAGTCCTTCAGGTGCTTGCTGCAAAATGTGTTCCGGATTCTCTATGTATTTTCGGAGCATCGAAATATGAAACACATTGTGCACACCAGCAAGAGGCGGAGGTAATGCTAATCGATACGCAACAGGTCCAACCTTTTCCAAAATCTCAAAAGGTCCAATGTAACGAGGGCTAAGCTTTCCCTTAACATTGAATCTCATCACACCCTTCATTGGTGAGACCTTCGTAAAGACTTTCTCTCCAACTTGAAATTCCAAATCGGTCCTTCTCTTATCAAGCATAAGATTTCTATCTCGATCGGGAGACTTAATCCTTTCTCTTATCATATCTACCATAGCACTTGTAGCTTCAATCATCTCTGGACCTAAGACTTTTCTTTCACCTGTCTCGAGTCCAAGACAAAGGTGTCCTACAAGTACTACCATACAAAGCCTTGAATGGAGCCATGCCTATTGTGGCTTGATAACCGTTGTTATAGGCAAACTCAACCAAAGCTAGGTGTTCATCCCAATTACCACCCATATCCACCACACAAGATCCGAGCATGTCTTCCAATGTCTGAATTGTCCGCTCGGATTGTCCATCGACCGTGGATGATGAGCTGTACTCAAGTTCAATTGGGTTCCCAAGGCCTTCTGCAAACTATTCCAAAACCTTGAGGTGAACCTAGGATCACGATCCGAAACAATACTCAATGGCACACCATGCAGACGAACCACATTATCCACATAAAGCCCTGGCTAGCTTATCCGGAGTATGAGTGATCTTCATAGGAATGAAATTGGCTGATTTGGTCAACCTATCAACAATCACCCACACAAGTGTCATTGCCTTTACTTGTCCGAGGCAAGCTAGTCACAAAGTCCATGGAGATATCTTCCCACTTCCAACTAGGAATAGGAAGAGGCTGAAGTAATCCAGATGGAGGTTGTCGAACGGCTTTCACACGTTGGCAAGTCTCACACTTGGCAACAAAATCATCAACATCCGCCTTTAGACCAATCCACCAAAAATGTTCCTTCAAGTCCTTGTACATCTTGGTGCTTCCCGGGTGTACTGAGAAAGACCGACTGGTGTGCTTCCTTCAATATTTCTTTCTTAACTTCTTCGTTTGCAGGCACACACAGTCTTCCTCTAAACAACAAAGCACCATCCATGGATATACCAAAGTCGGGGTCCGACTCAGGATTCGAAGAAATCTTCTCAACTTTGGTCAAAAACTCTTGATCGAATTCTGCAGAGCAACAATCTTATCTCTAAGACCAGATCTTGCCGTCATGGCGAAAGAATAAGATCAGAATTCTCGAGAACGATTTCCAAATCAAAACTCTCAATAGAAGACCACAATGGTAAACTCAAAGCATTCAAATCCAAAGTCTTCTTCTGGTTCTTCCTACTAAGAGCATCAGCAACAACATTTGCTTTCCCAGGATGATCTTGAATATCACAATCATAATCGGAGACTAGTTCCAACCATCTCCTTTGTCTCATGTTCAACTCCTTTTGGGTAAAGAAGTATTTCAAACTCTTATGATCCGTGAAAATGGCAATCTTCTCACCGTAAAGATAATGTCTCCAAATCTTCAAAGCAAAGACAACGGCGGCAAGTTCTAGATCGTGAGTGGGGTAATTCCGCTCATAATCCTTCAATTGCCGAGAAGCATAGGCTACGACCTTGCCATGTTGCATCAGTACACAACCCAAACCAATCTTTGACGCATCGGTATAAAACTGTCATACCACCGGAACTATCGGTATAGTCAAAACCGGGGCACTTGTCAATCTATCTTTCAACTCTTGGAAATTCTTCTCACAAAGGCGTCGGACCAAACAAACTTTTCTTCTTTCCTGGTCAACTTAGTCATAGGAGCAGCCAACCGAGAAAAGTTCTCAATAAACCTTCGGTAGTAACCCGCCAATCCAAGAAAACTTCTTATTTCCGTACATCGACTTCGGTCTCTCCCAATCAGCCACAACTTGGACTTTTTCAGGATCGACACGAATACCTTCGGCTGAAACTACATGACCAAGGAATACCACTCTCTTAAGCCGAAATCACACTTGCTAAACTTAGCGAACAACTTCTTTTCCCGCAACCTTTGCAAAGTGAAACTTAGATGACTCGCATGCTCTTCTTCGCTCTTCGAATAGATCAAGATGTCATCAATGAAAACAATCACAAACTTATCAAGCACATCATGAAATACTCGGTTCATGAGGTCCATGAACACCGCAGAGCATTGGTCAATCCGAAGGGCATGACTCTAAACTCGTAGTGACCATACTTTGCATTCGGAAAGCTGTCTTGAAGATATCACTAGACTTCACTTTCAATTGGTGATATCCGGACCTTAAGTCAATCTTCGAGAACACAACTGCACCCTTCAACCGATCGAAGAGATCATCGATTCGGGCAGCGGATATCTATTCTTGATAGTCAACTTATTCAACTCACGGTAGTCGATGCACAAGCGCATACTACCGTCTTTCTTCTTGACGAACAAGACCGGAGCTCCCCAAGGTGACACACTAGGCTGCACGAAACCTCTATCAATGAGCTCATTCAACTGATTTTGCAACTCTTTCAACTCAGTAGGAGCCATCCTATACGGAGCTTTAGATACCGGAGCAGCACCAGGGACGAGATCAATAGAGAATTCGACATCTCTCGTCCGGAGGCACTCCGATAGATCATCGGGAAGACATCAACAAAGTCGCGGCACAACTCGACTTCATCGACTCTTTTCTCCACTATACCCTTGCCTTCAGATGAAGCATCATCCACTAGGGCATAGACTTGCATCAAAGGTCAGACAGCACCTTCTTACAAACCCTTCTCTTTTCACCCCGAAATTCAAAGACCGGACTTCCACAAATATGGAACTGAATCTTCTTTGAGGAACAAAGGAACACAGGCTTTGTGGGCTGTCAACCAATCGATTCCCAAAATAACATCGAGCCTATTAAAATACAAAATTGGTCAAGTTTTCCCCTACCCTTACCCCCCTACTTTTAATGTATAAAAAAAAAAACGTTTTTTGGGCCTTTTTAATTTCAGTTTTCCCCCCCTTATTCCCTTTTTTTTTAAAAAAAATGGTTTTTTTTTTGTGATGACATGAACGAATGAGATGCACCCGTATCAAATAAGACAAATGCGTAAATAGAAGCGACTAACAATGTACCCAGTAATCACATCATGGCTTGGATCCCGCTCAAGATCGAAATATCGAAAACTCTACCGAGAGGGAGGAGCAGGAGCACTCTTCACCACCGGGGCGGGGCCCTTGGCAAGGCCGCCGGACAGCACGAGCAAAATGACCAGCTTGCTTGCAGAGAAGCAAACAGGATTGCTTTGGATCCAACAGGGTGGCTGAACAGAGGGCTTCGAACAAAAGGCCTTGCACTTGCACTTGCACTTGCACTTGCTGGTGGTCGGTTTCCGCCATACCGTCTAAACCGGCCGGGCTGCTGAGAAACCCGTGTTCGACTCTACACTCTTAGCCTCGAAAGGTAGGAGTGGGGTAGGGTGTAGGTCTCACAAAACGACGGTCATTGCGATCCACCAAAACCGAAATTCCTTGATCGCCAAGGCTTTTGCACACGAGCACTTTCCTTCTCTCGTTTCTTCCAACTTCTTCGAGTTCGCACCACTTGAGCATAGCTCACTAT